>NC_092739.1:68955285-69557190 GCF_047496795.1 Chiloscyllium punctatum
TTGAATATAATGAAATTCTGTGGAAAGAACAGCCATATTAACTTGCTTTAATTGTGAAGATACACATTTATAAACCAGCTTTTGCAACTTCATTACAAGATGACCATTGCACCCAGACTCATAGTAGGCTCCAAATTTAGAAAACGTGGCATCAAGGTTACCTCTCAGCATGTGAGCATTTTCAAATTAATAACATAAAATATTATTTTTTGCTCTCAGATATAAATTGTAATCATTTTGCTCATCTGTACTAAAGTTTGAGCCAGGTCATTAAAATGACACAGAAACATGCATTGGGACCATTCAAGGTGTTACAACCAGTGGTCAAACTAAGCAATCACCCAGAGTGCCAAAATTTGGAGATGCAGTAGCAGCACCAAAAATTACATGAAAAGCATGCTTCAGCAGTCCAAAAGAAAGCTCTAGTTCTACTGATTTTCATTGATATGTACTGACATAGATATATTTTATATGTATATAATGTATTTACATTGCAGTCTTTCGCAAACTTTCATGTCCCTCATTCTGTTTGTGACAATTGTACAAATATATATATCTGCATGACAATTCCAAATCTGCAAAATAATAACTAACACCAAAGAACACTATTTGATATAGCTTGTTCTATTGATATGATTATTGATTATATAAATTGCACAAAACACCTGGCAACTGGTCCAGAAATGTAGAGCATTACATCACCGAACCATATTACACATTATAATGTGCATTTTGTTTTGTGCATGTCCTGTGTAAAGAATAGAACAATGGGAATATCTTTTTTCATTTAATTTTTGGTTATAAATGAAGAATGTTTTATACACATGCACAATATTCATTTTTGAAAATGATCTGTGGTGGTTCAAATGTGGCAAAATGCTAAGTTTCACCTTGCTTGTAATATTCATGTACTGACCACGAGGCTTTGGTTTTTTATTTGCTATTTTGTACACAATTGTAATATCATTGGCCGAGGACAAATTCCCTCAGTTACTGGAGGCCCGTCCCAAATACATTAGAACTTACTGCGGTGGAGTAGCACTGAACTTAAATAGAAACAATTTCTGAATTTATGATTTAACTTATGGGATCATTTAATCATTTTAGTGTAAATGACATTGTGATTATTAATTCACACAGGGTTTTTTTTACAGTTAACTTTTATTTCCATCAAGACAGCAAACCTTTGTAATTCATAAATACTACCTGTCAACATTGCTTTATCAGTTTTGTTTTCAAATTGCTAACTATAAACTACGCAATGCGTAATAACTTTCCAGAAATATCTAAAAGGCGGGGTAGGACAGAAACTGCAATGTTCTTTCTGGGCAAGACAACTGACCAAGACGTTAAAATCAAGTGACTTTTGTGGGTTTTTTTCAAGAACCTGCTGAAACATATTGATGGTGGTTTCCAGAAGGATCAGGAGAGTTGGACTGTGCTAACACCACTGCAACATTGCCTAGCGTTGAACCCTCGGGAAAGGAGCGTGATTAAAACCTTTCCTCATCTGTTCCCGTTAAACCGGAGTTAACGGACCTAAGTAGCGGCTCCAGGTGCTTTGGCGATAATTTAATAGGAAAATTGATAGAGTTTGTGCCTCCCCGCCCCCCTATTTCGCAGTGGATTGACTCCTGGTCGCGTATTAAAGCCCCGCCTTTTGCTGGGGGCCTGGCAGACAGTGTGTTTGTTCACAGACTGGGTTCTTCTCTCTCAGATACAGACACAGGTACTGAGCTAGCTGAAAGATAGCAATAATGGAGTGGAAACCAATGGAAATCAACCCTGAGGTAGTAATCTCCTTTAGCCGCGTCATTGAAAGCGGCTTTGCTTTTATTTTAAAAGTTGTTGGTCCTGGCGTGTTTTAACTGATTATTATTTTTTTCTTTCAGATGCTGAACAAAGTAAGTGCGTAGCACGGATTCACCAAAACGCTAATTATCAGCAAATATTTTGGCTGGTCTCGATTTAAGTTAAGCTAGACAATCTCTTACTGTGAAAATGGTTATTAAATTTTAAAGAATAAAAGTCTTTAGTTTATTTAATAATAAACACTGCTTTAATCATATTCTCGATAAGCTCTTTAACCTATAAATCGTTTTACATATAAAAATTATCTAATGATTTTTGTGCTTTAACAAGATTCTTGCTTTCTACGTCAGTGTTTGTCTCGTCTGGGTGTGGCATCGAGCTGGAAGTTCGTGGATGTCTTAGGTTTAGAAAATGAATCCCTCTCCATGGTACCGTCGCCAGTGTGTGCTTTAATGTTACTATTTCCTTTAAGCCAACAGGTAGGGTGCTAGCTACTTTCTGAAGCAAATTGTAGTTTAAGTATAAACTAGATGTTGGAATGCGCACTAGAATATTGGACAATAACAATGTTAATATGCTGCATCATCCTTTTAATGGGCTTAAACAGCTACTACACTACTAGCATGAGTCAGCAATGATGTCATTGTTGCATAGCTAGCTTTTCTTTATTTCCTTTATTAAATTTTGTGAACTCCATTTAAATTCAGTGAATTTTTGAAATGTGGTATTTGTAACCTGTTCACTCGCTGTGATCTGAATCTAAGTGATTAAACAATGGTGCAATTCTCAACCTTTTCCTATTACAAATGGTGTAATGGAAACTGTCTGAAATGGTAGTCTCTTGATTCTAATTGGATTCATATCCATCTAAGCTCTGAAATTGATTTTTACTAAAATCTGACATTGCTTAGCAAGAACTAAGCATTCCTTAGCTCACCAGATGCTGATGAATTATTCTTTGTACAAGCTTGAATGTATTATGTATCCATGCTGACCTTGAATTCTCTTTTTTTAATCAACTGTTTGATCTTGTGATTCAGCAGTATAATGGCTGTAGTTAGTATTACTACAACATCAGGGAACTCTGGTTTGATTTCCACCCTCTAGTGTCTGCCTGGGCAGTTCACATTCTCTATCTGCCTCTCACAGGACAAAGATGTGCAGGGTATGTGGACTGATCATGCTAAATTGCCAATACTGTCTGGACTTGTGCAGGTTAGGTGTGGGGAATATAGGGTAGGAAGTGAGGTTCTTTAGAGACTAGGCTGAATGACCTGCTCCCACACTGCAGGGATTCTGATTCTACACTTCCAGTGTAAAGATCACATTTAGTATGGTTGAACTTTTTAAAATTTAAGCTCAATGTTTCTAACACTACCATTTTGAAGCAGAATTAAAACTGTTCTCAGTTGACAAAAGGAAGTTTTCTTCATGGGACTCCTCCCTCTGGATTTGAAGTTGCGGGGTGACGGAGGGTATAAATGAGGTGAATAGTATAGATTCCTTCTCTTCCCCCAGGTAAGAGTTCAAAACTTGAAGGTGGGATTGGAAAGATTTTTTAAAAGGGGCCTGAAAGGCATCTCTTTAGTGGGTAGCTCTCTAGGGAACAAACTGCGAGAGAAAGTGGTGAGTACAACTAACATTTTTTTGTGACATTAGACAGCTGTATGAATCAGTTAGAACGATGAGCCAAGTAGAGCTAGCTTAGTTTGGGTAACTTGGCATGGATGAGTTGGACCAAAGGGTCTTTCTATGGTCAACGGACTAAATTGATAGTCATAAGATAAGACTTTTGCTCAATGTCTGTGGATGCTCCGTAAGGCAGGAGCAGAACTGGTCCATTAAGCCTGATCTGCTTTAGGATCATGGCTGATCTAAATCCTCCCTTCTCCGTCCTGTCTCTCTTCCTTGCTGACTTAGATATTTATCCCTCAGCCTGAATTTGATAACAGGCTGTTGCGGTTGGGGACATGATACTAGATTTTCAACCCTCCAATTTCTCATACTCCTTTATTGAGATTATGCTGTTCCCTTGGACACCCGGGGGGGGGGGGGGGGGAAACTACCTTCCTACATCTATCCTGTCTGATCCTCTAAATTGTTTTGGGTAAGCTTATCTCATGGAGCATTTACTTCAGTACAATACTTGATGTCTTGTGACAGTCCCTGTATGCCTAGTGAACCTTCCTGGACTGCCTGAAATGCCAATAAACTTTCCTTGGAAACTTGGGCACAAGGCTGTTCAGTTTCCAGCTATGGTCTGACTAACTTGAGGTTTTGCCTTTAACTATGCTTTTTTTGTCAAAGACCAATTCACTTCACAATTGGCCAATAAATGTTCTGCTAGCTTTACATGCATGACTACTCCCAAATGACTCTCCTCTTTCTAGAGTCAGATGTACAGCATGGAAACAGACCCTTTGGTCTAACCCATCCATGCCAACCAGATAGCTCAAAGCAATCTAGTGTCTCTTGTCAGCACCTGGCCCATATCCTTCCAAACCCTTCCTATCCAAATGCCTCTGAAATGTTGCAATTGTACCAGCCTTCACCACTTCCTCTGGCAGTTCAATCCATATACGTACCACCCTCTTGTGGAAAAGGTTGCCCTGTAGGTCTCTTTTACATCTTTCCCTTAGTTCTGGACTCCCTGACCCCAGGGAAAAGACTTTGCCTGTTTATCCTATCCATGCCCCTCATAATTTTGTAAACCTAAGGTCAGCCTCTGTCACTCCTGGGAAAATAGCCCTAGCCTGTTCAGCCTCTCCCGATAGCTCAAATCCTCCAACCCTGGCAATATCCTTGTCAATCTTTCCAATAGGAAGGAGACCAGAATTGCATGCAATATTCCAACAGTGGCCTAACCAATGTCCTGTACAGCCGCAACATGACCTCCCAATTCCTGTGGTCAATATTCTGACCAATAAAGGAAAGCATACTAAACACTGCTTCACTATCCTATCTACCTGCAACTCCACTTTCAAGGAGCTATGAACCTGCACTCCAAGGTCTCTTTGTTCAGCAACGCTCCCTAGGACCGTACCATTAAGTATATAATTCCTGTTGAGATTTGATTTCCCAAAATGCAGCACCTTGCATTTATCTGAATTAAACTCCATCTGCCACTTTGCCCACTGGCCCACCTGGTCAAGATCCTATTATAATCTGAGGTAACCCTCTTTGTTGTCCACTACACCTCCAATTTGTCATCTGCAAACTTACTGTGTACCTCTTGTGCTTGCATCCAAATCACTTATGTAAAAGACAAAGTAGAGGACCACAACTCTAATCCTTGTGGCACTCTGGTCACAGGCCTCCAGTCAGAAAGACAACTCTCCTCCACCATCCTGTCTTCCTTTTGAGCTAATTCCATCCAAATGGTTAGTTCTCCGTTTTCTGCAAGATCTAACCTTGCTAATCAGTTTCCCATGGGAACCTTACTGAAGTCCATATAGATCACATCTACCACTCTGCCCTTATCAATCCTGTTATTTCCTTAAAATCGATCAAGTTTGTGATACATGATTTCCCCACACAGCCATGTTGACTATCCCTAATCAGTCCTTCCCTTTCCAAATGCATGTACATCCTATACATTGGGATTCCTGCCAACAACTTGCCCACCAGAGGTCTGGCTCACTGGTCTATAGTTCCTTGGCTTGTCTTTGCTACCTTCTTAAACAGTGACACCACATTTGCCAACATCCAGTCTTCTAGCACATCACTGACTACTGGTGATACCAATATCTGAGGCCCAGCAATCATTCTCTAGCTTCCCACAGTTCTGATACACTCAGGTCCTGGGAATTTCTCCACCTTTTTTACCTGCAAGGTTTATAGCTCAGCTAAAAAGTTTAGGGTGTAGGTTTGCTTGCTGAGCTGTGGGTTTGATATCCAGATGTTTTGTTACCTGGCTAGGTAACATCAGTGGTGACCTCCAAGTGCAGCCGAAGCTTCACCTTGGAGGTCACCACTGTTACCTAGCCAGATAATGAAATGTCTGGATAGCAAACCTACATCCTAAACCTTTTTACCTATTTCAAGATATCCAGCACTTTCTCTGTAATCTGGACACCTTTTTTTAAGAGATGTCACCATCTCTTTCCCTACAGTCTATCTTCTGTATATCCTCTTCCCAGTAAATACTGATGCAAAATACTCATTTAGTATCTTGCTTATTCCCTTCCCTTTCTGCAGCTCCACACGAAGGCTGTCTTGTTGATCCTCGAGGGGCCCTATTCTCTCCCTGGTTGCCCTTTCTGTCCTTAATGTATGCGTAAAAACCTTTGGAATTCTCCTTAATTCTATTTACCAAAGCTATCTCATGTCTCTTTTTTTTTGCCCTCTTGATTTCCCTCTTAAGCAGACTCCTAATTCCTTTATACTCTTCTAGGGTTCACTCTATCTACCCAATCTATACCTGAGATATGCTTCCTCCTTTTTCTTAACCAAACCCTCAATTTCTTTAGTCATCCAGCATTCCCTATACCTACCAGCCTTTCCCTTCACCCTGACAGGAATAGGAGAAAGTGAGGACTGCACATGCTGGGGGTCAGATTAAAAATCCTGCTGGAAAAGCACAACAGGTCAGGCAGCATCAAAGGAGAATTGGTGTTTTGGGTGTAAGTATATTCCTGAAGGACTTTCTTTGGATTCTTGTTGTTCCATTTCTGAAGGCTTCCCACTTTCCAGCTGTCCCTTTTTAACCTGCGAACATCTGCCCCCAATAGCTCTTGCAAGTTCTTGCCTAATACTGTCAAAATTGGCCTTTAACTTAGAACTTCAACTTTTAGATCTGGTCTATCCTTTTCCCTCACGTTTTAAATATAATAGAATTATGGTCAATGGCCCCAAAGTGCTATTAACCTCCTTCCTACAGTATATCAAGTGATTATCCATTTATTTAACTTGTCTGTATTCTCACTACTTGCCTTCTGTTTGTCATCAAGTTTGACTTGTATATTCACTCCTTGAATGCTGCCTGACCTGCTGTGCTTTTCCAGCAACACATTTTCAGCTCTGATCTCCAACATCTGCAGTCCTCACTGTCTCCTTTTTTTATATTCACCTGAGGAAAGTAAATATACACAAGTCAGTGTTTCAAGTACTTGTGGTCCTATTATAGGTTGTCATTTAAATGAGCCCAGGTGATTTCTTAGCCAATCCTCTTTCCATATTATACTGTCCCAATAATGCAGTAAAAATGCAAATACACTGCATTCACTTTTTTCCATGTCTATCCTGATTCTTTACACACATTTCATTTATATTCTAGTAACTTCACATGGCCATGCTGACTAATCTTCTTCTTCTTCTTCTTATTATTATTATTATTTTTATTATTATTATAAAAATGATTGATTAGTAGATAAACCTATATTCAAATCAATTCAACTGGCCTATATCTTTAGTGTCTAAATTAGTAAATTCTACAATCTCCCCACTTTCCAGAATAAGGACTCCTCCTGGAAGACTTGGCATCTATTCAGATCCCTAGTGTTCCCCTCCCTGTTTTGTCTGGGCAACTTTTTGTTTTTGCCCCTTGACTTCCCATTTACCTTGGCTTTTTCAATGGCGTTTTGTATTCATTAAATCTTGGTATGCTATAGTGGAGTGATCAATGTAGTTATAAGCTTTTTAATTTCAAACACTTCAACTTGGTGAGAAGCTAATCTATCTTGATTTAAGGTAGAGATTGGACAAATGATTGGCTCTCAAATGGGCAGCTATAAGTATCTAATCCAAGATGTATCTGCAAAATATTCAAGAATGAAGCCTCCTAAAAAGACTACACCCTTTTTCTGAAATGTAGTTTGGATCTTTCTAGGCAGAGATTCAGATGGGCACCCACTTCAGATTAAATGGCCCCATAACTATTCTATCAATATTACACTACTTGCCATGGAAAGTAAACCAATTGGGTGATCAGGGCCTAAACAGAAGGCAGCAGAGCTGCTATCAGATGACTCTCTTGGTTAAGATTACCTGACAACAAGTGTCATGAATCCAGGTTGAGTTTGCAGCTGAATAAGCAATATGTAGAAATCTCTCCAGCTGAGCTGGATTAGCTCTCTGCCTATATTTTGTCAACTAAGTTTGCTTGTTTTTTAAATCCATACATATTTATCTAGTTTAGTTCTGAGGCAATCTTATGGGTTTTTTTCTGCGTGAGTCACTTAGCCATAAGGCCCCAATTTTGGCAAATGAAACAGGAGTACCTTTTTTCATTGCTTCTACCAGAAGGTGGTGAATCTGTGGAACTCTGCCAGCTTGTGGCAGCCAAGACTGTTTAGGAACTCTTCATTAGTAAGAGGATCAGGTTACAGAAAATGGGCATGTGAAATGTCATCCACTATGGAATAGCAGAACAAACTGTGCTCTCAAAAGCACATTAGGCCAATGTCATACCTTAATGTTCCTTCTAACCCCACTATTGTTTCAACCTCTTAATAATTTAAAAATTGAGAAACTAATGTTGCCAAAATCAATTTAACAACTCACTTTCCAGTCTTGTTTAGGTCTCTATCTTCCATAACACACTCTTTGCTTATCCAGATGGAACCATTTTCATGTGACTTCAAGTGAAGTCCTATTTCTGACACTTTGGCTCTGTACACTTTTTTCATGCAGTTTCATTCCCAACCACTAGAGGACACTTGCGTTCAAGCTGTCTTTAATTCTGAAATAGCAAATAGTTAAGCATAGCTTTAACCAACTAGCTAAAGTCCTGAGGCTTTAGTAGTTCAATGATGCAAAGTAACTTAAAATAAGTGTACAATGCAAAAGAAATTCTGCATCAGTTCATCACATTCTTAACTGGTCACCCACTTTGACTGAAAGCAATTATCTTGATGCTAACTCTGGTGAACACTTACATTTAGCACCTCTTGCATAAATTTGGGTGCTTGGACACCCCAAATACAATTCTGAAGAAATTGCAAATCTGACTGAAAACCGGTCTCTTTCCAGGTGCAATCTACTAATACTTCAGAAACATCAGTACCTCATAGTTTTCAATTTGGTCTCCCTGTCTCTATAATCAACAAAACCTATTGCACCAAAGTTAATTCCTGTACACTAAGCATTTAAAGCTTTGTTTCCCTGATCCTAACTTTTGATTACAAACTCTCTGTTCTACCAGCAAGGTGCTATTTGATATCCCATGTTATGATCTCTTGTCTTGTAAGCCTTTGTCAAACTCTCTCTCCCCTCTTTAAGTTTTCTCTAGAGCCCTACCTGGTCAGGTTACCAGGACAGTCTCAGCATGGTTCAAGTGGAATTGACATGTAGCTGTTAGTCCTGTTCAGCCTTTAAGACTCTAAACTATTAGAGATCACTTTAAACTCTTGCCAGAAATGTTTTTTCTGTTTACTTGATCGTGTCATCTCCCTCTTGTGTATGATCATGAGGTCCCAACTCTTGGTCTGTGGCTAAGTCTTTAGCACAGACCATCAGGCCAATTTTAAATACAGTTCTAACTCTAAATACAACTTATGACCACTATACAATACACTGGTGTAGTAACTTTGTTTGTTTGCTTCTGGTCACTCTGACAACACTTTCATCAGGGTTTTGAATTAACACCTGCTAAAGATCATTAAATGTCTGAGCACAACTTTGATTTGGTCTCCCATTTGTTCTCTTGTAGCTGATATACTCTTAAGCTTAGCTTTTGAGCTGGCTGAGTGTTCTAGCAGTTCCAATGTCCAGTTGGACACCATGTATACCTTACCTGCCTACTTGGTTCCAAAGGGAATTTAAGTTTCCACTTGTGTGATGTGGGTATCACTGGCAGGCCAGCACTTATTGCCCACTCCAGTTGCCTGTGGTGATGAGCAGCTGCCTCAACCTGCTGCACCATGATCCCATTAAGAGGAATTTCCAGTGACCTAACAGGAACACTGATCTAGTTCCAAGTCAATGTTGAACCCTTCGGAAGGGAACTTGAAGGTGATGTCCTCGTATCTGCTCTTCAAGATGAAAGTGATCATGGGTTTGGAAGGTGCTGTCTGAGGATCTTTGCATTTCTGCATGATTGGGGTGCCAGTGTTGGACTAGGGTGTACAAAGTGTAGTATGATTTTTTTTTTTAAACCAGGTTGAATTAGCACCACTACCTTTTGAGTCTGTTCCTTCAGGTGCAAGCCACCTGATGAAGGAGCAGTGCTCTGAAAGCTCATTGGTTCCAATTTCAACCTGGTGTTTTTAACTCTGCATTTCTGCAGTTCATCTGGATGGATGCAATACCAGAAATCTCACCGACACTCAGTATGTACTATCTTCGCATGCTGCCCGCCACCCCCTTCCTCTCTTTCTTTCCCCCCCCCCCAAGCAGTCAGTCTTTTTCATGTGGGATTTAAGAAATCTACATGTAAACCTTTCTCTCTTTTTTTCCCTACCCCAGCATGAATCGTACAGGGACCGTCAAACATCAGAACTGAGTGGAAAGGGTATTGACTCCAAAGTTTACTTCTTGAAGCAGACCATTTCAAATTCATGTGGAACTGTTGGTCTTATCAATGCCATTGCTAACAATCAAGATAAACTTGACTTTGGTAAGTAAGCTGGATAATGTCTTGGGCAGTTCTGGTAAGGCCACTTACTACTAGCCTATTCCATTCCACACCTCCATTTCAGTAAATGTATTTAAAGACTTGTGCTCTTGTTTCAAGCTGAGTAATTGTCTAACATTAAACTGACTAGACTAGACCAATCTCATTGAACAGTCAGTAACCTGGATCTAAACTCCAACATATCAACTTCGTGCAGTCAGAATTCCTTCAATGACTAAGGGACCTGCTGTAGTGGTGTCCCTACACTAGACTAGAAGGTCCATGGTTTAAATCTCACTCTGACATGTGTAATAACATCTGAACTAGTTGATTAGTTAAATATTTTTAAATTGAATGAACTAATTTTAAAATAACAATCTTGTTGTTGTTGTTGCAGTGGAAGGCTCTATATTGAAAAGGTTTCTGAATGAGACCATGGACCTTTCAGCAGGAGAAAGAGCTAAGCAACTGGAACAAAACCAGGTGAAAAATTGTTCACTTTGACTAACTGGCATTCTGTTTACAGCACATTCTCAATGTTTCTACTTTATCTGCAGGAAATTAAATCAGCACATGATGCCACTGCAGAGGAGGGAGAGTGCCAGGTAAAAACTCTTGGATTTTTCAGAAGTACTTGTGGAAAGACCATCTATTTGTTGCTTATCTTGACTGACTGCAGTCAGTCTTGACAGCTTTGTAGGAATTCCCTGGTTCTAACTTGTGGAACTGGTAATGGGGAGAGGTGAGGCCTTAATTCAAAAGCAATCTGCATAGGGTGCTGGGTTAAACCAATCAATCTGTCCCAGTTGAAGATTTTGACTTGTTTCCTGTTTTTAAGGCTCCCATTGGGAAATTGGATGTTTGTACTTGACAAATTCACTCTATAATGTAGATCTAGTGCCCAAGATTGCAATACAAACTATCAATGCTGCTGGACCTCCATTGATTCAACCAAAGTTGAACAGATTGGCAGGTCCAATTCAATTAGTATTGTTCAAACAAATTCCAGGTCCACAGAGACAATTTGTTAAAAACAATGACTGCAGATGCTGAAAACCAAATACTGGATTAGTGGTGCTGGAAGAGCACAGCAGTTCAGGCAGCATCCAAGGAGCAGCGAAATCGATGTCTCGAGCCGAAACGTTGATTTCGCTGCTCCTTGGATGCTGTCTGAACTGCTGTGCTCTTCCAGCACCACTAATCCATTCCACAGAGACCATTATCCAGGGGCAATTCAGCTTCTAATTGACAATTCATTGCAAATGAACACTACTTGGTTAACTGCTAGTTATCCTGATTCAGCCAGTGGATAACCTGTAACTGACCACATTAGATTAGATTACTTAGTGTGGAAACAGGCCCTTCGGCCCAACGAGTCCACACCGACTCGCCGAAGCGTAACCCACCCATTCCTGTACATTTACCCCTTTACCTAACACTACAGGCAATTTTAGCATAGCCAATTCACATTGGCCTGACCTGCACATCTTTGGACTGTGGGAGGAAACCAGAGCACCCGGAGGAAACCCACGCAGACACGGGGAGAATGTGCAAACTCCACTCAGTCAGTCACCTGAGTCAGGAATTGAACCCAGGTCTCTGGCGCTGTGAGGCAGCAGTGCTAACCACTATGCCACCATGCCACCCCAGTCAACATCTGGACAATACAATTATCTGTGTGAATAACATAGTTTCTACTCATGCTGGTTTTGAGGATTCCTGAGCTAGTTCACAACCAAAATCTTCTCAATGGCTGACTGTCTTATTGACTTTTTAAAAAAATGTTTTTCAGATATCTGGGTCATTAGTCAGTAGCCCCTTAGTTTTAGCTGGATTTGCTTCATCCTCCTGATACTTCTGCAGTGCTTATTGTAAAATGACATTTGTTTACAATCATGGGTGATGTCACTTGATCTGTAAATCAGTTTTCCTCTAACTTATTGCCTCCACCTACATAATCTGCACTTGCAGAAGCAGGAACTGATGCTGATCTGTTGTCGTCTGCAATAACAGACCATCTGGGCCAGTGTTTCAGGCCCTACAAAAACTTGATCCTCTAATGAGCCTGATGTATCCATGCAAGCAATCAAGACTGAAGCTGACTCCAGTCAGGGTAGCTGTATCCTAGCCTTCAGCCAGTGTTAATCTGTATGGAAGCTAGAGGTAACAGGCACCATATACAGCAAATTCTGTGGGACCCTGCCTTCACTACTTCAACACCACAAACTAAACACTGGCATATACCCAGCAGTGGGCACAATTGTCCAGGAATGTAACTAGCCAGGTTGTTTCTAATCTGTCTACTTGTGTAGAATCACTTGTCCATTTAGCTCCACCAGCCCACTCAGATCTGGCTGTCATCATGTTTTGCCAGAGGGGGAAAAAAGTGAATGACACTCCTTGAGTGGAGTCAATGGGAGTGTGAGGGGAGGTCATTCTGTAGTAGAAATCACCTTGTGTGGATTGGTAGCTTGAGGTTAATTATTTCAGTCCTGGACTTTGTTACAAATGCTGATCCTTTTCTCTCCCTGATTTATTATGACACCTGCAGCAGGTAGGACTTGATGCCAGGCTTCTGGCTCAGATATAGGGGAAGTATCACTCTTCCTCAGTGACTCCAAGACTTGTGCAGAATTGGAGGGGTGTGTTTAATGTCCAATTATCAAATGTTCTAACCAACCTATTCAGATGCTGCCCACTTCTGGAACAGGTGGGGCATGGATCTCGGTCTCCTCCAGAGGAAGGACACTACCATTGCACAAGAGTACCCTACTCCCTAGTGTTAACTTAAACCATCTTGAGCTGCTTAAATGATTGCAACAAATTGTCACAAGCAGCAAGTGGTAGCATTCTGCTACTTAAGCAGCCTGTCATGAGCAAGATGTGCACAAGGACAGCATTGAACCTGATTATACTAGCCATGAATATTAAATGTGCACCATTAGCAGGGGTTTCAGTGGTGTAGAATTTCTATTCTCCCTTTAAGGAGGGGGGGTGGGTGGTAGTTTAAAACAGCAGCTGCAAGGAAGAATTGCAGATCACTTGCATGATTGCATTGATTAGTGAATATACTCTACTTCTGCTTTTCCATCTTATTCTTCACCCCCTCTAACTTCAGATGTAGAGTTTTTTTTATGTATGAGGAAATTAGACCTATATGGAGACTAAAAGCAAATTGCTGGAGAAACTTCACAGGTCTAGCAACATTGAGATTTACTCTGCTTTATCTCAAATGTTGCCTGACCCCAAGCTGTTTGCAATTTGTGGGGTACTAGCATCTACAGTTTTCCTTGTACAGGAAACTAGAGCTGATCAGCTTAATTGGCTGAGCAGTACACCTGCCATATTGTGGCTTCAATTTCTGCACCAGATGAGGTTACTAAAAGTCCTATCTACTCAATCTCTCCCAAGATCTCTTGGCCCTTCAGTCAAACTCTCTCCTCAAGCCTGTTAAGGCTCTGGTTCTACCTCTTCACTTTGCACAAGCCATAATGTAAAGTTAGTTGCTAAACTTTAAAATTCTGTCTGTGCTTTTTATTGAAGTAATAATGCCATAGCAGGCATGCGCTATTTAAAACATGCAACTAACTTGTGCACTTCTTCTTCAATAGGTACATGAAGATGGCACAAACTTCCATTTTATCACTTTTGTGGGTATAGATGAGCACCTCTATGAACTAGGTAAACCTTGACATTTTCCTAATGTTACTTTAGTGCATCTATTTAAAAGATGGATATCAAATCAGTTTCTGTATAGGGAGGTCCATGTAAACAATATCACTGACCATGCACTGCATGAATAGAACTTTCATTAATAAAGGTTATGAAGTGCAAGTGTTGAAGCACTTCAACATTACAGGTTTAAATTCTTCCAAAGGTTAAAAATCTCAACACCAGGTTATAGTCAAAGAGCTTTATTTGGCAGCACCATCTTCCTGAGTACTGCCGAAGGAAGACCAGTACTCCAACAGCTAGCACTTCCAAATAAAGCTCTTGGGCTTAACTTGGTGTTGAGATCTTAAATTTGTACACCCCAGTTCAACTCTAGTAACTCAATAAATTCTTCCAATAGATTAACTAACTAGCAGACACATAAGACATTACTACTACTTCTGACACCAGTTCTTCACTTTCACAACTGCATCCTCAACCTTGGTCATCTAGAAAACTTCTGTCTTGTGTACTTTAAATGTGAAAAGTGAACTTATTTTCTTTTCTTAAAGATGGAAGAATGCCATTCCCTATTGACCATGGAGAAACATCAAATGATCAATTCTTACAGGTTTGTTTCAATGACACTCCTTTTTAATAAGCATCCCCTCAAACAGCCTCATCCATTGCTTTAACTTGCTAAATTGGCATTAGTCCATCAAAAGCACTCCTGTTTTGTGCTGAGCAAAACTAAACTAGAATTTTAAAATATCTTATCTCCTCTCTGTAGGATTCAGCAAAGATATGTAGACAATTTATGGAGCGTGATCAAGGAGAAGTTCGCTTCACTGCTGTGGCCCTCAGCAAAGCCTCTTGAATGTCAAGTGCACAATCACTTCAATGTACTGTTTTAAGCTTTCTGAATGCTTTGCTTAACTTTATTGGGGTACTTTTGCACTTGTGTAGAAGTCTTTAATGGCTGGCATTTCTGCACCCCTTTGTGTAATATTGTTATCTTTGGATTGTAGACCAGTGTTTGCTTTAGAATATAAATATTGGATTGTGATGTTTCATGCCTAACATGCAGTGTAATTGGTCAGTCATTTTTAAGTGGCAAAGCATTCTGCACCTTTCTGACTAAAGTTGAAGGTTAGCTGCAGGGATTTGTAGGAAGCTTGTTCAGTTCCACACTGTGCCTCTTTACAGCTACCCCTGCCAACACTGGCTGTAACCTGAAATAAAAAAAAATGAAAGCAACACCACCTTGTTTGATGTTCTAATTCAGTAGAACTTTAATCTCTGCATGGGTGCCAACACTAGCTTTTGCCTGGCAAGTCCAGATAACTAACAACTGCATGGTTGACCTAATCTCTGGCACTCCTGAACCATTCACATTTTAATGCTGTATGTCTGAAGTTCTCATTAAATTTTAATCTCAAACCTAACCTATCAGTTCATTTTTCACCTAAGGCTGTTTTCTAAAACTTGAAATGGCTTGAATTTTAATGTGGTTCAAGATCATGAGGACTAGTAGATGCTAAAGTTGTGCACTTAAAATGTGGTGCTGGAAAAAGCACAGCAGGTCAAGCTGTCAGATCCAGAAAGTTTGTTTTTGGGCAGGATCCCTTGGGACTCTGGTATGGACACTACTGGTTGGGTTAGCATTGACATCACCTATTGTACTGTATCAACTTGAAGTCACCACCACATTGGTGCAGGATTTTGTAAAACCATTTGGAGGGCATTGCAGAATTTTCTAACAACACACTAAGGATAGGTGGCTCTGATAGCATTAGCTTTTTCCCATATTTACTGCCTCATTTTTCAAAGCTACCAGCCATAGCTTGGGAGGTGCTGTCTGAGGCATTCTGAGCCATGCAGGCAATAAGAAACTACCTGGGCTTAAGCATAAAAGCTGTGACTCCAGCTGTTTGCCTTAGCCATGTGCTCCTATCCCTTGCTAATCATGCTGCATTTAGAGCATAACTGTCCTGGTTGGTGAGTAAAAGATGCTTTAAATTCTAGTTCAGTTGTAGTAATCAAATATCCTCGTCTAAATGTGACATCACATGAAGTACCATCTCCAACATTTTGTATAGAAACTTAATCACTTAATGGTTTGAATTGCAGTTGACCACCTCACTGACTACCTAGTTTTTTAAAAACTCTTTTCACTTTAATGTGTTCCTTTGTTTCACCACTTCCTCCACTTCTCATTCTTGCCATACTCTAACAAATGTTATTGTCCCTCCTGCCTTTTTCTCCCCTTTCGTGCTTTCTCTCTTGTTCTATTCTGTTTAGAACACTAAATCGCAAACCTTTTTAACCCTTCTGCAGTTCTACTTGTCAAGCACTTTCTGCTACTGCTCCAAGTACCCCTAGTTTTCTACTGTAGAAATTCATGCTTTATTCTCTCTGCACAGCTGTGCTCTACAGAAATCCAAACTTTAGCCACCAGATTGAGGGCCAATTTGCATTTGACTATCTCCCCTTCGCCCTAAGTCAAATTAAGCCTTACTCCATAAACCCTACCATGTTAGTGGCACAGTCTGTAGCACTATTACTTCAGTACCAGGGACCCAGATTCATTCCAGCCTTGAATAGGCTTTTCTGGAATCTGCACTTTTTTTTCTTCCTACAGTGTAAACTTATGTAGGTCAGGTGGATTGACAGTACTAAATTCTGCTCTGCTTGTGCAAGTTGAGTGGACCAGCTCTAGTAAATGCTGGGTTACAAGGATAGGGTGAGATGCTGTTCAGAGGATCAGTGCAGACTCCATGGGCTGAATTCCCCTCCTCTGTACTCAGGGATTCTATATCCTCCTAACAACTTGGTTTTTTTAGGTGTTCCAGTTTGCTGTTACTTAAACTTACTGCCAAAGTATAGGCTAGCCCTCTATGAAGAAATTAGATTATAATTTAATTTAGCTTCTAATTGAGTTGAATCTCTACCAGCATAGAGTTCAAACTCTACCCATTAACTCTACACCATTCAGCCCACTCTTTCTGGGAAAGACACTTGGCAGTCCTTGCCTGCAGTGTTTACTGAGATGTTGTTTTGAGGTGCTGGTTTTGATCTTTATCCATGCACTTGCACTTTCCTCAGGAGGGGCAGGTAACTGGCTCTCAAAGTTCAACTTAATCACAGCCTACAATAACTGAAGGAAATTTATCTTGAGATGCATTTTTTTAAAATACCGAACAGACTCTTGACTTTCAGATTCAACAGTTTCACCAAACACTTTTTTTTAAAATGCAGAGGGGGGAAGAAAACTTTACCACCTTGGATGCCAATTAGCTGTGTGCTGACAGGCAAGAGGTAGTTGGTCTGTGAAATCATGACCAGTTACTTTTCTCACTACCCATTCCACCCCTGGGGCTTGATTGTCTGTCTAATTTAGTTTTTCACCGCTTGAACTAGTTTTTTTATAACAGCAATGTCTGTTAATTTTCTCAAAACAATCCTTGACTTCAACACCAGTTCTCTTACCAATTCAGCAACAAATGGTTATTGCACCTGCCAATCTCAAAGGCTATAAGACCCTCACTTAAGATAGTACTGACCTTGTATACACAGTCAGACTGTGGCTGTATATCTGGCTGCCTGTCTGTGTAGAATAAGAAACCATTCCTTGGTGCAGATGGACTCAGCCTCCCCCCCCCCCCCCCCCCCAACTGCAACTTTCTCCAATACAATGATAACATCAATGCTGCTTCCTGCTCTTTGCCAGAATTGGAAATGTCCTGTTTTGTTTTAAACTTGTGCTTTCCATTCTTTTGTCTTCCTCTGTCCATCTGGCTTCTCCCTTCACAACTACTTTTTTGTTTCCTTTTTTCTGGTGATAGGCTGCTTGCCAATTCCCCTTGACACTTTTGCTGTTGAACAGCCTTCCTCTCTGCAAGGATTTCTTTTCTCCCAGTTTGTTACATGTCATGATACCACCTTCAACTAATAGTAAAGGCAATATGATCCGCCTTTTACACTCATTTGAGTATTTCCATCCCTCTGCCGCAGCCACTACGGTCAAACCGTTAAGAGCATTGCCAGCCAATCTCTCTCACACTTCTACCTTCACCCTCCCTATCAAACTAAGGGTAGCATTTCTTATCTTACTCCTTGTCTCTTCCCTGTATTGTAAGAATGCTTCCTCAATTTCACCTCCAGCAGGATGCTACCCTACCCCACACCACCTCCTCCACTATCAACAGTCCAGAGGCCTTATTTCCCTCAGTGGTGTTGTGACCTAACCTGACACTTGCTCACTGCCATTGGTGTCACATCATGTAATGGCAAATGTAACTATTTGCCAAGGCCCTGTATTCTGACTTTTTTTGTGCTTTCAATCTAGTCTGTGGTGTTTGCTACTCAGTGCATTCTGTTTTACATTGGCAAGGCTAAATGCAGATTGGGTTTCTGCTTTGTGGGTTTGGAATGGCCTTTACCTGAGTTGTCAGCTTCTTTTAACAATGTCAATATTTTCATTCTGGACCTGTTGGTGATTCAATGGATCTCAAGCTGGAGGAACAACACCCCTTTTTTCCACTTGGGCACCTTGCAGCCTCTAGGGTTCCACACTGAATTTCACAATTCAGTGCATGACCTCCAGTATCCTTAAGTTTTCTTGCAGCCTTTAACCCTGCCCTCTCCATCATGCCCACTGTTTCATGTTTACTCTCAGCAGGGCAGACTCCTTTTTATGCATGCATTTATTTTTCAAAATATCTCTATCTTCAATTCACTGCCATTAGCAATACTTTTGTCTTGGGCTTTGAGCACTTTTTTTTACAATCAATTTTACTTGCTGGTCTTCTCTAACTGAATTAAAAATCCAATTTTCTAGCCCTTTTCAATTCTGAAGAATAGTCTATCTCAGACTCCATGTCTTTACAATGCTGTGCCCTAATCTGCTGAGTTTGTTCAGAACTGTTTTATTTCAGAATTACAGCATCTGCCATATTTGCTCTCCTCTTCAACTTCTTCCCTTCAATCAATCCTCTTCCCACTCTTCCGCCGTAACCATGAGCCTGACTGCTTTGCAGTTTGTCCCCCCTTTCCCAGGGCAAGTGTCATCCACTTCAATTCCTTTTCCTTTCTCCCTAAACACTATACTCATCACTTGTTATTTCCAAATAATGAGCATTCATGCTGAAAACTTATTTAAAGCATCAGTCTAATATGCAAACGTCCATCTTTCTCTTTTATATTGTTTATCACCCTTTGACACCCACAGTGGGTTTTAGGGGTAGTAATAGGCCATTTGACCCTTTAAGTCTGCTGCAGAATTCAATAAGGTTATGGCTAATCTGGTTGGGGCTTTGCTTAAAGTGTCTTGTTGACCACATAATACTTGACTTCTTTGTCCATCATGAATTTTCCCAACTCAGCCTTGAATAAGTTTTTTTTTAAAAAATAGGAATAAACAGCAGCAGTAGGCTACTGTTCCCTGTAACTCTTTCTTTGGATCTTTTTAGTCATAGTGGTCCATTATGACACTGAAATTACCTTGTCAAACACATACTGTATTTGAAATTTTAATTGCAGATCACTTACAATTGAGTATACTTTATTTGATATTTATGAAGTGGCTTCCTCCATGGGTGGCTGCTGCACATTTGATTTTTTTTTTAACTGAACACATCGGAGAGCATGATCCTGAGCTTCTGGTCTTTTGCTGTTGTGAATTCTCCATGTTTTTTTTCTTTCATATTGACTTCTGTCTTTACTTTGTTAGAACGGTATAAGAGGTTAATGATGTGTCTGGAATAGGAATGCAGCCACCCAGCTTAATGTTCTCAGCAGAATCCTGCCATTGGTCTAGTGATGACTGTGAATCTATTGTCCATTGTTCTTAAAAACCTTCCTGGTCACTCATGGCTTTTTGGGAAGGAAAGTCTGTCATTCTCTGGTTTACATGTCACCTCAGAGCCAGAAGTAATGTGTTGATTCAATAAATGCCTAAAGAAATGGCCTTATGCTACTCCATTGTACCTATCCATTACAAAGTCTCATAAAAGAAATGACACTGGTTGGCTGCTAGCATTGACCAATGCACCAAAAACAATGGTACACACAGCCCTGTAGACTCTACAAGGTGCTCCTCATTAATAACTCTGGACTTGCACCAAAATTGGAAGAGCTCTCATTGACTTGGCATGTAACAGTCTGATGTTGTCTTACTCTCAGAATCAATATCCTGCACACAATATTCTGGATGTTGCCATCGTACGTGGATACCTCCTGTCCAACTACCAGAACAGACGTGACATGCCATGACTGTAATATATAGTTGGTAAGGAGTTGCTCTGGCAGTCCCCACCATTGTGTCTGTTACAATGATGGATCAGAACCATACAGCATCAGTCACTTTGAATCATACGGTCCAGAAAAGGCCCTTTAGCCCAAACTTATCAGATCTCACCTGCATATACAATGTTAGCCTTCAGCTCGAGTATTATATACGTTTGTGGGTGCCACGTAATAGGAAAGATTAGAGAGAAAGTACAAAAAAGATTCATAGGAATGCTATCAGGAATGGGAAACTTAAGTTGAGAACTGATGAAGTTAAGATTGTTCTCCTTGGAGGGAAGAAGAATGTGTGGAGATTTGGTAGAGATTTTCAAAATCATAAGCAGGCTGTAAAGAGTAGACAGGGAGAAGTTGTTTCTGTTCATAAAAGGAACAAGCACAAGAGGCTATAGATTTCAAGTGATGTGCAAACGAAGTAAGGGTGTTGTGAGAAGACATTTTCTCTTAGTGACTAGTTAGTATATGAAAGTACTGCCTGAAAGTGTGGTGGAGGCAGGCTCAGTTGAGGCATTCAAGAGGGCATTGATGGCTATTTGGATAGAAATAGTGTGCAATGGTGTGGGAAAGAAGCTGGAGATTGGAATGAGGTAATGATGCTCGTTTGAAGAGCTGGTGCAGACTCGATGGACCAAATGGCTTCCTTCTGCATCGTGACGATCCAGTGAAGTGCTATCAGCATTTTCACTTCTGATGCCAAAATAAAAAAAGGACGGCTATAGACTGAGAAAGGATAGAAGTTGGAAGGATAATGGGAAACAAAGCACCCATGATAAAGAAGGAAATGTTGGGAACCCTTCTCACGACAGAAAGGACTATATTGCCCCCCGACTTTCAACCAATTTGATTCATTCCACGTGATATCAAGAAAAGGCTGAAAGCACTGGATACTGTAAAGACTGTGGACCCTGACAACATAGTAATAAAGTCTTGAACTACAGGCTAGTCATGCTGCTAGTCATACTAGTCAAAGTTTTACTTAAGAAAGGCATCATGTGTCAGTGCCAAAAGGCCAGTTCCTGCGCTGTACTGTTCTTTGTTCTTTGCTCCACTTGCTCCTTCTCCGCCTCTGTGTACAACATGAAAAAACAAACTTTTCCAGCCCCTTTCAGAATTGAAGAAGAATCTAAGAGTCAGAGATCTACAGCATAGAAAAACATCCTTCAGCTCATTGTTTTTGACCAGCACAAACACAATCACCTAACCATTCAAATCCCATTTCCAGCTCTTGGAACGTGCTTTGTCAGCTTTAGCATTGCAAGTGCACAATCAAAAACTTCTTAATTGTTACGAGGGTTTATGCCTCTGCCGTCCTTACACGCAATGAGTTCTAGATTCCCACCACCCTCTGGGTTAAGTTTTTTCCTCACATTTCTAAACCTTCTGCCACCACCTTAAGTCTGTGCCTCCTGGTCATTGATCCTAGCATCAAGGTTTTTTTCCCATCTATCTATACCCCTCATAATTCGATACATTTCAATCATGTTCTCCCTCGGTTCTTTCTGCTCTAAGGTAAACAACCTGTCCAATCTGTCTTCATAACTGGAACTCTCCAGCACAGGCAACATCCTGTAAATCTCCTTTGCACCCTTTTTAGTGCATCACATCCCTCCTATATTGTGGATTCCAGAATTGTGCACAATACTGTAACTGTGGTCCAACTAACATTTTATACAGTTCCAGCATAGTCTCTCTGCTCTTAAACCTTATGCCTCAGCTAATAAAGGCAAGTATGCCGTACACCTTCTTAACCACTTTATCCACCTGTCCTGCTACTTTAAGAGATTGATGGACAAACAAAACCAAGATACCTCTAATCGTCAGCGTTTCCCAGAGTCCTTCCATTCATTATGTATTCCCCGTGCCTTGTTCATCCTGCCCAAATATATCACCTCACATTTATTAGATTAGATTAGATTACTTACAGTGTGGAAACAGGCCCTTCGGCCCAACAAGTCCACACCGCCCCGCCGAAGCGTAACCCACCCATACCCCTACATCTACATTTACCCCTTACCTAACACTATGGGCAATTTAGCATGGCCAATTCACCTGGCCTGCACATCTTTGGACTGTGGGAGGAAACCGGAGCACCCGGAGGAAACCCACGCAGACACGGGGAGAACGTGCAAACTCCACACAGTCAGTCGCCTGAGGCGGGAATTGAACCCGGGTCTCAGGCGCTGTGAGGCAGCAGTGCTAACCACTGTAACACCGTGCCGCCCACGGATTAAATTTCATTTGCCTCTAATCAGCCATATCAACTTTGAATCGTGAATTCAGAAGAACTGCTGAATTTTTCCAGCACATGCTATTTTTATTTCAGAAGTGGCAACGTCCGCTGATAATTCCACAATGCTCTGCAACATTCATGACTCCTGAGATATTGAAGCAACTTGCATGCATATGCAACAAGACTTGGATAATTTCCAGGCTTCTATTCATTAGTGACAAGGGTCATTCACACTACACAAGTGCCAGGCAATGACCATTTCCAACAAGAGAAAATCCGACCATCTCTATCAAGATAGAATTTAACCATCATCCCTTTACATTCAGTGTCATTACCTTTGTTTAATCCCACTAACAACATCCTTATGGTTACAGCTGACTAGAAACATAACTCCATTTGTCATATAAGTACTCTGACTACAGCAGCAGGTTAAAACCTTTGGCAAGTAAGTCACTTCCTGACCTCCAACTCCTGTCCAAAATCTAGAACGCACAAGTCAGGAGTATGATGGAATTCTCCTCACTTGCCTGGATGAGTGCAGCTCCAACAATATTCAAGAAGCTTGACAGCCTTCAGAACTTAGCAGCCTGTCTGACTGACAACCCATCCACAACCTTGAGCATTCACTCCCTTCACAAATGATGCATGGTGGCAGCAGTGCTTACCAACTACAAGGTGCACTGTACCAATTCACCACGGCTTCTCCAAAAACGCTGCAACTTCTACCACTTAGAAAAATAATAGCATTGGAATACTACTGCCTGAAAGTTCCAAAAAGATACTCACCTCCCTGACTTGAAAATATACTGCTGTTCCTTCAGTGTCATTGGGTCTAAATCCTTGAACTCCCTCCCTAATGACATTTTGGGTCTACTTAATGCAAATAGGCGATATGAGTTCAAGAAGGCAACTCATCACCACCTTCTCAAGAGGAGTTAGGGTAAGCAATAAATGCTGGCCCAGCTAAAAATGCTTGCAATCTTGCAAATTAATTTTAAAAACTCAGTGGAGACTTGAAGAAAAAGACAAATTCAGTAAACACCACAAATACTCCAGAGATATGGCAGCATCTGTGGGGAGAGAATGAGAGATTAATGTTGAGAGATCATGATATTTTGTTAGAAATGAAAAAGATTGCAAAATGTATGTATTTTAAGCAAGTGCGGGGCCGGGGGAGGTGGGGGTAAAGGGGAAAGGAGAAGGATAGAGTGAAGGTGAGAGATGAAATGACAAAATGGATGATAGTGCACAAAGCAATGTTAATAGGACATGCAAATAAAAAAGGGATGAGTTTAGAGACAGTGTAAATAAAAAAACATGGCATCATCTCCAAAAGAGATGCTATCTAAAAGGAGTTTTCAGAGCGCTGCTCCTTCATCAGGTGATTGTGGAGTATAAGATTGTAGGACACAGCATTTATAGCAGAAGTTTACAATGCGATGTAACTGAAATTATATTTTGAAAAAGACCTGGATTGTTTGTTAAGTCTGTCATCTTTAAGTCTCCCATCTTAAGAGCACAGCTGTGAACTAAACACATTGATCAGGACTTTGGTTTCAGTCCTTCAGAGGTTCTCTACACACCCTCATGCCCACACCAGGACATCCCATCACATCAGGCAATGGGACTCTGTGTGAGAACATCTCTGGCTATGTCGAAGGCATCTTGAAACCCATTGTACAGGGAACCCCCAGCTTCTGTCACGACACTATACATTTCTTACAGAAACCTGGCACACATGGACCAGTTGAATTGGGAACATTCCTTGTCACAATGGATGTTTCAGTACCCTACACCAGCATCCCCACAATGACAGCATTGTGACAGCAGCCTCAGTACTCAACACTAACAACTGCCAATCTCTGTGCACCGTCCTACAACTCATCCGCTTTATCCTTGATCACAATGTCTTCACCTTTGACAACCAATTCTTCATTCAGACGCACGGAACAGTCATGGGGACCAAATTTGCAACTCAATATACCAACATTTTCATGCACAGGTTCGAACAAGACTGCTTCTCTACCAACACTATACACCAGGTATATTGACGATATTTTCTTCCTCTGGACCCATGGCGAGGAGTCACTGAAACAACTACATAGTGATGTCAATGAGTTTCATCCCACCATCAGACTTACCATGGACTACTCTCTACTATCTGTCTCATTCTTGGACACATGCATTTCCATCAAGGATGGGCACCTCAGCATCTCACCCGATTGCAAACCAATGGATAACATCACGATGCTACACTTCTCCAGCTTCCACCCGAAACATATTAAAACAACCATCCCTATCGACAAGCCCTACGCATACACAGGATCTGTTCAGATGAGGAGGAACGTGATGGACACCTGGAAGTACTCAGGGATGCCCTCATAAGAATGGGGTACAATGCTCAACTCATCAATTGTCAGTTCCGGCGTGCCACAGCGAAGAACCGTATTGACCTCCTCAGGAGTCAGACACGAGCTGCAACCGACAGGGTACCCTTCGTTGTTCAGTACATCCCAGGAGCCGAAAAACTATGCCATGTTCTTCACAGCCTGCAGCATGTTATCCATGAGGATGAACAACTCGCCAACACCTTCCCCACGTCTCCACTTCTCACCTTTAAACAACCAGAAAACCTCAAACAGATCATTGTTCGTAGCAAACTGCCCGGCTTTCAGGACAACTCCATACAACCCTGTCACGGTAGACACTACAAGACGTGTCAGAGTGTAGACATGGATACCACCATTACGCGTGAAGACACCTCCCACCATGTATGTGGCAGGTACTCATGCGACTCAGCCAACGTCTGTCTCATATGCAGCAGGCGAGGATGCACTGAGGCATGTACATTGGCGAGATCAAGCAGAGGCTATAGCAGTGGATGAATGGACACTGCACAACAATCAACAGACAGGAGTGTTCCCTTCCAGTCAAAGAACACTTCAGTGGTCCAGGACATTTGACCTTGGACCTTAGGGTGACCATCCTCCAAGGTGGGCTTTGGGACAGGCAACAACGCAAAGTGGCTGAGCAGAGGCAATTAGCCAAGTTTGGTACCCATGGGGATGGCCTCAGCTGTGACCTTGGGTTCATGTCACACTACAGGTGACCCCATTGGATTATACACACAGACAGATTGGATGGATAAAGAAAATATATTTCCTGATGGGACAATCGAGAAGTTTACTGTTTATGAATAAGGGATTGTCCATTGAAGACAGCAAGAAGGAGAATTTTATTTCTCTTAGGAACTTTTGGAATCATGAGAAATCCGTGCCCTGAAAGGTGGTGGAAAAAGAATCATTGAATATTTTTAAGGGATGTTGACTCTGCTTTCTCTCCAAAGATGAGGCCAGACCTGTTGAGCTTTCCCAATAATTTCTGTTTTTTGGCCGAGTATTGTTCCTATGTCTTCGGATCTTATGAGGAAAATGGGAGGTCCATTGTGGTTTTGAAAGGGAGAAGAAGGGGTGAGGGCTGCAAAGCGGAAAACATGTCAGATGCACCATAGTGACTGACTTCCACAGTTCAAACTTCTGGAGAAAGGAAGATTTATCAGAACATTAGGGTGGGAGGTTGTACTGTTAGACCAGATGCAACAAAAAATCAAGTAACTGAGAGCATGGATTCAGTGCTGTACCAGTAGACAGCCTATAACCAGAAATAGAGACAGAATAATCAAAGAATGCAGGGATGAATGAGTGATAAACCATATGAAGATGAGAAGGGGGGAAATTTGAAAGAAAAGTTGATTAAACGTTTCAGGTTGATGCTGTAATGGAAAACAGCGATAATAATAATTTAATGAAACATTCCACGACAGTTCACAGGAACATTACTGAACAATGTCTGATACTGAGCCACGAAGAGAAAATTAGGTCAGACAGATAAATGCTTGGTCAACAAGGTGAGCTTTACAGAGTGTCCAAAATAAGCAAAGCAGAGAGGCAGAGAGGTGTAGAGAAGGCCAGAGCTTTGGAGTCTAGGCAACTCAAAACGCAGTGATGGAATGGCGAAAATGGAAGAGACCAGAATTAGAACTAGAATCAGAAGAATGCAGTGGGGTTGGGAGAGAGAACAGGTATCAGGAAACAAAAGACCATGATTGGATTTGAAAGGAAGGCTGAGCTAAGTCAATAGTTAGAGATTTGGAGCAGGGTCCATAAACAATGCCTTCGAGTCTTCTTGATACTTATTGCTGCACATCCAGTACTAGATGTTGGATAAACAGTGTGATAAGTTAGCAACAGTGGAGGTGTTGCGAGAGGTGACAGTGAGGTAAAACTGAGTGCCATGAGTATAAATGTGTCTAACAAATACCTTCAGATGATGGCACTAAGAGATAGGAGGAGGCGAAGGAGAGATTTTTGACAGACAGCGATGTGCAAACAGGAGGAAAGTGGAAATTACCTGTGATTCTGCCGTTATGAATACTGTAGATAGATTTGATTGGAAACGTGGGAGTAGTCCCACTGGCTGGACAATATTGTGAAGAGATTTTGGAGGAGGCTGGTTTAATTAACCATGTTAAAGGGTAGAATACTTTTGGACCAGGAGGGAAAGTTTATCTTTGTCTCAGTCACAAAGGGTGTTATTTGTAATTGATAGGAGCTGTTTGTTTCAGTAATGTGTGCCAGCGATTTGGGAGATGGCGATATGTTCAAGATACTTTGGAGGGAAAAGGGAGCCTGAACATGAGAAAATAGCTTCATGGTAGGATCAAGATTTGTTTTTTGAGATGAAGGATGATGTCAGCAGAGAGGGTCAACAGCTGATGGAAAGAATCATTTACAACATCAGATAACACAGGGATCTGGAGATTAAGTTGGGTGACCTGTAGTTTAGTGGGAATGAGATTGACAGAACAGGAAGTAGATCTTATGGACAAGATGAACTCAGAAAGGGCAAAATGAGAAATAGGAGAGAACCTAAAGAAAGATGAAAGTTCAGAGCAAGGGCACGCAGAAGATTAGGGAATGTTTAGCCAATGGCCCAGCTGAAGGGAAGGATGTGGCAGAGGCAGCTGATTGGATGGTCTCAGTGCTAATGACAAAGAAGTCCATGAGTTCTTCACATTTACTGCAGCTCTGGGTGGAGGGGAAGGACAGAGGACCTTAAGATGATGGTTTGCAGCAGAGGAAATAAGCTTTTTTTTTCCCATTCTGAGATGACCCTGCAGAAGTGAGCAGTTTTAACAGACTTGAGTGGGATCTGAACATATTTTAATTGGTCCAGTCAGATCTGGTGGTAAATGACTAAACTAGTTGTCTACCATATCATTTCAATTCTGTGTCTGTTAGGCTTCAAGGAGTGGAGTTAAGGACTGCAAGAGGAGGTATGATGAAGATAGAAGGTTTTAGTAAGGAATAGGACATTAAAGGTGCAGGTGAGAATGTAGTAGAAATGACGAGGCAAACAGAGGGCCAAGGCTATGTAGTTGGCATTTTGAAAGTCCGGTTGTAAATGAATTAGGTAATAGTTTTTTTTCCGGCCATGATGCAGAAGGAGGTAGTCTTGAGGTGAGGAAAGGAGATGTAGGTGGTGATTGAGGCAAAATCGTGATTAGAGAAGGTCTCATCTGCAATTGATACAAGGGAATGGCACATGAGAGGGCAAGGTTAGGTGGGTGGTGGTTATGTATATGGGTTGAAGAGTTTACGTGGAGGGAGAGATTTAGAGGGAGCAAGATAGAAGTGAACTCAGAGGAGAGAGAATGTTTTGGGGTGGGATGGGGATTAAAATCACCCACAATGAGAAGTAGTTTCGTGCAGAGGCTGAGAGAGGAAAGCAGTAAAGCTTTCTCAGTGATAACACTCTTATTGTATGCTGTTACAGACTATAATGTTCTCGGTCAGCTCCACCAACGTCAAGACGGTGTTCTTCTCTGACCACTGCCTCCTGCTGGCCAACTGTCACCTACAGGACAAGCAGCAGGCTGGTAAGGGAACGTGGAAGCTGAACACAAAGCTGTTGACCTCGGGAAACATCAAGAAGCTCAAGAGAGAGTACGCAGGTTGGAGAACCGTGAACTCCCTGTTTGAGTCTCCAGCGGACTGGTGGGAAACAGTAAAAGGGAACATCAAGAGGTTCTTCATCCTCAAAGGTGTTCAGGAGCCAAGAGAGAGATGGGGAAAACTGTCCCAACTCCAGGAAAGTATGCAGAATCTGCTCCTGCTGCAGATGTTGGGGGTTGATGTCACGGAGAACCTCAAGGAGGTGAAGGGCCAGCAAGCCTCGCTCTTTGCCTCAGAGGCCTCCAAGATAATCTTCCGGTCCAGGGTCCGCTCCATGGAGCAGGACGAGATGTGCTCACGTTTCTTCTTCCAGAAGGTGCACAAAGAGAGCTCCATGCTCAGCAGTCTGAAGGAAGAAGATGGCTCGGTAACGTCATGAGGATCAGCAAATTCTTCTATGCCAGTCTGTATGACGTGAAGCCAACTGACAGTGCGGCCTCCCAGTCGTTCCTGTCCTCTATCACGGAGGTCCTAGACAACAGAACGCGGGAGAGGCTGGACCAGCCGCTATCTCTGGATGACCTGACCAAGGCCCTCGAGTCCTTTGAAAAGAATAAAACTCCCGGAAGCGACGGCTTATAGGTCGAGATCTATTCTGCTCTTTGGGACTTGATTGGCCAGGACCTGCTGGGGGTGTATGTCAGTATGCTTCTGGCAGGTACCATGAGTGAATCCATGAGGAAAGGCATCATCATCCTCATCTACAAGCAGAAGGGGGAGAGGGAGGAAATTAGAAATTGGAGACCAATCTCACTGTTAAACACAGACTACAAAATCTTTTCAAAGGTCATCGCCAACCGGGTCAGGTTTCCTCTGGGGTCGGTGATCCACCCTGACCAAATCTGTGCTGTACTGGGCAGGAAGATCGCTGATGATCTTGTACTCCTCAGGGATACGATCGCCTACGTGCAGGACAGAGGGTTGGACACCTGCCTCATCAGCCTGGACCAGGAGAAAGCCTTTGACAGGATATCGCATACATATATCAAGGAGGTTCTCTCCAAAATGGGCTTTGGGGAGGGAATCTGTAATTGGATCAGACTGCTCTATACCAATATTGTCATTGCAGTCTCAATCAATGGGTGGGAATCAGATAGCTTCCCAGTCAGATCTGGAGTCAGGCAGGGCTGCCCTCTCCTGCCTTGTTTGTGTGCTACATAGAGTCATTTGCCGAGTCCATCAGGAAGGATGGGAAAGACCACCGTGTAACATCTGCCTGCCTAAGAAGAACAGGGGGCCCACCCTGTCATTCGGGCTCCGCTGACGCCTCAGCAGAATAGCTGGATTGTCAATGTATGGACGTGTATATAGGAAAAATAAATTTCGATATCTGTATGTAAATCAATGTAATGTGTGCATAAGAATGGCTTGATCAATTGTATAGAGATCCAAATAACTTTGTGAATAAAGTATATTTTTGAAATTAAAAAAAGTAATGTTGAAAGGATGGGGCAGGCCTTGGCACAGTGCAATGCTCCGAGTATTTGGACTGTTCTTTGTGGAAGAATTTGTAATGGGAAACACTTTTGACCACAAGCTCATCAAAACGTGGTCAGCACATAACATTTTTGAGATCCAATGAGAAAAGGAAAGGGTGGATCCTGTCATGTAGTTCCCTGAGCAGACTGTCAAAATCATTTGGCAGATCGCCTCATCACCAGAACTTCCCAACAAGCACCAAGATGTATCTTGGCTGGTGGTGAGAAGGGCATTACCTGTTAGATTGTTCCCACATGCCCGGACTCTGCGCTGCCACATGTTGCCATAGAGTCATAGGGTCATACAGACCCTTCAGTCCAACTTATCTGTGCCAACCAAGTTTCCCAAACTAAACTAGTCTCACTTGTCTGCATTTGGCCATTATCCCTCTACACCTTTCCTATTCATGTACGTGTCCAAATGTCTTATGAATGTTGTAACTGTACCTGCATCTATGACTTCCTCTGGCAGTTCATTCCACACACAAACCACCATCTGTATGAAAACGTTGCCCCTCAGGTCCCCTTTAAATCTTTCGCCTCTCACCTTCACAATACACAGTCTAATTTTGAACTTGCCTATCCTAAGAAAAAGACCTTTGCCAATCACATTATCTATGCTACTTATTATTTTATAAATCGCTATAAGGTCACCCCTTAACTTCCTACACTCCAGTGAAAAAGTCTCAGTCCATCCAACCTCTCCTTAGAACGCCAACCTTCCAGTCACAGTAACATCCTTCTAAATCTTTTCTGCACCTTCTCCAATTTAATAATATCCTTCCTAAAGCAGGTCGACCCAAACTGTACATAGCACTCTAAAAGTAGCCTCACCAATGCAACATGATGTCCCAACTCCTATACTCAATGGTCAGAGCTTTGAAGGCAAGCCTGCTAAACACCTTCTTAACCATCCTGTCTACCTGTGATAAAACTTTCAAAGAACTATGTACCTGCACCCCGAGGTCTCTCTGTTTGACAATACTCCCCAGGGCCCAGCCATTAATTGTATAAGCCCTGCCCTTGTTTGTGTCTTACCAAAATATAAGACCTCGCATTTAGCCAAATTAAACTCCATCTGTGACTCATCAGTCCAATGCTCTAATTGATCAAGATCCCATTGTAATCTTAGATTACGTTCTTTACTGTCCACTACACCACCAGTTTTGATGTCATCCACAAACTTACTAACCATGCTTCCAAAACAGCTGTGCTGGTGAAGAGGACGTCAATGTCTCCTTCTGGAATGTTCCTATGCAAAGGGAGAGAGAAATGATGGTTTTTGTTGAGGTTCATCCTGAGCAACTCTGTCATGCAGGACTCTGTGCTCTGTGGGCTATTCCTCGGGATGCACACCGAGACAACGATTGACTGTGACTGGAGAACTGTCATCTCCATGAAAGGCGCTCTTTGGTCCGCCCAAGGCTTGTTGGTCTCACAGTGTAAAGAGTTGGCCTTGACCGAGTGTTGAGGACTGACACATTCCATGGTCCAGGACTATGTGCTGAGGGACACAATAAAGCTTGGGGCAGCTGCCACAAAGCGCAATAGGAAAAGACCACCATCTAAGGCCTTTCTGATGAAGCTTACTAAGCGTCTCTTCAGTTATTGGATCCTCTTGTTGTCTCAATATAAGTAAATACTCTCCTGCATAAGTAAGAAATGCTTTTGGATTTTGCAATTACAGGGAATGTCAAGTTCCAATGTTTGTTTTCCTGGATATGCAAAGACTGTGCAGAACAGCTTTAGTATCTGTGAATTAAAATAAAGATTTTAAATGAATTAAGTATATGTTTGCAATAAAAGAAATATAGAACTGTTTCTTCTGGTGTATCTCCATTGCAATCTCTTCCTTATCAAGGTGACCAGAACTGCATACAATACTCCAGATCAAGTCTCACAATATAATTTAAGTGCAAACAAATCCTCTTGAAATAAAAGAATATAGTTGTCTTCTGAATTGTTTGCTACACTTTTTGCATTAGGTATTTTTGCCTTAAATTACGCTATGTATTTGAAAAATAAACACTAATTCTTTAAATACTAGCCATTACCTTTCTCATCGAGTCAGAGAAATGCACAGCACGAAAACAGACCCTTCGGTCCAACTTGTCTATGCCGACCAGATATCCCAACCCAATCCAGTCCCACCTGCCAGCACCCGGCCCATATACCTCCAAACTCATCCAATTCTTATACCCATCCAGATGCCTTTTAAATGTTGCAATTGTACTAGCCTCCACCACTTCCTCTGGCAGCACATTCCATACACGTACCACCCTCTGCGTGAAAATGTTGCCCCTTAGGTCTCTTTTATATCTTTCCCCTCTCACCCTAAACCTATGCCCTCTAGTTCTGGACACCCCCCACCCCAAGGGAAAGACCTTGTCTATTTACCCTATTCATACCCCTCATGATTTTATGAATCTCTATAAGGTCACCCCTCAGCCTCCGACGCTGCAGGGAAAACAGCCCGAGCCTATTCAACCTCTCCTTATAGCTCAAATCCTCCAACCCTGGCAACATCCTTGTAAATCTTTTCTGAACCCTTTCAATTTTCACAACATCTTTCCAATAAGAAAGAGACCAGAATTGCATTCAATATTCCAACAGTGGCCTAACCAATGTCCTGTACAGCTGCAACACGACCTCCCAACTCTTGTGCTTAATATTCTGACCAATAAAGGAAAGCATACCAAATACCCTGTTCACTATCCTATCTACCTATGACTCTGCTTTCAAGGGGCTACAAACCTGCACTCCAAGGTTCTTTATTTAGCAACATTACCCAGGACATTACTATTAAGTGTGTAAGTCCTGCTAAGATTTGCTTTCCCAAAATGCAGCACCTCATATTTATCTAACTAAACTCCATCTGCCACTTCTCAGCCGATTGGCCCATCTGATCAAGATCCTGTTGTAATCTGAGGTAATCTTCTTCACTGTCCACTACATCTCCAATTTTGGTGTCATCTGCAAACTTACTAACTGTACCTCGTTTGCTCGCATTCAAATCATTTATGTAAATGATAAAAAGTAGAGGACCCAGCACCGATCCTTGTGGCACTCCACTGGTCACAGGCCTCCAGTCTAAAAAACAACCCTCCACCACCACCCTCTGTCTTCTACCTTTCAGCCAGTACTGTATCCAAATGGTTAGTTCTCCCTGTATTCCATGAGATCCAACCTTGCTAACCAGTCTCCCATGAGGTACCTTATTGAATGCCTCATTGAAGTCCATATAGATCACATCTACTGCTCTGCCCTCATCAATCCTCTTTGTTACTTCTTCAAAAAACTCAATCAAGTTTGTGAAACATGATTTCCTACACACAAAGCCATGTTGACTATCCCTATTCTTGCCTTTCCAAATACATGTAAATCCTGTTCCTCAGGATTCCCTCCAACAACTTGCCCACCACCGATGTCAGGCTCACTGGTCTATAGTTCCCTGGCTTGTCCTTACCACCTTTCTTAAACAGTGGCACCACATTAGCCAACCTCCAGTCTTCCGACACCTCATCTGTCGATGATAGAAATATCTCAGTAAGAGGCCCAGCAATCACTTCCCTAGCTTCCCACAGAGTTCTAGGTGCACCTGATCAACTCCTGTACAGTTATCCACTTTTATGTGTTTCAAGACATCCAGCATTTCCTCCTCTGTAATATGGACATTTTTCAAGATTCCCTACATTCTATATCTTCCATGTCCTTTTCTATAGTAAACACTGATGCAAAATACTCATTTAGTATTTCCCCAACTCCTATGGGTCCACACAAAAGCCACCTTGCTGATCTTTGAGGGGCCTTATTCTCTCCCTAGTTACCCCTTTGTCCTTAATGTATTTGTAAAAACCCTTTGGATTCTCCTTAATTCTATTTGCCAAAGCTATCTCATGTCCCCTTTTGGCCCTCCTGATTTCCCTCTTAGGTATATTCCTGCTGCCTTTATACTCTTCTAAGGATTCACTGGATCTATCCTGTTCATACCTGACATATGCTTCCTTCTTTTTCTTAACCAAACCCTCTACTATCAAACCATTTAATAGTTTTCCACTCCACCACAGCCAATTTCCTCCTCACACCTTATTTGTTACCTTTGTTTAATTTAAAGGTCCTCGTTTCAGTTTGAACTATGTATTTCTCAAATTTAATGGAAATATTTGTAATGATATAGTCAGTAATTATACTTAGCCTGAATAAGGGGCCATGGTTATATAAATGAATAGATAACCAAATAGTACAAAATTGTGCTAGCTCATTTAACTTTGCTTAATTAGGATGCCTGCTAGAATTTAAATGTTAATTGGTATATAGCATAGAATAGAAGTTATTCAAGTCTATCAGCAAGGTTCAAAGGACCAAAGAAACAAGGATAGCTGAACTGAATGGCCAAGTACCGACAGCTTATTAACATGCTTTATGTACAACTTTGTGCATTAGTTGCTGGGGGTTACGGGTAATTAAACATTTCCGAGTTAGTTTGAAACTAGAGATGCAATATTACTGAGATGGTGGAACTAATCAGGGAAACAGCTTGTGATGTGTTATGGAAAAGATAATGTAAAAGTGATTGATCAGGGCTAGAAGGTATGCACAAAATCTCAAGAAGTTAATGGCAGGTGAATGGCATTTATGGAGATGTTTTCATCCCAGGATTTAGATAAAGAACTCAATGTTTTATTTGCTATTTTGAAATAAAGTATTCCATTCAGGTCCAACCCTGAAACAAGGTTATTAAGTCATGGACTGTTGGAGACCTCAGCAATGGAGAACAGTCCTAAGAAAAGATTTTAGTTCAACACTTCTAAGTGGTTTCAGAAATCAGGAAGACATGGAGCCATTGAGAAATGGTTGAAGAAGAAAGCAAGAACTGTTCATGCGTACTGGCTGTCATGTCTGATCTGGATTGGTACCAATTCCTTGTCACATTTGTGTGTTTAACTCTATTACCTGTCATTGTTACTAGGCGAAAGTGGGTACTGCAGATGCTGGAGATTAGAGACAAGATTAGAGCATTGCTGGAAAAGCACAGCAGGTCAGGCAGCATCCGAGGAGCAGGAATATCGAGGTTTCGGGCAAAAGCCCTTCATTAGGAATTCGGGCTTTTGCCTGAAATGTCGTTTTTCCTGCTCCTTGGATGCTGCCTGACCTGCTGTGCTTTTCCAGCACTACTCTAATCTTGACTATTATTGTTACTACCTAAGTAATATTACTTGTTCACTGTATTATTAATTATTACTGTATTATTCTGTCTTAAGGTCTGAGTAAGTTCAACATACTCACCATATTGGTTGCAGTTGCCCTTGATTGATTTGGCAATAATAACATCAACTCTCTTTGAGGATTAAAATTGTGCAGACAATTTTGTCACTTAATAACTCCTATCCTTCATTATATTATATCCCTTTTGTTCTTTCCCCCACTCCACCTTTCCCAAACATTTATGCTTACATATGTAATCTCTCCAATCTCTAACTGTTCCCATTCTGACTAAATGCTATCAACAAAATGTTTTTGATCTAACCTCATTCCTTCTTCATAGACGCTACCTGACTTTCAGAGCATTTCCAGTCTTTGTCTTTGTATTTCACAAATTACACTGTGATGGTGGGATGCTATCCTTCTTCATTCTCACCCTTTCTGCAAAATTTTCTATGACCAAGCAACATTTGCTTAATTATTCTCATTCCATCTGCTCCAATACAGTACATTTCCAATAGAAATAGAATATAACTCCGTATCAGCAGAAGCAATCAAAAGATTCAAGAAAAAAATAGATATTTTTCTGATAAGTGGGATAAAGGGCTGTGGGGAACCAGCAGGAATATAGAGTTGAGGTTAGGATAAGATCAGCTCTGGTCCTGTTAAGTAGTGGAACAGACTTGGACAACTGAATGGCCTACTCCTGTTCCTAATTCCTATGTTCCTATGACAGTCAACCTTGAGAAATCAAAAGGATTCAAAGAGGGTTCAAGCAATGTTGACAATAAGATAAACAACAGTCTCAGTGTTTGTAATGATTATAATGGATGAGCCAGGTGGACCTCAAGAATATGAGTTTCCTGATTGGGGCTGTTAATCTGATCTGATCAGGGAGCCCTAGCTGACAGATATAAAGGTTAGTGTCAGAGGTTCTGTTCACTCTGAGAGCTGCCTCTGAAAAAGTGTAATCTTCAGATCAGTGTAAAGGACACTCCATGTGTAAACAAAAGGTGACATGGTGACCAGATACCAGCCTATGTGGAATTATTTCAGTGGGGATGAGAGAAAAGAATGCTTCAAAAGAAACTCACTCACAACAGCTGTCTTTGAGTTGGGGTAAACATTAATATCTGATATGGACCAGGCTAGACCCCCTCAAACCATTTCAAGGAGTAGGCCAAACCCTAACTTCGCTAGTTGTTTCAAGCAGGCGCAGAGTGGCTATTTCAAAACAGAATTTATTTATAAGATTACCGAATGAAACACAAATAAAAGAGAACAGAATATAGAATAACATAACCTATCTGAAAGCCCAGCAGACTATCCTAACTTAATGATGCTGTTCCAAATAATCGCAACAATCCCAATAAATACCCCTTGGCACAAAAGGTAAAATCAAACACACGGTCTTCCAGGAGAGGGAGAGATGGCCGAGAGATTCAACATGGAACACCCTTCTTCCATGGAGCTGTTTCTAGGACCAGCAGCCTCAAAATGGACTGGCTGCTTTCAGTGAACAGCCAGACTGCTAAAACCAAACCAAACCAGAGAAAAGCGGGGCTGGGAGAAATGGCCTCTCTCCTTTCATTGTACAAGTGTTTTTTTTTAAATTTGGAAGTCTTTTACCTGAGGCAGTATCTGTTAGTTATAATCTAGTTGGCCATAACAACTTTCAAACCAAATTTTTTCGGAAAGCTAAGGACAGCATAACCTTGTTAAAGGAGCAGTATCGCCATATACCCAAAACAATTTGTACCAATATATGAGACTGCCATTTGAGGTATCATCAGCCTGTGCAATTTTTCAGCAGGTGATGGAGAACATTTTACAAGGTTTACCACAGTCACCATTTATCCAAATGACATGGTAATAACAGGAAAGATCAATAAGGTGTTGTACATAGTCCTTAAATTTTTCTCCCAGGTGGGTGAATGCCATAGAGGGAAAAATGTGTTCCAGACATCCCATGTAATCAACTTGAGCTACCAAGTCACCAAGACTGGGTTACACCTGTCAGAAGATAAAGTGAGAGCAATCAGTGATCAACTGGATGTGAGTTGTATTCCAGCTCAACAGCCTGAGGATTTGTCGTTACAATTCCATTCGGAACATATGTAATTTCAAGACTCTAATGCTTCCTCTGAAACAATAAACTTTGAGAACAGATAAAGATGTTTATGTTAAAGAAGCTTGAACATATTAACAAATTATAGATACTGAAAGAGTCTCCTTTTCTGATAAAATGAATATCTCAATGGCATAGTGTTTTTGAAGCAAACACTTAAACTTTCGTCGAGAGAACAGGATCCAATAATATATTCGGGCAAGATTTCCCAATTATTATGGTTCCAGGCAGAATACACCAAATTGTTCAGCTGCTGAGTGGCAGGAATGAGCAGGTTCCCCTTCTTTATGCACTCACTCCTTCAGATAGTCTCAACAAAGTTCATTTAAAAACAGATCCCTTCCCTGGTGGCTACTATACTGTTTACAGATACTGGAGTTTATGTTATAAAAGACACCAATTTAACCAGAGATTTTTGGATTAAGAAAGAGTGGGTTTATTAGATATTAAACATAAGCAGATTCAGTAAGGCAACACAGATACACACATATTAGAAGTAAGAAAGGAATCCAAAAGGATAATATTTAAAAAACACTGAAATGCAAATCTGTCCCTGAATTGTTCACAAAGGGCTGATAGTTGAATGTTGCAGTCATTGCAATGAAGCTTACTAGTAGCTTTGATGCTGATAATTTTGCAATCAATTTCAAACTTCTTATCTTTACAGCTTGGCTGAGTTCCTATTGTTTTGATTTGACCATGATTGAATCCCAGCATTCTGAGTGAGAGTTTGTTTATTATCCTGCTTCCTGTTGTCTGGTTTGCTTGCTAGTTGACCATCAGAGTGAAGGAATACCTTTACCTGCAATACAGGAGTGACTCTGGGATAGTTCTTTAACTCTGACCTTCGTAGAGTTCTCGAATTCAAGCTAGCACAAACTTTAACTCATTGGCATTCATGAGCACCTCAGTCCCACTAGCATATCTCAATAGAGTTGAAATTGGCTTTTAAACCCTATTAGAGTGTATTCTTCAAAGAGAAAAGCTCAAAGTGCATCTGCAGTAGGATGTGGCTCATTTTTGAGCATGGGGTCATCAGTCCCTCATTAATATTGCACAGATCGCTATCTACGATCTTGATATTATCCTTGCCAGTTTAGTTGCTTGCAGTTTTAAATGCATCTTAGGTGTGACAGCCACTTAATGTACAATTACAGCCATTTTTGGTTGTATCAGCCCTCTCAAAAACACATTTTGGAATTACAAGTTAAAAATATCCATAGTACTTATAGTTTCAAAATGTGTTTTTCAGGAGATAAAACCAAAAATGGCTGGAGATGTAGATTAAGTGGCTGTCTGGAGAGTGAAATCCATGGACTGTCACAGCTAGAATGTGTTAGAATCTTCCAAAATCAGACTGATTGATCTCTTAAAGACAAAAATGTGAAAAAGCGTGATGGGTTCAAATATTTTGATGCTAAAATGAGATGGGATATGTTAAACATTTTCCCATTTTTAAAAATGTATTGAATAATTCCTTTGAAAAAAATACAGTAACATTTAGTTATGAATGAGATTGAAAATTGAAGTCAAGTATTACTGAAAATGATTAGCCAATTAGGGCTTAATTAGTGCATTATGTAAACATTCTCTCTTTTCATGTTTGGGATCTTTACTAGAATTCAAGCAACACTGATGAGTCTTACATGAAATCAATTTGGATAGTGTCAACTCTATCCTGACTGAACAAAGTTTTATTTGTTCTCAGTTCTGGGCTGACTGCCATAAGCTATTACATCTACATATTTGAGGACCACCAATGCAATATTTATCTCTGGATTCCAATTTGTTTCACTCTTTTCCACCCCCAGCCCAACTACCTGATGTTGTCTTCAGCCCTCGACATGTCACTAGCAATGCAGTTGGCTATCTAACCATCAAGCAACCAGCAGCCTTAAAGTTGTCAGCTGCTGCCCTTCAGTATCTCCACAGTACCTTTGCAAATCAATGTTGTATGCCACTGAAGTGGACCAACAGTACTTGACACTGATTAAACAATAGCAAGGTCTATTAAAAGCAGGAATTTCAACAGTGGTGCTATATAAGTAGAAGTCACATTATTTAGTGATAGAACTGGAACGTTCCCAGATGTAGAACCTCTTGAAAGGTCTGCAACTGCTTGTTGAAATAACTTCCGCCTGTGTTAGTTGCACTGCTCCTACATAAAACAGCTGCTTTGTGAAAACACGCCAGAACTTGTGTTTTGACTTCCAAGTTAAGTAGAACTTATTCTTGGGAGGTCAAGCAGTAATCAGAGAAAGTGAGGACTGCAGATGCTGGAGATCAGGGTCGAAAAGTGTGGCATTGGAAAAGCACAGCCGATCAGGCAGCATCCAAGGAGCAGGAGAATCGACGTTTCGGGCATAAGTAATCAGACTTTAATTACTTTAGTAGTAACCTGGTCTCAGAAGTAAAATACTGAATTTACCATTTTTTGGACAAAAGGCAATGGGTAGGTACATTCATCAAAACTAAAGTAACTTAGTCAAAACTCAGTGTGACTTTTGGTGCCAAAGGAAGAATTTAGGAGGTAACAATAATCAATTTTAAATTAATGTTGTTATTTGCATATCATTTACAACTTTTTCAATAATGAAGCATCCCACCAACCACATCTAAGAAAATTAAACAAGTTCAGGTTTGAGCGGACAGAATACTTAAAGGCCAGATAATGAGGATCTCCGATGAGAGAAAGGCCGGCCATTTCTCCCTAAACTTCAGGGTTACTGCTGTCTCTGAGTCACCCATCAGCAACATGGTTTCTACAATAGCTATCTAGAATCTAGCATAAATTAATAATATAGAAAGGAACTCACAACTCTTATCTAATGCAACAATTTCCATTTAGTCTGAATTCACCTTGCTGGAGAAAATGATCAAAGCACAAAACTCTTCCTTTAATAATTTACTACAATGATGATAAATTTATGGTGTCAGAACAATGGTGGTCTCCTTTTAAGTTAATTCAGCACAAATGGTTATAAAACATCTCCTTTCTTAAGTTAAATCTGTACCATGCTCACAAACAGCAGTGCTGCTGTTGACTGCTGCTGTTTTTTTACTGTTATGTGCTTCAGCTATTTCAACCACCTCCAAAGAAAAACACATTCCTTAAAAAGCCAAAGTCACACCATCACAAAGATTGTCATACAAACTCTTCCCTGAATCTGTGGTCAACATTTCCAGGGAATGTGGGGCATCATTCAGATGCAGTGTTTCCAAATCGGTAAGTATATTTAAAGTGCTACAGCTTGCTTACTTGTTATGAGGTCTGATGTCTTTTTTTAGCTTCCTCATGACTGGAATATTGAAAAAGTCACTTAATGTATGGATGTGAGGCAAATGCCTGGAGGGAGAGTTTGAATAATCAAAGAAAAACTTTCCATCACCATTTCCATCACAACAGCAATTGCTCTTAAACAAAAAAAAAGAACTGACGTGGACTTATCACTCTTTTGTCTTAGGTCCCAGCTTAGCAAGGCAGGATAGCTTTCCAGTAATTCTGGTATGTAAGTAAGTGCCCTCTGTTGATGAATTGAATTCAGTTATCCAAATGTAGACTTAATACTGGTAGTGTAAGGGGCAGTAAAGAGCAACTGCTCCCAAATTGTGTGCATGAGTGTTCCCTATAGCAGTATGGATCCAGTCCGACAAGGAAGATGCTATGCTGACTCTATTTCTTGGAAATAAGGTGAGCTGAGTGAATCAAGTATCAGTGAATCAAGTGTCAGTGAAAGAACATTTAGGAGACAGTCATCTTTGTATTGTAAGATTAAGATGATAGCGGAGAATTACACTAGTCAATCCAAAGTAAGAGAAATCAATTGACAGAGGACTGATTTCAATGGGGGTAAGGAAAGAGCTAGACAGGATAGACAGGATCAAGAGGTTGGCGGGACAAACTGTAACTGAGTAATGGGCTACCTTCAGCGAGTTTTGAGAAGATTTGTCGCTCAGGTTGAGGTTTTCGTAGTAGGTTTGCTTGCTGAGCTGGAAGGTCCATTTCCAGATGTTTCATTACTCTACTAGGTAACACCTTCAGTGGGCCTCAGGCAAAGCAATGCTACCTTCAAATAGGAGATAGGTTGGAAACAGTTATGCCTAATTCCCTCAAATAGAGAAGGTGGGACAGGCAAACCCAGAGCTCCCTGGATAACAATGGTGATAGAAGTTAAGATAAAGAAGATAAAATGTGTTGATGACAGGTGTCGGGTAGATAATACAATTGAGAACCAAAAAGAATACAGAAGGTTCAAAGGGGAGGTAAATAATAAGACCAAAGAAAAAAATGAGAAATGTCTGGCAGCCAACACAAGGGTATGTCCCAAAGTCTTCTATAGGTATATAAACAGTAAAAGGAGAAAAAAGGTGTAAGGCCAATCAGAGACCAAACATAGGATTTATCCACAAAGACAGGAGAAGTGGCTGAGGTGTTAAATGAATATTTTTCATTTGTCTTTATCAAAGAGGGAGATGTTACCCAAGCCAACCTAACTATATCTGTCCACAACCTGCTTATGTCTTTTTTTCACAACATTGTGTCCTATCTATCTTGGTGTCACCTGAGTATTGAGCTATCACGTTTTTTCTCCCTTCATCTTTGTCACTGACATAAATATAAAATGTTGAGGCCACAGCACAAAGCCCTGCAGGACTCCACTCATCATGTCCAGCTAATTAGTCAAGGATGTATTTCTGCATGCTCTCTGTTTTCTGCTAGCCAGCTTGTCTTCTCGTCATGTTAAACTGTTTCCTGTATAACTTTTATTTTCTGAAACAACCTTTCAAGTGGTACCTTATTAAAGGCCTTCTGGGAATTCAAGTACATTATATCTAGTGGCTGCTCTTTCCCATAGCTCTTTGTACCCTTCAAATGATCTCCAATAAATTGTTTAAACATGATTTTCCTCTGATGACTGACTCTTCCCAAGTACTGTGAGTATTTCTAAGTGCAGAGCTATAATCTCTTTAATGATTAATTCTAACACCTTCCCCATGACAAGCATCTAAGTAAATGGACTTAAAGTTTCTTATTTTATATTATTCTCCTTTCTTGAAAAGAAGGGTTATATTTCCTGAACCTAGAGAATTTGGGGAAATTTACACCAATGCATCTATTATCTCATTTATCTCTTTTAAGAGCCTAGGATGAAATCCATCCAGACAAAAGACTTGTCAATATTCATCTCCATCAAATTGTTTAGTAAACTTTCCTTCTGATTTCAATTTTACTAAGTTCCTCCCAGTCTCCCGCCTCCTATTTATTCCCATCACTGTATCTCTGTAATGAAGATAAAAGCAAAATATTTTCATCTACCATTTCTTTATTATCTATTATTAAGTCTCCATTCTCATTGTCTAAAGAACCAAGACTCACTTTACTTATTATTTTCCTTTTACATATCTGCAGAAACTTTTGCTATCTGCTTTTACATTATTAGCTAGCTTTCTCTCACACTTCAACTTCTTTGTCCTGATTTAACTTTTAGTCATTCTCTGCCATTCAATCATCTTACCTGCCATTCAACTTCACACAATTATATGCTTTTTCATTAAACTTTTTGCTTTTCCCAGCTTCTTTAGTTAGCCATGGGTGGTAAGTCCTTCCTTCAACACCTTTCCTTATTGTATGACTATATTTAATCTGCTCATTTTGAAATACCTCCTTAAATGTCTGCCACTATGCCTGTTGATCTGTTCCCTAGCATAGAATGCTAGTTCACTTCAGATATCTCAGCTTTGATGTCCATATATTTACCCTTCTTTAGGTTTAAACTACTATGCTTAGTCACAATCTTCTTATTTCCAAAACAGATGTAAACTTCAACCATATTGTAGTTGTTGCTAATTTAGCAATACCTCAACTCTGAGGCCATTAATTAATCCTGTCACATACACAATACCAAATGTAATATAACCTGCCATATTGGTTGCATAATGTGCTGCTCTAAGGTATCTTGAAAGTATTTTTTTAAACTCCACATCAAGACTATTACTGCTAATCTGATGTTTACAGTTTTATGTAGATTAAAGTTACCCATTATTCTTGCCATCTCTTCATCACAATAGCACTCAATGTTTCTTCTTGTATATTTTATCCCACATTATAGTTATTGTTAGGGGTCCTATAGACCACTCCCTAATAACTTATTTCAATACTATTCCTCATCTGTACACAAATTGATTCTGTCCTGATCTCCTGAACCAAGGTTAGCTCTAATTTCTGCACCAATACGAGTGCTATCCCTCCTCTTTTATTGAGCTTTTTTTCGTTGAATGTCATACATCCCCTAATACCCTGCAACCGTGTCTCTATAATGATTATTAGTTTGTATTTAGTTTAACATGTATCAATTTGTTTATGTTACATGCGTTCCAATAGTTTTTAATTTTTGTTTCTTTTTGCTATCTTAGTAATATCTAGTTTTGACTGTTTTTGTATGACCAGACTTTGTTTCTCTCTGCCCCATCCTGCCTTTCTCTCACTCTCATTTCTGTTATTATTTTCGTCTCTTACCTAGTCTCCACTCTTGAATTTACCTCTTCTTTCTACCTTTGTTTCCTTTCCTCCTCAATTTAGTTCAAAACCCTCTTTAATTCTCCAGTAATGCAGTTCACAAAACATGATACCCAGCACGGTTCAGGTGTAGACAATCCCAACAATTTAGCTTCCATGTTCCTGAGTACTGGTGCCATTGATCCACAGAATGGAACCTTGTCTCCCAATTTTTGAGCCACATATTAATCTCTCTAATTTTATGTAACCCATGCCAATCTGCATGCAGCTCAGGTAATAATCCAAAGATTATAATTTTTGACTGACAGCTTCTCATCCTCTCTATGCAAAACCTCTTTCCCTAAAATGGTTAAACTGGTATGGAGTTCAACCTGGATAAATGCGAAGTGATGCATTTTGGAAGGTCGAACTCAAATGCTGAATATAGGATTAAAGACAGGATTCCTGGCAGTGTGGAGGAACAGAGGGATCTGGGTGTGCAAGTACACAGATCCCTCAAAGTTGCCACCCAAGTGGATAGGGTTGTTAAGAAAGCATATGGTGTTTTGGCTTTCATTAACAGGGGGATTGAGTTTAAGAACCATGAGATTTTGCTGCAGCTCTACAACTCCCTGGTGAGACCACACTTGGAATATTGTGTCCAGTTCTGGTTGCCCTACTATAGGAAAGATACAGAGTCTTTGGAGAGGGTTTACCAGATGCTGCCTGGACTGAAGAAAGGTTGAATAAGCTCGGAGACCTGATCGCGGTGTACAAGATAATGAGTGGAATAGATAAGAGTCAATAGCCAGAGACTTTTCCCCAGGGCAGGATTGACTGGCACGAGGAGTCATAGTTTTAAGATATTAGGAGAAAGGTATAGAGGAGACGTCAGAGTTGGGTTCTTTACGCAGAGAGTTGTGAATGTATGGAATGCATTGCCAGCTGTGGTGGTGGAAGCAGAGTCATTAGGGACATTTAAGCGACTGCTGGACATGCACATGGAGAGCAGTGAGTTGAGGGATGCATAGGTTAAGTTATTATATTTTATATTGGACTAAACCTTGGCACAACATCGTGGGCCAAAGGGCCTGTTCTGTGCTGTACTTTTCTATGTTCTAGCCAATGGATGTATATGGCACAAGAGCAATGCATCATACTACTCCCAACTGTGAGTCCTTTCAAACCCTGAGCAGACAACCCCAATTCTGGCACCAACCAAACAACATGGCTGTCTGGACTCACTGTTGGATGCAAAGAATGATGTCAATCCCCTCACAATATTTTCACCTACTACTAATCTAATCAGTTTCACAAACCTAGCTGTGTCTCTGGCTGTTCGCCCCAGGGTCCTTTTATCTCCCTCTCCACTTGGTGATGCTAACTGCCTGTCCTGGGCCCTCCGTTAGGCTGTTGCTTTATGCTAGACGATTAGGTTCTCTCTTGTTGGAGATGGTCATTGCCTAGGACTTGTGTAGCACAAATATTACTTGCCATTATCAAGCCAAGTCTGAGCATGGTGGAGGCCTTGCTTTATTTGAACATGGACTGCATCGGTATCAAAGATGTCATGAATTGCACTGAATAGTGTGCAATCATCAGTGAACATCCTGACTTCTGATGGAGAGAAGGTTGTGAATGAAGCATGTGAACATGATCCGTTCCAAAGCACTAGCATGGGAATCTGGAGCCCTGTTGTAGCGCAGTAGCAATGTCCACACCCATAGACTGGGAGGCTGGAGTTTAAGCCCTAGTTGCTCCAGAGGAGTGCAATACTATTTCTGAACAGGTTGTTTTGGAAAAAAAAGGTGATATTAAAAAATATTATCTTGAGGATCTGTCCAGGCCAGTGACTGCGAGTAGAATTAAAAGTGTGTAGTCTGAGCATATGCAGAGTAATTTCCTCATTACAAAAGTCTGTTGTCTGAATGGATTTTGTCTTTCCTTCAAAGTTTGTTCTACTCTGTAATTTTTCTTCCAATAATTTTGTGGAGATCAAATTTTATAGCTTTACTGTGACAAGCATACACTTGAGAAAAGAGTTATTTAGGTAGCTATATGTGTGACATGATAAGAAAAATGATTGCAGTGAAACCAGACATATGGTGTGATTTTGTATTTCAGAGGGGATATAGGGAATGAGAAATTGGGGTTAGTGGGGTGGGGGGTGCGGAGGGGAGTTGGGCGAGGGAAAGAGGTGAGATGAATTTGTTTAATTTTACTTCAATTTTTAAAAATTTGCCAGTTATGTCAAAAAGCCAAGTAATAATATCCCCTGATAGCTCGAAAACCTTGTTGCAGTGAGACATTAAAATTGCCAACATTCCTGAAACAGGGCGTACGAAGAGGAATCACAAGTGGAGTGAAATACGGACAGGTGACCCCCACCCCGACCCCATTCCTATTTGTATTCTGCTGCCAATTTTTTTGAAGGAACAAACAGGAAGGGATGGAGGATAAGAGGAGAGGAAACTGGTGAAATGTGGTGATGGTGGTGGTGATGGTCTCCCAGCATCCATCCTTGCTGGAGAAAGTCAGAGTGGGGAATTGAGATGGGGAGTGAAGGTTGTTGAGTGCAAAGCGGGATAGTGGGAGGAGGAGATGCAGGACTGAATGGATGACAGTGGATTGAGCGGCTTGGACATTGGGAAGGTGGAAGGTGAAGGGTTGGAAATACAATGGGATGAGCTGGTGGTGGGTAAGCAGAAATTGACGGGGGGGTTGAGAAGGGCAAGGCTGAAGGCTCTTTACACTTCGCCCCAAATGTAACCTGGTAAAAACAATGACTGCAGATGCTGAAAACCAAATACTGGATTAGTGGTGCTGGAAGAGCACAGCAGTTCAGGCAGCATCCAACGAGCAGCGAAATCGACGTTTCGGGCAAAAGCCCTTCATCAGGAATAAAGCTTTATTCCTGATGAAGGGCTTTTGCTGTGCTCTTCCAGCACCACTAATCCCAAAAGTAACCTGCCTAGCCCTGTTGATGGCTCTTCCCCAACCCCACACCCCAATTATCTATCAGCTCCCAGACGCAAGAAAGAGGAAGACTGAGAATAAACCAGAAAGAATGAAGCGGAGAGGAGCCTTGAAGAAGGGATAGGTATAGAAGAGATGAGACAGAAAATCAGCTGAAAAAACATGATCAGAGCAGATGTAAGAAAATGGTAAATTCCGCGTTACAAGCGCGGTTATATCTGCGCAAATATTTTTGCTGCTATTTTATAGGATCGAATTTTTTCTTCTCTCTTGTTGAAAATATGATTGCGAGAGAGGAATTCACCCAAAGTTGGAAGCCAAATGGCTGGGGCAGAGACCGTTGAGGAGGTGTCAGTTCCTATCAGTTCCTAGTTCACAAGCAGGGGGCAATCTTCCCTCAGATACTGGCCTGTTCTGTTGCCATAGTGAAAGGGAAGCGCACACAGGCACTACCTTTCCATACTGCCTGAAGAAACAACAGACATCAGGGGTGGCTACAGTCTCAGCATTCCGCGGATTAGCGCAATTTTTACACCATGCTTTTTTAAAATCACGATAGTAAGAACGATTCCCACTTAAATACCAAATGTGCGATAGTTGAAATGAGATTTGACATGTTCTGAATTGATAGCGCAGTCTTTCAACTATCCACTTTCCGGCCAGAGAATTGTGTCAGAAAGTGTAACCTAGCTTTTCATATTTGTCACAGGATGGACATTGATTCCCAGTTTGTGTTTTCACAACATGTATCACCGATGGATACATTGGGTGTTTGTAAATATTTGAACGAAATAATCCGTAGAATCTCAATACGTGGAATGGATTTACAGCAGAGGGAAGGGGACAGGGAAGGCTATTCCGTGCAACTAAAACGTATTTTATTTGTTGCATTAAATCGCCAGAGGGTGTTAGAGTTTTTTTTTCCATAGTGCAGCTCGCAAATAATAAGATTTAATGATGGATGCAGTGAGATTTCTGACACAAAGCTAAGAGATCACGGGAGAGTGACTGGAAAGAGAAAGGGGAGAGCTTAATTTCAGCAGACCCAGCTCGTCTTCAGAGCTGAGGTGGGAGAAAGCCAGGGGTCATTCCTTGTGCTAACACATGTGGAGAAGACCCAATGGTCTCTATTCCAACAGGAAAAAGGGTGGCCTCTCCGGTGAAACAAACCACATAAGCCCATTGAAAATGAACACGATTCAAAGTTTAACTTAGTAAATGCAATGTAGATAGAACTCATTTCTTGTTTGCCGGGGTTTTGGGGGCACCTCTCTCTCACACCGACCAAAGCAAGCAATGAAAAAGGCACCAATTCACTGTTTGAGGAATGGCTGCGTCCCTTTGCAATCTCCTGGAGCAATCCTCTCAGCGGTTTCCCTGACATCCATGAGCGAGATCAATGTGCCGGGCTGGATGCACTGAGAGAACGGCCACTCTAGCTGTCGGTGGCCCTGGATTTGTATTGGCTGCATCGGCCCTGTTTATTTTTAGCTCTGCCTCAGTGCACGGCTCACTACATCTGATCTGCACAAGTGACGGGGGGGGGGGGGGGGGGGGGAAGCAAGACAAGAACAGAGACTATCAGCCCTCCCTCTTTAAAACACACAGAGTCAGTGTCGGTGTGAGAGAGCAGCGTGTGTCAGGAGGATCTGACCGAGTCCCTGAACACTGCGGACATGGCCAGCCCCGGCTCCAGAGAAACCGAATGGGGAGAGAGCCAACAGCAAGACTCCGGACCCGGGCCAGCTTTCACCGAAGCTCAACACTGGATCGAAGTAAGTGGACGGAGCTGCATTTTTTTTTAAAAAAAAGGTTGACTGGTCGATGCTCTGTGTCTGTTTATAAAGATTACACTTTTGTGCCTGAAATGAAAATGTTTTATCAGGACAGCGACAAAAACAGAGTCAGAGTGGTGGTATGTGTTTTTTTTAATGTGTGTGTGGCAACTTTTAATAGAAGCTGCAATTTCAAGCGCAGTTTTATTTTGGAAAGAATCTGCCGGGCACCTTGTGTGAGGAGAAGGGGCGGACACATTGACTGTAATGGAGCCCTCTCCTAATGTTGCTCAGACAGAGAGTCAGTACCTGCCCGCCCCTTCAATGACAACTGGCAAAGAGAGAGAGTGTATGTGTGTGAGAGAGGGGAGAGAGCTCGGATCCATGCGGCATTTTGGTGATATTTTGACTGTTCTCCACTTTCAACAGCCTCCAAATAGCCAGTTGCAGGGCCAGGTACCAGAGTGAGCGCCCCAGTGAGGACTCGGTCAACTGGGAGGAGGAAGGGCTTTCCCCCATGGCCTGATGCAGCAGGAGGATTGCTTTAATTTCAAAAATACACTTTGCCCATTAAATAATGTGCATATATACATCGTCACAAATGCAATTCGGTTCTGTACGGTAGGATGCTGCAGAACACGCTGTGGCAGGAGCACCGAGGGTGCTGTATGGGAGGCTCCGGGCCAATTCTGGCGGTTTCGCCGCGAATTGAGGCGTTGTAAAGTCAGGGTGAGCAGGAGGAGGCTGGTGACTGACCAGGCCAGTCTCACTGAGGCATTGAAGCCGTGTTCGCTATTGAGCAGCCTGCCCAAGTTTCCATGACCCTCCCCTCTGTCATGTGGACACTAACACAGCACTGGCATACAGGGAGCCTTCAGAGTTCCAAAGGCAGATTGCATTGGAAACCCTCTTCCCACAGACGCTGCTAGCCCTGCTGAGTTTCTCCAGCACTTTCTTTTTTAACTTCAGTAGCTAGGGTTTGGCGCACTGATATCACATTAAACCGAGCGTCTTATGTCCTTAACAAAAGTCAGTGCTGGAGCAGGGACACGATTTGTTTAAAGCACATATTCAAATACTGTCACGTACTGACAGGAATATAGTCTCTGGAGGATTTGGAAGAAGCTGGAACAATCACTAAAATAAGTTGGAGCTGCTGCCAACCCTCCCTTGGTGGCTCAGCCTAATTGTAGTCTTGCCTCTTCAAGATGCACTTCAGTATGGAACAATATTCACAATCTAGGGGCAGAGGCTGAGAATTAAGGCCAGTCCATTTAGGAGAGATGTTAGGAAGCACTTCTACACACAAGGGGTGGTAGAGGTTTGGAACTCTCCTCCATTAATGGGTGGATGCTAAATCAGTTGTTACTTTGAAATCTGAGACAGGTAGTTGTTTTGGTTAAACATGGGTCTTAAGGAAATGAGCCAAAGGCAGACACATAGAGTTAGGCCACAGATCAGCACAGGTTTAGGGTGAGGGGAGAAAGATATAAAAGAGACCTACGGGGCAACTTTTTCACACAGAGTGTGGTACAATTGCAACATTTAAGAGGCATTTGGATGGGTATATGAATAGGAAGGGTTTGGAGGGATATAGGCTGGGTGCTAGCAGGTGGAACTAGATTAGATTGGGATATCTCATCAGCATGGACGGGTTGGACCGAAGGGTCTGTTTCCATGCTGTACATCTCTATGACCTCACTGAATCATCATGATCCCAGTCAGCTTCACTTTGTCAGGAAGGAGGGATCACATTCAGAGTACAACACAATATTTAGTTTGGGGAATTTGGAGGCAGTGTGGGATTAGAACTGGTAAATATTTCTTTTCTTTCTCAATTTAAAAAAGTTTAAAATTCAGTAGCTGAATGAAATGGTTAAGACGAGAACTTCCTCAGCTGACTGAGGGACAGTTATCACTCAGTCACTTGAATAGGGCCTTAATAAGTTCTGATTATGACTGAAGCTTAACTGGTGTGAGGCACCTCAGCTCAGCACTATTTAAGAAAGGGCCTACTCTTTTTCTTTCCCTGTGGCTGCACTTCCGCCCTCTGCCACCTTTGGACATCAGTGTGGAGGGGTGTGAGCAGATTGGAGGACATCCTGAATGAATCTGTTCCTGGGCCTGGTCAGGCTGGCTAGAAACAGGTCCAGACAGTGGGCTGTGGAGGGGTCATCTCTACTGACTGCCTACCCCTCATCTGTGGTTACATTAATGCCCAGGTGTCATTGGAGAGGGAGCACACAGTGTCCACTATTGCTCTTGAAACATTTAGAGAGAGGTCGGCACTGCCAGGGATACAGGCAATTGCACCACCTTTTTGTGGATTTTCAGAAGGTCTTTGACAAGGTACTGCACAGGAAGCTGCTCAATAAGATAAGATAAACAAGAATTCCAAAGTTATGGGTAAGGTAATGACATGAATAAAGGTGAGCAGAAGGCAGAGAACAGGGATAAAGATATCTATTTCAGGAAAGCAGCCATGAATATTGGCATTCCATAGGGGTCAGTGTTGGGATCACAACTATTCACATTGTACATTTAAAGATCTAGATGAAGGAACTGAGGGCTTTGTTGCTAAATTTGCAGATGACGCAAAGATAAGTGGAGGGACAGGTGATGTTGAGGCAGTGGGGAAGCTGCAGAAGGATGTGGACAGGCTAGGAGAGTGGGCACAGAAATGACAGGTACCATGCAATGTGAGGTTATGCACTTCGATAGGAAGAATAGAGGCATAGACTATTTTCTGAAAAAGAAAGGCTTTGGATATCTGAAGCGCAAAGGGACTTGGGACTCCTAGTTCATAATTGTATTAAGGTTAACATGCAGATTCAGTTTGTGGTTAGGAAGGTAAATGCAGTGTTAGCATTCATTTCAAGAGGGCTAGAATACAAGACTAGAGATGTACTGCTGAGGCTGTATAAAGCTCTGGTCAGCCCACATTTGGAATATTGTATGCAGTTTTGGGCTCTGTATCAAAGGAAGGTTATGCTAGCCTTGGGGGATGTCCAGAGGAAGTTTACAAGAATGATCCCGGGGATGACGGGCTTGTCATGTGAGGAGTATACTCAATGGAATTTAGGATGAGGGGGTGATCTGATTGAAACATGGAGAGCAGTGAGAGGCCTGGATAGAGTGCACATATTGAAGATGTTTTCACTAGTAGGAGAGACAAGGACCTGAGGGCGGAGCATCAGAGTGAAGCGACAACCTTTTAGAACTGAGATGAGGAAGATTTCTTCAGCCAGAGGAAGTTAATCTGTGGAAATCATCACTGCAGAAAGCTGTGGAGGCCAAGTCATTGAGTGTATTTAAGACAGAGATAGGTTCTTGATTAGTAAGGGCATGAAGTGTTATGGGGAGAAGGCAGGAGAATGGGTTTGAGAAACATGTCAGCCATGTTTGAATTGCTGAGCAGATTTGATAGGCAGAATGGCCTAATTCTCCTCCTATATTTTATGGTTTTATGGAATGGTGGAACAGGCTCCTGGCTCTGAAAAGCCTACTCCTGTTCCTATGTTTCTATTAAAGTTGGTGAAGGGCCTGACAGGCCTGTTGTACCTGGCAAGCAGCCTGGTGCCCATTGTGATTGTAAAGCTCAAGGATCAAATTATGTATGTGGGCCTCTCCATCTGGTTGAAAATTGTGGCGACAGAAAAGCACAGCAGGTCAGGCAGCATCCAAAGAGCAGGAGAGTTGACATTTCGGGCATAAGCCCTCTTTCTGGTACCCACTGGAATTATCCTAATAAAGTTAGAGGCTGGTACCCTGGAACAACTCTCCAACATTTTTAGCTTCTTTACCTCAGTAAAAGTCTCTCACATCCTTCCCTTTTATTCAGCCTGACTGCCCTTATCACCTTTGTCAATCTTCTTCCTGCACTTCCCCGAAGTTGGGACCAAGTTCCTGACATCCCTCTCCCTATTGAATGTAAGGTGTGGCCTGAAAAGCTTCATAGAATCTCTCCTGGTGCCTCTCCCTTTGAACACAGTTTATTGAAATAGTCAACAGAAAAGGACATCCTATTCTCAATGGTGCTGATGTTTGTTGAGAGTTCCTTTGTTGAAGTGACACCCATCCATTGATTTTGATTGTCCTAGTGTCTGACTTTAATTCTCCAAATATTTGCATTTGTCCATGTTAACTTGTGAAAATACATTTTGACTTACAAACAGCACAAACTCATTTTGTCCCAAAGTTATGATTCAGAAACATGGCAACTGCATTTTTACATATCCCATTCCTTAATCTGATATAGTAATAGAGATCTTTGCTGGAATTAAACTCTGAAATTGGCTTCTCTTTGGGGTGATCGATCCAGACATTAAAATGGGAAATCATTGTATAGCTCACTACCAAAATTTCTCATAACGTTTACCAAACAGTGGAAAAAAGTTGCCAGAAACATTGTTTCAATTAGTTACAAGTGAGCAAATAAGTGTCACCTGAAAAGTTGTTCAATATCAACAATTTAGATAGAGTCAAGGTTCTGACCAAAATAATACAGCCTTGGTTCTGGTAATCAAAAGAAAGAAGGTTAATCTACTGGCTTCCAACAAGTCATCATTTTGTTGATTGGTTTTAATGATGCTGACAAATTGAAGTCAGAAATAGAGTATGTGCGAATTTGCGAATTTTCTATTGGTCTTATAATCCAGATTTCTTTACAAAAGAAACAATAAACTCTCTCACCAATTCATCTTATTAAGGCAGTGAATTTGACTGAGATTATAGGCCAGAAGGGAGATAAAATCTGTTTCTGATCTATGCTGAGTTAACTAATCCCTGGACAGCTACAAATGCAGAAATATTTGCAGAACTGTTCATGAACTAGAGTATTGACCCCTGCTGTAATGGAACAACCGTGCTGGAAAGGCACATGAGCATGGTTAACATGAGAGGATCAAAATGAAGCTAATCTGAAATGATAAAATAGGATTCACTGACTGAACTCATAAAATGAATATTGCCCTTTGGTTAAGGTATTTGAGGGTAAACAGAATTTCTGGACTGTTTCTCAGCAAGGGATCAATGTCATCCCTGGAGGGGGAGGATGGCTCAGTGGTTAGCACTGCTGCCTCATAGTGCCAGGGACCAGGGTTTGATTTTGCCCTCAGGTGATGGTTGGTATGGGGTTTGCACATTCTCCCCTTGCCAGCATGGTTTTCCTCCAGGTGTTCCACTTTCCTCCCATAGTCCAAAGATGTGTAGGTTCAATGGATTGGCCATGTTAAATTGCCCATAGTATCCAGGGATGTGTAGGTTAGGTGGATTGGCCATGGGAAATGCAAGGTTACAAGGATAAGGTATGTTTGGGTGGGATGTTGTTCAGTGGGTTTGTGCAGACTTGATGGGCTGAATGACCTGCTTCCACAGTCTATGATTCTATGAGAAGAATAGTGTAAAAGAAAGACAAGACGGAGTATGTCAGAACATGTATGGGATTACATTTCGGACAACATTCCATGCATGTGCTGTAGGAAGGAAGCCTTATGCACTGTCAGCTTCTATTGGAAGATCATAGGTGTAGTCACATTGCTAGAGAGTGAGATTCTACGCTGTTGGCATGCACTCAGAGAGCAACCAAATTTTTTAAAAAATGTATTTGGTGTTGAATCTCCAAATATCTGCAGTTTTAAAATGACACCATCATAGAAATGGATCATCCATGAGATTAAATGTTTCATGGAAATTAGTCCTTCATAATAGTTATATATTAATGCAAGTAAGGGAATGCCTGTTTCTGGACTAGCGAACATCATACATGTCAATCTTACTACAATGGTAACTCTATTAATTCTGTGGCAGAACGTTATGGGATCAAGCCAAACTCTAATGACTTGTTCCTGTTTGTTGTAAAGGTGAGGGAGTGCAAAAAATTGGGAGAAGCTGCCTTTTTTTTTAAACCAGGCCCATCTTCCCTCATAGGTGATTATAAGATTCTAGGCTTTATTCTAAATAGAAAAGAGAAGGGATATGGGACTAATTGAATATTTCTACCAAACATCAGGCACAGTGAATCAAAGTGGTCCCCTGTGCTGTATGAATCTGTGATTTTCCTGAGTTGATGAATGTTGGTTGTGAGTGAAGGAAGTGACTCGTACTAAATTTTTCTATTGGAGCAAGATCTAAGCTTTTCACCTGGCAACTTGCCAAAGCACCTCTTCCTCCCGTTTTGTGAGATAATACCACCGGGAATGCCAGTTTCCTGAAAGAAAGACAGACTTGCTTTAATGTAGCACATTTCAAAAGTGCTGAATGTCCAACAGTAATTTGACTGAGTTTATCTATATCAACAGTAGGGGGTGCCGTTCTTGAATATGGGCAGCTGCTGTGTCAGAGCCTGTGCATCATGGACATCAAAGTTTGAGGTGATTGATTGTATCAAACTTGAATCATTATAGGGAGCTCCTAATGCAGGCATATTGCAGCTGACTTCAGAAACAGTAATTGGCACACATTTGGAAACATAAGAGTTTCATTAATTTTGAAAAGTGAGAGCCCCACACCATCTCCTCAACACCAATCGCTATTCTCTCTGTTTCCCTCACTGTATCCCTACTCCCTTCTCAGTTGCTGCACTCCCCTCGCAGTTCTCCTGACATCTTACCATTCTCTGCTACTCTGCCCACTGGCTCAGGTCTGGAATGGAGGGATACTGGAGAGGTGAAGATGATGGTGAGGGAAGTGTCAGAGTAAATGGGGAGTTCAAAAACAAGGGGATTAGAGAGGGCACCTGGGAAAACGGTGAGGGGCATGAGGAATGCTGCATCATGGGATCATTTCCTTTAATTGAAAGGACAGGTGGAGCATCAGTTTAAAAATGGGACTTCTGACAATGTGATACAATGGAATGTCAGCCAGAGTGGAACCCAAACCCCAGTCAGCTGACTGAAAGGTCAGAATGCTATCAATTGAGCCGTGGATGGTGTTGTTGTGCATCACACCGAATAAGACTTGCACATGCTCAGCTGCAAGCAGCCCTTATTGAACTAATTTTATTTACATTGCCCCAAAGTGAGGGCTGCAGAGGGTCTACACATAGTACCGACACATGCCTGCATTCCTTATTCATTTACTGGTTTGCAAAAAGCAACCTGTGGGTAGCTGAAAGGACTTTCTCTGCTTTGCACTAATGTGGATGGATAGGGGTAAGAACTGAATTAAACGACCAGATGCCTTATTCCACATTTTTGCTGTGCCTGGTTGTGGTTTATTCCCTGTAGTTTAATTCTTCTTAAGCAGTTGCTGGATCTGCTTAACTGAGTGGTGTGGGGCCCACTCGATAAATGACTTGAGACATGGTTTACAATAAACTGCATCAAAACATCTGGACAACATACACCACGGGGGCAATAACAGCATTTTCATTGCACTAAACTGACAACTTCTCAAATTAGCAATATTTTGATTTATTCAGGGAGGATGATAAGCAAAGGATGCCTACATATCAGCAATAGATGACAGGCAGTGATGGACGTTTACAGGATTTTCGGAATATAAGAGTAACATCTGTATCATTCAAAGACACATGTTGTTTAGCACTAGACAGATTCATTTAATTTCTCTTGCCAATTCCAATAAATTAGTTTCAAATGCATGTTTATAGGAGTGAAGCTGCTGTTGTTTTTCAACAAACAAGGCCTAGTTTTTATAGGGCCGGTGAGAGGGTCAGAATAACATTCATAATGTGGGCAGGTTTGCAACTTTCGCTACTGGATAAAATATGAAACCATTTAAAAGCAGCTTGTTGACAATGGTGGGTGATATTAACGGAGAAAGAAAGTGCTTCTCTTGTTTCTAGAAATTTGTATCTCTTTGGAGATTTAACACCAAATATAATCACAAAGTATTTTAATGAGTCATTAATAATGAACTGAAAAATTTCATTTAATGGAAGCATGTGCTCATACAGGTAGATGAATCAAAGGTCCAAGACGTTCTCATGGAACAATAATGCTTGGACAGGTTGACTTTTTTTTTGACTCCTTTGTGGGATGTGGGCAACTCTAGGTGGGCCAGCATTTATTGCCCAACCCTAGTTGCCCTTGAGAAGCTGGTGGTGAGCTGCCTTCTTGAACTGCTGCAGTCCACCTGCTGTGGGTTGACCCACAATGCCCTGAGGGAAGGAATTCCAAGATTTTGATCCACTAGCAGTGAAGGAACAGTGATATATTTGCAAGTCAGGAAGGTGAGTGGTTTGGAGGAGAACCTGCAGGTTGTGTTGTTCTCATGGATCTGCTGCCCTTGTCCCTCTAGATGGAAGGAAGCATACTAGATGGAAGGTGCATAACGGTCTAGTATGACAACTGCTGTGCCAGGACCATGAGAAACTGCAGAAAGTTGTGTGCAGAGCCCAGACCATCATAGAAGCCAACTTCCCATCTATGAACTCTATTTACACAGCTCGTTGCTGCAGAAAGGCTGCCAACATCATCAAAGACCCCCCCCCCCCCCCCCCCCCCCCCCACCCCGGTAATGCTCTCGTACAACCTCTTCTGTCAGGCAGAAGATACAGAAGCTTGAACACACGCACCAACAGGTTCAAGAACAGCTTCTTCCCTGCCATTTTTAGACTGCTGAATGGACTCTCTAACTTCAAATAATGCTGATCTTTTTAATGAGGATCTTGTGTAGCACATGTCCTGTCTACAGAATGTTGAAAGTTTGCTCTGAATCTGTCCAAAGGGATGGCAGTCACATACGCCAGTCTCTTATGGGGTAAGTGGTGGGTGTCCAATGGAATTCAATAAGATAGCTTTTGGGCTGTGGGAAAATAATTCTTAATTTCATGCCCCACAAGAAGTGCTGGAGAGGCTTTTCCCATCGAGTAGTGTCTACTACCTTTTGTTCCTGGGAAATGTAAATGGCCAATGAGAAAAGATAGCTGACAGCCGAATTGAGAAATGTAAATGAAGAGCCCACCTCATGAGTTGATTGGGGGGAGTCTTGTCGTCAGTTACCCAATCTTTTGTCCCACCTCCATTAAAACAGGAAGTGAGTGAATTTAATTCAGGGCTAGTTTGGATTTGAAGTTCGAAAAATGTCACTTGTCCCAAACGCACCCATTTCAAATTATACCCACAGTCTCTAAGTCACACTGAGAAGACTTTGAATCAAAATATTAACAATGAGCTTTCAAGTTGGCTATGGAAGAAATGGATTCCTTCTGAGTTTACGTCAGAGGGATGTCTGTCAGAATAGTTAACAGCACTGTATTTAGCAGATCATAGAAACTGACTGCCCACAGTATGACCTACAGATAACACAGTAAAGCATTCTCCTCGTTTTCCAAACTGTGGACATGTAAATTTTGTCTTCCCCAATTTGAATGGAAGGTCATTTTGTGTCCAGTAATTTGCAGTTAAAATTCAGAAAGACAGAAATTTCAGCCCATTGTACTTAAAATCTCAACTTCAGCATTTTTATTGCCTTATCAAATCTCACCCTGGCCTTTGTGAAATTGATCATTTAGCATGACTTTGTCTTTCAAGTCCTCATGCACTGGAAACTGTGCAGTCATTGATCAGATTAGTATCTGTTTTTGTATGTTGAACGATAATTTCGGGATGTCGGGTGTTAGTGATATCTCTGAGTGGTAAACAGGGAATCCTCTGCATGCACCAGGCAAGACTGTTAGTCAGAACATTAATTTCATTGCTTCATTCCAGTCTAGATCTGAATTGTACACTCTATCTTTGATAAATGCGTAGATCTGGATGAAATGCCTTTAACTTCTCATTAATATTAATTATTTTCATAATATTGTGCTTTTATTAATGAATAATTGCCAGCTACGTACAGTTGAAGTTTGACACGTTTAGAAATATTTAAGTGGTGAGCAATTTTAGCAAAGATGCACCTAAATTTCCTGAGTCTCGAATCACGTGTATTCTGTATCTAATATCTTATCCTGAATGATTATGAAAAAAAGATTTTCTGCTACTTTGTGTCAAGAAACTGTTATATTCCAAGAGATTGAAAGGATAAATATACAATAACATCTTGTGGATTGATAGCAGCTGACTCTGTAATGAGGTATCTTCTAAATACTTCCACATATCATATGATATTACTGTGTATATGGTATATATACATTTTGTATAATTTTATGTTGAGCATGATTTGTAAATTAATCCAGAGCAGTAATATAGCCTATCAAACAGCCATGTGCTGGACATTTTCTGTTGTTGGATGTCATAGAAGACCATGGCATCTTGCATATTCTACAGTATACAATTCACTGTGATTAGGATTAACTGTTAGATCTGGACTACACAAGTACATTTTCAAATTTGGTTCCTAAGAGGCTTAGTCTGTTTGTGGGAAATGCTTATCAAGCTGCTGACACAAAAACAACATTTTGGTTCATAGGCCCAACAGTTAGATGAAAGTTTATAATTTTTGGAATATTTATTCTATTGTCTCATTTATTTATTTCTGATTGTTCAGTCGACTGTGAAAACAGTTTTGTATTTGTTGCATAACTAATAGCTCCAGAAATGAATTTCAGTATGATTATTAAATCTAAGTCCATCAAAGATTTAAAAAAAGTCAACTTGAGCACTGCAGTGTTTCTCCACATAACACATAATTCATTGGGTGGTCCACTTCTGTAATTGCTTTAAGTTTTAAAGGGCAATTGCAATTTTGCTTAAATTATACAAATGTTATTTTATTTGAAGTGCAGGATGTGGTTCAACTGGTGACATTGTTGTGTTGTCACGTTACCAGCTGTGTTTTTGCTAACAAAATGTCATTAAAAATTTATTAAAAGATCCCATGAGAAAACATTGTCAAAGTACTTCAGGATGGCAGCAGATGCTGCAAGAGTAACGTGAGCTACTCCAACCAACAAAGTGGCTCTGAAACTTTTCATAGAAAGTTGTTCTCAATGGCAAGAATGGTCAAAATCACTACAGCAGTCTTCAGGAAATGCATAAAGTGAAAAAGATTCAAGGTTACAATTAGGGCTGTGCATTCAAACATTAAGTTGCCAATTAATTGAAGGAAGTTTTAGAAAGCAAGTGACACTGGTTCCAAATTTCTCTTTTAATGAGAACAGGTAGACTGATGCATTTCTCTTTAATGAGTTATGTGCTATGAATATTTGGGTCATGCAGCTTTGGACTATGAAATTTTAAAATAATGAAAGTCTCTTTACTATGGATTTAGCTATAATTACATTCTTATCTGTCTTTAGGAGAAACTTCAGCTCCAAAGAAATCCTTATGCTTGAACCAGCAATAACAATAACTCACAAAGGATCTCGATGGCAATTGACCATGCTAAATTGCCCATAGTGTTAGGTGAAGGGGTGAATGCAGAGGGGAATGGGTCTGGGTGGGTTGCTCTTCGGAGGGTCGGTGTGGACTTGTTGGGCCGAATGCTCTGTTTCCACACTGTAAGTAATCTAGAGTCATATCTAATCTAATTACATTTATGTAGTGTCTTTAATGGAGTTAAACTTCATGGAAGTATTGTCAAACAAAATTGACACTAAGTCACAAAACACCAAATGGCATGAACGCTTTTATTTGCATGCTTTAATGCCACATTGTAGGCAGTGATTTGTTCAGTTTTGCAGTAAATTTGTTCATGTTTGGAGAATTTGGCAGTTGGATCCTATGAATCAACTTGTTGAAAACAGGAGATTTAGCAGAAATTTACAATGGAAAGTCAACTTACAAGTCTATTCATATTGTAATAGAGTGGTTTTGTGAGCATTTACAGATAGTTTGGTCTAGATTTTCTGGTGGTGACAACAGTGAGACTAACAGCACTCACAGCTATAGTGATAATTATTTGCCTTGGCTGGATCATTCCACTCCGCTGGATCAAATTCTGCCACCTGATGGTTGACTCATCATGCCCACTCAGATCTCTACTATTTACTAAGTCATCCTTATGGATCTGACACCATTTTTTTTCTTTTTGTTCTTGATTCCTTTTAGGTCATATCTCTTTTATGCTCCCATTCCTGTCACTTATTTGTCTCAAATGAAGATCAGGATGTACTCTGAGATAATGTCAGAAGCTGATTGTCTTTCATTTCTCCCCTCTTGGATACCATGGCCCCTAATCTCAACTCCAGTTCATCAGGCCGGCATGGTGCCTCAGTGGTTAGCACTGCTGCCTCACTATGCTAGGGACCTGGGTTTGATTCCAGTCTCTGGTGACTGTCTGTCTGAGTGGAATTTGTATGTTCTGCCCATGTCTGTGCGGGTTTCCTCTGGGTGCTCTGGTTTCATAGAGTTACAGAATCCCTACAGTGTGGAAACAGGGCATTCAGCCCTCCCACAATCCAAAGATGTGCAGATTAGGTGAATTGGCCATGTTAAATTGCCCATAATGTTCAGGTTAGGTGCATTAGTCAGGGATAAATGTAGAATAGTAGGGTAGGGGAATGGGTCTGGGTGAGTTACTCTTCAGAGGGACAATGTGGACTTGTTGGGCCTAATGGCCTGTTTCCATACTGCAGGGAGTTTATGGAAATTTTGTCTCCTTTTTTTTTACAATTTCTCTTCAGGGTTGTATCATTTTGGGATGAAGCAATGGCTTCTCTCTGTAGATCTAGATAGGAATATAGGAACTGGAATAGGCTATCCAAGCCCTTGGGGCCTGTTCTATAATTTAATTAAAACTTTGTTCTTCTGTAGTGTAATTCCACCTTTACCCCATATTCACTAATCCCTTAAAACCTCTAGTCCATCCAGTCACTGATTCCTTTTGAATTACAACCACAGCTTCCTCATCCTTCCATCCTTCCCTCTGAGTGACCCTCCTGAGGCCCTACGTGTCCTGGACACGTTTTCCATTTCTATAGCACATCACTAATCACCACACCCTCACTACACTTCACTCCACAAGGCCAAGCCCGACATAAACGAGGCCCATCTCATCCGTGGCTTGAATGCATAAACAGAATAGCATTGACAAATGCTAATCTTATGGATGGCAACACTTTGCCCCTTACTGAAGTCTCCCTACAAGGTTATGCTTAGTTTGGAGATTTTGCCTGCTTGAAACATCATGGGTTGTTCAACCTCTAATACCTCTTAAATAACCTTGAAATTCCCTTCCAATCTCTAACCCTAAGTTTCTCAATGATGTATCCATACTGTTTTTCTAACTCAACCCCATGTGAACTCCCATTGTCCTTTCTCCTATGAGAGGAAGACTATACTGTCTTCCTGTCCTCCCATTACCTTTCCCTTCATATAAACCCTGTTGTATACAGTTGCTGGCACTTTCTTAAACATATCACCTCACACAGTCTTTCTACACTCGTGGTCATGATCATAAACAGCACAGTCTCTGGAGGAGGATGTGAACTCCCAGCCTTCAGACTCAGCAGTGAGAATACTACCACTGAGTCATAACTGAAAACTGTGCAGCACAGACGCACATTAGCAGCAGTGAGTACCATTTACAAGATGAATTGCAAACTATTTACCAAGGCTGAATAGACAGTACCTTCCAAACCCATGGCTACTACCATCTAGAAGAGCAAAGGCAGCAGATACAAGGAAACACCACTACTTGCAAGTTCCCTCCATGCCACTCCCCATCCTGGCTTGGAAAGATATTGCTATTTCTTCACTGCACTGTGTCAAAATCATGGAATGAAGTTCTACCAACACCAAATGGATTTCAGTGTTGTAGTGATCGGAATGAGCTCCAGCTGGATCTCATAGACCATGAGATCCTTTATTAGGGTTAACAACCCACTGAGGGTTGATCAGGGAGTCCTGGATAACTGGTAGAAGCAGGACTGTTATGTGTAAACCCTGGTCTCATTGGAGAAGAGGCAATGGTGCCCACCTATACTCTCAAAGCCTTGAGGGAGAGGTGGGCTCTATGGGCAGTGGAGTGCTTTATTTCCCCTTCCAATTCTGTTTTGATTTAGTCCCTACCCTCCCGCTTCACACTTTATTCACATGAGCATGGTATGTTACTGATTCCCCGGCCACATGCATGTTTCTTCTAGTGGTGGAAGTATTGAATAAAATTATTTTCACAATGATGTCTTCACTGAGTCCCTGCACTTACACACACAGCATAGGGAAAAAAAAATGGAAAAAAACATAAACAGCAGTGTCAGAGAGACTCCTCACTTTAGGGACTGGCTCTGAGCAGGCTGGTCAGTGCCCCTGTGCTGAGCACATGTTAATGAAGAGTGACTTGGTGACGGGATACCGGCTTCTGTGTGGTTATTTCAACTGGTTCAAGAAGGTAGCTCACCACTAACCTCTCAAAGGCAATCATGGTTGGTACAGCCAGCGATGCCTGTAATCCCTGAATGAATTTTTAAAAACCCTAAATATGCTTGTAAAAATGAACTAATAGCAGACGTCCTGACAAGTGTCATGACTAGCAGGAATTTTATCCAGTGAGTTCATCTTGAATGGGACATTTTAATGTATCACCGTTTAAGTGACATTTGATTGGAAACAAAAATCAGATTGTTTCTTTAATTGGCGGCCAATCTGCAGGGAAATATTTAGGTGTGTCTGGCAGTTGCAAATCTCTCCAAATGTATCCAGATAATGTGACTATTATGATACTCATTGATGTGCTACTCCTTGCCTCATATTTAAATAATTTTTCACCAGATTGTCATAATTTACAGCACAAGAGGAGTTTGAAAACATCAGAAGTAGAGTCTTTGCTAAAATAATTGCCACTTCCAAAAGAAACTTATGGAATCCCAAATGCTTTTAAATCGGGAAAAGGTTTGGTCCTACACCTTCCTCTCTTTCTAATTCTTTCAGCGCACAATAAGTATTAGATCGCGCAAGAATCGAAACTGAGTACTATCCGTATCTTGAAGTGGAGTTAGAGGTTTGAGGTGTGGTCATTTTTTGGGCTTTCGGGAAAGCAAGTGCTTTTGGAATAATGTGGGAAAGTAGAGTTGAGAATTCTTATCTCTTATGCTCTTTTAGTAAAAAACACGCACCCTGGTTGAAGGTAAGAAGTCAGTTGTTACTTGGGTCTATAGTGTTACTGATATAATGAGAATTCAGACAAATACAAATTAAAATCACACCTAATGCTGACCATGTGGTAGTAGTCCAGCAATTGGACAAATAAAGAGTAGCCACATGCCTGATTGACTAACTATGGTAAATCTTAATTCACTGGATTTAATTGCTTTCTAATTTATATTCCCACATAAATAAACATTGGCATTGTTGTACAGAAATCAGGGCGAGTCTTTCAGTGAACATTTTTTGCCGTAACACAAATGGAGAGTTTCTTGAAGAGAACACACTCATATTTAAAATTTTTGTGTTGAGGAAGTACAAGAAAGGGATTTCACTCTTAGATATCTAAATATTTACATTCCTTGTAGACATCATTACAATGACTTGTGAAGATGATATCTTGGCTCCACATTGTTGCATGCAGTATGTCAGAATAAGGACAGGTCTAGCAGTTCAAACATTAACCCGCTAAGATGCTGCGAACCATCAATGGCAGCTGAATTATGCACCATCACAACTTGTGACCAGCTAACCCTGCATTTCAAACACTTCTCAAACCTCTTCCAACTAGGAGACAAACTTATTTTCTATGGGGAACATAAAAAAGCATTTGAGCAGCAACAAATAAATTTTAGAATGCTTGATGGTGTGATATATGGATTTATGTGTATGCTAATCAGCTTAAGTGGCAGCCTATAGAAAGAGCTGAGGGATCCCACATGCAGTAGATCATCAGTATTTAAACCTCCTCCTTGAATTGACAGTGGTAGTTAACAACTGAAAGCATCTCAGTCATGTTACAGTCTGGATGAGAGTGCGATGAAAAAGTGTTTGAGAACATGAAAGTTGAAAGGGTTCAGAAAAGATTTACAAGAATGTTGCCAGGGTTGGAGGACTTGAACTATAGGGAGAGGCTGAACAGGTGGGGCTGTTTTCCCTGGAGCTTCAGAGGCTGAGGGGTGACCTTATAGAGGTTTACAAAATTATGAGGGGCATGGATAGGATAAATAGGCAAAGTCTTTTCCCTGGGGTCAGGGAGTCCAGAACTGGAGGGCATAGGTTTAGGGTGAGAGGGGAAAGATATAAAAGGGTTTGGAGGAATATGGGCTGGGTACTGACAGGTGGGACTAGATTGGGTTGGGATATCTGGTCGGCATGGATGGGTTGGACTGAAGGGTCTGTTTCCATACTGTATATCTCTATGACTCTATGACTCTAACATCTTCAGTCATAAGTGCTGTCAGAATGATTTTATTTGGCTTCTTAACAAGGTTCCCCAGAAGCATAGATTACCAGGTCTATCCAACTTAGATCACTCTATGTGACATTAAGGAACACCCAAGCACACTCAACACAGTGAAGTCTTTTAATATAAAAAACAGACATCACTGGTGAAACTCGATAGGTCTGGCAGCATCATGTGGGAAGAAAGCAGAGTTAGCGTTTCAAGTCTGGCGACTCTTTATCAGGTGTCTTTAAATAGACATAACAACCTGACTGTAATGCTGAAAACCTACACAGTGAAAAGTGGCCACTCTCCCATCTATGGGTTTGGATCTCAAAATTGGCTGACATCTTCAGTCAAGGAAAGAATATACAGGGTAATTGGAAGAGGAAAAGAAAGACTTATGTTTGTACAACACTCAGTAGGACATCCAAAAGTATTTTGCAGCCAATAAAAGACATTTTGAAGTGGTCGCTGTTGAGATGCAGGAAATACAGCAGATAATTTGCACATAACAAGCCTTGACAATCAGGAATTTGATAAATAACATTTTTTTTTCAGTGACATTGGTTGAGGAATTCAGGCTGGTTGAGCTCACCAGAGTAATTCCTCTGTTCTTTCTCAGACTAGTATTATTTTGAGACAGCAAATAGGACTTCAACATAACTTCTCATCCAAAAGATGTAAAAAAGACAAGTTTTGGGAGTTGGAAAGAGATAAAGCTACAGAAGAATTGATAAAATCATGTCAAATGTCACAGTCTTTTCCCTTGTGCTTTTATGCGCTTTGGTCATTGCTTGGTACCAAAGAAAAAGCACTTAAACACATTTTATAGTTGTCATGGTATTATTCCATAATTCCTTACCCTTTCAATTAGCTCTCAATGTCAGTGCCAGTTGTGTAGCTTGAAAGGGGAGAAGTGCAGGGAAAGTGATGTTTTAATATGGGTTGTGACCATGCTGAGAAAGATTGAAATGATGAGCATAAAAATAACTGCAGTTGCTGCACACTCTGAAGGTATTATTAGGCTGTGGATCACTCCACACAGTACTCTATCAGTGTATGTTGTGACTATTCTTGACAGAAGGGGCAAGGAGGAATGGAACAATATTTTGCCTGCTCTAAAGAATGTGTTTGAATGTGAGTGAGGAGTAACAACCAACATGGATAACAGCAGGACTCGCAATACATGAGAGAAATGATCACAATCCAAATCCTGACTTGGTGTTGCCTGGACACCATCCATCCAGCCACTCTCTCCCCATTCCTAGACCAACAGCATAGGGACAGTTTTAGCTTTGTTACTGTGCAATGAGTTTTATTTGAGTAATTGTTGACAGTTGTCCATGTGAGAGTATTGGAGAATGGGGAGGGGGGCGTAAAGAAGTGGGTGAGATTTTAACTCTTCAACATACCTCTCGTTGTGAAGTATGCAGCTTTTGTAGCTCTGTATCATTTGCTTTGTCTCGTGTATGTTTGTCCAGAGCATCAGGATGGTGAAATGTTCCAGTGCTAGCCTCCAACACTATCAAAGCACGCAGAGCATTTCTAAAATGGGAACTAACAGCTGTCCTCAGGGATTTCTGGCATTCGGAGAGCTGAAGAGATTGGCATATTACAGCTGGACATATCACAGCAGCCACCAGACAGCACGGGATTAAAAATAAAACGCTTGCAGGATTGTCTGGCAGCATTATATTTCTTGATAAAGGTGGCATGATTTTTATTAGGAAAGCACAGATATGGAAAGCTCTTGCTGCCATTGGAAGAGATGTGCTTTCGCTGTATTGCTGTTCTTCGTAGTGAGACATTCAAGATTTTATTAACTTTGGCAGGGCAAGGAGCAATATTTTCACAGAATAAGACATCCAGCAAACAGACTTGTGGAATCAAAGACATTTACAGCACAGAAGGAGGCAATTTAGCCCATTGTGACTGTGCTGGTCAACAAAGATCTAACTGCACTAATCTCAAATTTCAACGTTTGGCCAAAGCCCTGGAGGCTATGGCAATACAAAGGAATACCAAAATACTGCTTAAAGGTCATGAGAGTTTCTGAATTAACTACCCTTTCAGGCAGTGAGTCCCAGACTGTACACTCTCGGAATGAAAATAAATTCTTCTCAACTCTTCTCTTAATCTCTATCTTGTACTAGAGTAATAGAGATGTAGAACATGAAAATACACCCTTCGGTCCAGCTTGTCCATGCTGACCATAGAGTCATAGAGATGTACTGCATGGAAACAGACCCTTCGGTCCAACTCATTAATGCTGACCAGATATCCCAACAAAATTTACTCCCATTTGCCAGTACTTGACCCATTTTCCTCCAAACCCTTCCTATTCATATACCCATCCCAATGCCTTTTAAATGTTGTAATTGTATCAGCCTCCACCACTTCCTCTGGCAGCTCATTCCATGCATGCACCATCCACTGCTATTACCTTAAAACAATGCTCCCATCAACCACTTTATTAACCACTTTCCTCATGGAAAAAGTGCCTTCCTATTAAACCTGTCTGTGCCCCTCATAATCGTATACACCTTTATCAATTTCCCTCTTTTACTACTCCAGGGAAAGCAATTCCAGCCTATCCAATCATCCTTAGAGCTCAGATTCTCCAGTCCAGACAGCATGCAAGTATATGGGCGGCATGGCGACACAGTGGTTAGCACTGCTGCCTCACAGTGCCAGAGACTCGGGTTCAATTCCCGACTCAGGCGACTGACTGTGTGGAGTTTGCACGTCCTCCCCGTGTCTGCGTGGGTTTCCTCCGGGTGCTCCGGTTTCCTCCCACAGTCCAAAGATGTGCAGGTCAGGTGAGTTGGCCATGCTAAATTGCCCGTAGTGTTAGGTAAGGTGTAAATGTAGGGGTATGGGTGAGTTGTGGGTCGGTCTGGACTTGTTGGGCCGAAGGGCCTGTTTCCACACTGTAATATAATCTAATCTAATGTCTCCTCTGCATTTTCTAATATGGTGACTAGAATTGGACACAGTACTCCCAATTGTGTCTGAATCAGCATTTTATATAGCATTATGTCCCTGCTCTTATATTGTATGCCTTGGTTAATAAAGGTAAGTATCTCATATAGTTTCCTACCAATCGTATCCACTTGCTCGACTCCCTTCAGGCATCTGTGCATGTGCACACCAAGGTCCCCTTGATCAACAGGACTTTCCAGGGTCTGAGCATTCACAGTGTAATTCCTTGCTGTGTTAACCTCTCACCTTTCTGGGTTAAATTTCATATGTCACTGCCCTGTTCACATGATCATTGATAGCTTCCTGCAGTTTACAGCTATTTTACCACCCTACAACGTTAAATCTTTCCTGTGAACTTCTTGAGCATACTCCCTAAATTTAATTCTAAATCACTAATGCACACTACAAATAGCAAGGGCCCTAGCACCAATCCCTGTGGAACTCCATTGGAAGCAAGCTTCCAGTCAAAGAAACATCCCTTGGCCATTGCACTCTGCTTCCTGCCTCTCAGCTGATTTTGGATCCAATGTGTCACTTTGCCTTGGATCCCAAGGGCTCTTAGCTTCTAGACCAGTCTGCCATAAGACACCGTATCAAAAGGCTTGCTGAAATCTAAACTGACCACGTCAAATGCAATATCCTCACCACCACTGAAATAAAACAAAGAACTATGGATGCTGGAAATCTGAAACGACCAAAAATAGAAATCACTGAAGAAACTCAGCAGGAAGGAAGGGAAAGCAGAGTTCGTATTTCAAGTCCCATGACACTTTTTCAGAAGCTCACAAACATTCCTAGGTACATCCTCAAAGAAAATCAAATTTGTTAAACAATACCTTCCCTTAAATCCATGCTCATTAGCCATGATTAATTTCTTTCTCTCCAACTGTCTCTCAGATTTCTTTCTGATAATTTCACCATCACAGTCCTCCACCATTTTTGTGATTTTTTTCATTTATATTGGTATGGGAACAATTGATGATCCTTCCAAAATATTTTCCATCCTCACAGAATCTTCTCCAATCATTTGATATGCTTCCCAGCAAGAATACTGCTTCTCTCAGTAATACTGACTGCCTGTCACTGTGTCCTCACTTTGCCTGTTCCCCTAAGTGACACTGACTGCCTGTCACAGTGTCCTCATTTCACCTGCACCTCTCAGTGACACTGACTGCCTGTCACAGTGTCCTCATTTCACCTGCTCCTCTCAGTGACACACTGATTGCATGTCACAGTGTCCTCACTTTGCCTGTTCCTCTCAGTGACACTGACTGCCTATCATAGTGTCCTCACTTTGCCTGCTCCCCTCAGTGACACTGACTGCCTGTCACAGTGTCCTCACTTTGCCTGCTCCCCTCAGTGACACTGACTGCCTGTCACAGTGTCCTCACTTTGCCTGCTCCTCTCAGTGACACTGACTGCCTGTCACAGTGTCCTCACTTTGCCTGCTCCCCTCAGTGACACTGACTGCCTATCATAGTGTCCTCACTTTGCCTGCTCCCCTCAGTGACACTGACTGCCTGTCACAGTGTCCTCACTTTGCCTGCTCCCCTCAGTGACACTGACTGCCTATCATAGTGTCCTCACTTTGCCTGCTCCCCTCAGTGACACTGACTGCCTGTCACAGTGTCCTCACTTTGCCTGCTCCCCTCAGTGACACTGACTGCCTATCATAGTGTCCTCACTTTGCCTGCTCCCCTCAGTGACACTGACTGCCTGTCACAGTGTCCTCACTTTGCCTGCTCCCCTCAGTGACACTGACTGCCTATCATAGTGTCCTCACTTTGCCTGTTCCTCTCAGTGACACTGACTGCCTGTCACAGTGTCCTCACTTTGCCTGCTCCCCTCAGTGACACTGACTGCCTATCATAGTGTCCTCACTTTGCCTGTTCCTCTCAGTGACACTGACTGCCTGTCACAGTGTCCTCACTTTGCCTGCTCCCCTCAGTGACACTGACTGCCTATCATAGTGTCCTCACTTTGCCTGCTCCCCTCAGTGACACTGACTGCCTGTCACAGTGTCCTCACTTTGCCTGCTCCCCTCAGTGACACTGACTGCCTATCATAGTGTCCTCACTTTGCCTGTTCCTCTCAGTGACACTGACTGCCTGTCACAGTGTCCTCACTTTGCCTGCTCCCCTCAGTGACACTGACTGCCTATCATAGTGTCCTCACTTTGCCTGTTCCTCTCAGTGACACTGACTGCCTGTCACAGTGTCCTCACTTTGCCTGCTCCCCTCAGTGACACTGACTGCCTATCATAGTGTCCTCACTTTGCCTGTTCCTCTCAGTGACACTGACTGCCTATCATAGTGTCCTCACTTTGCCTGCTCCCCTCAGTGACACTGACTGCCTATCATAGTGTCCTCACTTTGCCTGTTCCTCTCAGTGACACTGACTGCCTATCATAGTGTCCTCACTTTGCCTGCTCCCCTCAGTGACACTGACTGCCTGTCACAGTGTCCTCACTTTGCCTGCTCCCCTCAGTGACACTGACTGCCTGTCACAGTGTCCTCACTTTGCCTGCTCCTCTCAGTGACACTGACTGCCTGTCACAGTGTCCTCACTTTGCCTGTTCCTCTCAGTGACACTGACTGCCTATCATAGTGTCCTCACTTTGCCTGCTCCCCTCAGTGACACTGACTGCCTGTCACAGTGTCCTCACTTTGCCTGCTCCCCTCAGTGACACTGACTGCCTGTCACAGTGTCCTCACTTTGCCTGCTCCTCTCAGTGACACTGACTGCCTGTCACAGTGTCCTCACTTTGCCTGCTCCCCTCAGTGACACTGACTGCCTATCATAGTGTCCTCACTTTGCCTGTTCCTCTCAGTGACACTGACTGCCTGTCACAGTGTCCTCACTTTGCCTGCTCCCCTCAGTGACACTGACTGCCTATCATAGTGTCCTCACTTTGCCTGTTCCTCTCAGTGACACTGACTGCCTGTCACAGTGTCCTCACTTTGCCTGCTCCCCTCAGTGACACTGACTGCCTATCATAGTGTCCTCACTTTGCCTGCTCCCCTCAGTGACACTGACTGCCTGTCACAGTGTCCTCACTTTGCCTGCTCCCCTCAGTGACACTGACTGCCTATCATAGTGTCCTCACTTTGCCTGTTCCTCTCAGTGACACTGACTGCCTGTCACAGTGTCCTCACTTTGCCTGCTCCCCTCAGTGACACTGACTGCCTATCATAGTGTCCTCACTTTGCCTGTTCCTCTCAGTGACACTGACTGCCTGTCACAGTGTCCTCACTTTGCCTGCTCCCCTCAGTGACACTGACTGCCTGTCACAGTGTCCTCACTTTGCCTGCTCCCCTCAGTGACACTGACTGCCTATCACAGTGTCCTTACTTTGCCTGTTCCCCTCAGTGACACTGACTGCCTGTCACAGTGTCCTCACTTTGCCTGTTCCTCTCAGTGACACTGACTGCCTATCATAGTGTCCTCACTTTGCCTGCTCCTCCCCATTAAATTATTGTACTCTTTCTGTATCATGTAGCATGTAGACATGGGAACTAATTTCCATAGACACATGATCATGCAGTGACAGATCTTCCTCCCCCTCCCAATTTTCCACTTCTTTGGCCCTGTTTTTGGTGTGACTGTATGGAGGATTGATTGGTGAATGGCTAGGGAGGAGCGAGTTGCTAAAAATCACCCACATGATTTTTGTTTGCGAAGTCTGAGACAGTTTGGCAAGCATGTTATTGATATCCATGTATTGTTGCACTTAGTGAGTGAAGAGAGATGAATGGACACCTTTAATGTATCCTGCTAAAGGTGTGTTCCCTTTTTGTGACAGTCACTGGCTTGCACTGTCCTGTTTATATTGTCAGGGCCTTCAGGCATGTTGTTGAACAGAGGGACCTTCAGGTGCAAATTCCTAGTTCCTTGAAAGTGACTTCGCAGGTAGACAGGATGGTCAAGAAGGCTTTTGACACACTTGCCTTCATTGGTCAGAGCATTAAGGACAGGAGTTGGGATGGCATGTTGCGGCTCTTCGGGACATTAGTGATGCCACATTTAGAATACTCCATATCTTGTTGCTGTTTTATAGGAAGGATATGTTAAACTAGAGAGGGTACAGAAAAAAAAACAAGGAGTTTGCTAGGACTAGAGGATTTGAGTTATAAGGAGAGGCTGGAAAGGCTGGGGCTCTTTTCCCTGCACCCTTGGAGGCTGAGGAGTGACCTGATAGAGGTTTATAAAATCATGAGGGGCACAGATAAGGTGAATAGCCAAGGTCTTTTTCCACGGGTAGGGGAGCCTAAAACTAGAGTTTAACATGTGAGGAGAAAGATTTAAAAGGGACCTGGGAGGCAACTATTTCACGCAGAAGGTGGTGTGTGTATGGAATAAGCTGCCAGAGGAAGTGGTAGAGGTAGATACAATTGCAATATTTAAAGGACATTTGGACAGGTACATGGATAGAAAAGGTTTAGAGGGACATCAGCCAAATACATGCAAATGGGACTAGTCCAGTTTAGGATATCTGGTCAGCACAGACAAGTTGGACCCTTTGGTCTGTTTCTTTACTATATGATGCTATGAACTGCTGCTGTAGTTAGTCAGAGTTTACATAGTGCAACTTCAATAGATCTCCTTAAAAAGATCAAACTTCCAAAGAGTTAAATGAGTTCAGGATTATTAATTTATTGAAATATTTGATATATTATTTCCTTATTATTAATTTGCAAACTTAAGTCATAAACTTAAATCGTCAGTAATCAATTTACTGAAATACTTCAAGTTAGAAACAGTATGGCAGATTGGATAATGTTTGAACAGACAAAAGCTGAGTGGAGGCTTTCTTGGAAGTACATGCTTAAGGCTTTAGTTTTCACTTTGTAATAGCAGTTAGGAATTTTGAACTTTCAAACTTTTACCTGTTGTGTTCCTGTCCCCACTGTGTTCTGGACAGTGCTTTGAGCATACTTTACATTTCTGACACTACTTTTATCTCTTATTTCTAATATTTTCAACTTCTTTCTTATTTTTCTGTTGAAAGTTTTCCTATACAAAACAGTTAACTTACTAAATTTCCATTGGATGAATGACAGACAATAGATGAAGGAAATTTACATAAATATCATAGAAAATGGTATTCCACAGAAAAGGATTAAAGCAAACCAGCGACATGTGAAATTGAAATAAGGGTTTATGGCCATGATGGGAATGCAGATGGCTTTTCAGAAAATGAACTGCTTTTGGTGTTTTGAAAATTTTATTGGCAAATCTAGCCAGCAATCCATGCACAATAATGTTTCACAGCAGTAGATTAGGTAAATAATCACTGATCTAACCTTACTATTGGGTGGGGGAATGATGTTTGCCAGAACACCAGAGAAGGCTTCAGCTCCTCTTGAATACTGCTGTGAGATCTCTTATGTCCAGTCAGAGTTGAGTCCTTGAGTTAATAGGAACTGGGAAGACCCAGAAGACCTTTAGAAATAGGGAGTGGGATCCAGATGAGGACATTTCACCCCCATCTCCAACCGATACATAAGGACATAAGAAATAGGAGCAGGAGTAGGCCTTCGAGCCCATTGAGCCCGTTCCGCCATTCAAAAAGACCATGGCTGATCTTTTTATAGTATAGATCAGAGTGGTGCTGGAAAAGGACAGCAAGTCAGGCAGCATCCAAGGAGCGGGAAAATCGACATTTCGGGCAAAAGTCCTTCCATCAGGAATGGAGGCAGGGAGCTTAATTCCTGATGAAGGGCTTTTGCCTGAAACGTCAATTGTCCTGTTCCTCGGATGCTGCCTGACCTGCTGTGCTTTTCCAGCACCACTCTGATCTAAACTCTGGTTTCCAGCATCTGCAGTCCTCACTTTTGCCTAGTTGATCTTTTTACAGCCTCAGCTCTACTTACCAGCCTGGTCACCATAATCCTTGATTTCTTTACTGTTCAAAAATCTTTCTATCTCTGCCGTAGATCTAGTTTTTGCCAGTGGGAGCCAGGGAGTGGAGTGTGATTCACACAGGCAGGAAAGGTGAACTCAACAGGACCATTTCAAAATAGTGTTGAGTTTAAATGGATATCATTTTGGCTATTCAAGGGCCTTAACCCACAATGTAGAGGTCATGAATATACAGAGTAAGACCTGGAGAGGAAGTATACAGGGGCTTGAATGTTATGGGCTGTTGTAAGAAATCAGGGAGAATCGCATGAGAAGTCAAGCAAAGCCTTTCTCAATGTCAGCAAAAACTAGTCTCACTTTCTAACTGAGTTCTGGATGTTGAGGTGGAATTCTGGCTATGGAACGGTAAAATGGCTAATGACATGGGATTACTGCTTGTCGTCAGCTTCATTAACTTCAGACCTCACCTCATTAATATGCAGCTTCCGATCTTACCCGCCAATGTGAGGAAATTAGAAGTTGAGATTTCTAGAGCTGAAATTGTGAGCGGTTTGCACCTAGAGGCTCACCGCATCCCAGCCTTATCTTGCTTTTTTATGCTTTGACTCCTCAGTCAGACCTTCATGGCTCACAGTACTTCTGTCTTGCCATGCTGTTGAGGACAGACGCAAAGCCAGCAAGCTTGTCCTGGATGTCATCAGTCCTCAGTGAAGTCAAGGGAGACTGCCTGCAATCGGGAGGGTCTCTGCACAGCAAGTCAAGGTCAGCCTCTGATATCAGTCCAAGAGCTTGGACACAGCCAGTTACCCATTTGAGGCAGGTCAGGATCAAATACAATCCTTGTGAAAGGGTGAGGAGCTGAATGTTGGGCAGCCCACCCGCCTACTGTGGGCTGTTTTCTCCTGGAGTGGGTGAAAGGAGGTAGCTAGGCAGATGGAAGTGGAGGACACAGTTTTTAGTACTGCTGCAGGTGGGGGGGGCAAGGCGATGATCTGTCTGAGAGGGTGAGCAGGCAGCACAGAGGCCTTGCAGAGTAAACATTGTGGAAGGTTTAGAGGTGGTGAGCACAAGTGAGAAAAGATATTACAGGCATTAGTGAGAGTGGCAGAACATGAGGCATATTAGTGGGTGCAGTAGCAGAGATGGAGTGAGTATGAGCTGGCAGAGAGACGATGATGCCAATTACCCTGGGGCACAGAGCATGGCAGTGCGTCACATTTCATTGTTGAGGTGGATAGCTCAATTCAGGAAATTTCCCAACTTGATGGACCTGCCTCAGGTTAAAGGGGATCTTTCCATCCAAGTTTTTATCCATGGAGGGAGGTGTGTGGGTAAGCGAGGGTCAAACTGGCCATTCCAGAGACAGATCCTAGGTGGCCAATGAGAAGGCCAGTGCTTGGACAGACTATTGAGAAGACCCTCTCTTAGTTCCCTGGTACTTCATTCACATCGCTTTAGTATTTGCTAAGCCCTACAGTCAGCACCCCTCACACTCCTTTGCAGTTGCTCATCCCCATATCTCTCCTAGCCTTTGTCACCTTCATGTAAACTCATACCCGACCCTCGTCCTATGCCTTCTAAAAAAGGACATCAGCAAGTGTTTCTGACTGTAATCTCAGTGCCCAGTGAAATCCTGAGGTACAGAATCAGTAAGTTTCAGTTTTGACCCCTGATCAGTCTGGGTTATTGACCTGAACCCTGGTGACTGAAGGCTCTGCTGTTACTTTATATCCCTGGGCTGTGGCATGAAGCAGTATTATAGTTCAATAATTGAACTGATAATCTGAAGGAGAAAGTGAGCACTGCAGATGCTGGAGCTCAGTGTCAAGACTGTAGAGCTGAAGAAGCACAGCAGTTCAGGCAGCATCCGAGGAGCAGGAGAATTGACGTTTCGGGCATAAGCCCTCCCTCCTTCCTGATGCCCGAAACTTCGATTCTCCTGCTCCTCAGATGCTGCCTGACCTGTGCTTTTCCAGTACTACACTCTCGACACTGATAATCTGAAGGTCTGAGTTTGTTACATCTCAATACCTTGAATTTTAAAAAAGCTGGTATTAGTAAAATTGAGCAGTGAAGTTACCAGTTATTGTGAAACTCTAGTTGGTTCTTTAGTGTTTTTCAACTAGAAAATCTGTTGTGCTAATCTGATCTGAACCGTATGTACCTATATTCTCATAATAATATGGTCAAAGCAGAACTGCCTTCTGAAGAGGCCTAGCAAACCACTTGGTTGTATCAAAAAGGGCATCTAGGATAGGGAGTAAATAGTTGCCTTGTTAGTGAGAACCACATCTTGAAAATCAATTGAAACACAAAAATAAAATCAGCCAAGGTTCATACTTCGAGTTTCTGACCAATAACATTGGTTCCAAAATGCACATGTCTGGATGGTAATGGGATGGGGACAGGAGTAGGCCTGTCAATCACTGTCTTAATTCAAGTGGAAGAGTTGGCTGTTTGGTATCTGTGTAACTGTGTACCATATTTAAAAAGAAAAGAATACATCTGAAGAAATGACTAATGCTGAATCGTTACACCAACCTGATGTATGGTTGAAGAGATCAAAATTTAAAGTTCTGTTCTAAAGTTCCCTGACCAGGTCCTAAGCTACAATTGGCTAGTAATTACAATCTTCCTATTCTGAATCATTTGCAAATGAGTATATCAGTAGATGTTTTAAACAAGTCAGCATTGTATTTGAAATTATTTCAATAAATGTAGGTAAAATTAATCACTGTTGGCTATTGTTAGTGTAAATCTCGGACCTGCCTGTTTAAATGCCTGGGCCAAAGGTGAAATGGATACATGAATGCATTAGACAAGTAATGGTAGTGGAGTGTGTAATGATATATTATGAACATTTACTAATGCCTTTGCTTCGTAAGTGACAATATTTCATATCACTTTGAGCGTGTTAAATTACAGATAATAATAAATTCACCACTTAAGCACCATTCAGAGCAGGTCAGAGAGCCTGTGCTACAGTTTTGTAGCCTGATCTACTTCAAATATAGGTTCCTGCTATGAGGGCTTTTTCAAACTGTTGCTTAACTATCCAATTAGAAACTGACTAGTTCACTGTCGCATCATTAACCAGAATTGAACTCATATCAATCAGATTGTCTGCAACTCAAAACTTGGAGACTAAATCAAAATAGGTGATTGTTTCTCTCTGCAAAATCACCTCACGGCACAGTAGATTTGTTCACAAATCACTGTTCGAAATTAAGCACTGAAACTCCGAAATTCTTGGGATGAGGCAGTCTAGAAATCCTTTTAATTGGCAAAATAAAGACAGGTTTTGGGGTGAGATTTAGTGGCAGTATCTCCCTGCCCTTTGTCTACATGTTGTAAATGTGTGGGCTGGCATTTTGTGTTGGAATGAAAATAAGAGAAATTTCTTTTATTTGTGCAATACTGGATGCAAATGAAACGTGCATCTTCCTGATGCCCATTGCTGTCAAAAGCCCTAGACAGGAGGAGACGGGCTCGACTTTATAAGGCTGGTTCAGATTCCATTGCTTTTTGGAACCCAGTGTACAGCACCTCATGGATTCTACAAAGCATTTAAACTTGCTCAGCAAGGACTGTAGATTCTGCAACTAATTCCATCTCCTAATTGAGATGAGCACCCAATTGAAGCTACATCTGTTTTTAGAATGGAGGTGTAATTAGTAATGTAATTTTCAAACCACAATTGATGGAATCGATCAGTTAAAGTGTAATTGCGACCTGGATCGGAAGCATCCTTTGTAAAGACTGTCTTAATATCCAGCTGTTTGGAATAGTTTTATGAAACTGTATGGGAAAAATCAGTGATTCACATGGTGTATCTGTGGAGATAGGCAATGTTGTTACTGGAAAAATGATGATGCCGTAATGGCCAACCCCTTTCTGGATTCTTGACAGTAGATTATTGCACATGCCAGCTGAGTGGAACTTGAGTAAATGTTATCTCAGAACACTCTCAAGGATGTCCAGCACTGAAGTATGATGGCACACAGTGGAGGTCAGGTTGAATGCTGTCTAAGCTGACTTAAGTTACAGAAATGGCTATGGTAGATTTACTCACTGGGCCATTGACCATGCATTGAGCTTAAGTGTGTAAATCACAAAGCAGAGCAACCTTTACATAATGTTGCAAGAAATCTTAAGCATAAAAAATGGACCTTTAGTCCAACTGATATATATACTGATATTTATACTTCAGACAGACCTCCTCACACTCTGATCATCTCTTCCCACCATTACTCTACTTCCCTCTATTCAGTGTAAACTCCTCTAAGTGTGTAATTTACTATTTACCCATCTGTACTCTGTGCATTACAATGGGATGATGCCCATGCCGTACATTCAGTGTAAAATAATAACAAAAGCAATGAGAAAGTAGTTATACTGCCTGATGCCGTAGTTACCTCTTCTATATCTCTATGAGCTGTGCGATATCTGATAGTTAAAAGACAGAAAGACAGTAAAAGTAAAGAATTTGAATGCTCTGCTCATCTAGCATATCAGTCACAGTACTGTTGTTATGGTGCAGTTTGGTTGCAGATGTTCCTGCAGCAGGTAGGACAGTTTCTGAGTGGACCAGGTTGACCCAGAACATACAAAGCCAATTCCTTATGATCATTGTCAAGGTGCTGTTCAAGGCACATCATGTCAAAGAAACTCAAGTTTTTCTGGGTATTTGCTGAAAACCCAACCTAAACCATTACTGCCCCATCATTAATCCATGTTTTTCTTTTTCACTGCATCAGTTCTAGATTTGCTATCGTGCAGCTCCCAATCTGAATTCCTCAGTCCAGCTTCCTATTCCTTGACATCATCAGAAATACCCAAACTGAAGTCATGAATGGTTCTCCTGTTGTGACCCTAATGCAATATCATCCTGATTTGTCCTTTGACGTTGCCTCATGCTTTAATATTATCAAGCACAACAACCTGCTTTTGTTGCAAGCAGAAAGAGAACTAGCTGGAGAAACTGGCAGAATCCGGGAAGAGAAAACAGAGTCAATGTTTCCAAGTCCTGTGACCCTTCTTCAGAACCTACATTTATTGCAGCTGAACTCTGAACTGCCAGGGCCCTACAATCTGAAATGGCTTTGGGAGCTTCCTCATTTGAAGCACTCATTATCGAAATGAAAGTTGTTGCTGCTGATTCAGATAAAACTTCTTTCATCTATTTACATTTCAAGATATAATACTTTGATTTGGTTGTTTTTGAGCAACATTAAGCAGCATTAGGTAACAATGACTTGCCAAATGACTCTGTGATTGTTCAGTTCACAATCAGAGGCAGTAAGCATTCCCATGAATGAATTATCTTAATAGAAAGGCTTTTACAGTTAGTCAACAGACATGTCTCTCCTGATCCTTGTAAAATTAGGTGTGAAGATGACAGTCAGAACCCTGATGTCATTACACCCAAGTCAAATGTTATGGAAATTAATCAGGATTAAAACGCTGAAGGTTGTCCGCCTTCCATATCTGGCCAGTTATCACTTCTCTGTCACAAATTAGATGCCATCTTGCAACAACTTTTCAAAACCCATGCAATTGACAGTGTTTGCAGGAGCTTCATATGCTGGGGGGAATCACAATGGGTGATCCTAAAGGCACCAGTGTGACAGAAATAAAAAACATCAGTGGAGAAGTGATGTGAGGGGTAGGAGGTTGCAGTTAAGACCATTGGAGAGATGAGAGAGCACTTTTTATTCAGAGCACTTTGGAACAAATAGCCAAGCTTGAGCTAATAAAGTGTTTAGCTTCAGGGAAGTCACTAGGATAAAAGCCTCTGACAAGGAGGGACCGTCATAGGGCAGGAGGGGCCGTTGCAATAGTTTATTCCAGTGGAGACTTCTCATGTTAGGAAGAGGGAAGGGGATGAAGGAAGAGGAGGGAAGCTGGTTGGGGACAGCAGCAATCATCATGTCAGCCATGTCATGGTGAGGCATTCATGTAGCTCACTGAAAAGAGCTGCCAGGTGAAGAGAACAAGAGATTTTGGGGCCACTGAAGGGTTCAGTAAAGTGCTAAGGGCTATTGACTGCACTCATTAAATCGTAGGCAGGGGCATTTGTGAATTGGAAAGGGTTTCATTCTCTGAATGTATAGTTTGTATGTGATCACTATTTGTGTATTTTGTAAGTACTTGATGTGGATGTTGTGCCTGGGAGTAACCAAGCCCCTGCTTGCAAAGTGGAATGCTATTTTTTTTCTGACTTACCATGTCTGGGACAAATGTCAGGAACTGCTCAGACCTTCTCGATAGACTGCTTGTCCCAGTACACAATTCCATTTTAAATGTGGTGCCAGGGATGCTGGTCAATTCTGGGATATCCCAGCAGAAGCAAGTTGATCCAGGAGCTGTGCATGGTACAATGGGGATAGAATTAGATGAGAGGGATCCCACAGGGACATAGTAGGTGGTTAATGAAGTGAGTTTGATAAGATATGCTGCGAAATTGTGCTACATCTCATTGTGAAAATTCCTCCAAACCTTTCAACGTAACTTCCATTTAGTCCAAAAAGACATGAAGTTTGGCTCATTGATTCTGTTGCTTCTGTTTGTGCTATAGATGATATACAACATCCTTCAAGGGTTGATCTCAAAAAGGAAAGAAAACACATACAAAACTGGAATACAATGCGTAACATGAATATTGAAACCATGGTTAAAAATATTGAACAGGAGCTGGAATGTGTTTTATTTATGTTGCCTTAAATATTTTTAAACATTTTTAACTTTATACATTTTGAAATTTATATCTCAGACTATATTACAATGCTTCTGTCTCTTGTTCCTTTAATTTGCTCCATGAACCTTATTTTCTTTAATATTTGTTGATGACTGGAAGAAGTGCTTTTTTTGGGTCTTCTGTCATTTCTAAATGCTCAGTCACCTGAATTCCATCTTCAACTCCAACTTCATCGTATGGTTGGAAAACCCATCCTGTCAAGTCTCACTCCTTAGAAGCAGCATTCATTTCATTGTAAAGCTGTTGGATAAACTGGTAGTTCTCCTATAACGCCATGGTTGCGTTCCAGCGAAACCTCGCTTAATAGAAAATCACTCAGCTTAAATAATTGGCCCGAAGGGAAAAGTGGGTTTGGGGCAGACCAGCAAAAAATCTCACTGACAATCACTCAAAAATCACCCAAAAGTGTAAGACGAAGTATTGCACAGCCTGAATGAAGGTATAAATCATATTTATCAATGAAACAAAAGTAAATTTAACACAGTACATTCAAAAAAATGTTGTTAACGCAGGGACAGATGGTCATTATGGTGTGTAAGATAGACTTGCTCATTCCTGTTAAGTGAGCTATTCTCTCATTATGGTCATACTGCTTTATAATATCGAGCTTCTCTTCCAGAGCTACAGGCTTTTTTTTTGCGCTCATCACCCCCAATTTCATCACCAGGACACTTCTTGCTAACAATCTTGTCATTACATCCCTTAATTCTTTTCAAAAAAAGGGATAATCTAGGAGTAGAGTACCTTTCACAGGAAGATGCTTAATGTATCTCTCTCGGAATGCTTCTCCCAGGATAGTACCTCTCACAGAAAGCTGCTCTGTCAGCAGCTGAGACCGGCACATGTGGGGAATAGCATGAAGACCGGTGCTGACATCAGCACATGCGCAGAATGAAGCATGCGAAACTATCACCACTGGAATCATGCTGTTATGAACAAAGTTAAGCATTCTAGAAACTCCCGTTCCTTAATGCTTCAGTGACATTATAAGCAAGCTGCGCTGCCGGAATGCGCATTATCCAAGAGCTACCTGTATGTCACTGATAGATAAATGCAGTTCCTTTTGAGTCACATATACTGCAATCATAAATCTCACTCCTAATGTGTATTCAAAATTGTCGAATCCTGAATAAGTGCAATTTAGTTTGTATGTGATTAATTAATTAATCACATTAATTAATTAATTAGCTGGTCTTCAACATTCCAAAAGGTTGTAGAGGCTTCTTTTTGATCAGCTACAATGTAGTCTTTGAGGGAATTCATAGGATTTATACAGTAGCTTCAATGAATTGCTTTTTTTTTGTTGATCTGCTACAAACTGTAACCAGTTATTAAAAAGGACTCCATATATTTGAAAATTTGAATGGGAAAAATGGCTGGAATGCATGGCTACCTTCCAATGAAAGTAAAACAATGATTGTCCTAAATGGCTATTTACAACATTTTCATTCAATATAAAAAAAATACAAATTAAAGATTGAATGATGGAGAAACCTGTGTTTACGTTAGCAAAAGCAAAATTCTGCAGGTGCAAGAAATACAAAATAAAATGGGAAAATGCTGGAAGTGTTCAATTGTCCGGGCAGCAGTTGTGAAGAGAGGAACAGAGTTAACAGTCAAGTTTTTAACTCGCGAGAAACCATCTACTAAACAGAGTTAAAAAGACGGGGCCAGTGATTCAGGTTCTGACCACAAGTTGTCAATGTGTAAAATTAATTCTGTTTCTCTCTCCACAAATGCTGTCAGAGTATTTCAGCATTTTCTGTTTCATTGCGTTTATTTTCTGTAGCCTTTTGTACCTTATACTTTCTATAGCTCAGAGGAGCAAATGAGCATAGGCTCGCTTAACAATAAGAGAAGTGTGATGCTGCAAGTTGATTTCAGTGGGGGGATGAGTATAAATGACCTACATTAAAAAAAATCTACTAGATATTGATAACTTACCTCAAACTAATATTAAAATGTTGGTGAAGTGATTTGTGGTTTCAGGAGGAAATAATGGTTAGCAAAGAAGAAGCAGAAAACCCTGTTTCATGAATAATCTGAAAATGCAAGAGGAATCAGGCCTGCTTCAGTTGAAATTTATTAGTTGTAGAGATGGTAAAAGACCAAAAAAATTAACTTTGATTACATTTACAACAAAGGTCTCATATAAGGTTCATATACTGTTGAAGCAGAACTCGTGGACTTCCAGTGCAGGCAAAAGTAACTTTATGTTAATGTAGTGATTGTAATGAGGTCAGCAGGTGAACCTCATAGAATATAAGTTCCCTGATTGGGGCTTTTAAACTGATCCAATCAGGGAGCCCTGGCTGACAGATGTAAACAGGAGTGTCAGAGATTCTATTCATCCTGAGAGCAGGCTCTCAGGGAGCTGGATCAGTGTTAAGGACTTTCCATGTATAAAAAAAGGGTGACGTGACAGGATACCAGTTTCTGTGGAGGCTATTTCATACTAAGCAGTAGTGAGATATTTGACAACTACATTAAACTTCATTGCTTCAGTTTATGTTCTTTTAATTGGGCTGTGTACAAAATTAAAGGAGTTACCATACACTTGAGTAGCATAGATCATGAAAAGAAAGTGAGAGCAGCTAACAAAAGTTTCTGTATCCAGAGAACATGTTCTGTCTCAAACGCATCTCCCCAGGTTGTTTTCATTCAGATTGTGCACTTTTGATTATATCTGTTTTCCGAGTCTACCTTGTGGAATTTGAATCTGCCATTTGTACTGCTAACTATTGACAGGGCTGTGCAGTTCTAACAGGAAGAACTGTGTTTTTGGTTTTCTTAAAATGTTTCCTCTATTTACTCTTAAAGAAAGCTAATAATGGTATCACAGCAAAACACTTTACCAGAGCCTAAAGAGAACTTCATGTACAGCAGAAGAGAGATTTTTAAAACTGAATCAGTTATATTGTTACTGTATCTAATATTATTACAGTGTTTAGCAATACTGCTGAATGGCTAGTTGATGGACAATGACAGATTCCCTTTGCTTTAAGATGAGGAAACTACAGGAAACAATGGTTCTTCTGTGGTTGGTGCTTTTGCATTACACATGAGAAGCTGGCAGGTAAATGCAAGTTTGGCTTAAACCCTGGGAAATGTCATTGATGATTCTCTCTGCCTAAGTCCTCAGGGAAATCAGAGAGGAATAATGTTACAACATAACATTGTGCATATTTTTTGGGAGCCCATTATATTGGGTAGCAATGTTAGTGAGGTCTGTTGTTGGTATTGAGTAAAAATCTGCAGTAGCTCAAGTTTACTGGAGACGATGGCCTAATGGTGTTATCAGTAAAGTATTCATTTAGAGACCTAGATAATGTTATGGGGAATGGGTTCAAACCCTGCCATGGTAGATGGTGGAATAAGAATCAATAAGAATGAAGACTCATCCAATGGTGACTGTGAAATTGTTGTTGACTGTCAGAAAAATGCATCTGGCGTTCAGACTCATAACAATGTGTTAATTTTTAACTGCCCTCTGGGCAATTAGGGATAGATAATTTATGCTGATCTAGCTATCAATTCTGCATCCTTTAATGGATTTTAAAAAAACTTAAATGAATGAAACACAAATATAAATTCATGTTAACTCGATTAAAAATAAAAATCTGGACCTTGTATAGATATAATTAACGTATGGTTGTCAATTTAGATGATCCACAGTCCATTCAGTTAAATATTGAGAAAATTTAGAGAATGTGGAGTTGTTCATTACTTTGATCTATATTTGGAGATAAGTTTTAAAAGTCAGATAGCATCATAGGACATAGGATAGAAAGATTGGTTTCTACATTAATTTAGTCTGCTCGTTTCAACCACAGGGAGAGACATCATGAGCCCTGCTGTTTCTTCTGTTTCCAGGCGATTATCCAACGGCTAGTTTTAATTCCACCTTAGTCTTAATCAGGTATCTTTTTACATACTGTCTCTTCCCACTGACAACACTGGCACTCACACAGTGACACACTGCCTCTCATACTGACAGCACTGGCACTCACACAGTGACACACTGTCTCTCACACTGACAGCACTGGCTCTGACACATTAAGACTGGCTCCCTCCTATTGTATACACCCCAATGTTTTGCCCCTTGTGTACCTTGATGACCTAGTCCTGTTCCTAAATCCTTTCCACCACCTTGTTTAACTTATTCAGCATGTTGGGATGGTATTTAACTGTGAGTTTCCTGCACCCAAGTTGACATTAGAATGGTACTTTCAATGTCATAGGATCCCATCCACTAATTATGCATGAAGCTTCTGCCTGAATGCAAGAGGCTCCATGTCTGTCACCAAAGCCAGTGGGGTTCTGATGAGAAATCATTAGAAACTAAGGTCACTCCATTTAAAGGTTTGATTGTTTTATCACTGTGCTGCTGGCAGAGTAAAAACTACTGTTTATGTTGTGATACTGTCTGCTGGACACTTGCTTACATTCCTATTGTTCACAGATGTCTCCGTAGGGCTGTTTGAGATGTGGATCACAAGTAAATATGATCATGTTTTACGTAGTCACTATTCCACATACTTTACAGCAGGGGCTCTTTCAATAGTAGGTCTGAGAAAAATCCCAGCCATTTTCTTTCCTTAATCTAATTACTGATCTTTCTGAGACCAATTAACTCACAACAGGCCATGAATTGAACCTGGAATTCCTGATTAGTAGAAAGAAACTACTCAGTTGGATAAACTTGCGGAAACATTGGCTTGATATAATTTGTAATGTAGATTAATGATTAAACAAAACAGTCCCACATTCTGCTCAGTGCTGCAGCAGATCTGTCATTTCCCAAGCTTTCTTTGTGGGAGAATCAGGACAGAAATACCCTCCCCATTTACTGTTTCATTCTAAAGATTGCATCTCTGACATTGCAGCACTCCTTCAGTACTGTACTGAAATGTCAACCTTGGTATTGAACCACAAACCCTAGGGACTTCAATTTTCTGACTTTGAGGTAAGATTGTGACCAATAAAGCCATGGGTGGCAGTGCGACTTGGAGAAAATATTACTTTTATATAGCACCTTATTATAATTCGCAAAGTGACCCAAATCTAGCGTTTGCATTAAATCACATTGGAATATCACGGCTATTATCTAAGTCAGTGCAACTTGTAATTTGCAAACAGAAAACTCTTAGGGAACCATGGATGAAATGATCAGTTGATGTGTTTTTGATAGAGAGGAATGTTGCTCTGAACAAGTCTCCACTTTCCTGTGAATGATGTAAGGGGGCTGGATTTCTGTCCAGTATGTGGCAATAAGTGCATTGTCCTCTCCTATCCAGGACTCTGGCCCTGCAGTCATTTAATGTTCACGGGGATGTTAATTATCTTGAGGCAAGACTTCTGCCCTCATCTAGAGGTGAGTATATTCCACCTCCAAGAGCTACCAGCCACCTTTGCACTCACAGCGCCACCAGGAGTGGTGGCTGCTTCAGGAATTGGATCTCAGTCCCTCGCAATAGCCGGATGCAAGGCTAAGTGGGGCTGGCATAATGCTGGAGCCGTGATGGGAGAAGGGAGAGGAGAGGGTGTGGGGATGGGAAATTCAAGGTGTTTGCAGCTTGTGAGAGACACCTTTTGTTGAAACAAGGGACTTGTAAAGGAAGCTGCCTTCTTTTTCTGCCAGTCATGAGCTGTGTTACCTGTAAGGTTTACAGCTCATTACTGACCTCGGCCCATCACTGGTTAAATGCAGTAGAGGAGGGGAGTGGCCATTATTTGGCAGGGGGAGAGCAGGTAGGTGACCAGATCCCTCACCCACTGCTTGTAACATCACCCATGGCATTTTATAGCCATGTCCTCCTTCTCCTGGCAAACCTGCCTGTCTGGGCAGTGTCTAGCTCTACCCATGGAGTCTGACATTCTGAGGAGTATTGCAATTCAGTGTCTCATTTGGAGGACACTTGAGATACAACTCAATCCTCTGTTTGCTGCACTCCCTTTATTTGCCCTTTACCATGGTGCTAACATCAGAGAGTGTGTGATAAGACCTTGTACATTGTGGGTTTTCATAACGAAGGCCTCTGAGGTCGAGTGTTGAAGAACTGTGCAGGCTGACTCTCTGGATCAAAGGATTTCAGTGAAAGGACTAGGCCTAAGTTGTGGCAGGTAACTGCTTTATTAAAAGCTAATGTTTCCACTCTTACATCATGGAAGCTAAATGCAATGTGAAATCTTCTTAGAAACATGGCACTCCTCCCGATGGCAGTAGGGGTCAGAGTTTCCAGCCTGTGTGGCCTAGCAGGCAGCCAACTACACTCACCATTGGTTTTTGGACAACACGTCCTCCCATTGACTCTCTATTCCAATTAGGCTGGTTGCGATATCTCTGAGCAGATATGATCCTCAAATGATTCCTCATGTTCCTCATTCGGGCCAGGAGTACCATCAACTAAACAAAGATGATAGATCAATGATAAAGCACTGGCTCAAAGTACAGGATTCAAGGAAATAAATCTCACCTTATAAATCCAAACAGTGTCAAATCTAATAGAGTCATAGAGATAGACAGCACAGAAACAGACCCTTTGGTCCAACTCATCCATGCCATCCAGATATTTTAGCCTAATCTAGTCCCATTTGCCAGCACTTGGCCCATAGCCCACTAAACCCTTCCTCGTCATAATTTATTTGTAGGATGCTCACCTCTGAGGCAGAAAATTGTGAGTTCTTGCCCCACTTCAGAAATTTGAAGGTATAAGCCTGAAGCTAATTGTTTTTCCCTGAGGGCTCCTCTTGAGATTTCCTTGAGAGGTTACATTTTGGTTTTTGGTAGCTACTATTTTATTCTCACTGATGCTTTTATTAGATGATGGAATCATGTGGTAACATTACATTCTCTATTTGCGTTAACACTTGGGCGATTTGGACACATGTAAGAGCAGAATTAGAAGAATTCAACAATATCCTTAATCATCATAAAGCTACAATACACAAGGAAAGCATTAATTTCAAGACAATGCAAGATGTAAGTTGGCACAAGACAGCCGGCTATTAAAGCTGAACAAGGAGGGGCAGAAATAATCCAATCAATCTCAAAAAAAACAGCAACAAAAACAGAAGTTGTTGGAAAAGCTCAGATCTGAAGAAGGATCATTGGACCTGAAACATTAACTCTGATTTCTCTTCACAGATGCTGCCAGACTGACTGAGCTTTTCCAATGACTTCTGATTTTTTTTTCTGATTTACAGCATCCGCAGTTCTTTCAGTTTTTATTCAGCCATTCAGTCTTTTGGTTTTGTTCAACCATTCAAATGCATTGCTTTAGCATCCTTTATAATAGACTCTTAACACTTCCCTAATGATGGACATTGAGCTAACTGGCCACTAATTACTAGCCTTTTGTCAGCCTCGCTAATTCAGCAACAATGTTACAATGACAGTTTTTCGATCCCACAGAATTTTTCCCCCCATCTAAGGTTCTTGGAAGATTACTACCAGAACATCTGCTACTTCTGTAGATGCTACCTTTAAAATCCTGGTTGCACCCCATCAGGTGCAGGAGGGGACTTAGCAGTTTTTAGCTCCATTAGATTCCTGAATACTTTTTCTCTAGTGATAGCTATTTTGTTTATTTTCTTTCTTTGTTTGGCTCCTTGATTATTTATTAGTTTTGAAATGCTATTAATGTTCTGCACCATCTGAGGCAGAAAGTTGTGAATTTCTGTCCCACTTCAGAAATTTGAAGGAATTAGCCTGAAGCCATTTTTTTTTCCCTGAGGGCTCTTCTTGAGATTTTCTTGAGGGGTTACGTTTTGGTTTTTTGTGGCTAGTTTTTCATTCCCACTGATGCTTTTATTAGTTGATGCAATCATGTAGTAGTTGTGACAATGTACAAAGCGTTTGTAGCAAGACAAGGGCTGAGGGATAGTTTGGGGATTTTAACCACCATAAAAAGGAGCTGGATGGGAATATACGAGTTTGATAGCTGATGGGTTGATAGGGGTAGCATCACCACACAAAACATGAAGAGGGTTGGCTACCAGGCAGGCCTTGTAATTCCATCTCAGGAGCTTGAATCGGACACTGTGTTATCTCCAATCAATCCAGCTGTGTAATGAGGAAGAAAAATGGCTGCCATCTCATTCACAGTGGGTGATGTGAGTTTCTTTATTTTTACTTTTTGGGGGTAGGGTTGACATGTTTGTGTGAGGAGAGTTTGGAAATTAATTGAGCATTGAACTTCATCCACCATGAATGAGTCTGTGCTCTCTTTGTAAAACACAGAGACAGAATCTTTACTCCAGTGAAATGTGCATTCATGAATGACCACATACTCACATACTCACTCAAACTAGCTGTAAGTGTGGAACATGAGTGTGAGCAAGGTCCTATTTAAGGCCTTTGGTCTCAGAACTCTCCTCATTAAGTCTTGTCTGTGCTCATGGAAGTAAGGGTCAAAAAACCCCAGACATATGCTGCTCTGAGAATGCTTCTCAGAGATTAGCATACCTCATAAATATACCTTCCATTATCCTTGGGATGTATGAAGAGGCTGCTTGACTCTGAAGTGGTAGCCACTTAATCAGGTCCCAAAGCTAAAATGAATTGAAAATTGAAGATGTGTATATTTTAGAGATGTGAAAGGGGCTTTAGACTGATGTGTCACCTCTGTATCCTTTTGCCCTTTGCTGTCTCACTACATCCTGGGGCTTTTCTGGGTTTTGTAGTTGGCTTGGAGGGAACGTGGGCCATTTGTGACTGGAGGGCCCAGACATACAGAAAGTGTTCTGCCCAGCTGCAGCTCATTTTCACTGGCTGCAACCTTGACAGGGATCATTAGTAGGATGGAGGTAGAAGGTCTGAGCACTCTGGAGGGTCCTGAGAGGAAATATTCCAGGGTTATCCTACAGCATTCCTGCAACTTTGGTGTAATGCTGGAACCAGAGCATGCTTTATTGGCAGCTGTTGTAGCCATAAAGTAATGTTCTGTTATTACATTTTCTGTATTCCATAAGCCAAATAAAGTTTAACTAACCAAAAATGGCCTTTGAAAAACCTTCAGTGTTTTATAGTACATTAAATTTAGGTTGTGTCTGGGAGCAATTGAAGTAAAGGAGCTGTGGGTAAGTTTACAGGCATTAGAATTTGAAAGCATATTTGTGTTCATGTTATCTGTAGAAGTACAAATATTACATGGATCTGCAGCACAGAAATAGATCAGTTAGCTTGCACATGTGTTAATGGATAAATCTCTTCTCACTGTAAGTACCTCCTCTCATCATGCCTTCATAGCCCTTCTTCCTGATGTATGCTTCAAACCCCTTCTTACGCTTCAATTACTCCATCTGGTAGTAAGTTCCACATTTTTGCTAAAAGCTGATTAAAGCAATTTATTCTAATTTTTTTATTTGATCTTTTTGTGCCTGTCTTATATTTGGTTTCCCTTGGTTTAGATGTACTGAGAAGTGGAAATGATTTTGTTGTCAATCTATTGAAATCCTTCATAATTTTAAAGGCTCCTATCAGGTCTCCTCTTTTTCGAGAAATAAAACCGAAAACACAGTCCGTTCAATTCTACTGCTGATAGCTGCATGTTCTGAATTGTGGTAATTTGCCCTATTACTTCAACATCCTTTCTATGGCATAGAAGAGAATTGCACATTGTACTCCAAACGTGATCTAAGCAAAGTTCCCTTCTCCATTTCTGTTTATAAAAATAAGCTTGAGGTAGATGAGGTCACTTTTGTTGCAAATTTATGGTCCTTGTGGGACTATTTTTCATCCCTTCCTGTTTCCTGTGGTAATTTGCTGTTGAGAACATTGCAGTATTAATGGATTTAGTTTACAGATAAGTAATTAAAACTTAGATCTATGATATATAATGTAGAGAGTTAAAATGCTGAATAGTGCATATAAAATTTTCCTGTTAATTGTATTAATAAAGTCATTGACCTGACAATGTAAAGCAAGTTAATTATTCACAAAGGAATTTTAGATGAATGCATTAACTAGCATAATAAAAATAGCTTTCAATAAAATATCTAACGATTCTTAGAATTATGAATATCTATTGGATTTTAATGAGCATTTGCAGAAATGTGATTTAAAAAAAGAACTTTGAAGTCACCATCAGATTTTTCTTTGCAAAAAGACTATATGTGACATTTATGGAGCGTATCTCTTCCATCTTGGATCTGTTTCCTTTGTTGCTGTGCAGTGTCACATTCGATGCTGATAATCACAGCCTTCCTTGCAGCCACTTCGTGATGAAGTTCAGGAGAATTACAATTGTGACATAATTAGTGGGTAATTGCAGGGGCAGTGTATAATTATCTTGGTTTACTGCTGGACATTTGCAACTTAAATCTTCTCTACTGAGATTCGAAGGACAAAACCAAGAGTTTTTTTAGTCATCGGCTGGTGCATTTGGTATTCGCTGTCGACATTTAGATTGAAATTAAATTAAGAGGAGCACAGTGAAATCTTGTTCTAAATTAAACAGTTTTGATGTATTGTGGATGTATATTCTGGATCAAAGAAAGTTTCACCTGTAAGAATCACATTATCCTGAGGGGTGGGATAATAGGTCTAACATGTGGTATATTCATTGTGTAAGTTGTAAGACCCTTTGTTCACCATCTCAAAGGTTCAAGTTCAAACAAAAATCAGAAAGATGAATAAAATGGTGACAGATTTTTAAATTCCATTTAGATTTAAACTTGCAAAAATTTTAGTAGTTGCTGTAGCAATACTTTGGCAGTATCAGGTCTGATTTTGTTGCAAATATCTTTCTGCAACTTCTGTGTGACAGCAATTAAATGATATAAAGACATATAATAAACCCCTCAGTGGGAAACAGTTTCATTTAATATTATTTGTAAAACTGTTCCACCCCCTGTTTAAATAATATGATTAAGTATGCAATGATTTCATGTTTGATTTCTATTTTCAAGACATTTTCCTACATTTGCTACTGTAGAGGAAGTCTTTCCATCATAAGCTATTAAAATTTCGTGTTCCTTACTCGTTGAAGTCAAATGACACTGAGACTAGCTGCAAATATTGCAAATATCAGAACATAGATATCCAGTGTCAAAGAGTGCAAAGAATATTAGAAAAATATTCACTTCTGATTATTCGGACAGTCACATTCTCTTGAAAGATAGCAGATTATTCACTTCTTTGAGAATGCTGTTCTGAGCTGTGATTCCCCTGCGCAGCCTCTGCTATCAAAGGTCATCCCCATTATCCTTGAGTAAGAGGGTCATAGAAAAGCAACTGCTGTTTGGTCTCCACTGATTTAACTCTAAACTGGAATGTGAGACCAGTTAGGAACAACACTAATATCCATTTTCCTTCATCTGTGTGGAGATACTTAATCATTGTTCAACACTGTGTCATATAAATGTAGATACTTCATTGAAACTTATATTAATACTTTAGTGTGCACTAAAGTTTGCGCTAAACTGCTGCCCGAGAAAAAATGCCCACTAATATTTTCCTCCAATCATGTTGGAGCAGTAATAATGTGTCATTCAACAACTGTTTTCTGTTCAGGAAAATAATTGTATTGAGTATTTATAATGATGTTTCATTAACGACAAAATTGAAGCTATCTAGTTTCACCCATTCTCAATTTATTTTCAGTATTTATGTTGGGAGTGCATTTATTATGTTTTCTCCAGAGTATTTTGCTTCTGCACTATATGAGTAACTATATTATTTGAGTGCAGTCCCGTGCCAGATAAAATTAACTTCAGAAACTTTGTTAGATACTTGGTTTAAAAAGCTCGGTAAAAAAACAGTTCCAATCAGTTTGTGTCTTTTAGTGGTTTGAATTGGAATTAAAAAATGTTTGGTATCTCTGGTTCTTAATATATGAAGTCTGTTTGCCTTAAGAATTTAGAATGATAAAATATAAACATGACAGTTTGTTCAAATGACTTACATGGCCTTTAGAAATGTTTCTTTATGTAAGAAACTTTGGGTTGCAAAAAAATTGGTTTGTTATTGTTACACCTTTATATTCTTATCGGTTTGACTGCAAGATCACATGATGGTATGGATAATGAAAGCTCTTTGGTCCACTTTTAGTCATCCCATGAAGAAAGAAATAAAATGCAGGGCTACAGGCTCAGAGCTGGAAAGTGTGTTTAGGAGCAGGAATATATGACTAATAAGAGAATTGGATCCTTCATTTTTTTTTGAGACTGCTCTGCCAATCAATATTATCTTGGTTGATCTAATTGTGGTCTCAACTCCATTTCCTGTTTAACCCCCTTCATCCTTAACTCCCTGGTCTATCAAAAAAATCCATCGAATTCTGCGTCATTAATTCAACAAATTCAATGACATTGCCTGCACTATTTTCTGGAAAAAAGCTTCACAGATCAATGACCAAATATTAGGATTAGGCTTGATTGCTATTTATTGGATAGCATATACACATTGGGCCAAATAACCTTCTTCTAAATCATAATGTTTCAATGTTTATACATTTTAAACTCCCTCCAACTTGTTGCTGTAACTAATAGTTCTTTATTGAATTTAATGACTTTTCTTCCACTACTCTATCCAAATGGATGAGCTGATAACCCTCAAGTCCATTTTCCTGTCTTTTCCCTGTAACCCTTGATTCCCTTACTATCTCAGCCTTGAATGTACTTAGTAACCCATCCTTGATAGTCCTCTGCAGTAAAGATTTTCACAGATTTATTATCCTCTGAGAGAATAAATTTTTCTACAAAAATTTCCAGCAATTTAGTTTAAATATGATCTTCCCTTAAGAAATCGATGCCGCCTCTTTTGAATCAACCCAATTTTTTCATTTGTCTATTCATTGTCTCCAGAATAATTTTTCCTAGATTTACTAAGTTTGAATGGTCTGAAGTTGTTGGCTATGTATTTTTTTTTTGGACAAGGGTATAATGTTTGCAGTTCTACACTCCTCTGGCACATCCTCAAAGCAGGCGCAAGGGAAAGATCTTTGCCAGTGCCTCTAAGATTTCCACTCTCACTTCCTTCAGTATCCTTGGATGCATTTGATCCAGTTCAGTTACCTTATCAATTTTAAGTACCAACAGCTCATTCAATACCCGCTCCTTATTAATTTTAATTGGTTAATCACTCCTTGTGTGAAGGAGTATCTCTGGACAACAGACTTAAATTTGCCTTTAACTTGAACTTATGTCCTCTTATTGTTTTCTTCCAGTTTACTTTTGAGGGACTTTGCTGAAATTTTCTTTTCTCGACATTTACTTGTACACGTCGATAAGATGTTTCCAAGGGCTTTTATCGGTTTCCTTTCCCCCAAATGTTCTAAGTCTGTCCTAATCTTGAGTCCACAAGTTCTTCTTTGTATTGTATCCAGGGTTTGAATGTTTGTGCTGCGTTTCAGTCAGCAGAGTTATATATGGAATAAAGGTCGCAATAAATTAACTATATGGTTTCAGTTTGAGTCAATAAGGAGTTTTCTCAAGAAAGGATGAGCAACAAAACTGTAATTATGGTGTGGATTATGTTTTATAGAAAACAATAAGAAGGGCGTTTCAAATGTTGAATACGCCTCGGCTCCTCATACTAATTAGAGGAATCACAAAAGATGGGGAAAGGCTTAATAGGTTGCATGGTGATGAATAGGTTAAAATTCTCAATTTAAGTGCCTTCTTATTCCTGATCTTGAGTTGCTGGCCTGAATTTCACATTCCATTGTGTTCATTGAAAAGTATGATTTGCAGAGAGGATGATGCTGGGATAGAAAACACTGACAATAGGTTCACTGAGATGTGCCAGGTTGTTGAGTGGAGCAGTCAGCTTGAGTCAGGCGAGGTTGTGAAGGAATAGAAACTGCATTGATATTTGTCTTTGTTATTTGTGTCTAGTATTTAGAACTTCTGATGCTTGTTCCCATGAACTGTTTTGTTTAAATTGGCTTGAAGGAAAATTAAAGTATTTTGTTTGGATAAGGTCAGAGATTTGCAAAATGCAACCCAACTCAAATAAATCATTGAGTAATCTTAGGATGTTCAGAATCAACAACAAAATAAAGCTGTAGTTTATGCCCTAGTAAGAGAAAATGTACAGTTGTGCTTATTTTGTAAAAATTATGAAACGTTTTATTTTTTGCATAGATTTATAAAATAACTAATTTGGATATTTAACTGTAAACTGAAAACAGCCATGATTAGAGTGAAATAAATTGTTAGATTCCCATAGTAGAGGCCATTTGACTAACCATTTGTTTGCTGGCTGTGTGTAGGAGCAAGTTGGACCCTCTGTCTCCACCATTGCCATGTGGCTTTACAATTTTTTTTCTCTTTAGGCATTTATTCAATTTCCCTTTGAAACCTACAATCAGTCTCCACAATTTTCTCAGGCAATGCATTCCAGATCTCAACCAATAACTGCATTAAAAACATCTTTTTCTCACATTGGTAAATGCAGGATAGCAATCACTTTAATTTGGTATCCTTTGGTTCTTGATCCTTTCCCCAGTGGAAATGTTTTCTTTCTAGTTACTCTGTATAGACTCCTCGTGATTTTAAACATGTCTGTTAAATCTCTTATGTAAGGAGGATAAGTCCAGCTTTTCCAGCTTGTCCACGTAAATGAAGTCCCTCATCCCTGAAACCAGTCTGGTAAATGTTTTCTGTACCCTCTCTATAACTTTTGCACTCAACACCATTTTAGGTCAGTGAACCTTTATTAGTAACAAATACAAGTGTCCAGTCCTCTGCCATTGTCTCCATGTCTAATGTTACGGACCAGAACAAACCCCCTCAAAGTGTATGCAGAAGATGGTCGAGATCCTAACTTTTTCTTATTTTAAAGGTAAGTGTAAGGCGTTGTGTTCCAGATGCATTTCAATTGGTCAAACTACTCGACTTTAAGCAAAACACTTTTTTTTAATACTACAGTGAACATACAGACAGAATAAAAATCAAATAATTGGCTTAACTGTAACTCTATCAAAATGCTTAACAAAATAATATGTTCTTTGAGAAGGTGACCAAACAAGTAGATGAGAGTAAACCGGTTGATGTGGTGTATATGGATTTCAGCAAGGTGTTCGATAAGGTTCCCCACAGTAGGCTATTGTACAAAATGCGGAGGAATGGGATTTTGGGAGATATAGCAGTTTGAATCAGTAATTGGCTTGCTGAAAGAAGACAGAGGGTGGTGGTTGATGGGAAATGTTAATCCTGGAGTCCAGTTCCTAGTGGTGTACCACAAGGGTCGGTGTTGGTTCCATTGCTATTCGTCATTTTTATAAACGACCTGGATAAGGGCGTAGAGGGGTGGGTTAGTAAATTTGCAGGTGACACTAAAGTTGGTGGAGTTGTGGATAGTGACAAACGATTTTGTAGGTTACAGAGAGATATAGATAAGCTGCAGAGCTGTGCTGAGATGTGGCAAATGGAGTTTAATGCGGACAAGTGTGAGGTGATTCACTTTGGTCAGAATAACCGGAATGCAAAGTACTGGGCTAATGGTAAGATTCTTGGTAGTGTAGATGAGCAGAGAGATCTCGGTGTCCAGGTACACAGATCCTTGAAAGATGCCACCCAGGTTGACAGGGTTGTTAAGAAGGCATGCAGTGTTTCAGCTTTTATTAATAGAGGGATCGAGTTCCGGAATCATAAGGTTGTGCTACAGCTGTACAAAACTCTGGTGTGGCCGCACTTGGAATGTTGTGTACAGTTCTGGTCACCGCATTATAAGAAGGATGTGGAAGCTTTGGAAAGGGTGCAGAGAAGATTTACTAGGATGTTGCCTGGTATGGAGGGAAGGTCTTACGAGGAAAGGCTGAGGGACTTGAGGCTGTTTTCGTTGGAGAGGAGAAGATTGAGAGGTGACTTAATTAAGACATATAAGATAATCGGAGGGTTAGATAGGGTGGACGGGGAGAGCCTGTTTCCAAGAATGGTGATGGCGAGCACGAGGGGGCATAGTTTTAAATTGAGGGGTGATAGATATAGGACAGATGTCAGAAGTAGTTTCTTTACTCAGAGAGTAGTAAGGGTATGGAATGCTTTGCCTACAACGGTCGTAGATTCATCAACTTTAAGTACATTTAAGTCGTCATTGGACAAGCATATGGACGTACATGCAATAATGTAGGTTAGATGGGCTTCAGATTGGTATGACAGGTTGGCACAACATTGAGGGGTGAAGGGCCTGTACTGCGTTGTAATGTTCTATGTTCTAATATATATTAACTATCACTAATTAACTGTTCCAATATAGTAACATGCCATAAACATACTCTTGGCAAAGGCAAATTGAGTAAAATAGATTGTCTCACATGTAATTCCAGCTGTGGGAAGAGAGGGCAGCATGGTGGCTCAGCGTTTAGAACTGCTGCCTCACAGCATCAGGAACCCGGGTTTGATTCCCGCCTTAGGCAACTGTCTGTGTGCAGTTTGCGCATTTTCCGTGTGTCTGTGTGGGTTTCCTCTGGGTGTTCTGGTTTCCTCCCACAAACCAAAAATGTGCAGGTTAGGTGAATTGGCCAAGCTCAATTGCCCGTAGTGTTAGGTGCATTAGTCAGGGGTAAATATAGGTTAGGGGAATGGGTCTGAGTGGGTTATTCTTTAGGGGTTTAGTGTGGACTTGCTGGGCTGAAGGGCCTGTTTCCATACAGTTAGGGATCTAATCTAAAACCTCCATTTTTAGCTGTAACAGAGAGGGGAATAAGAGCTTCCACATCCAGCTTCAAGATCCCAGCAACTGCTGTAAACTGAATCTAAAAATCTTGGTTCTGTGGGAGCTTGACCATACCCATATAGGCTCCTTCTATTGTTCCAACTTTAAAAGCAACCCAAGGCCTCAAAACTCATTTACTTTATTGGTTTTGATCAGACTGCTCGATGCCTCTGTTTCAACCTTTCTTCACAAAAAAAGTAGGACAAAATACACATCTTAAAGCCATAGTATTGTCACACAAGCGATGACAAGAAGATAAAGGACAGAGCATTTGTAAATTCTACTCTTATGCACTCTGCATTGTTAAATGTGTTCCGCTAAACCAAGTAACTTTGCCATTTTAAGTACAGCCAACATTTCCAATATGTTTGCTTTGTCAAAGTTTAGCTTAATCAGTATCTCAACAATCTTCTTCAGTACTGTACTTTGGAATTTGGCTGCATCGTGGTAAAAACAGATATAAAGTCATCGTTTAGCATTATTGTTATGGCCTCTGTTTCCATGATAGATTCTTTGGTCCCCAATCAGACCCACCCAACCTCCTACTATAACTGTACCTTTAGAAGCCTTTTGGATAACCTTTTATGTTGCCTTCTCTTGTTTGGTTTCTCCCATTCCCTCTGAACCTTTTATATTCAACCTGGTTCTCAATTGTGTGTGATACCTGCCATTCGCACTTTCTGCTTCATGTTATACTCCATCTGTTTTGTTATGATGAGTGCTCTGGATCTGTTTGAGTCACAGAAGGTTAACTCGGAGGTACAGCAGGCAATTAAGGCAAATGATATTTTGGCCTTTATTGCGGGACAATCTGAGACTCGGAATAAAGGTGTCTTACTACAGTGTTATAGAGTCTTGCTGAGACCAAGCCTGTTGCTGCATCAGATCGCCTGCTGATTTCACTGACTCTGCACACTGTCTGCTTCTGGTTATTCACTCAGCAGATGGCCAGCAGTGTGCTTAACATGTGTTTCAGTTCAGTGGAACTGTCCTTATAGGAAGTTGCTGCTATCATTGTTTCTCTTCCCAAAGGCAATTTCTTGGTTGTTACTTGTCAATTATGGCAAATCATTGTAATTTTTTGCACCTTTTCCCCTATAGTTAAGCTTTGAGTCTGCCGCAACAGGGACACGGATTGAACCCCTTATTATTGGCATTAATGATATCCACACCTTAATCATCTTAGCAGTTGAGCTAGTTGACCCACCCTTGCTGCTGACTGTGCACATAATGCTTGCAAGGAGAAGCATTCAATTGGAATAACAGGCAAAAGGGAGGGTTCCCAGGTTTATTGATGTGAGTGCACCTTAGCATTTCAAGGGCAAATAAAGGACAGACACTGAATTTTCACTCCTGACTGGTAAGTGTAGAATTGGGAAAATTTCTCGCTCCATAAACCCAAAGGACCTGTCCAGTTCTGGTCACCAGTTATATAAAGGATAGTATTAATTAAGCTGGAAAGGGTTCAGAAGAGATTTACCAAATTGTTGCTGGGTATGGAAGGTTTGAGTTATAAAGAAAGGTTGGATAGGCTGGGACTTTTTTCACTGGAGTACAGGAGGTTGAGAGGCAAAATTATTGATGTTTTTAAAATTCTGGGGGATATAGATAGTGTTAATGGTAATTGTCTTTTCTTTAGGATGGAGGATTTCAAGACTAGCGGGTACATTTTTAAGGTGAGAGGAGAGAGATTTAAAAAAAGACATGAAGGGTAAATATTTTACACAGAGGGAGGTTTGAATGTGAAATGAACTTCCTGAAGAAGCGGTGGATGTGGGTACAATTATAATATTTCAAAGACATTTGGATAAGTACATGAATAGAAAAGGTTTGGGGGGATATGAACCAGGACCAGGCAGGTGGGACTAGTTTAGTTTGGGATTATGTTTAGTATGGACTGGTTGGATTGAAGGGTCTTGTTCCATGCTATATGACTCTATGACTCAATGAGAGCACCCCAATAGCTTTCTTAAATAATTGAAGTATCTGAATTCCAACATTTTGTAACTCTTGTATCGGAACATCTCAGAATGGTCCTGTTGTATTCTGTTTAAGTAATATTTTGCTTTTTTGTTCTTCCTGTCAACATGAACAACTTTATATTTACCCCACACTGTACTCCATCTGCTAAATCTTTTCACTACACGTGAAACTATCTGCAATCTCTTTATCTTTATCATCGTGGAGACTTGAACCTATGACCCCAGAGCATCAACCTGAAGTTACTGGATTCTAGCCTCATGACATAGCCATTATGCTACCATCTCCCTAAAAACACAATGCTGAAAATTGGGATGGTTTTCAGTCCATTTTCGCAGCATCCAATATCAGTGTGACTTCACTGGAAAAATTGAGCAGACCTCTGTTTAACTTATGTTTAAAGAGCTCATTAATGTAATTTTAATTCAACGTAGTTAAAATCTTATCTTAAGCACTTTATAAAAATCCCAGTTGAGAAGATGAAAATAATTAATAATACATGGTGATGGCCTACAGGGAGAAGCTCATGAGATAAATTCCATTCCATCAGACTTGATCCTGGGCTCTATAGTGTGGCTGATATTTGGGTTCAGGAAGTTTCAAAAGGAAAAAAAGTCAATCGGATGCTCTCTACTACCTTGGTAATGGTCTACAAGACACACATTGACTTTAAGGGTGCTAACAGAGGGCACCTTGTGTGTTGTGACCATTCATGTTTGTTTCTTTCCAGCGTTGCAGCTAGATCCTGGAGGTCCAACACTTGCAATTGACTACCACAGCAACCTGCTGCCATTTCATTCTCTAGAACCTCCTGGACCACTCTGGAAACAGTGAAGCTCCCCACCTTTGTACTAGTGTCTCTAGCACTTCGGAAAATTTGGGACCCTCTTCTCCTGCCTGCTACTCCACTTGTTGTGACTTCATTTTAACCTGACTGCTGGTGAAAATTGGGTGGAAAAATTCTCCCCAGGGCAGGGGAGGTTGTAAAATTCCAGTCATTGTTAAAATGTGATTGCCATTGTTCGTCAAAAACTGCACTTTGCTGTATTATGCTTACATGATACCAATACCAGAAGATGAACACAGTTTATTTTGGTCTTTACGTGACTGGTGGTTCTCATGGACCTATTCAATATTCTTTATCTGTCAAAGTCAAAGCTTATAATATTAAAGAGATCCAGGTATTAGTCACACGAACGTTAAAAAAATTAAGACCATAGAATATAGAAGCAAATTACTGCAGATGCTGGAATCCATACTGGAAACAAAAAATTCTGGAGAACACAGCAGGCCAGACAGCATCCATGGAGAGAAAACAAGGTAACGTTTCAAGTCTAGATGACTCTTCATCAGAGCTGTGATGAAGAGTCATCTTGACCCGAAATGTTAGCTTGCTTTCTCTCCATGGATGCTGTCTGACCCACTGCATTCTCCAGAATTTTTTGTTTTAAGACCATTGAATATTTGGTGCTGAGCTGAACATTTCAAATGATCTCTTTTCGATTTCACCATGTTTTCAAAGTGTACGTCATAGATTCACAACCCACCCATGATGCTCTTACACAAATTGTGGTCACAACTATCTAACCATTAATCTTGGAAAACTAATGATTAATATACAATGAATTTTAAGTTAATATTTTAATACATCTCCATCTGTTATGACAGACTTAAATCTTATTAACCTTGATATGGAACTGTTCAGAATTATCATTTGGAAGTTCAATAAAGTGCACTTGTACCAAGTGGTCCCATTATTATCTTATATGGGTCAATGCCTGTTGTAACAGCTAAAAAAAGAATTAACTATATGTTAAGTGCTTGCATGATAATGTTGCACAATTTATTTTTCAGGCTAGAGGTAGATGATAACATAAATTAATTATGTTTATGCTTGCTTATTTATAAAAGAACACAGTAGTTCCTGTTAATCTGAGTAAAACTCTGTATCTTTCAACAAGTATTAAGATTTTAAATTAGTTACATGGATAATGAACTTTTTCTTGTGAGTTAAGCTGAATGGGACTTTTGTCTGTCTGACCACATGCAGCTGTCCATAAAGGCTAAGACTAATAGACTTTGCCTTGGCTGTGAATTTCTGTAATGAATCTGCATGATGAGGCATGACAGCATCACAATTTTAAGAGTGTTCACTGATTGAAAATGATTGTGAACATATTTTATTTTAATTGCTGCCAATACATATATAAACATTTTAGACTTGACCTGTAGACAACCTGTCAAATCAGTCTGCATGTGATTAGTCTGTAACTTCTGATTCCAACAATAAAGTTTTTATTGACTAAGTTTCAGGAAGAAAACGTTCAACAGATTATAAATTGTTCCTTTTACCTATCACTAATTGTAGTATTTACACTATATTTCCAAATCATATTTCAGCAGAATGTAATGTGGATCAAATCACTCTATGTATAGATATCAGTTAAGTGGCTGGCTGAAGGGCTACAAAGCAGAAGTTCAACAGTTTGCTTCGAACATAAATAATGAGACTATTTTGGGGGACCAAGTTACTCCTTGAACCTTACTGTTGACTGTTTGTCATCCTTTGCTCTCTGTAGGTTATATCTATATAGTGTAACTTCAAATCTTTCTTGGGGAATTGGCATTATCCAAAGTATCACATCCAGGTATGGTAGTGCTTCTGAGTTAAAAATTAATAGCATTAAAACAGACTACATTCTTCACCTTGGACCTCACAGCCTGTAGGGCCACATCAATGTAATACTGTCACTCAAATACCTTTAGATCATTCTATGTAAAAACAGAAGTAGGCCACTCAGCCCATTGAGTCTTCTCTGCCATTCAATGAGATTATAGTTGATCTGATAATCTCCAAATCCACCTTTTTCCATAGCCCTTGATTCTGACTTAAAACTCTTCTGTATCAACCTTGCATAGACTTAATGATCCAGACTCAACTGTCGTCTGTGGTAAATAATTCCACAGTTTACTACCCTCTGAGAAAATAAATTCTTCTTTATCTCTGTCTTAAGTGGATTGCCCCTTTTTGTGAGATTATGCCCTTTGGTCCTAGATTCTTCCACAAGAAGTACCAGCTTCTCTGCGTCAAGTCCCATAAGAATCTTAAATATTTAAATAAGGTCACTTATCATTCTTCTGAACACAACTAAGTGCACCTTTATTCAAAAAGGTAAGGAGACAAAAGACAGGTAACTGTAGATCAGTTAACTGAACATCTGTTACTGGGACAATATTAGATCGATTGTAAAGCATATACAGTAATAGAGCTTTTATAAATATGGAACATAATCATACACATGCTGCATGAATTTATTGAGGGATTCATTCTGACAAGTTTATTAGACTTCTTTGAGGAGATAATAAGCAGGATAGATCAAGAGAAGCAATGGAATGCACTAATCTTAAGTCTGGTGTGAATTATCAACCATATCAGTGTGATAGAGGACTGATAAATATTATTGTGGAAATGTATTGCGATGTATAGAAAATGATTAACAGATAGGAAACAACGAGTAGGAATAAACGGGTCTTTTTTTCTGATTGGCAGGCAGTGATGAGTGGAGTACTGCAGCAATCAGTGCTAGGGCTGTAACTATTCACAATATCTAATAATGATTTAGATGAGGCACTTAAATGTAATATTTCAAAATTTGCAGATGACACAAAGCTATGTGGAAAGGTGAACTGTGAGGTGAACGCAGGGATGTTGCAGTGTGATTTGGACAGGCTGTGTGAGTGGGCAAATCCATGGCAGATGCAATATTACATGGATAAATGTGAGGTTCTCAACTTTGGTAGCAAAAGCAGGAAGGCAGATTATTATTTAAATAGCTGAAAACTTGAGAGAGGGGAATGTTGAACGAGACCTGTGTGTCCTTGTACACTGGTTGCTGAGAGTGAGTCTGGTGATGCAACAGGCAATAAAGAACACAAACTGTATGTTGGCCTTCATAGTGAAAAGATTCAAATACAGGAACAAGGCTGTGTTATGGCAACAATACAGGGCATTGGTGAGGCCACACCTGGAATATTGTGAACAGTTCTGGTCCCCTTATCTGTGGGATGATGTTCTTGCTATAAAGGGAGTGCAGTGCTGGTTGACCAAATTAATTCCATGGATGACAGGACTGATGTCTGAGCAGAGATTGTGTTGGTTAGGATTGTATTTGCTGGAGTTTAGAAGAATGAGGAGGGGGATCTCATAGAAATCTATAAAATTCTAAAAGCACTAGACACGCTAGATGTAGAAAAGATGTTCGTGATGTTTGAACAGTCGAGACCCAAGGGTCATAGTTAAAGGGTAAGAGGTAAATGTTTTAAGACTGAGATGAGGAGAAATTCCTTCACCCAGCGAGTGATGTACCTGTGGAATTCACTACCACAGAAAGTGGCTGAGGACAAAACATTTTTTTTGTCAAGAAGGAGATATGTATGGCTCTTGTGGCTAACAGGATCAAGGGACATGGCCAAGGGCAAAATTAGGGCAATGATCAACCATGACATATTGAATGGTGGAGCAGGTTCAAGAATCAAATCGCCTACTCCTACTCCAATCTCCCACTTCTATGCTATTAACTTTTGTGTGATCAAATTGAGATTAATAGAAAAACTTCTGTATTTCCTTGTGGCATGATCATTTATGTGATCACATACAAGATCTTAACTTACAAATTGAGCTAGAATATGGAGCTGGGAACCTAAATTGTAGTTCCAGTGTCCAGGAGATTGAGAACAGTGAGGTCAGAAATAAGGTTTCAAGGTTGCTAGAGTTCACCGGCAAGCAGGAAAGTGGTTTGAAGTGTGTCTACCTCATTGCCAGGAGCATCCGGAATAAGGTGGGTGTACTTGCAGCATGGTAGGTATGTGGGACTTTGATACTGTGGTCATTTCGGAGACCTGGATAGAGCAGGGACAGGAATGGTTGTTACAGGTTCCAGGATTTAGATGTTTCAGTAAGAACAGAGAAGATGGGAAAGAGGGAAGGTGTGGCATTATTCGTCAAGGACAGTATCATGGGGGCAGAAAGGGCATCTGAAGACTCGTCCACTGAGGTAGTATGGGCTGAGATTAGAAACAGGAAAGGAGAGGTCACCCTGTTGGGAGTTTTATATAGGCCTCTGAATAGTTCCAGAGATGTAGAGGAAAGGATAGCAAAGATAATTCTGGAAAGGAGCGAGAGTGACAGTGTAGTTATTATGGAGGACTTTAACTTCCCAAATATTGACTGGAAATACTATAGTTCGAGTACTTTAGATGGGTCAGTTTTTGTAAAATGTGTGCAAGATGGTTTCATGACAGTATGTAGACAGGCCAACACGGAGTGAGGCCATATTGGATTTGGTACTGGGTAATGAACCTGCCAGGTGTTAGATTTGGAGGTAGATGAGCACTTTGGTGATAGTGAGCACAATTTGGTTATGTTTACTTTAGCGATGGAAAGGGATAGGTATATACGGCAGGGCAATAGTTATTGCTGGGGGAAAGGCAATTACGATGCAATTAGGCAAGATTTAGAATGCATAGGATGGGGAAGAAAAATGCAGTGGATGGGCACAATTGAAATGTGGAACTTATTCAAGGTATAGCTACTGTGTGTCCTTATTCCGGATTCTCCTGGTAGTGAAGTAGACACACTTCAAACCACATTCCTGCTTGCTGGTGAACTCTAGCAACCTTGAAACCTTATTTCTGACCTCACTGCTCTCAATCTCCTGGACACTGGAACTACAATTTAGGTTCCAGTATGTACCTGTTAGGCAGGGAGGGAGTAGTCAAGTGAGGGAGCTATGGTTTACTAAAGAAGTTGAATCTCTTGTCAAAGGAAGAAGAAGGCTTATGTTGGGATGAAACGTGAAGGCTCAGTTAAGGTGCTTGAGAGTTACAGGTTAGCTAGGAAAGACCTAAACAGAGAGCTAAGAAGAGCCAGGAGGGGACATGAGAAGCCTGAGGCAGTTAGGATCAAGGAAAAGCCTAAAACGTTTTATAGGTATATCAGGAATAAAAGAATGACTACAGAAAGATTAGGGCCAATCAAGGATAGTAGTGGGAAGTTGTGTATGGAGTCTGAGGAGAGAGGAGAGACTCTAAATGAATATTTTTCATCAGTATTCACACTGGAAAAAGACAATGTTGTCGAGGAGAGTACTGAGATACAGGCTACTACACAAGATGGGATTGAGGTTCACAAGGAGGAGGTGTTAGCAATTCTGGAAAGTGTGAAAATAGATAAGTCCCCTGGGCCAGATGGGATTTATCCTAGGATTCTCTGGTAAGCTGGGAAGGAGATTGCAGAGCCTTTGGCTTTGATCTTGATATTGTGATTGTCCGCAGGAATAGTGCCAAAGAGCAAGTGTTGTCCCCTTGTTCAAGAAGGGGAGTGGAGACAACCCTGGTAATTATAGACCAATGAGCCTTACTTCAGTTGTGGTTAAAGTGTTGGAAAAGGTTGTAAGAGATAGGATTGAAAATCATGTAGAGAGGAATAAGTTGATTAGGGATAGTCAACATGGTTTTGTTAAGGGTAGGTCATGCCTCACAAACTCTTATTGAATTCTTTGAGGTGATGACCAAACAGGTGGATGAGGGTAAAGTGGTTGATGTGGTCTGTATGGATTTCAGTAAACCATTTGTTAAGGTTCCCCATGGTAGGCTATTGCACAAAATGCGGAGGCATGAGATTGCGGGTGATTTAGTGGTTTCAATCAGAAATTGGCTAGCTGAAAGAAGACAGAGGGTGATGGTTGATGGGAAATGTTCATCCTGGATTTCAGTTACTAGTGGTGTAGTGTAAGGATCTGTTTTGGGGCCACAGCTGTTTGTCATTTTTATAAATGACCTGAATGAGGGCATAGAAAGAGGGGTTAGTAGGTTTGCGGATGACACTAAAGTTGGTGGAATTGTGGATAGTGCCTAAAGGATGTTGCAGGTTACAGAGGGACATAGATAAGCTGCAGAGCTGGGCTAAGAGGTGGCAAATGGAGTTTAATGTGAAAAAGTGTGAGGTGATTCACTTTGAAAGGAGTAACAGGAATCAAGAGTATTGGGCAAATGGAAAGATTCTTGGTAGTGTAGATGAGCAGAGAGATCTTGGAGTCCATGTACACAGATCCCTCACACCCAGATTAATAGGGTTGTTAAGAAGGCATACAGTGTATTAGGTTTTTTGGTATAGGGATTGAGTTTTGGAGCCACGAGGTCATGCTGCAGCTGTACAAATTTCTGGTGCGGTCACACTTGGAGTATTACATACAGTTCTGGTCACCGCATTATCGGGAGGATGTGAAAGATTTGGAAAAGGTTCAAAGGAAATTTATTAGGATGATGCCTGGTATGGAGGGAAGGTCTTATGAGAAAAGGCTGAGGGACTTGAGGCTGGTTTTGTTAGAGAGAAGAACATTGAGAGGAGACTTAATTGAGACATATAAGATAATCAGAGGGTTAGATAGGTGAGACCCTTTTTCCTCAGATGGCATGGCTAGCACAAGGGGGCACAGCTTTAAATTGAGGGGTGATAGATATAGAGTTGAGGGTGTGGTGCTGGAAAAGCACAGCAGGCCAGGCACCATCCAAGGAGTTGGTGAATTGACGTTTTGGGCAATGGCCCTTCATCAGAAATGAGGCTAGGAGCCTCGTGGGTGGTGAGATTAATGGGAGGGGGCTGGGGCTGGGGGAATTGTAACTGAGAGTGCAATAGATAGATGAAGGTGGGGTAATGGTAATAGGTCGGAGAGGAGGGTGGAGTGGATAGATGGGAAGGAAGATGACCAGCTAAGATAGGTCATGAGGGCAGTGCCGAGTGGGAAGGTTGAATCTGGGATAAAGTGAGGGGAGGGGAAATGAGGAAACTAGTGAAATCCACATTGATGCTCTGGGGTTGGAGGGTCCCGAGGTGGAAGATGAGGCATTCTGCTTCCAGGCATTGGGTGGTTAGGGAGTGGCGATGGAGTGACCCAGGACCTGTATGTCCTCGGCAGAGTGGGAGGGGGAGTTGAAGTGTTTGGCCCCAGGGCAGTGGGGTTGGTTGTTGCAGGTGTCCCAGAGATGTTCTCTGAAGTGCTCTGCAAGTAGGCGTCCTGTCTCCCCATGTAGAGGAGACCACTCTGGGAGCACTGACACAGTAAATGACGTGTGTGGAAATGCAGGTAAATCTCTGATGGATGTGGAAGGCTCCTTTGGGGCCTTCGATGGAGGTGAGGGGGGAAGGTGTGATCACAGGTTTTGCAGTTCCTGTGGTGGCAGGGGAAGGTGCTGGGACAGGAGGGTGGGTTGTTGGGAGTCGTGGACCTGACAAGAGAGTCACAGAAGGAATGGTCTTTACAAAACGCAGATAGGGATGGGGAGGGAAATATATCTCTGCTGACCTTGCCCTCCACCTCCTCCCAGACTTTCGTTTCCCTGGCCCCCAACGCCTCATCCTCACCATGGACATCCAGGCCCTATACACCTCCATCCGCCATGACTGGGCCTCCAAGCCCTCAGTTTCTTCCTCTCCTGACGTCCCCACCAGTATCCCTCCACTGACACTCTCATTCGGTTGGCTGAACTGGTCCTCACCCTCAAGAATTTCTCTTATGAATCCTCCCACTTCCTCCAGATGAAAGGGGTAGCCATGTGCACCCACATGGGTCCCAGCTATGCCTGTCTCTTTGTCGTTTACCTGAAACAGTCCATCTTCCGCAGTTACACCTGCACCATTCCCCATCTTTTCCTCCGCTACATTGATGACTGTATCAGCGCCGACTCCCACACGGAGGTGCTCCCACACGGAGGTTGAACAGTTCATCAGCTTCATCAACACATTCCACCCTGGCCTTAAGTTCACCTGGACCATCTCTGACACCTCCCTCTCCTTCCTGGGCCTCTCCATCTCCATTAATGGAGAGCGACTCAACACGGACATCTTCTACAAACCCACCCACTCCCACAGCTACCTGGATTACACCTCGCCCCACCCTGCCTCCAATAAAAACGCTATCCTTTATTTCCAATTCCTCCACCTCTGCTGCATCTACTCCCAGGAGAACCACTTCCCACAGAACACATGAGTTGGCCTCCTTCTTTAAAGACCTCAATTTCTCCTCCCACTCGTTTGATGATGCCCTTCAGTGCATCTCATCCACTTACTGCACCTCCACCTTTGAACCCACCCCTCCAACTGCAACAGGGACAGAATCCCCTGGTCTTCACCTTCCACCGTACTAACCTCCATATACATTGCAACATCCTCCACCATTTCTGCCACCTACAAACAGACCCTATCACCAGAGATATATTTCCCTCCCCACCCCTATCCACTTTCCATAAAGACCATTCCCTTTACGACTACCTCATCAGGTCCACACCAACTCACCCTCCCTTCCCGGCACCTTCCCCTGCCTGGCACCTTCCCCTGCCTGGCACCTTCCCCTGCCCGGCACCTTCCCCTGCCCGGCACCTTCCCCTGCCCGGCACCTTCCCCTGCCTGGCATCTTCCCCAGTCTGGCACCCTCCCCTGCCCTCGCAGGAATTGGAAACCCTGCGCCCATATGTCCCCCTTCACCTCTGTCCGAGGCCCCAAAGGAGCCTTCCACATCCATCAGAGATTTAACTGCACTTCCACATATCATTTACTATGTCTGTTGCTCCCGATGCAGTCTCCTCTACACTGGAGAGACAGGATGCCTACTTGCAGAACGCTTCAGAGAACATCTCCGGGACATCAACAGTTCAACTCCCCCTCCCATTCTACCAAGGACATGCAGGTCTTGGACCTCCTCCAGCACCAAACCCTTACCACCTGATGCCTGGAGGAAGAATGCCTCATCTTCCACCTTAGGACCCTCTAACCCCACGGAATCAATGTGGATTTCACCAGTTTCCTCATTTCCCCTCCCCCCATCATATCCCAGATGCAACCTTCCCACTGGGCACCCCCCTCATGACCTGTCCTACCTGTCCATCTTCCTTCCCATCCATCCGCTCCACCCTCCTCTCTGACCTATCACCATTACTTCCACCTTCATCCACTTATCGCATTCTCAGCTATCTTCCCCCCAGCCCCAGACTCCTTCCATTTATCTCTCCACCTCCTTGGCTCACAAGCTTCATTGCTGATGAAGGGCTTTTGCCCAAAGCATTGATTCTCCTGGTCCTCGGATGCTCCCTGACCTGCTGTGCTTCTCCAGCGCCACACTCTTGACTCTGATCTCTAGCATCTGCAGTCCTTACTTTCTCCTGGGTGATATATATAGGACAGATGTCAGAGGTAGTTTCTTTAGTCAGAGGGTAGTAGGGGTGTGGAATGGCCTGCCTGCAACAGTAGTAGACTCAACAACTTTAATGGCATTTAAATGGTCATTGGATAAACATATGGACGAAAATGGAATAGTGTAGGACAGATAGGCTTCAGATTGGTTCCAAAAGTCAGCACAACATGGAGGACCGAAGGTCCTGTAGTGCCCCATAATCTTCTATGTTCTATTCTTCCATGTTTAATTACTTGTTAAAGTTTCTGAACTAAGACCTGAATATCAGGGTAATGATCTTTAAGATGCGGTCCCAGGCTTAGTTATAAAATTTTCTAGAACCCTAATACAGAATGTTATGAGCCCTCTTATAGAAGTGCTTGTCAACTTTAGCAATAATTAAGCTTGCTGCTGAATATTAATTCAATCAATATGCTATATTCAAATGCAGTCCCCTTTTTATTCCATCCTGTGATGGAAAATGCTTTCATCTCTTCATTGTTCTTTTATCCAGCTGTCTCACCTACATGACAGCCTGACTGCTGAAGTGAAATAACATGTATCACATCAACACAATGCCTTCATTATAGTCCATTTTGTTCTATCCCACGATGGATAAAGCTTTCAGTTCTTTATTGTCCTTTTATTTTGACTTTTACATATAACCGGTTTGTTAGAAAATAGTAAAAGAAAGCTTAGTGTTCTGACAGGGATCAAATCTTAACAAAGTACGAAAGAACTGCGGATGCTGGAAATCAGAAATAACAACAGAAATTGTTGGAAAAGCTCAGCAGGTCTGGCAGCATCTGTGGAGAGAATGAGAGTTAATATTTCGGGTCCAGTGATCCTACCTCAAAACTGGGTTCTGAGCTCTGAGGAAGGGTCACTCAACCTGCGACGTGAACTCTCATTCTCTCCACAGATGCTGCCAGACCCGCTGAGCTTTTCCAGAAATTCCTGTTTTATTTCTGATTTCCAACATCCGCAGTTCTTTTATTCTTTATTAAAATTCTAACCCTGTCAGAACTCTAAGCTTTCTTTTGTTATTCTCTAACAGAACGATAAAGAAGTGAAAGCTTTTTTCCATCGTGGGATAGAACAAAATGGATTACAATGAAGGCATTATGTACATGTTATTTCACTTCAGCAGACAGGCTGTCAATATTAACTATTGATTTTCAAATTCAATAAGCTGATTTTAATACCTAGGACTTTTATGGACTGAAATAATTTAAAAAGAAAAAAACATTGACGCAAAATGGCCACAGCAATAACCTAACCAAGTTGGCCAAGTTGGTAAAATGATGAAAGCTAAACAAAGGCAGTCTGAAACAAAATTAACAGCTTACCACTGGGCTCTGAAATGTATGAAGAAACTCTCCTTTTTATTTTGAGTCTCACCTTTATATAAATTTTCTGGATGTAGGTTTGCTTGCTGAGCTGGAAGGTTCATTTTCAGATGTTTCATCACCATACTAGGTAACATCTTCAGCGAGCCTCTGGATGAAACACTGCTTGTGTTTCCTGCTTTCTATTTGTATGTTTGGGGTTTCTTGGGTTGGTGATGTCATTTCCTGTGGAGACATTATTGCTTATGGTGATGTCATTTCCTGTTCTTTTTCTCAGGGATTGGTAAATGGGATCCAAGTCAATGTGTTTGTTGACAGAGTTCCAGTTGGATAGAGTACCGGTTCCAACCGGAACACTATCAACAAACACATTGACGTGGACTCTATTTACCATCCCTGAGAAAAAGAACAAGAAATGACAAGGACCAAGGAACCCCAAACATATAAATAGAAAGGAGACACAAGCAGTGCTTCATCTGGAGGCTCACTGAAGATGTTACCTAGTATGGTGACGAAATGTCTAAAAATGAACTTTCCAGCTCAGCGAGCAAACCTACATTCAGAACTTCAACATGAGTTGCAAATCTTCTCAAAACTTGCTAATATAAATTTTCACTTATTGACAACAATTAGTAAACCTAAAGGAACATCACTTACAAACAGAATACAAAAAATAAGCTTGTATTTCAAGGAACTGTTTTTGGCAGAGCAAGCGAGATGGAGTTTTAACTGTAACTGGAGTCACCTGGAGAAAATGCTATTCGCGGCTGCTCACAAGAGAAGTAATCGACGAGAGAATTGATTAAAAGATTAAAAAAAAATCAGAGAACCAAGAAGTCAACAGGAGAACAAAAGTATTTACAATTGCTGACACCAGTTCAAATGGCGGCAGAGTAAGACACTCCAGCTGGAGCTCCTCTGCTCACCAGCTCCTTTTTCTCGTTTTTTTTCTTTTTTCCCTCTTACTGCAGTTTTTCATTCCCCCTATTCAACTTTTACCTTCTTAAAGTATTCCACCTGGAGGTAATGGAGAACAGAGTCTGAGACCAGCCCAGCACAGGAGATGAGTTGCAGTCTAGAGTGGGAGCAGAGCGAGCCTGGTCCAGGTCCTGGAAGCGAGTAACGACTCAGAGGCCGGAATGAAGACCAGACCAAGCATTGGCTGGGTCCCAGAAGCGAGTCACAAGTGGGGAGCAGAGTGATTGTGGGCTGGCTGAGAGAGATGCATCCTGGGAGATGAGTATTGGACAGAAGCCAGCATGTGGAGGCAGTAAGGCCTTGCGTTCTGACCCAGTGGACACGGTCTCAGTGAAAAAGGATTGTAACTTAAAGACACTTTTTATTCTTACTCTGAACGCTGTACTCCATGCTAGTCTTGTTTTTTACTGTTGCAATCTGTAGCAACACTTAAAGTATCTGTACCTAGGCACACTGTACCTAAGATGGAACTGAGAGGTGACATTACAAATGTTCACTGCACACATTCAGAAGCACATGATAATAAAGACTATTTTATACTATTCTTCAGCTTAAACCTTTATGCCTGCACAATACTCTAAAGACTTTAAACTCTATGTTTCTATCACCTTCCTTTCGTATTAGACACTATCCCACTTCAATTTTGTGCCTGGTTGATGTTGTGTCTTTATTATTTTTCCCAGGGTTAGCAGACAATAAAACTATGCTTCCTTTTACTCAAGGACTCCTTCAAATTGGCTCCTTAATGATATAACAGACATGGGGTAACTGCATTTTTTATAGCAAGTGCTGTAGCCTTGTGTACTAAAAGTCACATTTTTTTTGTTTCAGTCAACCAAAGAAGTTGAAAAGATCCACCCTGATCCTCCATTTGTAACATTAGCAGTTGGCTAGATACCATTTTGTATCACTAAAGCAATCCATAAACGTTATCTTGTGTTTGGTTTTTACAAGGCTACAAGACAAAGAGTGTAAGTAAATTCACATATAAAATTTATCATCCAACTCTTTGTTTATTGTATGATTGAAATTCAACTTGTGCTCCACAAGTTTCTTGGCTGTGTCCTATTTGGTAGTGGCTTATGAAGTATCCACAGACGCAATTCATTGGAACCCCCGGTTTCATCCTCCTTCAGTTTGTCTAGTATCCCTTCCTGTCTATCTTAACTATTGTAATATTCCCTTTAACTTCTGCTACATTTATCATTTTGTCTTTATTAGACACTTCACTGAAAATTGAGGATGAGGTCAGAATCTTTGCAGTCCCTGAATGGTGTTGGCATTGATGAGGAAGATGGGAAAATTGTGTGAGATTGGCTGTGCTGAACTCCCTGTCATCATTAGCAAAAAGTCCCATTTTGTAGTCAAGTGTTGAAAAGCAGAATGAGAGTCTCACCAGTGAGCACTGAGTGGCCTCTGTACTTATTATTGGTTAATTTTGTTTCATTGCCTTGCAGTTCTTAATTCTCCTATCCGCCAGATAGAAACTAAATAGCAACAAGTCCTGACATGAAGGTTAGAGAGGTCACTTGGTTTGCCTCTTGCATGGGCAGTGACTGCAAGTACCACCCCCTTCCTGCCTGTGGATATTGGCATTGGACAAATACCAGCTTCACTCCAGCCTTGTAACACATCTCCAAACTATTAGCAGATTGGTTCTGCACTTTCATGATACGCTTTGGAGTTCATTGGCTCCTTTTATTGGAATCCTGCTGTCATCAGTCAAAGGACTGGGCACGTTGACATCAATGTCTCATCTGCATCATGTGCCTACCATGTACACAGCAAACACACTGCATGCATATCAACCAAGTGGTCATATGCCAGCGTTGAAAGGGAGTATTCCTCAATTAAGTCAAAGGAGATACCCTTCCATGTGGGGGCCCTGGCACAGCAAGCCAATGGCAGCGTCCGATATCTATCCAGAAGCTTAGGCAGAGTCAGTTGACTGCTTGGGGTGATCAAGGTCAGGAAGTCCGTACCTCTAAAGACTAGGGAGTGAGGCACTGTGAGTCCTGTGGGTCCAGTGTAAACAGCCCAGGGAGTTGTGGGACATCAATTGGGAAGCTGCGCAGAGATCAGCCAGGGATCTCGTCAGTCACCAATTAGGACTGTCTGTCCAAACTGGTCAAGGAGCTGGGCTGCAGTCAGTCCTGGGAAATTGTCCAATAAAAGTCAAAGGAGAGTTATCAGGGAGCACTGGTCCAGGAGGGAAGCTGGACAACTAAATTGTGAGAGGTTGGAGTCAGCATGTTGGGATGCAGATGGGGATAACAATTGGGAAGGACAGGGCAGCAACTCAATACATAAGGTAGGAAGACAAAACAACATGGGAGGGAAAGGGCTAATGTTAGCAGGTGGTGATGGAGGAGGGGAGCCATTGACAATTGGAAACACCCTGGGAGGAAAGGGCATTACTATACATAGTATGATGACTCCCTATGCCTGAGGCTTGGCGGTAAAGTGGGGAGGCGAACAGCTAGATAGATGTTCGATATATAGAACAGTTAGATTGACAGTTCTGAAGAAAAATCATACTTTACTTGAAATGTTAACTCTGTTTCTTTCTCCACAATTGTTGCCAGATATGCTGAGTTTTTCCCGCATTTTGTTTTTTTCTTGTTGGATAGATGAGTTAGGTGGGTGTGCAAGGAAGTTCCATTCTGAGGGAGAGAGCTTGATTTTAAAAGACCGTAAAAGGGGCAAGAAACCTCTGGACTGACTTGATCTGGATATTTCATTTATGTCACCAGGAATCCAATGATGCCATGACAGTAGTGAGTATTTCCGCTTAAAGCAAACAGGAGAACGTAATAAGCAGGGTGCCATAGTGATGCGGTGCATAGGGTATGAGGTGTGTTTGGGGCAATAGTTGGAGAAAGCCCACTAGGCCGCAAAGAGCAAAACTGTCCATAAAACTCACCAAATTGATTTTGAGTAAAGTTCATTGATGAGGAAGATGGGAAAATTGTGTGAGATTGGCTGTGCTGAACTCCCTGTCATCATTAGCAAAAAGTCCCATTTTGTAGTCAAGTGTTGAAAAGCAGGATGAGAGTCTCACCAGTGAACACTGAGTGGCCTCTGTACTTATTATTGGTTAGTTTTGTCTCATTGCCTTGCAGTTCCTCATTCTCCCATCCGCCAGATAGAAACGAAATAGTATCCATTATGTAACCAACAGAAGTATCCATTATGTAACCCACAATTTTTTTTTAATCATCTCTCGCGTGTTATTCTTGTCTTATGTCTTGTGGCGTATCCTTACTTTAATTAGCCTTCTGTTACTGGTGTTTCTTTACTATTTCTGCTGTCTTTTGATATTTTCATTTCATATTTCCTCTTTGCCTTCCTATATATTATTTTTCTCTTCCCTAAGCACAAAATATTCCCTTTAATTAGTGTGTCTGTGTATGTACTTCACAAAAGCTTTTTCTTTAGCTTATGCTTTTTCCTCTTTAATTATTCATGGATTTGTATTTTAGGTTAGTTTGTTCTTAGTATTTTAGTGGAATATGCTTGCACTAAATACTCTTGATCTCTCGATGAAAATTGTCAATTGTTGTTTCTACTTCTTTGTGTGCATTTAATATTCACCTCTTTCCTAATTCTTCATTGCAACTTTCCCCCAGCCTAGTTTATAAGTTTGATATTTGTACAATTTCTATCTCTCAGAATCATTAATCTCCTTTTAAACCTTACCTTGCTGTGATCTCTATGGTGTTTATTTAAGTTTACTTTTGCTGAAAATGTGTTGCTGGAAAAGCGCAGCAGGTCAGACAGCATCCAAGGAGCAGGAGAATCGACATTTCGGGCATGAACCCTTCTTCAGGAATGAGGAAAATGTGCCAAGCAGGCTAAGATAAAAGGTAGGGAGGAGGGACTTGGGGGAGGGGCATTGGAAATGCGATAGGTGGAGGGAGGTCAAGGTGAGGGTGATAGGCCGGAGTGGGGGTGGGGGCGGAGAGGTCAGGAAGAAGATTGCAGGTTAGGAAGGTGGTGCTGAGTTCGAGGGTTGAGACTGAGACAAGGTGGGGGGAGGGGAAATGAGGAAACTGGAGAAATCTGAGTTCATCCCTTGTGGTTGGAGGGTTCCTAGGCGGAAGATGAGGTGCTCTTCCTCCAGCCGTCGTGTTGCTATGGTCTGGCAAATGAGGAGTCCAAGGACCTGCATGTCCTTGGTGGAGTGGGAGGGGGAGTTGAAGTGTTGAGCCACGGGGTGGTTGGGTTGGTTGGTCCAGGTGTCCCAGAGGTGTTCTCTGAAACGTTCCGCAAGTAGGCGGCCTGTCTCCCCAATATAGAGGAGGCCACATCGGGTGCAGCGGATGCAATAAATGATGTGTGTGGAGGTGCAGGTGAATTTGTAGCGGATATGGATGGATCCCTTGGGGCCTTGGGGGGAGGTGTGGGCACAAGTTTTGCATTTCTTGCGGTTGCAGGGGAAGGTGCCGGGAGTGGAGGTTGGGTTGGTGGGGGATGTGGACATGACGAGGGAGTAACAGAGGGAGTGGTCTTTTTGGAACGCTGATAGGGGAGGGGAGGGAAATATATCCCTGGTGGTGGGGTCCGTTTGGAGGTGGCGGAAATGACGACGGATGAAAAGCTGTATATGGAGGTTGGTGGGGTGGTAGGTGAGGACCAGTGGGGTTCTGTCCTGGTGGCGATTGGAGGGGCGGGGCTCAAGGGCAGAGGAGCGGGAAGTGGAGGAGATGCGGTGGAGGGCATCGTCGATTGTCTGTTTGGAGGTGGCAGAAATGACGATGGACGATATGATGTATCAGCTCTGATCTCCAGCATCTGCAGTCCTCACTTTCTCCTAGAAGATTTTTCCCTTAAGTTTACTTTTCTCATCTTTTCTCATTTATCTCTCATCATTATGTCTGGCAGTCTTTCCTTCCTTGTTGGGCTTCTTATTGCAATCAATATGATGGTTATAAAGTCATAGAATCATAAAGAATGAAAATAGACCCTTGAGTCCGACTCATCCGTGCCGACCAGACATCCAGATCTGACCTAGTCCCATTTAGTCATAGAGATGAAAAATGTGTTGCTGGAAAAGCGCTTGTGCCCTTCAGGAAGAAGGGCTTGTGCCCGAAACATCGATTCTCCTGTTCCTTGGATGCTGCTTGACCTGCTGCGCTTTTCCAGCAACACATTTTTCAGCTCTGATCTCCAGCATCTGCAGTCCTTACTTTCTCCGAGACATAAAGATGTACAACATGGAAACAGACTCTTCAGTCCTGATGAAGGGCTTTTGCCCGAAACGTCGATTTCGCTGCTCCTTGGATGCTGCCTGAACTGCTGTGCTCTTCCAGCACCACTAATCCAGAATCTGGTTTCCAGCATCTGCAGTCATTGTTTTTACCCCTTCGGTCCAACCTGTCCATGCCGATCAGATATCCCAACCCAATCTAGTCCCACCTGCCAGTACCCGGCCCATATCCCTCTAAACCCTTCCTTTTCATATACCCATCCTTTTAAATGTTGTAATTCTACACATCCCCACCACTTCCTCTGGCAGCTCATTCCATACGTGCACCACAGTCTACATGAAAAAGTTACCCCTCATGTCCTTTCTAAATATTTCCCCCTCACCTTAAAACCATGCCCTCAGTTTTGGACTCCCCCACCCTAGGAAAAAGATCTTGGCTATTCACCCTATCCGTGCCCCTCATAATTTTATAAAGCTCTATAAGGTCATCCCTCAGTTTCCAAAAACTCCAGGGAAAATAGCCCCATGCCTATTCAGCCTCTCCCTATAGTTCAAATCCTCAGTCCTGGCAACATCCTCGTAAATCTTTTCTGCACCATCTCAAGTTTAACCATACCTTTCCTGTGGAAGAGCGACCAGAATTGTACTCACTTTTCAAAAGTGGCCTCATATTGGGAGCATGTTGGCCGAGGATTGAAAATGAATAATCGGGGAATGCATCAATAACCTACCATGTACAATACACGCCTATTACAAATTTCAAAACCATCTTATACTGTGCAGTTGGGAATCTGACTTTAACTTTGATAGTTCAAAAGCAAATTATTGTGGATGTTGGAAATCTGAAATAAAAATACAAAATGCCTGAATTACTGAACTGGCCAGGTAGCTTGTATCAATAGAAATTTAATAGATCCTAAAAAGCTGCTGAAATATAAAGATAGCTCCATCTGGGGCAAAATGTGAGTACGAGGAACTCAAAAATGGGAATAGGCCATTCAGCCTCTTAAACCTGTTTCACCATTCAATAAGATCATGGCTGATCTATGGACTTACTCTACATCCTTTGGCCTACATCCCTTAATACCTTTGATAAACAAAAATTTGTCTATCTTTGCTTTAAAATTAACAACTGATCCTGTATCCACTGCTGTATGTAGAAGACAATTCCAAACATCAACCACCCTCCATGTGAAAAGGTGCTTCCTCACATCTCTATTGATTGTCTGCTTCTAATTCTCAGATGATGCCTCCTGGTACTAGAATCACCAACCAGTGGAAATAGTTTATCTTTATCTAGCCTGTCTTCTGTTGTTAATACCTTAAACATATTTCTCCTAAGCTACGAGTATATCCCCTTCTCTGAAAGCAGATCACCTCTCCTAGCTACCATGGCCTCCACCCTGTTTGTCCCCAACCACCATCCACCCATCTAACCTTCTGCCTGTCTAATCTCATCTTCAATCCCACCAATCCTGATCTCACCTTTCTCCCAGACCTCAGTTTTGAATGGCCCCTCAATATCTTCCTATCCTCTAACTCCTGATCATGCCCACTGTACTTCCACCCGACATGCCTGGCATGCCTTGATCTCATCCTCCCCGACTTGTACAGTTTGCATATTAGTTCTGGTGGCTTCAGGTGGTATGAAGTAGTCTTTGCGCAACTGTTGCTTTATGTACATCAATGCATTATAATGCAGTGGTAAAACTCACCAAAACCATCCAATTCTGTCTAAAAATCGAAAGAACTGCGGGTGTTGTAAGTCAGAAACAAAAACAGAAATTGCTGAAAAGCTCAGCAGGTCTGGCAGCATGGGTGAAGGTTTATGAGAGGGGTCACCAGACCTGAAACGTTAACTCTGATATCTTTTTACAGATGCTGCCAGACCTGTTGAGCTTTTCTAGCAATTGCTGTTTTTGCATCCAATTCTGTAGGCATGAGGTGTGGTTGGTTCAGATAAATTGAGAAATTAGATTAAAAGGTGGTAGATAAGCATTAACAATAAAATGCAAGAAATATTTTGGAATCCTTTCAAAATCTCTTTGGGAAAGATGACCCATTTGTGGACAACTGAAGTGGTTAAATACAATATTAGATTCAAATAAAGGGCTTACACTTGTCAAGACGAGGAGAAAACCTGAGGGTTGGAAATGCTTCGAAAAGGATGACTAAAACAATTGAGAATGGGGAGAAAGTAGGCTATTGATGAGCTTGCAAGAAATGTGAAAAAAACAGGTTATTGTGTTTCTCCAGTTGTATTAAGAAGGGTCATAGAGTCATAGAGATAACAGCAGGGGAAGAGACCCTTCAGTCCAACTCGTCCATGCTGACCAGATATCCCAACCCAATCTAATCCCACCTGCCAGCGCTTGGCCCATTTCCCTCCAAACCCTTCTTTTTCATATACCCATCCAAATGCCTTTTAAATGTTGCAATTGTACTAGCCTCTACCACTTCCTCTGGCAGCTCATTCCACACACGCATCACTTTCTGTGTGAAAACGTTGCCCCTCAGGTCTCTTTTATATCTTTCCCCTCTCACCCTAAACCAATGCCCTCTAGTTCTGGACTCCCCCACCCCAGGGAAAAATACTTTGTCTATTTATCCAATCCATGCCCGTCATGATTTTATAAACCTCTATAAGGTCACCCCTCAGCCTCTGACACTCCAGGAAAAACAGCCCTAGCCTATTCAACCTGTCCCTGTAGCTCAAATCCTCCAACCCTGGCAACATCCTTGTAAATCTTTTCTGAACCCTTTCAAGTTTCACAACATCTTTCTGATAGAAAGGAGACCAGAATTGCATGCAGTATTCCAATCGTGGCCTAACCAACGTCCTGTACAGCCACACCACGAACTCCAAACTCCTGTACTCAATACACTGACCAATAAAGGAAAGCATATCAAACGCCTTCTTCATTATCCTATCTACCTGCGACTCCACTTTCAAGGAGCTATGAACCTGCACTCCAAGGTCTCTTTGTTCAGCAGCACTCCCAAGGACCTTACCGTTAAGTGTATAAGTCCTGCTAAGATTTGCTTTCCCAAAATGCACCACCTCACATTTATCTAAATTAAACTCCATCCGTCCCTTCTCAGTCCATTGGCACATCTGATCAAGATCCTGTTGTAATCTGAGGTAATCTTCTTTGCTGTCCACTATACCTCCAATTTTGGTGTCATCTGCAAACTTACTAATGATACCTCTTATGCTCACATCCAAATCATTTATATCAATGATGAAAAGTAATGGACCCAGCACCGATCTTTGTGGCACTCCACTGGTCACAGTCCTCCAGTCTGAAAAACAACCATCCACCATCACCCTCTATCTTCTACTTTTCAGCCAGTTCTATATCCAAATGGCTAGTTCTCCCTGTATTCCATGAGCTCTAACCTTGCTAACCAGTCTCCCATGGGGAACCTTGTCGAATGCCTTACTGAAGTCCATATAGATCACATCTACTGCTCTGCCCTCATCAATCCCCTTTGATCCTTCTTCAAAAAACTCAATCAAGTTTGTGAGACATGATTTCCCATGCACAAAGACATGTTGACTATCCCTAACCAGTCCATGCCTTTCCAAATATATGTACATCCTGTCCCTTAGGATTCTCTCCAATAACTTGCCCAACACCAACGTCAGGCTCACTGGTCTATAGTTCCCTGGCTTGTCCTTACCACTTTTCTTAAACAGTGGCACCATGTTAGCCAACCTCCAGTCTTCCAGCACCTCACCTGTGACCATAGATGATACAAATATCTCAGTAAGAGGCCCAGGAATCACTTCTCTAGCTTCCCACAGAGTTCTAGGATACACCTGATCAGGTCCTGGGGATTTATCCACATTTATGCATTTCAAGACATCCAGCACTTCCTCCTCTGTAATGTGGACACTTTTCAAGATGTCACCATCTATTTCCCTACATTCTATACTTTCCATGTCCTTTTCCACAGTAAATACTGTTGTAAAATACTCGTTTAGTATCTCCCTCAACTCCTGCGGCTCCACACAAAGGCCACCTTGCTGATCTTTGAGTGGCCCTATTTTCTCCCTAGTTACCCTTTTGTCCTTAATATATTTGTAAAATCCCTTTTGATTCTCCTTAATCCTATTTGTTAAAGCTATCTCATGTCACCTTTTTGCCCTCCTGTTTTCCTTCTTAAGTATACTGCTACTGTCTTTATACTCTTCTAAGGATTCACTCGATCGATCCTGTCTATACCTGACATATGCTTCCTTCTTTTTCTTAACCAAACCCTCAATTTCTTTAATCATCCAGTATTCCCTATACCTACCAGCCTTTCCTTTCATCCCAACAGGAATATACTTTCTCTGTACTCTCGTTAACTCATTCCTGAAGGCTTCCCATTTTCCAGCCATCCCTTTACCTGCCAACATCTGCCCCATGAGCTTTTGAAAGTTCCTGCCTCATACTGTCAAAGTTGGCCTTTCTTCAATTTAGAACTTCAACTCTTAGATCTGGTCTGTCTTTTTCCATCACTATTTTAAAACTAAAAGAATTATGGACGCTGGCCCCAAAGTGCACCCACTGACACCTCAGTCACCTGCCCTGCCTTATTTCCCAAGAGTCGGTCAAGATTTGCAACTTCTCTAGTAGGCACATCCACATACTGAATCAGAAAATTGTCTTGTACACACTTAACAAATTCCTCTCCATCTAAACCCTTAACACTATGGCAGTTCTAGTCTATGTTTGGAAAGTTAAAATCCCCTACTACAACCACCCTATTTCTTACAGATAACTGAAATCTCCTTCCAAATTTGTTTCTCAATTTCCCTTTGAATATTAGGGGGTCTATAATACAATCCTAATAAGGTGATCATCCCTTTCTTGTTTCTCATTTCCACCGAAATAGCTTCCCTGGATGTATTTCCGGGAATCTCCTCCCTCAGTTCAGCTGTAATGCTATCCCTTATCAAAAATACCACTCCCACTCCTCTCTTGCCTCCCCTTCTGTCGTTCCTGTAGCACTTTTATCCTGGAACATCAAGCTGCCAGCCCTGTCCACCCCTGAGCCATGTTTCTGTAATTGCTATGAAAGCCCAAGTCCCATGTTCCTAAGCATGCCCTGAGTTCATCTGCCTTCCCAGTTAGGCCCTTTGTTTTGAAGTGGCATGGTGGTTCAGTGGTTAGCATTGCTGCCTCACAGCACCAGGGACCTGGATTCAATCCCAGCCTCAGGTGATTGTCTGTGTGGAGTGTGCACATTCTCCCTGTGTCAATGTGGGTTTCTTCCAGGTGCTCCCGTTTCCTCCCATGGTCCAAAAATGTGCAGGTTAGGTGAATTTGCCATTTGTGTTCAGGAATGCCTAGGTTAGGTGCATTAGGCAAAATGTAGAGGGGTGGTTCAGGGTGGGTTACGTTTTGGAGGGTTGCATGGATTTGTTGGGCCGAAGGGCCTGTCCTCACTCTGTAGGTATTCTGACTGAAATAAATGCAGTTTAATTTATCAGTCCTACCTTGTTCTACCTTTGTCCCTGCCTGCCCTGACTGTTTGACTCGCCTTTGTTCTCAACTGAACCAGTCTCAGATTGATCTCTTTCCTCACTATCTCCCTGGGTCCCACCCCCTCTCCTTACTAGTTTAAATGCTCCCGAGCAGCCCTTGCAAATCTCCCTGCCAGTATATTAGTCCCCTTCTAATTTAGGTGCAATCCGTTCTTCTTGTACAGGTCACTTCTACCCAGAAGAGATTCCGATGATCCAAAAATGTGAATCCTTCTCCCATGCTCCTCAGCCATGCATTCATCTGCTCTATCCTCCTATTCCTGCCCTCACTAGCTCGTAGCACTGGGAGTAATCCAGATATTGCTACTCTCAAGGACCTCCTTTTTAAATTTCTGCCTAACTCTCTGTCATCTCCCATCAGAATCTCAACCTTTTCCCTTACTATGTCATTCGTTCCAATGTGGACAATGACCTCCTGCTGGCCCCTCTCCCCCTTGAGAACATTCTGCACCCTCTCTTAGACATCCTTGATCCTGGCACCAGGGAAGCAACACACATTCTGGTTTTTCACTGCTTGCCACAGAAACGTTTGTCTGTACCTCGGACTAGAGAATCCCCAAACACAATTGATCTCTTGGAACCCAACGTTCCCCTCATTGCATTAGAGCCAGTCTCAATACCAGAAACTTGGCTGTTCGTGCTACGTACCCTGATAATCCATCACCCCCCACATTTTCCAAAACAACATACTTTTTTGAAATGGGGATAGCCACAGAAGACTCCTGCACTGTCTACCTCTCTTACCTTTCCTGGAGTTAACCCATCCATGTGACTGCACCTGAGACTTTCCCCCCTTCCTATAGCTGCCATCCATCACATCCCCTTGCTTTTGTAAGTTCCTCATTGCCTCTAACTGTCTCTCCAGCCGATCCATTCGGTCTGATAGGATTCACAAGCAACGGCATTTAGTGCAGATATAATCCTCAGTAACCCGTAAACTCTCTGTAAATTCCCACATCCGACAAGAAGAGCATATCACTCCATTAAGGGCCATTTTTGCTTCTTTCAATCTACACACCCAGAAAATAGCCCTGTCTTATACCTCTATAAACACTGCTCCAGGTTACATTAATGCTTATGGCTTATATTTTAAGTTTAATCAAGAGACATATCTCCAAAAAACATATAATCAAGAAAGAACCCACTCTACTCGCTACTGCAGATGTATTGTAAGGCCACGCTTAAAATCCACTTATCTGTTTCTGTGCTGTGACCTCTCCCAAACAAGTTCCTCCGAGATCAGTTGTGAATTTCGCTGTTTTTTAATTTTCCCAGATGAACCCCGATGGCCAGTGATACATGAATTTAACAGCAAAGGCCGTAACTGCGCAGGTTCACCGCTCTGTCAGTCAGCAATGTGGGCTTCTCTCTCTCTCTCTCTTGCACTGACCTCAATATGTGCTTCCTTTGTCTGCTCCTCTCCCTTTTAAAAGTGCTGTTGTTTTGACTTTTTTTTTCTCCAAAGTTCAAAAACGATGCAACAGCATATAAAACAGTAATTGCTGCTCCTGGAATTCAAGGAAATCACCTCCAACACCTAAAATGCCTCAAAAAAGGAGCAGCTGTTACAGTCAGAATTTTTTCCCGTCCTCCATCTTGGATTACCCAGATTAGACTGTTATAGGAAACAAAATGATAAAACTTGCAAAACCATTAAGCTCATACTTTCTATCTGTCTTCACTGTAGAAAACAATAAAAAGACCCAGAAATCTTAGAAATCACAGGTCTAATGAAGTTAATGCACTTAGTATAATTAATATGAATAAAGTAGAACTGTTCAAGAAGAAGTAATGGGATTAAAAGCTAATAAATCCTTTGGAGGTTATGGTTCAGGATTCTAGAAACCTCAGAGTCATTGGACTGCTAAAATAGGGAATGGATTGAGGCTGGTGTTCCAGTCTCACCTATACTGTGGAACAATCACCCTGGATTAGAGAGTAGCGGATATAAAACACTGTTACCTTGTAAATGGAGGAAGAGAAAATTATAGGGAACTGCAGCTCAGCTATCCTGACCTCGGGTTTTTTGAAAAAAATGTCGATATCTATTATAAAGGCATTGGTAACAAGGCAAAAAAAAACATAATATGAGTGAGCAGATTTTTATGAAATGGAAATTATGTTTGACAAATCTATTAAAATATTTTAAGGATAAAGGGAACCTGTGGACGTATTGTTTTGGTTTTTCAAAGATGTTAAATAGTTTCAAAATGAAAGAAGGCAAGGGGTCATGAGTTTGGCCTGATATTTAGATGATTCTTTGAAGGTCAGAAAACAGTGTTTAGAATGAATGGTTATAACAGATATTTACAATTCATATTAATAACTTAGAAGTGTACCCAAATATAATGGATGTAAGTGGGAAGAAGCTGGCAGATTTTGAATAATATGGTGGGGGTTGGATATGTGAGGTTATTCAAATTCGTTGGAAGAAAATGAGGACAGAATATTTTAAATGGGGGCATGCTATTAAAGGTTAGTGAACATTGTGATTTGAGTGTGTTTGTACATGAATCACAAGATGTTTGTGCAAGTGATTTGTTCAGCATTATAACAAGGGGATTGGAGTACAAGAATAAGGTTTTGCTATGATTGCATAGTGCTTTGCAAGACCACATTGGGAATACTGTACACAGTTTATTCTTTATAGAGCAGGAAGAGTGCTGTCGTATGAGGGCAGTTTGAGTAGAATGAAACTATAGTTTTGGAGGGTCACTTAGGTTTTTGAAATTGCAACAGTCACAGGAATGGAGAAGCAACTTGGAAAACTGTTCCTCAGGTCTGTCCCTCTTGCCTGGAGGGCTTGCAGCTGAATATGAGGGTTGTCAGTGGGATAAACACTGCCAAAAAAAGAGAGGAGCCGCACAATTTCTCCAGTCTAACAGCCATGATAGAAGTGGCCGATGATGGCCTCTTCTGCTTGGACATGCTGCACCTTGAGGATCCAAGGCATTGGGAAGACATGACAGATGAGTGACATAAGACTTGCAGCCATGCAGAGGTTTCAAACTCTGAATTCCCCAGCATTCTATTGCACAACTCTCCTTCAAACAACTGCATTCATTCCTCCCTTTGGGCCTTTCACTACCTCTCCATTATCTCATTTCTCAAAGTTCAAGAAAATTACTATATTGTATAAAGTAAGACACCCCCATACACCACATTCAACATTCACTCTCTTTACCTTTGACATACAGTGGCAATATTGTGCATCTCACTAAAGTTCCTCTTATAGCACCTTTGCAAACCATGACCACTGCCATCTAGAAGGAGAAAGGCAACACCATCATCAGTCTTCCAGTCTTGGACTTTTATCGCTGTTCCTTCACTGTTGCTGGGTCAAATTCCTGGAACTTTCATCCTAATACCACTGCGTGTCTTTACCCCAAGGATTGCAGCTCACCACTGCTTTTGCTTGGGAAGTCAGGGATTAGGGCAATAAATCCTGAGCCAGCAACACTCACATACACAGATAAATTCTAAAAAATATTTTGTTGTTGGCTGATCTGTGTGGAAAGCAGAACCTGCATTGTTTGTACTTTGAGAAAGTGAGGACTGCAGATGCTGGAGATCAGAGTCAAGAGTGTGTTGCTGGGAAAGCACAGCAGGTCAGGCAGCATCTGAGGAGCAGGAGAATTGACGTTTCGGGCAAGAGCCCTTCATCAGGAATGAGGCTTGTGAACCTGGGCCTGAGAGATAAATGGGAGCGGGGTGGGGTTGGGGGGGAAGGTGGCTGAGAAAGTGATGGGTGAATGAAGGGTAAGGGAGAAGGTGATCGGTCAGAGGGAGGAGTGATGGACAGGTCTGGAGGGTGGTGCCAGGTTGGAAGCTTGGGACTGGGATAATGTGGGGGGAGGGGAAATGAGGAAACTGTTGAAATCCACATTGATCCCGTGTAGTTGCAGGCTCCCAAGATGGAATATGAGGTGTTCTTCCTCCAGGTGTCAGTGGTAACGGTTTGGCAGTGGAGTAGGCCCAGGGCCTGCATGTTTGTAGGCGAAAGTGAGGACTGCAGATGTTGGAGATTAGAGTCAAGATTAGAGCGGTTTTGGAAAAGCGCGGCAGGTCAAGCAGCATCTGAGGAGCAGGAAAATCGATGTTTAAGGCAAAAACCCTTCACCAGGAATTACATGTTTGTACTTTGTTTGATATCCCTGTATCAAAACCTGGGCAACTAGCTTGTCAATTACAAAATACACTTGAAGGATATTCGTAATGAGGGGTAAGAAATAGTGACTTAAATTTCCTGATCATTGACTCTAAATTAGTATATAATCTGGAATATTTTCTGCTTTAGGCTTGGTGGAGGAGTAAGGGTGAATTGAAACTGAAACCTTGGGGCAAAACAAAATTGGTACGTAATACGTAAGTAAAATTTGTTTGGCACAGTGGCTCATTGGTTAGCACTGCTGCCTCGCAGTACCAGGGACTCAGGTTCGATTCCACCCCTAGGTAACTGTCAGTGTCAAGTTTGCACATTCTCCCTGTGCCTGCATGGATTTCCTCTGGGTGCCCTAGTTTCCTCCCACAGTCCAAAAATTTGCAGATTAGTTGAATTGACCAATCTAAATTTCCTCATTGTGTCCAGGGATGTGCAGGCTATGTAGGCTGCAGGGACAGAGAAGTGGGTCTGGGTGGGATATGCTTCAGAGGGTTGGTATGAACTCATTGGGCTGAATGGCCTGCTTCCACACGGTAGGGATTTTATAATCTATGAATATCTTCTAGCATTCAGTGTGCCTTCAAGTTAACCAGAATTGTGCCAAATTAATAATATCTATGGGGAAAATTGGTTATCCACATTTCTACACAAGAACTTTAGCTGTCCCAAAGACATGGTGGGGATGGAGGTTTGGCATGGGGTTAGCAAATGATTTATTTAAAGCCTTAATGAAAGGGCTAGAAAATATCAGTTGAAAATCTGTTAAATCAAATTGTAAGCATTTTATAGCACATCTTATGAATGTTAGGACTGACATTTTAAAAAGGCAATGTGGCATCTATCACACAGATTTTAGAATTTTTAAAATTCTTTTGTAAAATTGTTCCAGTATTGCTGTGCAACCATAAGGAATTACTGTCACAGTAGATAAACTATTGCCTATGAATCTGATTTGTGTTTGGAATGTGATTACTCTGTGTACAGGAACCACCAGTGAGAATGAATGGCATTTGAAATATTCTGACCCACAGCACATGACCTGCCATGTGGTGTCTGTGACCTTGAACACAGTCTAAGAGCTGTCCAGTACTTTGACTTTGAATACTCATAAAATTGACAAACATATTAACGTTGCAATAAATTGGATGGTAAACCAGATGTGACAAAAATATTCCTGGAAAAGCTTATGTCTGAGCAAAGTTACTGTTGTGCAGTGTACATTTCATATGAAAGATTAACAAAATAATTTTTACATAATAAAAAAAGAGATCTGAACTGTCAGTCTAGTGAACTATTTAACACCCTGTGACAGTTTAGAACATTTGCAGAAAGTGTTCCATGGGTTTCTAATAGCAATGAATCTACTCAATATAATGTCCAAAAGGGAAGCAATGCTGGTAGATATAGCCCCTTATTTATTTAATCTCCAGTAGCTTGAATTGGAAAGCAATACTGCCTGTGCTTTTAACCAGTGTCCAATGCCTTTTTATCGATTTGATTAAAAGGCAGGGTCTCGAATTAGTCTATTTTTGAGAGAATATAGTGAATTCCTGAAGCGTGCATCTTCATTGGAAAGAAGGCTCTTATAAAGTCATAGAGTCATAGAGATGTACTGTGGTACAATGGTAGTGCCCCTACCTGTGGGTTAGAAGTCCCAGGTTCAAGTCCCACCAGTCCTGGAGTTATGCTGTAATGTGCCTGAACAGGTTGTCTAAAAATGCCAAAGAGTGGTGGACAGGGGAAGGTGATAGCCTGGTGGTATTGTTGAGGGGGCTGTTGACCAAGGTAATGTTCCTGTTCACATCTTACCATGGCAGATGAGAAATTTGGATTCAATCAAAGAACTAGAAACCTAATTGAAGCCATTGGCAGCAGATCACAACTGCCAAGCTTCCTTTTATGGTCTGCAGTTCAATTACAATCTCAACACGTGAATAACTAACAGGGCAATGCCATAGTAATTTTACTTTTTATTCTATCCAAAAATCTGTGGTAAAAATGCTGGATGGTATTTATTATATCAGAATTGAATGGCAACTTGTGTTACTCTGCCCCATGCTGCTTATACTACGTATGGTGAAAGAGACCACATCAACTGCCAGAAAAATGTTCTGGAAGAAGTAACTGAAAATCGTTTGGAAACAGAAATTAAATTTATGGACACATAATGTTTATCATTTTTGGAGATCATCTCCACAACTTAATTTTGATGGTAAATGCATTAAAAATGTTGTCTTTGCAAAGCAGATCTTTTGACACTAATTGCATTCAGTGAAGAGTAGAGAAGCCAAACGAGGGAGACATCAATGAAAAGGATTCCTTTAGGTCTGGTCTGTTTCTTATCACTGGCGTCAGTAGAATTTGGAATCTTTAAATCCAGTTGTAAGACATGTGGATTTTTTGCAGCCTTTGCTGACTGTTTATAGGTAGTTAGGAAATTCTTGGGAGAATCAAAGAAAGCTTGCCATTCACAAGAAAATCCTGCAGCCAGCCTTTAACCTACAGATGTCAAAGATGAGCAGCAAATATGTGCCAAAAGTGAATTTTTTTTTATTCCTGTCATCCTAACTAGTTCACTTTACTCTTCATTGAATAGAGCAGTTTCATAGAGAGCTTCATTAAGCAGCTCACAATATCTACCCATTTCCTCATCTCTCCTATATGTAGCAAAGAAATATACTGGAGATGATTTTAAGAAGAAAAATACAATTATGAATAGTAGGAATTGAAAACACAACCTGGAGAATGGCATAGGATCTTGGAGTGCCCACTTTTAACAGGGAGGTTAAGAATGTCCTGTCCTGTATGCCACTACCCTGTCTTCCTTCATTTCATGAGTACTTGAGTCTATGGATGGAGTCATGAAGCAATTCCCTTGCAATTTGAATGTCTTGATAATAAATTCTATCATTGATTTCAACTTAAAGGTTTTATGTGTGGATATTTTTTAATAAATCAGAAATCTGAAACTAGAGTTTGGGAAACACTGTTTGGCCTATCTCAGTCAGTGAGGGAGGGAAGTTAAAAGTGAAAGGAATAAATCAAGCAATGCCTCACTGTCTTAGGCTTAAGCAGGGAAAAGTGAACATGATTTCAATTTACCACATTCCGCCTTGTGACAGAATCAGCAAAACAGAACTGCCAATTTTCAGTTTGTGTCTCGGTACATTGTCATGTCCAGTTGGACTCAACCTGTCTGGTTCACTAGGATAATCCCTGGTATGGATGGATCATCTTATGAGCAAAGGCAAAATGGGTTGGAAGTCAACTCACTGTCGTTCAGAAGACTGAGGGGTGATCTCATTGAACCACACAGGATTCTTAATTGGCTTGATGGGGTAAATGATGGGAGAATGTTTCCCTGCATATGTGGGGCATAATCTCAGAATAAAGGGTGCCATTTTAAAACTGACATGAGGAAGAACTTCTTCTCTTCAAGGATTATGTGTCTTGGAACTACTTGCCATAGAGAGCGGGAAGTACAGAGTCCTTGTGTACATTTAAGGCTGAGATAGATTCTTGATCAGTAAGGGAATCAAGAATTACATGGAAAGGGCAGGAAAGCGGATGTGAGGAGTATCAGATCAGTCATGATCCTATTAAATGGCAGGACAGGCTCAAGGCGCCAAACCGAATGCTCCTGTTCCTATTTCTTATGGTATATGATCTTAAACAAAGCTTCATAGTTAACTGTCAGTCATCTGGTGTATTCTTTATGGTAACCAGAACCACTGGCTTACCAATCAACACTCACTTCTTATACAGTATACAACAATGCCTTTTCCATTACATTGGTATATCTTGCAAATTGTCCTAAAAAGCTTCGGAAGTGTCTCTCTCTCTCTCTCCCTCTCTCTCTCTTCGGCAGAACTCAGGTTCTGTGCTGCCAAACAGTGAGCTGTTATAATTAGTGATAGCTTAGTTAGAATTAGAATAGTTTCCATGTATCAATGAATTAATAAATCTCACAACTATGTTTTAAAATTAAAATACTGAACATGTATTGAGTGGAGTTTTAATTCCCTTACTCAAGCTTCAAAATAGAATAATTTTGGTTTTATTATTAACAGTCACTTGGTCATGCAGAATTGGAAAGTTGCTGAAAAGAATGACTTGCTGCTGAAGCCTTGCACTCAGCAGGACAAATGTAAGAATGCCAAGTAAAAATACTATAGCTATGTTTCCAGTTTGGAAAATTTGAAGTCATACTACAGAACATTTTGGAATTTTATCATAATACTATCCAAAATTATGTCACATGATGCTGTGCAGCACCGTTTCTTATTTGAGGTCATGCAGTTAACTACACTGACATGGGAAGCATGGTAATTGAGGTGAGGTACATAAAGATGGAGCTTATTCACTGGCTTTATATTTCTAGAATCATCCAAATCATAGTGTGATAACAGTGGCCAGTATTTTTTTCTTCCTTTCAGCTTATTTGCAATGTCCATTATTTTCTCTATATTATGATCTCATTTGAAGAATTGCTTAGAGTTGTTATTCAGACTTTAACATCCTGAGTTGTTATTCAGACTTAGGATGTATAGTCCTGTGAGGTTAAAGATCTGACATGTGGAAATTATAGGCAGCTTCCCACCTTCTGGTATAGTTTGTCAATCCTGTACAATGGTACGCTGTCTCAGAGAGCTGCCTATATGCTGTGTCTTTAAAGAGCTATCAGCAAGCTCTAACACTGCTGGGGAAAATCCTCAACTCCATTTCCATCACGTGGCATTTGTATTCTGAAAGCATCATCTCATTTCCACATGACACTCATGCCAAAAGTATCATTGAACTTTGCAATATTTTCCTGTTCCAAACTAATGTTATCTTCTCAGAAACATTCCTTAGCTCCAAATTATTGCAGTAATAATTTTGTAGTAATTTTTGTTCCTGGCATGTGTGCAGTGCTAACTAGACTAGCATTCATTGTTCATTCCTAATTACCCTAAAAAAGGTATGATAGGCTGCCTTCTTGAACCATGTGCAGTCCTTGGGTGCAGGGTGTAGTTAGGAAAGCAGTGTGACCATTTTGACTCAGGAGCATGACACAGTTCCCAAGTCAGAATGGTATGTGGCTTGGAAGGGAACTTGGTAGGAGATGATAAAGTAATGGATTTGTAAAATTCTGTTGAAGGAGCATCATAATCATACTTTATGTCCTATAGATAATGGACAGGCTTTGGAGAGTCAGAGGGAGAGTTACATTCTGCAGAATAGTTAGCCTCTGATGTGCTGTTTTAGTCACAGTACTTATATGGCAATTCCAGTTCAGTTTCTTGTCAAAGTTATTGCCAAGAATGTTGACAGTGGGGAATTCAGAGTTGGCAATTCTTTTGAATGTCAAGCAGCTGATAGAGATTTCCCCAATTCCCATTGACTTTAGTTTTGCCAGAGCTGCTTCGTATCAGTCAAGTGTTGCCTTGATGGTTAAAGATATTCACTCTCACCTCATCTCTTTCATCCCAGTCTTGTTTTTCTGTGTTTGAACCAATGTTGCAATGCAGTCTGAAGCTGAATCAGCTTGGTGACTTCCAAATTGACCACTGGTCAGCAGATTATTGCTGAATACGTGCTTCTTGATGGCATTTTTAATAGCTGTCATTCAGAGTGGACTGATGGATGGTAGTTGGCTAAATTAGACTTTTCTTCCTTTTTATGGACAGGAAATACCTGGACAATTTTCCATATTGTGGGTGGATGTTGATTTTGTAGCTGTACTGGTCACTGGGTGGAGGCTTGGCAAAGTCAGGTGGATAGTGCTGTTGCCAGGAAGTTGTCTGGGCCCATAATCATTGCAGTATCCAGTCCCTTCAGCTTGCAATCATGTGGAATGAATAAAATTGGTTGAAGATTGTACATCTGTGATGATGGAGCTCTCAGGAACAGACCAAGACAGGTCATCTGTTTGGCCCTTCCAGCTGAAGACAGTACTTCAGCCTTGTCTTTTGTAGTTTTTAGTTGGGCTTCTCATCATTATTGTTTGTGGGTCCTCCTGTTACTTGGTTATATATCCACTGCCATTCATGACTGAATAAACCAAGAATACAGAGATTAGGGTTAGTTAGTTGAGGGATTGTTTCACTTTATCTGTAGCAGGCTGCTTCAGCTATTTAGCATTCATTAAGTCCAACATTAGAGCTTCATTGGGTTGATGTCTCCCTTTTAGGTGTGCCTGCTGTTGTTTCTGGTATGTTAATGGACATTCCTTTTTGAACCATGATTGGTCTCCTTGCTTGATGGCAATGATAGATATACTGGTTTTAGAGGTTACATGTATGTGGTGGGCTACAACACTTCATTGCCTAGATTGAAGCGTCATCTGTTCCAAATATATCCCATCTGGCACACCCTGTGCAGTGGAGTCTGCCCTTACTGTGAAGAAGGGGGTAATGCTATGGTGACTCTTCCAAATATTGTTGTAGGTGAGAAAATAATTTTCCTCCTTGTTGGTTCTGCAGCTTTGTCCAGCTTTGTCTTTCTGGACTCGGTCAGTTTGGCCAACAGTTGTGCTACTGAGCCACTTCTCATGTTGGATAGTTAGTTTCCCTACTCAGAGAATTATTCTGTTTCTTTGCCACTCTTGCTGTTTCTTCCAAGTGGTGTTTAGCATGGGGAGGATCTGCGTTATTGGCTGAGGGAGGATGGTAAGTGATAATCAGCAAGAGATTTCCTTGCCCCTGTTTGACCTGATGTCATGAGATCTTTTTGGGATCCAGAATCAATGTTGAGGGCTCTCAGATCAGCTCCCTCCTGACTGTTGAGCACTTTACTCCACCTCAGGTGGGTTAACCCTGCAGTGGGATAGATTATACCAGGGATGGTGATGGATGGCCCTGGAACAATGGCTGTAGAGTATGATTCTGTGTGTACAGCTGTGTCAGGCTATTGCATGACTCCTCGGTGGGACAGCACTTCCATATTTCCCACAAGGCCTGAGATATTTCTGAGGAGGCCTACACAGAGTTGACTGAGCAGCATGTACCTCTGGCATTTCCAGCATCCGGGTCATTGCTTAATGATCAGTCCAGCTTTATTTTGTTTCACCTTTTTCGTCATGATCTGAGTGATTTGTTAGGGTCTACGCAGGGTGGTTAAGAGTCAGCTACATTGATATGAGTCACATCCAAACCAAACAAGGTAAGGATTGTAGATTTCTTTCCCTGAAAAGCATCAGTGAAACTTGAGGATCATGACCTTTATCAAATCCTAGAATTTCAATGATATGCTTCATGTTTAAATACAATTGGAATACTATTTTTTTGTTCCTATCTTTATGTGCAAATCAGCTCTTTGTTCTCCAATTTTCTGAATGATTCCATTGATCAGTTTGCCATTTTTAATCTGTTGTCACTATGGGATTTTATAGAATTTCTCTCCCTGATTTATCTAAATCCAGACTATCCCAGCCCCTATCAGTTAATTCATATCTCATCCAGTTTGTTAGTGTACATTTCAAGTAAAATAAATGATTGAAAATATATGAAGCAATTTAAATAAATGTTAAGTACTATTAACCTTGATTCTTGATAGCTTATGTATATATAAATAACTAACAAACCATTGTTTGGAAAGACATCATGGAAGGTACCATAAAGGGTAAGGCTGCTGCACGTTCCATTTTCCTCGGTCCAAGAAATCTATTTTAAATGTTGTTGGCTGTGTATTTGGAAACATTATTCCAATGGCAATGAATGTGTTGTCAAAGGACAAAAAGGGCAATTCTGTTGTTCAAAGATTACAGGCTTTATTGTGATATGTGTAGTTGGGCCCAACTTTAACTCACTCAAAACCCATTTACTTATACACAGTTAAAATTGAGTCAAGAGGGAAATCGCAATATTGTCTTGAAGTAAGCATTGTTTACTTTTAAAGTAGCATTTGAAAGCATTGACTTGCCCCATCTCATCATGAACAAGGCCATGGAGAGAATTCATGGACCCTGGTGCTTTTCCTGTTTCTGGGTTCTGGGACTGCACCCCCCCGCCCCCCAGGCCTTGTCATTCTTTGATAGAAGCGAGAAATAAAATTCAACTGAATTAGGTAGGGGCTGCTGAGCCTTGGTATCTTGAGTTATGAAAGGAATGCAAAAGTTGGCCAAAAAAAAGTGGGCTTTGGAAGGTTTCTAAAAATTAGAAGAAACTGGAGCAATTTATGAGCTGGGATTCCAGACAGTACGGTCAAAATGGTTGAAGAGATGATTAAGGAAGATGCAGAAAATGCCAGCATCAGAACATTGAAAAGTTTGGAGTGAGTGTGAGGCCAGAGCAGAATTGAAAGATAGGATGAATGAGTTCGTAAGAGGTTTTTGCAAATGAAGTTACGGATTTTAAATGTTATGCTTTGTGTACATGGAACCACATTCGTTCAAAGGAAAGGCTAAGTGACAAATAAGATTTAAGGCAGCATAGGATTCCTGGTGAAGGGCTTTTGCCCGAAACGTCGTTTCTCCTGCTCTTCGAATGCTGCCTGACATGCTGCGCTTTTCCAGCACCTCACTCTCACCTCTGATCTCCAGCATCTGCAGTCCTCACTTTCGCCTCAGATATGGTCAGCTAGGGTTTTGTACAGACAAAGCAGGATAGGACATTGACCACAAGACATTAAGGAATACAGATTGATTTTTAATATTTTGCTATATACAGTTACACCTGAAAACGAACACAGTCGTATTGGGACAAAAATTAAAAAATAACTATTGACTTACTAGGCGAGCAGGTGCTAATTTTCAGTGGACCTTAATTTAGGCAGCTAGCAGTTCCTATCTGCATCAGATGAGTGCCCCTAAGTACATGTTAATGGAGTTAACTGATGTTAGCAGGATTCCCAATATCATTTTCAGGTCAGTTGATGCTGCTGATACTACTCCTTCAACTGTTTTGTGTTTCATGTTTGGTGCAGACTGTGAGGTGACCTATTTAAAGGGATCTTCCTATACAGTCAGGGTGGGCTGGGAGCTCTCATTTCTCCATCAGTGATTTGATCCTTAATGCACTTCGTTATTTCGTCTTCTTGCTGCTGTGCTATCTCATAAAAGTTTTCTTCATACTGTAGAGACCTGCTGCCCACCCTGCTGTTGTAGACTCATGATAAGCATCTGACCCGCTGGATTTGGAATCACAGAACCCTTACAGTGTGGAAGCAGGCCATTTGGCCCATTGACTCCACACCAACTTTCCCAACAGTATCCCACCTATAACCCCACATTTTCCATGGCTATCCCACACATCACTGGACACAATGGGTAATTTAGCATGGCCAATCCAACTAACCTGCACATCCTCGGACTGTGGGAGGAAACCGGAGCACCTGGAGGGAACCCAAAAAGACACTGGGAGATTGTCCAAACACCCCAAAGACAGTTGCCTGAGGGTGGAATTAAACTCAGGTCGCTGGCACCATGAGGTTGCAGTGCTAACTACTGAGCCACCATCCTTATGGTGCCATCCTAACAGTGAGTTGTGCACTGAAATGGCCAAGTTAGCCATTTGATTGTATTCAAGAAAATGGCTTACTTACGTCACTTCAGAGGCATTTAGGAATGTGCATTAAATTCTGGTCTTACCTGTGAAAACATTGAAATTGACTTTAACTATAACAGTCTTATTTGCTTTGCACAGATTGGAAACCAGTCCAGAAGAATTTTAAGGAGTTCTGAGAAAGATGGTAATAGACTTGGGAAACAATGGCCCATTTGACAGGGATGAGTAGATGGGGGTGAGGTAGTTATTGAAAGAAAGAGAAGCAAAATAAAAATGAAATCACCAGCTAGCTTGAGACCAGGAGGGGTAAGTGATCATGATTGGAGTAAAGAAGGAATCAAGAGGACTGGAATACTTCTCATGAAAATGATCAGCTTGGAAGTGGAAGGGGGAGAAATGGTGAGGGTGAAGATGGTTGTGCAATTGGAGGATGACTGGAACAAAGGATGACTGGAGGCAAATGTGGTAACAAAAGCAAAAGTACAGGTAGCCTCGATCTTCACCGTACATATCTGTGAACTCCTCACATTTTACTGTGGGGATAAGGGTGAACTGAGTAAGGAAAAGGATTTCAGAAGATGCTTTGTCATAGCAAAGGAGCCTTGCATTTTTATTAATCTTTAGGATGATTCTGGAGTAATACAAGGATTTGAAGAAAACAAGACATAACAGTGTTTGACATGGTTCAGCCAGATCTGACAATAAGTGATTGGACCAGTTATTCCAAGTGCACTCGGGAAAGTGACCTTGTGATCTAAAAGTGGATCTGTCCTCTGTACTGGCTAAATGGGTGCAATAGTTAATAATAGTTAGTTCCTGAAGAAGGGCTCATGCCCGAAATGTCGATTCTCTTGCTCCGTGGGTGCTGCCTGACCTGCTGAGCTTTTCCAGCAACACATTTTCAGCAATAGCTAGTGGAGACAGCTAGTGGGAGCAAATGTGCTGGCAGAATGATGATGTAGGCTGGCAGTAGCAGAACCATAATAATGGCTGGATGGTCAGAAAAGAAGGAGACGAAGAATGTACAGTTGAAGAAGCAGTTTTTTTTGTGAGCTGGTGATGATGATGGTAGGGGTAGAGTTAAGAGTAGTAATGAAGACTGGGAAGCAGGAAAAGATAACTTTGTCAAAGATCAACAACTCAGAAATTGAGACGACATAATAGAAGTAGTGAAGTAGTGACTATGGATGGGACAGTTAGTAAAGTACAGTAGAGAGTTTGGGAGGAGGGAATGCTAGAAGAGTTCAGGTGTATTTTGATAGTCTAGGAACTTAAAATGCCTTCAAATAAAATGTGCCATGACATGGCTATTATAAGATGACAAAGTTTCTGATAGCCAGGATGGGAAATAACTAGTCATATTTCACCAGTCATATGTTTGCTAGAAAAACTGTTTTATTTCAAGAGCCAGCAGAACTGGTAAAACTAATTAATGTGCTGTGAGGCTCGAATTCAAGTATGTGAAGATGAAAGATGTGAATAATGGATGCATACCCATAGTGTTTGCACAATGTCTGGGAGAAGCACTTTGGAATTAGTTGAAAGCTTCACACATCTTGACAAGAACATTCCAGCTAAAGGAAAACAAACATAAACTAATCTGCAGGATTAAAGAAAAACAGCTGCATTTCAGAAAGTGTCACCACCACCTATTTTGAACCAGGAGAACACAGCTATTAAAATGCTAGTGCTGTCTCCTTCAGCTGTGTTAGATGTTTCCTAAACTTGTAATATTCTAAAACACAGTTCAGCTTTGGATGCAGTCCATTGATGAGGCATGAAAAGATCTCCATAGTGCTATATGACCTAATTATGTCACATGAAACAATGAATCATCCCAAAAACAAACCTGACAGTTGTTGGTTTGCATTCATGATCCCATTTCCCAAAAACAAACAAACAGAATATTTATTTCTTCTTTGTAGTCTGCTGGAAGAATAAGTGTGGAGCACATGCTGTAATATCTATCAGCAACAACACCTTGTGCCTTTCATATGCCAAGGTGTAGTCAAATAAAAAAGGATTGCCAGCCAAAGATATCGGGTGAGAAGTTCAACAACTTAGAAGAGAGGCATGTTTTAAGGATTTTAATGACAGAGGGAAGGAAGATGATGTGATACAGCATTGTCAAGGAGAAATTCCAAAAGGCAAAATCTAATTGGTGGCAGGTATGACTGTCATTACTCAATGAAGATGAGGATGCAAAAGATGCTAGAGACAGGGAAACACTGAGTTTAGGAAATGAAGATTGGAGGATGCAATAGAGATATAGAACAACAAGAATTCAAGCATTGAGATAAACATTTTTAGGTTTGGACTACTGGGGCACCGGGCTATTACAAGTGATGAAGTAGTGAAGCCTTCTAGCGGTGATACCTCTGTTCCTTCACAATGCAAACCTGACTGTCACTCTTAAATTAGTTGTCAGCTTCATTCTTCTTTCACTCAGGATTAGATATTATGCCAATCACACAAATGAGCAAAATGGTATATGGATTTCAGTTCCAGCATGTGCATGCCATATGACTCAAACACTGGTGGATCATATCAACCAGGCACATCTTCCTATGTACAAAAAAATTCCCTTCAGCTGTTTGTACCAAGCAGAATGCTGACTGTACCTGACCTGCTGGCATGTTCAAAACGCAAGCAGTGGGTAAAATTCTGTGATTGGACAATATTTGTTAAATAATCATTTTGTTGCTCTATGCACTTATTGAAAAATGCTTTGTGTTTTCATTGATTTTACTTGCCAACATTTCTTTCTCTCTTGTTGCTTTCCTAATTTCCCTTTCAATTTCCTCACTACACCTTTTATACTACTTGAGGTATGTGCAGTATTGAATCTGTAATATCTGTCATTAGCTGCCCTTTTTGACTTTATTCTCTTCTTTAAGCACCCAGACATCTAGAGGGTACTGGCCTTGTTCATCCCACCCTTTTTCTTTCAGTCATCTCTCTTAATTGCTACGATATCCTGCTGTACATTTTAATGTGAGCTGTTTCATTATCTAGAATTCTTGCATTGATATATACACCATTTGGCACTTCCAAATTCTCTTGTTACCTATTTTCTAGCCTTTGTTTCCTCTCCTTTCAAATTACACTGATTAATTTAGTGCCTTCAACTTTTTTTTTTTCTCCTTTCTGAATATAATCTCAGTGGCCCTTTCCCCTACCAAGCTAGTTAAATCTTGCCACAAAACCCCAAATGCAACAGTGGTCTTGAATTTGTTGAGGTCTAACAAGTTGATAATATTCACAACACTAGCCAAAAGTGATCCCAAAACCTCAAAAATCTAAATCCCTCCTTTCTATATCGTCTCTTCAGCCATGTAAATATCAGTTATATCTTCCAATTTCTGTCCAAGGAAATCTTCAGATTATGTGGAAGTAGTGATTGGAACCAGGTGGATCTCATTGACTATGAGATCCTTGATTGGGGTTGTTAAGATGGGCCAATCAGGGACCCCTGGCTGACAGACATAAACAGGAGACTCAGAATTTCTTCACTGTAGGGAGTGACTCTGAGCTGGCTGGCCATAGTCAGTATACTGTGCATGTGTAAATAAAAGGCGACTTGGTGACAGGATACTGACCTCTGTGCAGTTGTTCCAATGGAGAAGACAAGGAATCCAAAAAGTATGAAGACAAGCTGATGAAGAGTGTTGAACTCTCCCACTTGATACATTAAATTTCAAATAAAGGTTTCTTCCATTCAGTTGACCAATTTGACGATTATATGTTAGAAGTGTCCATAAGGCTTTTTTCTTTCACTCTCTTACTATCTCCCCATTTAAGATGATACCTCTATTCATTAGAATTACTCATTGTTGCTGACAATGGCATTGTTAACTCACCATTTTTCTGTACTTTATCTGCACTTTCAAGATCATGTCAAGCATGGGTTTATGAAAGACAAATCATGCTTGACAAACATGTGAGAGAGTTTTGAGGATATTACTAGTGGACTTGGTCAGTGGGAAGTATTGGATGTGGTTTACTTAGATTTTCAGAAGACATTTGATAAGGTCTCATATAAGAGAGTAGCATGCAAAATCAGAGCATATGGGATTGGGGGTATTGTACAGACATGGATAGAGAACTGTGCTGGCAGATATGAAATAAGGAGTAGGAATAAAAGGATCTTTTTCTGAGTGGGAGGCAGTGATTAGTGAGGTACTGCAGGGATCAGTGCTAAGATTCCAACTGTTCACCATGTATATTAATGATTTAGATGAACAAACTAAATGTAATACCTCTCAAATTAAATAAAACAAACTAGAACAGAGGAAAAGGTCAAGAGTGATAAGGACAATTGATGGCAGGTTGAGGGTAAGTGGGGCAGTTTGACTGTTCTGGGGAGAAGCTTAAATGTAATTGATAGTCGATCAGGAAGATGAAGGATATTGACGAAATGTAAGCATAAAGCAAAGGTAATGGAATCAGTCTTGAGGGTGATGGAGGGAAGGTCAAAGTTGACTGAAGAAGGGTGCAGGATGATTGTCATTGTCCGACAGGGTGGCTGCATCAACAAGGTGCTCTCTGCATCTTGCGGATGGAGTTGAACATGATGGGTCGGATGGAAACCAAAGTATGAACAACACTGAGTGTAGGGCCTCCTGTTGTTCTAAATGCTAAAGATAGGTGGGGGGCAGCCCTGGGAAACCGGGAGCCCTGCTATTCCTAGATGGCCCTCAGGAAAACATGCAGTGGCAGTGATGAATCATGCGGCCGCTGTTTGTCTGCGCTCAGCTATTTGCCACCTTCATTAGGAACCACTTGTTCCAGGTGGCTGGTGGAGAGGAAGGGAAAATGTGACACTCCCAAAACCTCCTCCGAGCCAGCGAGAATTGTGCTTCAGGCAGGCAAGGAACTGTCCTTAAGTGGGAGCTGGCATCACTCAGAAGTACATGGGAAATGGTGAACAGGACTTCCTGCCAGTTAACACAGAGGGACCAGAGATTTAGATGACCTCAAGATTATAAATAGCAGAATATGGGAGCTGTTCAGAAGTGCATTGGAATTGTAAAGTCCTGTTTAATATAAAACTTTTAAAACTTTAAGAGCTCATTAGATCTAATCTGATCAGAAAGATGAACATCCCTGAAAGGAAATATTGTGAAATGAAAATGGCTCTGTTTTGGCAGTGTTTCCTGTTCCAAGATTTCTAATTACTCTTCTAAAAAGCAGTAACCAGCTACGATTGATGGATAGATGGGAAATACAGATCAGCCAAATTCCAACTGAAAGATGGAAAATCCTAGAAGAATTGAATGGCCTACCCCTGTTCCCATGATGGCTTGCTGCATATGATCTGGTAGTAATCCATTCAGCCCAGAAAAGTTCTGTGCTTGTCCTGTGCTCCATCTGGATTAATCTCACGCTGACAGAAGTGGAGATTTGACCTCAATGAATCCTGATCCAGGATTTACAATGTTCATCACTGTCTAGTGCACTTTGTTGGAAATGCATTTACTTGAGTGAATGAAGACAAACTTAGATTCAGCTCTTGTTGTTCTTTGTTCAAATCATATGCAATCAATATATCTGGTCACATGGAGGCTTTCTTTGAAGCCATGACCTAGCCGGATCCTTCAAAAGAGTTGGAAGAAGAAGAGTTATGGGGGAAATAACTTTACCGTGCTCGTGATATAAAACAAACCTGAAGATTTACTAGTGGATATAAATGTTCAATTTTCATCCTGGCAAGGTTGTTTTAAAAAAAACCATTTTAATTCAAACCTTGTGTAAGAACAGTACACATTAGAAGGGTTAATGTACTGGCCGCAACTTCTCACATAAGGCATGTTAAACTGTGCACATTCCACAGGAATTTCCTCATTGATTTCAACGGCTGTTTTGGAGACAGTGCCAGTAGTAAAGTAATCTGGTGATTCTGCACATCCTATTAGTTACATCTGCAACAAAATGTGCATTTCATAAATCAGATCCCAGTGAGAGATGTGAACGAAATATATTAGGCAGACTATGTGCCATGGCAAAGTGGTGGAACATAGATTTGTGATTCATTTTCCAGATAATATTTCAATCATTGATTTTTTTTTAAAATGACCAGATAAAACAAATATTCTATTTTTCCATTATTTGTTTTGTAATGTTATACGACTAGGTCAATGCCGATTCTGTAGGAATATTTCTACCTGCTGTGGACATCAGGGATAACTTCAGCTGTTATAGATTGTAAGACCTAATGGAATATTAAACTGGTCCAAAACACAGTCAGACATCTGGCAGCTAGACTCCCCTCCAACGGCTGGCCATTATACAGCACTGACTGACTATCCCCTTTATGATCTGCCACCATATACAAGCTGATGAGCACAGTTCTTTACTGTCATAAATCTCGCTGATATATTTTATTTTACAGAGTGGAATAATTGTGATTTTGTCATTTCAGGAGAAAATAATTATAATAGTTTGCTCTTGAATTGACTATTAGATGAATAAGAATGGCTTGCAAAAACGCACTATCTAATTTCTCCATCTTGTGGAGGAGAGGGTAGTCTGCTTACAGTAGTTTCCCTGCACAACACTGCTTGATATTTGATATGTGAACAATTGCAGACACAAACAGATATCCCACAGTGTATTTCAACACAAAGTATAAACTTTGGACACAGGAAACCTGAACCACTTATATTGGGTTGTCAAATGAATTAGTTTGTTGAATCAAGGATTTCTAGTCAAGATGGTCGACATATAAAATAAAAGTGCTTATGTGATCATGATTCCAAACATCCAAGAACAAAGTCAGCCAGCATGAAAGTACTGCCAAGCCAGAGGTCCCAAAAGTGCAGATTGCCACTGACTACATCCAGGTAGCCATGGGAACACCTCACAATCGACTGGTACCCTCACGAACAGGAAAGACAGTTTACCCCATCAGTGACTGAGTAGTCACTGTGAACAAGCCATGTAGTTCTATGCCTGGTGTCCTAGTTTTCACCAAAGATCCTCGGACAGCACCTTTCAAACTCATGACTACTTTCATCTAGAAGGACAGGGACGGTAGATCCATGGGAACACCACAACCTGCAAGTTCCCCTCCAAGCTATTTACCATCCTATCTTGGAAATATATTGCTGTTTCTTCACTGTTGCAGGGTCAAAATCCTGGAATTCCCTCCCTAATGGCATTGTGGGTCAACCCAGAGGAGGTGAACTGCAACAGTTCAAGAAGGCAGCTCATCATCACCTTCTCAAGGGCAACTAGGGACAGGCAATAAATGCTGGCCAGCCACATCCCACAAATGAACAAAAAATGATGTTTATGCGTTTCGTGCAAATCCAAATGTCCACCCTGCTTGACTGGTTCAGTACTTCAAAGGGTAACAGCTTGGGCACAGGATTGGTACTCGTGATGTCTGGGTGAAACTCATATTGGCCTTCCAAGCAGCAATATAAGCAAGCACAACGGACTGGCAGAGCCATCACATAATGCGCCATCAAGTGACTGAAGCACTTCCACTGCCTCCACAGGTCCTCTCATTTTCTGCAGTACAGTCTACAGAGACTCCAACTTTGCAGAGTTATACTGCTGCCTGCTGAGCTAGCCTATGGAACAAGGTAAACATGGATAAATCTGCTCCAACTGGTACTGAAGACAGATGACGGTGGGAATAGGGCAGAAGCTGGAGGGTGTCAGCAACAGCCTGCTGTCAGTATTATTTACCTACAGATGATAGTCTAACATTTCAGCTTATCCTCTCCCTGCCTTCACCCTGCTCCCCATTTCCACATTAACACTCCTCAACCCTTCCACCCCTAAAGAACTGCCAACTGTTAACCAGTTGTGACCTAATCTTTCCTGTTTTTAAACAGTGGAGGCATACTTCCCCAACTGTCTCTGTTAGTGGGCTTTGAAGTTGTAGTCAGTGTTGTAAAGTTAAACAAAAAGTAGAATTTAATTCATACACTTTTGAACAAGGGGAGAATATTTTGTAACCCAGACATGCTTACATGATTCCATGTGATGGAATCAAAAAAGGATAGAGTGATTATTCAATTAGTAGCAACTTAAGTACAAAACATTGGAAATGTAGTTGTTTAACAATGTCTTTTCTTTCAAAGTCGACAAGTAGAGTTAACAGTCTGAAATTTCTTTGTGCGACTCTGTAATTGACTAGCCAGAAATGAGGAGTTGAAGACAGTTCCTTCTCTTCAAAAATCTTCTGAGGAGGTTTTGCTGAAATAAACTCCTGATTCACTGTTCGATAAAAGATGTTTTATTTACAGAGAACCCAGATACAGGTCATTGGTTCTTTTATACAGGCAGAGACTTTTCCATTGCAGTTCGGTGTCAGGCGTGTTAACATGGACAGACAATATTGGCAGGAACAGCACTAATCCTTAAACTCTTATTTCAATATTGTAATGTTATAAAGGCGGTTGGATTCAGTTCTGACAGAGTTGTGTGACCAAACCTTTTTGACAGGGAGAAGCAAGTACCACTGACACAAAGGCTTGCATTGTAAATAGTCAACTATCTATGGCCTAGTCCAGAGATTAAGTGGAAAGTTATTAACACAATTTTTTTTGTAGGATGGGTGTTCACTTGCAATTCTATTCTGTAAGAGATTTGTTTTCTTGGCGAGGATCATCTCTACTGCAGTTTATAAAGCAGTAGTTAGCATTCCACACCTACCAAAGAATACATGGAGTGTTGATTGTCTGGATAATTTTGCCATTTGAGAAGTTTCTGGAAGATTACTGCTAAATCCAGTCACAAGATTTTTACAGACATCTTTGTTGGGCAGTTTAAATGTCACAAGATACATATATAGATGTGCATTAAAAATGGTTTCTTACTCTTTTTTGTAATATTCAGTGTACTTCTGATTTGTTCAGATTTGTTTAACGAATGCTTGGCAGATCTAGGAGACCCAGTATGCTCTTTTTATATTATTATTGGCACCACAGTTTTAGTTAAATGTTGTTCAGTCAAAACCAGGTGGCACGAGATGCCTCCGACCAAACCCCATGCCATGGGTCTCAAACCATTTCCATTCAGATTTAGATTGGCCAACATGATGTTTAGTTATTCTGAAAATTAGCGTTTCTGTGCAGAAGAAATTGCTTTGAGATTACCCTTAAATTCCAGAAAAATTACTCCTTTAAATGATCAGTGATCCAGTCATAGCATTGAAGCAGTGAGTAAGTAGAGTCAGCAATCAGTGTGGCTAGTTCTTCTCTCTGATACAGACTTGTTTCAGAGCTGGATATCATTTTGAGTTTAAAAGGTCATAATTGTAAATTATGCCAGAGGTGCTCTTGGCATAGAATTGGAAATAGTAGCTCAGGTATCTCTTTTAGCTGGAAGCTACATTTTATTATTTGCAGGCACCAGTCTAGACTACTTTTGTAAAGAATATTTCAGTTCAGTTTTGTGTAATAACAGATTTGTGAGAAAGTCTGAGTGAAAGATAATAGTAAATACAAATACGCTGAATCACAAAAATGAGATGCATTTTATTTTAACAAGATTAAACACCTTATATTGTGTAGCACTTTTGGAAGTGCTCATCTCTGTGTGACAGAGAGATGAGCTTCTGTTTTAGGGCATAGGTTGATAATATCACATTCATATGAGGAATACTGCATGAAGTAACACTTCTGGTGCAGAATTTTATGTTGCTGAAGCCCGGGTGCCCCCTTCACATGCAATAAACGCTCTGTGATAAGAATGTTGTTTCTTAATATCTAAACTGAGAATTATCTTACTTAAAAAAATGAATCACCAACAGCAGAACTCTTAAGCCCTGATTTGAACTCTCATGGAGGAGTGGGTGAGGTGGGTACAGCTGGCCTAACCTCAGGATTGTAAGAGTTGTGATATTTTAACTCTCAAACGATATCTAATGTACAGATTTTTTTCCTGCAAGTTCCTCTCCAAAATACATCCATCCTGAGTGGAAATAAATCACTATTCCTTCACTGACGTTGGCTGAAAATCCAGGCACTCCCTCCATAAGAGCATTGTGGGTCTTCCTACAGCACATGGACTGCAGCATTTCAAGAAGGCAGCTCAACATCACTTTCTCATGGGCAACTAGGGATAAACAGCCAGCAAAGCCTACATTCCATGTTTTGTTTTATATGTTGACAGAATAAAATCGTCACGTGCTAGGCCAGCATTTATTGCCCATCCATAATTGTCTAGAGGGCAGTTAAGAGTTAAGGGTCTGAAATCGCATGTAGGCCAGACTATAAGGATGACAAGCAGAAGGCTGGAAGAACACAGCAAGACAGGCAGCATCAGGAAGTGAAGAAGTCAATGTTTTGGGTGTAACCCTACTTCAGGACTGGGGCGCTTGGGTGTGGGGGGAGCTGCAGATAAAGGGGGTGGAGGGCTCAGGGTGGTGAAGTAGGGATAGGTGAACACAGGTAGAGCGTACGACCTGGTTGGTCGATGGGAGGAATGAATCCGGTTGGTGGCAGGGAGGAAGGGTCGCTGAGAGGAATGGAAGGGAGGGAGACGGGCTGGGAAGGGAGTTGACGGATAGGAAGGGAGGTTAGTTGAAATTGCAGCTCCCCTTACATCCATCCCCAGTCCTGAAGAAGAGTTACTCCCAGAACGTTGACCTCTCCACCTCCTGATGCTGCCTGGCTTGCTGTGTTCTTCCAGCCTCCTGCCTGTCTACCTTGGATTCCAGCAGCTGCAGTTTTTTTTGTCTCAGACCAGATAAGGATGGCAGATTTTCTTCCCTAAGGGACATTAGTGAACCAGTTGGGTTTTTACTGATGGTTATCATTAAACTTTTAATTCCAAATTTTGATTGAGTTCAAATTTCACCATCTGTCATGCTGAGCTTTGAACCCAGACTGAATAAAATGAACGAGCAATAAATGTTTCCCAATCAAAATCTACAGAAACTGGCTACTGACCTGTGGGGTGGGGATGGGGATGGGGGTATGATTAGAATGCCAGATGACAATGGGCCACCCCAGGAGCACTACCCAGCTCCCGGGAAAATGGCTGGGAGGGAGATCAGCCAAGAAAGGACCTCAAGTTTGGGTGGAGACTTGGGATCAGCGTTTAAAAGTTTCTTTATGGGGCACCAAAGGAGGTATGCTTGCCCTTCCAGCCTCAAAATGAGAGTCAAAGCGTAAACATATTTAGGGGAAAATAAGTTAGTTCACAATATGAAGGTGTGCAGGCATAAACTGATTTCCTGGGGCAGACAATGTTGCTGACTGTGGTCTACATGCTCCTCTCAGCATTCTGCACAGATGGCTCACTTTGATATTGGTTTGCAAGCTTCCCATTACTCAGGGATTTGAAATAGAGCTTTGCAAATACACTTTCTTCCCCTAAATCTTTTTGGGCATCTTCTAGACTGGTGCCAACTTCCCCCCCCCCACCCCCTTTCAATTGGGTTGATCTGTTGGGAAAACCACAGGCAGACACAGTGGTTAAAATAATATTTAACACAGTGACATCAGAAGATCCTAAATCTGCATGTATAAAGGGGTTTTTGCCAGTCCCTGCTGGATGACCCTCTCAACTATATGGAATGATAAGTTTGATTAGAACTGCTTTGAAGACAACAAGAACCTTGTGGCTAATTACCATGGACATTTTGAACAGCCTTCCTGCTTGGCTTCTGTCAAAACCTTTTGATTTTGGAGTTCAACAGAATCGGAACAGATGAAAGAAAAGGCAGATGAAGAGAATACCATGCCACCACACCTGCCAGCCAACAATTAAGGTCACTATTCTCTAGTTACAGAATCATATCATCTGTTACAGCAGTAACTGCAACCATGAGACTGACAGGATAGATATGACATCACTAGTGGTGCTCAAGATCACCACCAACTTCAATGTTTCTGTTTTTACTGGTTTCCATGGTGCTATGGAGAACGGGCAATTATGCAGACCACATATGTCAGAAAGCTGAAATGTGTTGTAAATCTTTCCCTTTTAAATCTTTTCTCTCTCACCCTAAACCTATGCCCTTGAATTCTGGACTCACCCCATCCCAGTTAAAAAACCTTGTCCATTTACCCTACCCATGCCCCTTTGATGCTATAAACCTCTATAAAGTCACCCTCAGCCTTTGGCGCTCCAGGGAAAACAGTCTCAGCCAACTCAGCCTCTCCCTATAGCTCAAACCCTCGAACCCTGGCAACATCCTGTTAAATCTTTTTTGAACCATTTCAAGTTTCATAACATCCTTCCTATAGCAGGGACACCAGAATTATGTTTGAAAAGATAAAGCTAACCATTGATAATAGTTCAAAAAGTAAATTCCTCTTCCTCCTCTGCCAGCATCACTTGCTTCTTTAAACCAGTGATTTGCAGGATACAACCTTCTTAAGTGAACAAATTGTACCTTTCTGGATGTGTGTGCTAGCCTTCCATTATGTATGACAGTATTTTGTGCATTGGTGGTCAATCTGCTGTTATGATAGCCTGTGCGGTCAGGAGTCTAACCCTGACCTTGGCAGTCTCTGCTGCAGAGAGGAAATAGCCCAGTGAGAAGGTGCAGGATTGACTGGCCTTCAGTTACTCTGCATCCTCTCCTCAGCTATCTGAGCTTTTTGTTTCTGCTCCCCTCTTTCATGCCCTTCCAAACAGTCAACCCCAGAGCTTATTGCTGTTAGCAACTGTCTCCCAGTTGTCAGTGTCAATCTCCACCATCTTCATTTCCCTATAGAAGAGGTGTGGATGCCAGGAAATCATGACCCACCCCCTCCCCCAGTGGCCATTTTACTGTACAGAAGGTGTGTGGTTATATGGTCATTGTTCATCTGATAAACACAACCAAACCAATGCAGATGTTGAGTTTTCATGACAGTGTGTTGATGGAATTAGCACACTCCAGGACCTCTGAGTTAGTGACCTTGCTTTATCAACAGGTGTCTAGTATTAATCTAACACAGTGAAGTCTTTACTTTTGTCAAGCACATGTTGTCCAAATCTAACCACTTTAGAGGAGTATGCTTAGTGTGCAGGCTTATTAGACTGAGTTTGGTGTTTCAGTCAGCTTGCTGCTGTTACTCTCTTACTCAAATGCACCTTTTGTGATGTGTCTTGATTTTAGCATCAAGCTATAGATTCCTCGTGGCCCTGTAAAGATGATGTCTTTATTTTTCTGTATTTTTAACTGTAGACTGAAATTAGAAAGAGCTGTTTTAAAACCAAGGTTTACTGCATGTTGTTGAAAGTGAATAACCTGACTCTCAATGTAAGTACTCTTTACACAGCTACTGGTTCAAGCAGCAGTAAGAGAAGGTGCAGACAAGTTGGAACCAAAGGTGTATACAAATGGAGATTCAGCTAGCAACAAATTGCTGATTGATGTGTGGACTAGTGACCAATTATAGATGACAAAGGCTTTCTCCTTGCCAACAAGTATTTACTTGGCTCTCAGGTAGTTGTGAGGCTGTGAACAAGACATGGAGATGCCATCTGACCCTCACAAGTCCACAGGCTGTCTCTTTTCTCGATAGTAAAAAATCACACAAAGTGTGAATGAAATCTATTTATTTTATCCTCAGCAGTTGCTGTAAACAGACTCTTATTTGATGTGTCAGAGACCTTTATAGGTTTGAAGCAATCACCCTGTGCCTTCGGGAAACGAGTTAAAGTATCCTGAGGAGGAAGACCATGAAGCACCATTCTGATCCGCACAAGAACAATCTCATCAAACTCCATGGACAGGCTCCACTGAACTGCCCTTCCAGTTTTACCCTCCACTTAAAACAACCATGGATTTTAACCAGTACAGTTATTTGGCAATGGTTCATAAACGATTCTCATTGTTAGAATTTATTTGTTTGTAATAAATAACAGTTTTTGTTAAATACAGGGATCTAGTCCATACTTTCTGTCAACCTGGGTTTAAAAGACAGGTAAATTTGGGAATACTGCATACTTCTTAAAATCTTTGTGCTTGGTGATGATTCAAAGGATAACAGGGCTTGATTCCCAGTGTGCTATCCTAGTGAGGTGTAGCAGTTGTGGAGTCTAGATATATGAAGTTATAAGTAACCTCCAGCATCACACTGTCAATGCTGATAGCTGGTAGCAATGTAGCAACATCTAGGGCAATGCTATCATCCACCAAGTGTCCAACAGGTCGATGTGATGTGTCCACTTTCCAGCTAAAGTGAATTAGCATTCTTTCTGCTTTTCTGAGCAAGGTTGTTTCTTAGGATGTGCGCACCTCTAATGATAGCTGTAAATGAAAATACAGAAGATGCTGTGTGTGTTGTCTTGGCATGGACCAGTACAAGTGCTGACAAACTGCTCTTTCCAACCTACAGAAATACAAGAGGAGCAAATGACTGCAATTCCGGCCATTCCTGGAGCATGCAGCATAGCTGTTTACAAGCCTGGCTAGTGTTCATAACTGTTGCCAAATAATGACAGCAATGATAAGTCAGGGAAGGATTTATTTACAATAACAACTTGAATTTACAGAGATCCTTTGGCATATGAAACATCCTAAAACACTTCACAGAAATATAAACAAAACAAAACAAATACTGAACCAACGAAGAAATTCAACCATAATGTTGTATGAAAGGTGGGATCGATCAGATTTGGGAAGGGTTAGGAAAGAGGGTGTGATGGTATACTGTCCCTTTGCTGGTAGAGCAGGATTTTGAGGAAAGTAGTGATGACAGTGACTTTGCAAAAGAAAGAAGAGTATTGAAGAGAGGGAACCATTTCCAATTTCAGCTTGCATAGGGACCACGAAGAGAAGTTGGCTAGTCAACAGTTTTATGAAAATTGCATCAACAACGGAGACAAATCTCCTTGATAGGATTTGTTCAAAGGTGCCATGAGAGGAAATAGAAGAGAAGGATATGGGGTCAGTGATGAGGCATGGGATCACTAGTGAGGACACACTGTTGGTTTGCTAGGGGAAGGAATAAGAAGCAAAGGCAGCTAAATGGATAGTTTCAATCTGAGTGACAAAGCTTGTCACATGTGTTTTTGGAGATAGAGGGGTCGGGGAAAAGAGTTTATGGAGATGTGTGGTAATGGAGAAAAAGGGTAAGGATTTTTCCATTTTATTTAGTGTTATCCTGAACTGGTAGGCAGTTTCAACAAAGGACAATTAAGTCTAAATACATTTGATATGGTGTAACTTGATCTGGTTATGGATGGTGACACCATTTGTTGACTAGTTGCACTGTTGATATCCAATAGAATGAAGGAAATAAAATCATGGTCTATACTGGACAGTTGGCCAGGATGGGAGGAAGTAAATGTTTTATTGGAAACTAGATCTTCGGGGATAGAGGTAAATGAGTGTTTGAGCAGCAGAAATATCACGATGGATGGAGGGTTAATGATTAATTTTTTTTGACTGTGCCACTGCATAATGGTTCCCAGACAGACTCAAGACTTGAAACTCAGAAGCAGAAGTACAGCATTGACTGACATGACAGTTTGACTGCAGACTGCTGAAGCTCAAATAAATTTTATATAGTTTTCCTATTTTTATGTGCCCTTCATTAAAGTAAAACTATAATTCATACATTTAGATATTGTACAAGCAATTGATCTACTATTTGTTTATTATATTTTCAAAGTGTTAGTTTTTCCATGAAGCAATATAACTTTGGCACGTTGAAAATGGATTAAAAGTGCATATTGCATAATATCCTGCTCATTCAGAAATAAGTTCTTTGGCAGTAACATGTCAAAGATTTACAATTCACTCACATAGTTTTGTTGCAGACATGGAAGTGATGTGAGATAATTTCCCCTTGTCCTTACTTATTGACTGACTGCAACAAGATGTATTTCTGAAGAGTGTTTTAACTCTTCCAGTGTTGAATTTTAAGAACAGATGCAAAATTTGTTTTGCTTTAAGTTTAAATGAAATGGAGGGATAAATATTTATTTATTACCACACCCCAATGTACACTCATTATTCACACATGCACATTCCACACAATAAAAAATGTAACATGCATTTAGTTTTATGAAAGGGTCAACAAAGCCATTTCTATTTGCAGACCTCAGTTTGGCTGTTGAAAGATGTCTACAATGAAATAGTCTCCCTTGTTTCAGTTGAAAAACAATGATGGTTGGAAGTTTCTGGATTTTCTGGTCAAAGTTCTATAGTGAAGATTAAGATGCAATCTGCCTGTGATAATTTCTAGATGGTGTTCTTTCTTTTTCTGGAGCTCTTCCCTAGGGGGTCTTCTTTTTTGCCCAGGTTAACTGACTCCTGGCTATTTCAAAATGTTAGTTTGTTTTATCAACAACTGTTTTTTGTCTTGTGACAACAGTGTTGGGTTTTTTTTATGCCCACACATTAATTTGATGTTACAACTCATCATCACACATCAATAATCCAATTAGGAACACCTTCAAATGTCTTTGTGTATTCCCATTTTCCCAATAAATTTCACAGCATATGGTTTGAGTGTAATCGTTTGTGTTATCTCAAATCCTTTGTGTCTTAGTGTTTGTAACACACTCCGAACTCTGTAATGCTGGATACAGATAGCAGTTCAGTGACATTATTGGATCACTGATCTTGTCATTATAATTTCCTCTCATTTTAAACTCTGCAGTATCTTACGATCCAGTATCTCATTAAAGGCATTGGAGATTTTGACTATTTGCATACTCCCTTTATAATTTTACAGATGCAGTTCCAAATGGGTCATTTGAAAAAAGTCATGTGTAACTCAGCTATCCAGATGGATGTAGATTTGATTCCTGATCTCTATTGTATTGATCAACCTGAATGAACATGGCATTTGTGGTATTATAATTAGCCTCTGCACTTCCAAAGTGGGATCTGAAAAATAGCCAGAATTCTTGATTACAAGTGATTGAATGTGCAGCACTTAATTGGACTTGGCTATGATCTCATCCCAGCCAGCAGTTACTTTTTAGGTTCAGATTACTTGAGTGAGCCATGAGAGGTAGGTACCTCAAAGTGGTTAATGGGTCATAGAATACATTTCTAAAGTCTGATAATTTGTATAAATATGAAATACACAAAGGACTTTTAGATTGATATAGCAAATATGTTTGTTTAAATTTTGATTTACTCATGAATCATTGTGGCATTGGAGCTTTTTGATGGATTTGTAAGGAAATTTTAAACAGGAAGACATAAATCTCCTTTTCTTTCTCATCAAGATCTAGCTCCAGATCCACTCTGCGTTTTGGTAGATAACTTGTGTAGATAACTTACATCCTGTTTTAGAATCTACAGTCTTCGAGAAAAATATTTATCTTTTGAAGAACATGACCTGGAAGTAATAAACTATTTTGAAGGTGTTAATAGTTTGGGCCTCCAGCTAATTCAGTTATTAAACACCTTGCCCTAAGTTGTAGTTTAAACATAAGCATGCTGGTGATGATCAAGTTGTTTTAAATTGAGTTGATTTAATTTTTAAGGTTTGACTAGCAGAGTGTAGATAGCACATTGTGATATAAAATAGTGTTGTTGAACTATCATTTCTGCCATTCAACATCTTTCTGTAAACACAGAATGATTCAGTTTTTAACTCTGCTAACTGATCACTGTTCATAAGGAGCTTTTGTCTTCCTGCTTTGCAGATGTGAGTTTGCAGATTGCCATTGAATAAATCTAGGTCACAGAATGTAACTTCAAAAACAGGCATGAATATTCCTCTTTTCCATGTCACACAACAGCTTCTGAGGTCGATGCTGCAGGTAGTGTAAGCGTCTTACTTTCCCCCCACGATAATCCTATCCTAGTCCTTCATAGAATAGAATCATTGAAAGAAGGTATTGAGCTTCTCAAATGTTGTTGGAGCTGCTTTCATCCAAGGAGTGGAGCCATTATAGCAGCCTTGACATGTACCTTGTAAACGCTGGACAGGCTTTGGAGAGTCAAGAGATGAATCACTCACTACAAAATTTGCAACCTCTAATCTGGCCTTATAGCTGCAGTATTTAGATGTTTCTTTTCCAATTCAGTTTCTGGTCAACGCTAACACCTGGTTAATGATAATGGAGGCATTCACCCTGAATGATGTTCCGGTCTTGCTCCATATGGATATGGACTACTTTGATATCTAAGAATTGACAAATGACACTGAACCCAGTTCTGTCATTTTCATTATGACTTTGCATGAAACTCATTCCACCGGTAAGCATAACAATCCATAAATCAACTCAGCACTGCTGCATTGTAACTGAATTTATGCAATCTGACTCATTTTTCTCACTAGCATTGAATCAATCCTTTATCAGACCAGTACAGGCCATGATTTTGCTCCCTTCATTCTACTGCATATAGATTGTGTAACCAATCCTCATTACCATCTATAACCAGAACCAGCTAGACTGTATCAAGTGTATTAAGACTACATTGTTCTCTGCTAAAACTGCCCATTAGTATAGGGTCACATTAGAGAAACACAAAAGTCCTTTTTTTCTCCATTACTAACCATCTCCATAAACTTATCCCTCTGACCCCTTAAGGAAAGGTAGATCATCCAGGTCTCATTTTTATCTTCAATCTTCTATTTTACTTTTATGTATGCGAGTGTGGTCATTGGTTCTCTGATATTTCATTACAAAATAAATTGTTTCTCTTGCTTTTAATTCTGGTGATGGGGTGAGTTCAAAAGTGGGTGGGTTTGGGTCAGTTTTTTTCATAAACTGAAACCTGACTCTAAGCTGTCACATTGGATTTAATGAAGCTGGGACAGAAGGCAGTGACAAGACCATTGCAATGGAGACAGATCGGCAGTTCAATTATCTTAATAAAGTTGGCATAATCTTTGCAGGCGAAAGGAGCTGCAGACAGCTTTGGGCAGAAGGGCAGCAGCTTTACAGCATCCTGTTTGGGCACAGAGGAGCAGGAGTGATCGCCACATAGACCCCCTCTTTGACATCAGATCCCCGTATTCTCCAATAGGGTTTGTTTCTTTCTGGGGTTTGGGACTAGGCTCCTGCTGTGATCAGACACCCCCCTGAAGATTGGGTCCACACACTGTGATTGGACTCCACAACATGAAGAGAAACCTTCTGCGTTTCCTATCTGAACCTCTGCCGGCCCCCCTACCCCACCACTCAACAGCTAGTCCCCCTTAAAAACCCTTCTCTGTGGATATCCAGATCTATCCTTCCAGCCCATAAAACTGACCTGTCTCTTGCTATCCTCCTTTTTATTGTTACCCTCTTCCTTGTGCTCATTGTTCCCTATTAGTCTCTTTACTTCTTTCAGTTCTTGATTCTTCCTTTCTTCAAGTCCTAGTCATTGAGTCATACAACATTGAATCTGAACCTTCAATCCAACCAGTCCATGTTGAACATAATCCGAAACTAAACTAATCCCACCTGCCTGCTCTTGGCCCATGTCCCTCCAACCCTTTCCTATTCATGTACTTATCCAAATGTCTTTTAAATATTGTAATTGTACCCACATACACCACTTCCTCAGGAAGTTCATTCCACATGCAAACCATCCCATGTGTAAAAATTTGCCTCTTACATCTATTTTAAATCTCTCTCCTCTCACCTTAAAAATGTTCCCCCTAGTCTTGAAATCCCCCATCCTAGGGAAAAGTCAGCTACCATGAACACTACCTATTCCTCTCATTGATTTTATGAACTTTTATCAGATCGCCTCTCAAGCTCTTAATAATCCAATGAAAAATGTTCCAGACTCTCCAGCCTTTCTTTATCACTCAAATCTTCCATACCCAGCAACATCCTGGTAAATCTCTTCTGAACCCTCTCCAGCTTGATAAGATCCTTCCTATAGCAGGGTGACCAGAACTGGAAACAGTACTCCAAAAGAGGCCTCACCAATGTCCTGTACAACCTCAACATGACTTCCCAACTCCTGTACTCAAAGGTCTGAGCAATGAAAGAAAGTGTGTCGATAACCTATTGGAGATGTACAAACATCTGCATCCTTTTATTCCCTTGCTCACTGGACATGACTCTCACATTCTGCATATTGCCTTGCTCCCTTTGTTCTAATTGTAGAGGCAGGGATTTTACTTACCACAGAACTACTTCTTTGGAATAACCTTCATAAACTCTCTTTCCTTTTGGAATCCTTTTTTTGCAATCTATCGAACTGACCATTCACGTTTTGTCACGGCTTAGTGACTTTATTCATTTCTATCACCTTCTACCCTCAAGATCTGCCTTTAATACACTAAGTTCTTGCAGCAATTAAAGTGCATGCCTTCTCTCCAGTGTTTTCTCTTGATTTATTTGTTGCCAAAGAAAAAAACTGAAGAGGATGCCAAAAGGTCTTCCTTCCATTTTTTGAAAAATGTTGGCAGGGTGTTTACTGTCTAGCTTTGCCTTCAGACTTTAATTTAATGTCGTATCCAACAGACACTATGGCACTGCACTGGTTTGTTAACCAAGCCTGAAAACATGAGTGTGTTATCTAGTCAGTCAGCAGTCATTAATAGTTATTTTTAAGGAAAGGTTGTATTCACCTTATCATGTATCATTCTATATTTATAACATTTCAGTGAAAGCATACCTTGGGGACTCTTGTTTCTAACTGACTTATTAAGGAGCAGTGTTAGTGTATGTACTTCATCAGCTTATTAGTCGAAAGTAGGCCACAACTTCCTGAGCCATTCATCAATTTAAATCGGCTGCTCTTTCTTTTGCAGTCCCTTTGGTGGCTCTGCAGTCAAAACTACAGAGCCACCTGCCGATTTATTAAATTACCTGCAATAATTTAACCGAAACATTAATATTTTACTGTTCTCTGGAAAACTGATTTATCTTTCTGTCAGAGAAGCATGCACTTCGTTTGTTGGGTTGAACAAGTTGGTGCAGTTAGCAACAGGATAATTTCCCATTTTAAGTAAAGATCGGCCCATCTATCTACCAGTTAATTTCATTCTTGTTGAACACCGAAGAAGGAATCAAACATCATTTTGTGCGACAGATTTTTTTAAAATGGATGCATGAATTTGAATTCTAAACGTCAACTGGGAAATAATTAGTAGTCCTTTCTTCCACTTATCCACTTGTATGTAGGTGCTTTTATATGTCTTGATTAAGGGAGTTAATCAAGACATTTAAAGGCACCTATATATAATGCTAAATTTTATGGGGTAAGCCAGAACAGTGTTGGAGGCAGAGAAGGGAAGGAGGGTGCTGAGTCCTTTTTCACCATCCCCTCAGACCTCCCCCTCACTGAGGATGAACAATCAGTCCTCAGCAAAGGCCTTTCCTTTATCCCCCTCCATCCACGCATCAATATGCATCATGACGTTGAACACTTCTTCGGCTGCCTCTGCCTCTGAGCTTTCTTTTTCAATCAGGACTCCTGCCCACCCTCTGAGGACCCCTTCACTTGCCTCCAACACATTCCATCCACCTGGACACCCTGTGCTGGCCTATTACCTGCACTTGATCTCTTTATTTCCAACTACTGCCAAGACATTAACCGCCTCAACCTGTCCACCTCCCTCCCCCACTCCAACCTCTCACCCTCACAACGCGCAGCCCTCCACTCCCTCTGCTCCATTCCCAACCTCACCATCAAACCAGATAAAGAGATAAAGGGGGTGCAGTGGTAGTCTGGCGCACTGACCTCTACACTGCTGAAGCCAAACGTCAACTCGAAGACACCTCCTCCCACCACCCCCTCAACCATGACCTCACCCCCATCACCAAACCATCATCTCCCAGACCATACAGAACCTTATCACCTCAGGAGATCTCCCACCCACAGCTTCGAACCTCATAGTCCGGGAACCCTGCACTGCCTGGTTCTACCTCCTTCCCAAGATCCACAAGCCTGATTATCCCGGCTGACCTATCATCTCAGCCTGCTCCTGCCCCACTGAACTCATCTCCTCCTACCTCGATACTGTCCTATCCCCCCTAGTCCAGGAACTCCCCACATACGTTCAAGACACCACCCATGCCCTCCACCTTCTCCAAGACTTCCGTTTCCCCGGTCCCCAATGCCTCATCTTCCCCATGGATATCCAATCCCTCTACACCTCCATCCGCCATAACCAGGGCCTCCAGTCTCTCCATTTCTTCCTCTCCCCACGTCCCCCACCAGTACCCTTCCACCAATACTCTCATTTGTTTGGCTGAACTGGTCCTCACCCTTAGCAATTTCTCCTTCAAATCCTCCCACTTCCTCCAGACGAAAGGGGTAGCCATGGGCACCCGTATGGGCCCCAGCTATGCCTGTCTCTTTGTTGGCTACGTAGAACAGTTGATCTTCTGTAATTACACTGGCACCACTCCCCACCTCTTCCTCCGCTACATTGATGACTACATTGGCACCACCTCGTGCTCCCGCGAGGAGGTTGAGCAATTCATCAATTTTACCAACACATTCCACCCCGCCCTTAAATTCATCTGGACCAACTCTAACGCCTCCCTCCCCTTCCTGGACCACTCCATCTCCATCAATGACGACGGATTTGACACTGACATTTTTTTCAAACCCACCGACTCCTACAGCTACCTGGATTACACCTTTTCCCAACCCAACTCCTGCAAAAATGCTATCCTGTATTCCCAATTCCTCCGCCTCTGCCGTATCTGCTCCCAGGAGGACCAGTTCCACTACAGAACACACCAGAGGGCCTCCTTCTTTAGAGACCGCAATTTCCCTTCCCACGTAGTTGAAGATTGCTCTCCAATGCATCTCATCCACATCGCGCACCTCTGCCCTCAAACCCCAACTTCCAACCACAACAAGGACACCTTCAACCCTACCAACTTTTGCAAAATCTGCATCATCCACTGACATTTCCACCACCTCTGCCACCACCAGGGATATATTTCCATCCCCACCCCTTTCCGCTTTCCACTTTCTGCAAAGGCCGCTCCCTCCGTGACTACCTGGTTAGGTCCATGCCCCCCAACAACCCACCCTCCCTTCCTGGCACCTTCCCGTGCCACGCAGGAATTGCAAAACCTGCACCCACACCTCCCACTTCACCTCCATCCAAGGCTTCAAAAGAGCCTTCCACATCCATCAAAGATTCACCTGCACATCCACCAATGTCATTTATTGTATCCGTTGCTTCCGAAGCGGTCTCCTTTACATTGGGGAGACTGGACACCTTCTCGCAGAGTGCTTTAGGGAACATCTCTGGGACACCCGTACCAATCAACCCCACTGCCCCGTGGCCCAACATTTCAATTCCCCCTCCCACTTTGCCGAGGACATTAAGGACCTGGGCCCCCTCCACTGCCACTCTCTCACCACCCAACACCTGGAGGAAGAACGCCTCATCTTTCACCTGGGAACACTTCAACCCCAAGGCATCAATGTGGACTTCACCAGCTTCCTCATTTCCCCTTCCCCCACCTCACCCCAGTTCCAACCTTCCAGCTCAGCACATTCCTCATGACCTGTCCTACTGCCAATATCCCTTCCCACCTATCCGCTCCACTCTCCTCTCTGACCTATCACCTCCATCCCCACCCCCATCCACCTATTGTACTCTTGGCTACCTTCTCCTCAGCCCCAACCCCTCTCCACCCTGGAGGCTCCCTGCCTTCATTCCTGATGAAGGGCTTTTGCCCAAAACAGCGATTTTCCTGCTCAGATGCTGTCTGACCTGCTGTGCTTTTCCAGCATCACACTAATCTAGACTCCTCTCGGGGCAGGCAAGATGAAGGATGGTTTTCTAATCTGGCGACCAATTGTGCCAATCAAGTGGCCAATTCAGTGCCTTGACCTGTCACCACTATGCAGCTGGAGTGAGTGAGTGACTGATGAACCCTGCAGGCTTGGATTGGAGGAACACCTCCTAATTGGGCAGTCATACAGTCATAGAGTCATAGAGTCATAGAGATGTACAGCATGGAAACAGACCTTCAGTCCAACCCGTCCATGCTGACCAGATATCCTAACCCAATCTAGTCCCACCTGCCAGCACCCAGCCCATATCCCTCCAAACCCTTCCTATTCATATACCCATCCAAATGTCTTTTAAATGTTGCAATTGTAACAGCCTCCACCACATCCTCTGGCAGCTCATTCCATACACGTACCACCCTCTGCGTGAAAAAGTTTCCCCTTAGGTCTGTTTTACATCTTTCCCCTCTCACCCTAAACCTATGCCCTCTAGTTCTGGACTCCCTGACCCCAGGGGAAAGACTTTGTCTATTTATCTTATCCATGCCCCTCATAATTTTGTAAACCTCTATAAGGTCACCCCTTGGCCTCCGAACCTTGTTGAGGCTGGAGCCATCACACCAGTACATTATCCAGCTCCTCTTCGGGCTCTTATTGCCTTGACAAAATCTCGCACTCTTGTTCCTTACTGATACAAGTGTTGCTGGGTACTCCAAAGTTGTGAAATGTCCATGCTACAGATATTACAACTGTTGTATAATTCATCTTTTATCCTACATCTCACAGCAATTGCAGAGAGCACAAAGCAACCATTTTAATAGTCACTCACATTGGACATGTTATGATCTCACCATTTCCCTGCGAGGGCAAGACCATTTTCAAGTCCAACCACATTTGTATTTTATATCAACAACACACTAAGTTCTGAATGAGCATGAATGGGCAGCTTACCAATCAGAGGTGGGAAATCCAGCAGTTTTGTAGTTGAACCAAGCCAGATGAATACTGTAGAGGAGGAGGATGAGACTCTGTCATGAGCCCATTGAGTTTCCATGAGGAGGTCAGTTGGAGCCATGAGGAAACATGAATCCCACAAAAGTAACAGATCCAGTTGAAAAAGCCACTTCACTCCGAAGTCTGAGGCCTGTTGTCAATAGGTAGATTATGCCCATGCACACTCTCTCCTATACACTGATGGTTGGAGCTTAAAAATGTGTTGCTGGAAAAGTGCAGCAGGTCAGGCAGCATCAAAGGAACAGGAGAATCAACGTTTCGGGCATTCTCCTGTTCCTTTGATGCTGCCTGATCTGCTGCACTTTTCCAGCAACACATTTTTAAGCTCTGATCTCCAGCATCTGCAGTCCTCACTTTCTCCTAACTGATGGTTGGAGTTCTGGTTCGACAACTAGCAAAGTAAGATAGAAACTTTCCTCATAGCTGCAGAGTCAACCGTCAGGGTAAGGTATTTGTCATTTCGCATTGAGAGGGGGAGGGACTTTTTCTCTTTAGTGGTTGCGAATCTCTATCCCAGCTAGCTGTGGATGACTCAGGCATTAAATATATCCAACACCAAGATTGGTAGATTTTTGGGCACTAAATAATGGGAATAGAGCGGTGTGGCAGCACCCAATACCATGAGAACCGCTTGTTATTTAATTATAAACTAGCAAAAATCACAAGATAGAATCTTCCCCTCTCTCACACCAGGTGAAGAATAGCTGGGAACCTTGTGTCACTTTTCTATGGGCGATCAGGCACTTACAGGGCCAATGTCAGACCTTCCATTCGATTGAGGCCCCACTAGGCTGAAAATTCTCTCCTTGAGAACTGTCAGCCAAATAGTGGTCAGCAGCGCTCTGTTGCTGGCTGTGCCATTGGGAGCAGTAACTGCTGCAGGTTATACTCTGAGATCTTCACCAAGATCCATTGCTAAATCTCCTATAGGTTATAAGCTATTGGCAAGCCTGATGGAGTCCAGGACTAATTGGTTTTAAGTTGCTCATTAATAAACCTAACTGACATTCTACGGCTAGTAAATGACATTCTTGTTTTGACCCCTTTCCACTTTCCCTTTCCCACTTACTTATGGGCAGTTTTTACCTGATGGGGAATTGGGCACATGTACCCCTGCACACTTCTGCCAGCCACCCATCCTTCATGCCCACTTGAGCAGATCCTGCCAACAGAATACAGAGTCCAAAGAAGCTACGCAAATTTGGAAATCCTATTTATCGAAAACAGAATCTGATTTATTTCATCAGTTCAAAACACCATGGCTTGATAACTCAGGCATTTCAAATAGAAATTGAGTGCTCTCGCATTTGCGTACAAGAATCCTTGGAGCAGAAAATGATAAAATTCCATTCTGGTAACATAGGCCTTGGATCATTTCCATTATTGAAGAGTAATTCTATTCCATAATCGAATGTCTTCTCAAAAAAAGTGTTTTTGGTAAGACATTTATGTAATTTTTTTGTCTTCTTTTTATTAGATGCAAACTAGGAAAGTTTTAATAAAATTCTTTTGGAAGATGTACAGCATTTGTTGCACCTCCCCTTTCCCCAACTTCCAAAGAAATGTCTCCTGTTTATCGAATGCTTAAACATGCCACCCATGGAGCAGTTGTGTTGATCTATGTGGTATCTTTCATTGCTGCATCCTCAGACATCTCACAGCATTTCACAAACACTGAATACTTTCTTGATGTTTCTCCAATTACATAAATATGGAAACATCATGAGCCGGTGCGTGGTGAAATTCCCTCCTGCCTGCCCCTGGGGAATCGACCAAAGGGCTAGATTTTTTGCAATGATGCAAGGGATATCTGGCTTAGTCCAATAGCACTGGCATGCTGTCTCATCCCATGTTTGCCTGAGAGGAGTGGGAGTGAGGTGTAATTTGCATATCTGTGGTTTACAGAGGCAATTTTCATTAGAGGGATTTTCAAAACATGACTTCTGGCCTTTAGGCATTTACGTGAAAGGTGTAAAGCTCCAGGAGTTAGTTGGAGAGGTAGGATGCATTTTGAGAGGGACCCAGGTAGATATCAGTGCCCTTTGGGATTGTTAAAGTTAGGCATGTTACAGTGTCCTTAAAAAGAACAACCTGCAGTTGACAAAAAAAGTGTTTTCAAGTTTACTGGTTGTCTATTGACTTAAGCCTGTGGCTATCAATATGCGATTAGTGTTGCATGACTGATCCCATAACCAATCATTATCACAGTGAAAGTCTTGCAAGTTCACAGATTGATTGACAGCTCAATGTTTTTGATGTCAGGTTATGAATGCAGATGTGTTCTTCCAGAAAGGATTGCACTGGAATAAAATGTTTGCTTTCATTAGAGATTGACTCCTTGAAACAATGGGATTTTATCAACTGGAGTGCTTTATTTAAAGATAAAGTCACAGTAGATATCTGTAACTTTTATTTCATCTCACAAGGCCTCCTGAGGGGTGGCATGATGGCTCAGTGGTTAGTACTGTTTCCTCACAGCACCAGGGACCCAGGTTCAATGCCACCCTTGGGTGACTGAGTGGAGTTTGCATATTCTCCCTGTGTCTGTGTGGATTTCCTCTGGGTGCTCCTGTTTCCTTTCATAGTCCAAAAATGTGCAGGTTAGGTGGATTGACCATAGTCTCCAGGAATGTGCTGGCTGGGTGGATTAGCCATGATTTCAGGGATCGGATGGGCTGGGGCTGGGGCTGGGTCTGGGTGGGATGCTCTTTGGAGGGTCAGTGTGGACCTGAATGGCCTGCTACCACACTGTAGGGATTCTATGATCTGTCCATGGTGAATGCTCAGTGAGATGGTGTGGAGGGTTAAATGGGAAAGGACTGGTATAGAGTAGACAAGGTTTTCCATGAGCCCGCTCCAAGTTGACCTCAGGGCTATGTAGAGTCAAAAAGGATGCTGCTGGAAAAGCACAGCAGCTCAGGCAGCATCTGAAGAGCAGGAGAGTCGATATTTTGAGCATAAGCCCTTCATCAGGGATAAAGGCCTTATGTCCGAAACATCGACTCTCCTGCTCCTCAGATGCTGCCCGAGCTGCTGTGCTTTTCTAGTGCCACGCTTTTCGACTCTAACTGTCCAGCATCTGCAGTCCTCACTTTCTCCATAAGGGCTATACACAGAGTTACAAGAGTTGACATGTGTATTGCCTAGTATATACACCGGAGATGAGAGAATGTGAGGGCTTTCAGTTCATTGTTTTTCCTTTTTTTTGCCAAGTAAACGACACAACACTGAGGAAGGCCATTCACATAGCTCTCCTCAGCACCTGGCAGCCCATGTGACTGGGTCTGAACTACGTTTGGGGTTTAATGTGTCTAACTCCCATTAGGACGTGTCTCTGAGTGAAATTTGCGCTCCCATGTACAATTCTGTTGTAAGGTCATGTACAATTCTGTTGTAAGTCTTTGTTGTGCTTTGTCATGTGAATAAATTTCTACTGCCTGTCCCCATTTTTTACTTTGAAGAATATAGATCCAGGGAGTCTTCTGGACTGTTGTATAAAACATTTCTAGTTCACTCATGACCTCTAGAAAAGGAAATCTCATTTCCTTATCAAGTCTGGTATATACCTAACTCCACACAGTCATAGAAACACAGAGTCATACAGCACAGAAACAGACCTTCGGTCTAACCATAACATAATCCCAAACTAAACTAGTCCCACCTGCCTGCTCCTGGCCCATATCCCTCCATCCCTTTCCTATTCATGTACTTACCCAAAAGTCTTTTAAATGTTGTAACTGTACCCATATGCACCACTTACTCTGGAAGTTCATTCCACCCGCCAACCTCCTTTTGCGTTAAAAAATTGCCTCATGTCTTTTTTACATCTCTCTTCTCCCATCTTAAAAATGTGCCCCCTAATCTAGAAATCCCCCATCCTAGGGAAAAGACAACTATCATTAATTTTATTGATACCCCTCATTATATTATAAGCCTCTATCAAGTTGCCTCTCAACCTCTTAACCTCCAGTGAAAAAAGTCACAACCTACCCAGCCTTTCTTTATAACTCAAACCTTCCGTACCTGGCAACATCCTAGTAAACCTGTTCTGAACCTTCTCCAGCTTGATAATGTCCTTCCTATAACTGAGCTACCAGAACTGGACACAGTATTCCTGAAGAGGCCTCACCAATGTCCTGTCCAACATTAATATGAGTTCCTGACTGCTGTATTCAAAGGTCTGAGCAATGAAGCCAGTGTGCCAAACGTATTTTTAACCACTCCGAAAATGTGTGACACAATCCTCAAAGAATTATGTACCTGCACCGTTAGGTCCCTCTGATCCACAACACTATCCATGGCCCTAACGTTAATTGTATTAGTCCCACTCTTGTTTGTTATACCAAAATGTATTACCTTGCATTTATTTAGATTGAACTCCATCTTGCCATTTTTGAGCCCATTGACCCATTTGATCAGATCCTCAGTAATGTGGTTGATTATTAACTGCTTTCTGAAATAACTTATTGAGACACTCAATTGCATTCAAATACTTTGCTCAACATTATCCTTTCAGGGCAGTGTCTGTTGTGCTGCAGCTCCGACACCTTGAGAATTAATAAAATGAATTAGAATTTAACTTTTTCACATTCTTTGAAAGAGGAGCCCTGGATTGCAAGTACAGTTTAGGACTATTCCTTCGATTTTTGTGCAGGATGTATAACAAGTATTCCAGGAAAGGACAATACATACTAGCAGTCTGTTACTAAACCCTGGTCACCTTCTGGAAGTGATCCTTTTCTCAATACCCCCTCCCACCTCCACTATCACCTAGCAACCTGCGAGAATGAGAGAAGGGAGCTATCTAACAAAGGTAAAAATGAGGATTGCAGATGCTGGAAACCCAAGTCTGGATTAGAATGGTGCTGGAAAAGCACAGCAGGTCAGGCAGCATCCAAAGAGTAGGAAAAGGAAACCTCTATACCGAATGAAGGGCTTTTGCCCGAAATGCTGATTTTCCTGCTCCTTGGATGCTGCCTGATCTGCTGTGCTTTTCCAGCACCACTCTAATCCAGCTATCTAACAAAGCAAAGCTGTGAAGATCGATTACATATCCAAGGCCAAGCAACTAAAATTTGACGTAAAGTGAACGAATGTTCCGCAAACCATTGAAAAAGAACTGAAGTGAGGACTGTTTGAAAGCTCCTTATTCTGCACAATGTTTAATGTCGTGACTCGTCCCTTTCTTGCAGCTCTACAATAAGGGAATCTGTTTTGAATTCTTTATAAATGTATGTGTATTTTTTTGTTCCGTCTTTTATGAAAATAAAAACAAGATGTACAATGTAAGAGCTAATATTTTCCCTGGTAAAAATGATAGTAACTTTATCGTGGCAAAAATATTGATTGTTATGACTGGGTCACTTCCTTATTTTATTTAAATTTCAAAACAATTAGAAATAATAAAATGTTAGAAATAAATTTGAAAATTGTAAATAACATCATTTCAAAGTGTTACCTGCTGATAATAAATATTAGGAATGGATTTTCTATGAATTGTTTACAACAACTTGCACATTGTAGCTAACATTACAGACAGAAACCTGATGTGACGGGGGGTATCTTGGACAAGCGTCATGTATTCCAAGGAGTAAGGTCATAAATTTGTTGAATCATCTGTGTTATGTATGAACTCAGTTTATATTATTACTCACTCATGTTACAGCACGGGGTAAACTCTTCTGCAAATTGAACCAAACACACTGAAAAGCTCACCTCGCCTCATCATCTGTTAAAGTATGAGTGACAGAGAATGACCTAAATTCTACTATTTAAAGAAAAAATAGCAATTTTATGCTTTAACTCCAAAAGAGAACATTAAACAACAACTATCTCCAACTGTAAGCCTCCTTTGTCTTAATGATTTATCTACTTCCAACTCTATAACAGTATACTGATCTGATTAAAGCCCCCATAAAATTTACAGCAAATCAAGTTTCAAAACCAGCAGCAGTGTCAATCCTCCTCTGTAGATCTCCCTGGGTCATATTCGGTCTTCTGCTGCAAAGATGTTTCACATGAAAACAATATCTTTGAGAGAGAATGTTTTTGAGTAGCAGTTGTTCGATGGCAGAAGGTGCTCTTTCTCTGGCTAACTGTCCAAAATGCCTGCTTTTATACCCCAAAACATTGGATCATCTCATTGGTTTGATCTTGTCAAAACAGTAAAATTCAAGTTCGATTGGGTTTTAGTATCTTGGGGCATAATTTAATCTAATTGGTTGAATTTGATTGGTGTGTAAATAACTCAGAACCTGAGCTACATCTCAAATGTTACATCTTTAAATTATCCAGCACACTTTGTGCCTGCAGTCAGTGACATGAGAGGCATGCCAGCCTTTCAACTTTCACTCCGTCTTAAAGGTACAGGACATGCCTTCAGCTCCACAATACTCATGACTGTTGACAAAACAGAGTTTGTAAGGTAGATTTTTATCTGGTGGTTTGGCAGCAAACGGTAGATGGGCAATTCTACTGGAAGGAAGCTCAATTGCTTCTGTGGGCTGGAACACCACAATATCAGAAGACTAAATTTTTTAAAAAATCAACTTATTCAGAGTTGTTATCACACACAGGATTTGATCCTGGGGTTGGGTGGTTCAGAGGTAGAGACACTACCACTTCGCCACAACAACCTTTTAGGCTGACCAAGCTTTGAGGAAGGTGTAGCAGGTTACAAAGTTGCTGTTGTGGATGTACACTCTAAGTTATTCCAACTCCACAAAAATAAACCTAGCCTAAAAACTGAAAGAACGGCAGATGCTGGAAATCAAAGGCTGTGGGGATGTTATGGGAATGAAGGAGGAGTGGATCAGGATGTCCCAGTGGAAGGCTGACAAGGAAGGGGAGGGAAATATGTGTCTGGTGGTGGCATCCTGCCAGAGGTGGCGGAAGTGGTGGATAATGATCCTCTGGATGTGGATGCTGGTGGGATGGTAGGTGAGGACAAGAAAGACCCGATTGTTGTGGGAGGGGAGAAAGGGTGTGAGGGCTGATGGACTGGAGATGGGTTGGATCCGGCTGAGGGCCCTATCAACCACAGTACTGGGGAATCTTTGGTTAAGGAAGAAAGTGGACATTTCAGAGGCACCCTTGTTGAAATTGGTATCATCAGAACAGATGCAACAGAGACAGAGGAACTGGGAGAATGGAATAGATTATTTGTAGGCCCACGCTTCCTTCCATCCCAACACATCCCAACAGCCTCACAGCATCTTGTGCTATAATTCACAGAAGGTGTAGCACCTGCATGTTTAGTTCCTCTCTCCTCAATATCCCAGGGCCCAAACGCTGCTTCCATGTGAAGCAGCACTTTAGCTGCACTTCACACAATCTAATCTACTGCATTCGCAGTGATGCACAGGTCAAATCACATCCAGAGAGGAAGTGCAGTGGCTAAAGGACTGGTGCAGAGCCAACGATTTGTCTGTGAACATAGACAAGACAAAAGAGATGGTTGTTGACTTCAGGATGGCACGGAGCAACCATTCTCTGCTGGACATCGATGGTCCCCCGTAGAGATCATGAAAAGCACCAAAATTCTTGGTGTACACCTAGCAGAGAGAATCTCACTTGGACCTCAACACCAGCTCCATAGCCAAGAAAGCCCAACAGCATCTCTACTTGCTGCTGGGCACCCTTGTTGAAATTCCATCCCCCCATCCTCACCACATTCTACAGAGGGTTCATTGAGAGTACCCTGAGCTGCTACATCACTGCCTGATTCGGGAATTGCACTGTCTTGTATCATAAGACCCTACAAAGGATAGTGAGGACAGTTGAGAAGATCATTGGGGTCTCTCTTCCCTCCATTACAGACATTTACACCACATGCTAAGTCCACAAGGCTGATCATTGTGGAAGACCCCTTACTCAAACTCTTCTCCCTTCTCCCTTCTGCCATCTGGCAGAAGATACCAGAGCATTCGGTCTCTCACAGCCAGACTGCACAACAATTTCTTCCCCCAAGCCGTCAGGCTTCTTAACACAGTATGATCAGACTCTTTCTCATCCAAAGTTCTTTGCACGATTTCGAATTGCTACTGGAAAAATGTCTACTATTACACTGTAATAATTCTTCGATTACACTGTGACTTGTGTGTTTTGTACTTCTTATGTACTTCTTTTGTACTTCTATGGGCGGCACAGTGGCTCAGTGGTTAGCACTGCTGCCTCACAGCACCAGGGTCCCAGATTCAATTCCAGCCTTGGGCAACTGTCTGCATGGAGTTTGCACATTCTCCCTATATCTGCATGGGTTTCCTCTGGGTGTTCCGGTTTCCTTCCCACAGTCCAAAGATGTGCAGGCCTGGTGAATTGGCCATGCTAAATTACCCATAGTGTTAGGTGCATTGGTCAGAGGGAAATATGTCTGGGTGGATTACTCTTCAGAGAGTTGGTGTGGACTTGTTGGGCCGAAGGGCCTGTTTCCACACTGTAGGGAATCTAATTATGCTGTGTACAATTGTGTAGTTTGTGCTGCCGATGTGGCACCCTTGGTCCTGGAGGAACCCTGCCTCTTTTTTACTGTATCAGTTGCATATGGTAGGAATGACAAATAAAAGCTACTCGACTCAACTCGTCTCTACAATGTGGGCTCCTCTACATTGGGGAAATTAAGTGCAGACTGGGTGACCACTTTGCAGAACATCTACGTTCTGCTCACAAAAATGACCCTGAGTTTAGCTCTGCCTGCCACTTCAACACATCATCATGTTCCCTGGCCAACATCTCTGTCTCAGGCTTGCTACAGTGTTCCAGTGAAACTCAGTGCAAGCTGGAAGAACAGCACCTTATTTCCACTTGGGGACTCTGCAGCCTTCTGGACTCAATATTGAGTTCAACAATTAAAGGGCTTGAGGTCGTGATTACCCCAACTCACACACAACAGGCCTTGCCATCACGTCGGCTGCTCCCACATACAAAATATTGTCAGCTACTAATAACTATCATTAGTAGCTCTCTCTTTAACCACTCCTTTATCTGTCCAACTGTTTTTCTCTCTCTTTGGGCTCCATCTCTACCCATTGTTTACTCTTCCCTTCTCCCACCCCATCTTCTCTATAAATATCTACCTTTTCCTAGTTTCCATCAGTTTGGAAGAAGGGTCACTGGACTGAAAACATTAACTTTGATTTCTCTCCACAGATGTTGCCAGACCTGTTGAGTTTTTGCAGCAACTTCTGTGAATAAACTTAACCTTATTTTTTCATACTTTCTATTTTCTGTTTGATATTTGCTGTGATAATTGCAAAATGGGCCCAGGTAAGCCGCTCCAGCCCTGTTTATATATTAAAATATTCAATGAACTGGAACAGGTACCTGTACTGACCTCCCCATGGACGATCCCTTTGATAATGATATAAAGAATATAGTGATAATAATGATGTAAAGGGTATATTCAACGATATTATAACAATTATGGCATACTGTGGCTGTTGACATCTCAGTGCATGCACATTAAGTTTGTAATTAGTAGCACAGAGACAGAGGAAATAAGTTCCTGGATCTAGAGTGTCTGGACATTTAAAACATGATGAGGAGTCAAGGATGAGGTTGGCTCACTAATTTGAGGCTCATTGTGTTGGGAGTAATATATTGATGTGTGTTATTTAACAGACTGAAAATAGAGAACAGGAATAAACAAGTCATTTTTAGATTCACAGGCTGAAACTAGTAGTGTATCATAGAAGAATAGAAAATCTTGGACACTAACATTATATTCCTTGCACCAGATCCCTCTCCCTCCAGGTCAGTTTTTTTTTCAAGAAGGCATCCACTTCCTTTTTAAATGTGTTGAGTATGTCTACCTCTCCTTTTGAGCAGTGGTACCACAAAAATCAGTGCTTAGGCCTTAGTTGCACGCAACCTCTCTGAAGGATTGTGATGTGGTGACCAGTTCAGGAATGTGATGGAATACTTCCCACTTGTCTGAATGAGTGCAGCTCTAACCACATTCAAGAAGCTTGACACCATCCAGGACAAAGCATCCCATTTGATTGGCACTGGATTCACATACATCCATTGCCTCCACCACTGACTCTCAGTAGCAGCAATGTATACAATTTGCAAGATGCACTGCAGAAATTCATCAAAGATCCTTGGACAGCACCTTCCAAACTCCTGACCACTTCCATCTAGAAAGGTAAGGGCAGCAAATATGTGGGAATACCACCACATGTGAATTCCCCTCCAAGCCACTTACCATCCTAAATTGGAAATATCCCGCCGTTCCTTCACTGTCACTGGGTCAAAATCTTGGAATTCTCTCCCTAATGGCATTGTGGGTCAACCTACAGCATATAGACTTGAGCAGTTCAAGAAAGCAACTTAGTACTACCTTTCCAAAGGCCACTAGGGATGGGAAATAAATGCTGGCCAGTTGGTAATGCCCAGTTCCTATGAGTGAAGGAAAAAAGAGGCATGTCCAAGTTTACTGATTATACTACGTTCAGTGGGAAAGTAGGCAGTGAGGAGAACAGAAAGAAGTTGTAAAGGCATATAAATATGTCAAATGATTGTGCAGTTGGCAGAAGATGAAGAAGTGTGAAATCAGCTGATTTGTCAGAAAGTACAACAAGGGTGATTTTGTTTTTAAATAATGAGAGACTTGATATTCAGAACAATCTGGCTGATCATGAAAATGAATCACAGTAATTTTGTGAGACAACTCCACGAAGGTCACCAAGTCACCTTTTGTTTACATGTGTATAGTCATGACACGGACCCAGCTAGCTCAGAGTTGGATCCTAGCATGAACAGAATCCCAACGCTCCTGTTTATATCCATCAGCCCGGGCTGCCTGATTGGACCAGGTTAACAGCCCCAACCAGGGAACTCATATTCTGTGAGGTCCACCTGGCTGACCTTGTTCCAATCACTGCATTTTGCAATGCAGATACAGCAAGCAAATGAGGTAAATAACTTATCAGCCTTTATCACAAAGGGAGTAGAATATAGGAATAAAACATCAAGTATTTTAATGAATGGGTCACAGGCCTTCCATTCTGTTTCTCTTTCTCTGAATGCTTCCATAACTACTGGATAATATACAAGTATGAGGAAAGAAATGTTACAGCAGTTATACAGGGCCTTTGGTGTTCCCAACCTGGAGTCTGTGGACAGTTTTGGTCTTTTTTATTTGCTGTTCACCGCTGTGGACACACTTGCCTTAGGGACAGTATGATGCATGTTCACTCGAGTTGTTCCTAGTATGAGGGAATTGTCTGATATCCCATAATACCTGGAATTTAGGAAAATGAGCAGTATTCTAACTGAGACTGATGATGTGAAGATTTCTGACATGCCTGGGCAGAAAGGTGCCCTCGAAATCTACGCCACAAATTGGAATACATTGCAAATTCAAATAAATAATTCACACAAACCAGGAAACTCAAACCTGGCATGAGACTCAACATTAAGCCTTCAACCAATCACTGCAAACTGAGCAGGTGTGACTTTTCATGGCCAGATGGATGGTGACTATTACAATGAGCGTTTAATGTTTTCTGATGGGCTGCTTTATGATCCAGTCAAATCTCCAACAACTGTATTTATTTTATGACACCATAATAACTTGTCCTCCGGTACTTCACAGAAGTGTTATAAAGGAAAAGCTGTCACAGATGTTGGTGAGATGACTAAAGCCTTGGCGAAGGAGCTGGGTTTCCAGGCATGTCTGAGGGAAGGAAGTGATGTAGCAAGACCTGGAAATGTGTGGAGAGAATCCCAGAGTTTAGGCCCGATGCACTTGAAGGCAAGGTCAGTAAAACAGAAGCAATTAAAATTGGGGATGCTCAAAAGGCCAGAATTAGAGAGTGTGGATACACCAGAGAATTATGGGGTGGAGGAGATTACAAAAAAATGTCAGCAGCAAAGCCAAAGAGGGAATTGAAAGTGAGGATATGAATCATAAAATCAAGATGATATTTGACTGGGGGCCAATATAGGTCAACAACATAGTGGCATTCGATAACAGGACATGTTACCAAGTATGTCTAATCGGTTTTGGATGACCTCAAAGTTACAGAGAGTAGAATGTGAAAGATAACCCAGGATTAGATGAACATAGACTAGAGTAATAAAGGCCTAATTGAGGGTTTCAGGTTAGCCAACACTAGGCAAAGTTGAACTCAGTTGATTGGATAGCCAATGCGGATCAGATTGGCGCTAACAGCATGATGTTCAATCACCATTCTGGCTGGGATGGATTCGGGATTTGCCTCCTTGAATTACCTGTGATGGAAGTTGTTGACCTATGAATTGGACCTGCTTTTTGGATAGAGGAGAATGTGTTAATGAATGCAAGACTAGATTTTGGGAGTTTTATTTCCCTGTTTAATGTGATCAATAGATTATTTGCAGTGTTTATGATCTTAGCTTTGATTTCCAAATAGTGTACATCCTCACTGCTCCTTCCTGTAGCTGAGAAAATCCTCCTAGTGACAGTGTGGCTTAGCCTTCCAAGAGGAATGTCTGACTGGTCTTTGCTGCCAGGCAAATCCGAGAAAATTGTTGAGAACAAAACCAGGACCTATTTGTTGCATTCATTGATCTGACCAAAGCATTTGACAAAATAAATCACAAAGCTCAGTGGACTCATAAGTAGAGATTTGAATGTCAAAGAACCTTCACCACAACCCAACAACTGTTTCATGGTGACAATCCTGGAATTGGCTTCAGTGGGAGATCTGGAGTAGACACTTTCAAAATCTGGCCTGCTGGCAAGCAAAGCTGTTTGATAGCCCGCATACTATTTACAATCTATCTATCTGTGTTTATGGCCCAAGATATTCTACTCTCTGGTGAGAATATGGGGCCTGACAGCAGTCTCGAATGTGTGGTGCTGGAATAGCACAGCCAGTCAGGCAGCATCTGAGGTGCAGGAGAATCGACGTTTTGGGCAAACGCCATTCATCAGGAATTCCTGACGAAGGGCTTATGCCTGAAATGTCAATTCTCCTGCTCCTTGGATGCTGCCTCATCGGCTGTCCTTTTCCAGCACCACGCTCTCGACTCTGATCTCTAGCATCTGCAGTCCTCCCTTTTTCCCTCCTGACAACAGTCAGGCAATGGCACTGAAGACCTACTGTGTGACTGGCCAAGCTGGACTTGTACAGCTCCAACATTGGCATCCACCTGACAATGTGGAAATTTGCATCAAAAGCCAGTCCAACTGAAGTACAACATTTAAAAGGCATGGTTATATGAATAGAAAGATGTGTAGAGGTATATTGGCCAAATGCTGGCAAATGGGACTAGTTCAGATTGGGAGATCTGGTTAGTGCAGATGAGTTGGATTGAAGGGTCTGTTTCTGTGGTGTTGGACTCTATGACTCTATTTCAAGGACATCTCTGCAGGGGTTCCTCAGATTAGGTGTTTTCTAACCAACATGTTCAAAGATGTTATTACACACCTCTGGAGCAAGTGGCAGTTGAACCTGGGTCTCCTGGTCCAGACATTCCCACTGCACCTTAAGAGCCTTAGCTACTCAGGGTAGTAACCTAGGCCCAGCCATCTTCAGCTCCTTCATCAATGAGCTTCCCTTCGTTAAAAAGGCAGAAGTGGGTTTGTTCACGGATGATTGTGCAATGTTCAGCACCACTGTAAATCCTGAGATATTGAAGCATTCTGTGTGCAAATGCTGCAAGACACCATCTGTGTTTAGGCTAATAAATGATAAAAACATTCATGTCACACAAATGCCAGACAATGACTTTCTCCAGCAACAGAGAATCTAACCATCGCCTGTTGGTATTCAATGATATTATCAACTACAAATCCCTGGCTATTCACATCCTGGGGAATACCAATGACCAGAAACTGAACTGAACCAGCTATTTCAATACTGTGAGCTGCTCTTCAGCAAGAGTAACTCGCTACCTCCCAAATCCTGTCCACCATCTACTAAGCACAAGTCAGAAGTGTGGTGTAATACTCTTCACTTGCCTGGATGAGAGCAGTTACAACAACACTCGGCTTGACACCATCCACGACAGAGCAGCCTGTTTGATTGACATCCCATCCATCACCTTCAGCATTAACTCATCACTGTCACTGGGTCAAAATCCCAGAACGCCATTCCTCGCAGCTTTGTGCCTATCTCAGCGAGAGATGAAATTTGGATGGAATTCTAAGGAGAGCTAGAATGGCATTGGTTGGAGGGGAGCAATGTTTCCTCTAGTGGCTGTGCATAGCATCCCTACTGTGTGGAAGCAGGCCATTCAGCCCATCGAGTGCATATTGACCCTCTGAAGAGCATCCTACCCAGACCCACTCCCCGCAGCCTATTCCTATAACCTCACATCTTCCCATGGCTAATCTATCTAGCTTGCACATCTTTGGATTGGGGGAAGAAACCAGAGGACCTGGAGGAAACCCATGCAGACTTAGGGAGAATGTGCAGATTCCAGACAGTCACCCGAGGGTGGAATCAAACCCGAGTCCCTAATGCTGTGAGGCAGTAGTGCTAATCACTGAGCCACCATGCTGCCCCAGTTATATACCAGCCTGGAATGTACTGTGATAGGGTTAGGGGTGAAATTAACAGACTGCTCATGGCTTCATGTTACCTCAGTGACTTCTAAAATGTAATCTGTCCTTGGACAAAATTGAGTTCAAATGAATTTGAATCCCACCCAAGTAGAACCCTTAGAATACTAGAGAATTATTTAGGATTGAGATAAGGAGAAATCTCTTCAGTCAAATAGTTATGAATCTTTGGCGTTCACCAGCCTGGAGAGATATGAAGTACATTTAAGAGATTGGCCAATTTTTGGATGATAAGTGAATCTATGGTATGGGACAGGAAGGTGCAGTTGAAGTAAAAGATCAGCTGTCATCTCACTGAATAGTAGAACAGGCTGTCTTTGTGTTAATGTATTTTTCAAAATGTAGTTGACATTGGCCCTACATTTTTAAGGTAGTTTCTTATTTTCTTGAGTTGATCTTAGACCATTTTGTAACTCTCCCCCTATATAGGATCATAGGGGAAATACAGGACAGAAACAAAATGTTCAGCTCTGGTTGGTGTGAAGCTGGATTTGACCCTCCACCCATCATTGCTCCTCTAAAGCTACTGTCAGAATCCTGTACTCCCTGCTCCCTCAGATACATGACCACTGTCCTCTGTGTGTCAGTGTGTTCCACATTCTAATCACTTTCGGTTGTATTGGTTGGTGACTTATATTTATGGCCTCTGGTTATGCTTTTCTCCATGAGTGGAAACATTCTCTTTGGGCAGAATTCTGTAGGGGTCTAAGTGTCATGGGCTAGGGCGAGATATGAAGCAGAATCAGGTGACAAATGCAGTGAGGCCCACCTCAACACTGGAAGCAACTTGTGCCATCTTTTATACTTTTCGCAAGCGGGGTGTTGAGATTCTCACAAAGTGGCTAATTGACGGTTGACAAGGAAACCAGAGTGAGCTTTATTCAAATGACCTCCGTTTTAGACACAAGGCACCAACATTCCGGGGCAGACTCCATGGGCCAGTCACGTGCACCCCATATCCATATTGGCATCTGACATGTGCCAGCCTCTGAAAACCTTCATGCCACATCCCTGAGCAAAATCTAGATACTTCTGCACTTTAATGCTGCTCTTTCAGTTGCACCAGCAACTATTATTGTCATACTGCGGCAAGAACACCGTGTGCTCAGGCTTAGGTACCCAACTCATGGACTGGGCCAGGCTGCATCTCCAGGCTATTTCCATCTGCCATAGAACTTGCTCACTTTGACTCTATCTGGATGCTCAGAGCATTCCTGTCATGCATGCTTTAAATTAGATTAGGTTCCCTACAGTGTGGAAACAGGCCCTTCGGCCCAACAAGTCCACACCAACCCTCCAAAGAGTAACCCACCCAGACCTATTCCCCTGCCCTATATTTATCCCTGACTAATGCACCTAGCCTACATATCCTTGAACACTATGGGCAAATCACCTAACCAGCACATCTTTGGACTGTGGGAGGAAACCCACACAGACACAGGGAGAATGTGCCAATTCCAACGGTTGGAATCGAACCCAGGACCCTGCTGCTGTGAGACAGCAGTGCTAACCACTGAGCCACCTTTGCCCTTCCTTTTTGTGCTTTACTTCCTTTAGCCAGAGCTACGAGGCTCACAGTGCTGCTGCTTGCCTTGCTGTTTAGTGCAGACACAAAGGCAGGAAGCTTTTCATGGTTGTGAGCAGACCTCAGCCAACTTTAATGGAGATAAACCTTTGCTCAAGGGATCAGGCACAATGAGTCAAAGACAGCATCAAATACCAGTCTAGGGCCCCTGAGGATGGCCAGAGTCAAGACCTTCACCACATAATGGTTGAGGATCTGAATTACAGGCAGCATACCACCCACCTTGTCTCTTTGTGCCTTATTTTGGTCAGTTTTTCTCATTGAATTAGAGAGACGCAGGTATTACAGGAGATGAAAATGTTACTGTTTGTACAGGTGTGTGGTATCCCGAGTGAGTAGATAGTACAGAGACAGATACATAGTTTGTGGTGTTGGGGTTAGGATGGGCAAAAGCAAATGAGGAATAGTGAGAGAGGCCTAACATGGGCCTCGCTGGGCAGTTGGTGCAGTAGCAGAAATAGAGGAGACGGTGACACTTACCCTGATGGAGTGGGGAAGGACATTAACTTGCCTCCTACAGTGCTGAGCATTCCTCCAGATGGCTGAGACTCTATAACCTGGGTGATAACCTTGGACCAGGCTGGCATTGTGTGATGTCATGGCCTCCACTCCTGGTCCTCGGGGAATAGAAGGTCTCTTCGGGACATCCCCCTGTCACTGTGTCTATGGCTCAAATGTTAACATCCATGCAGGGTAGCGTCTCCATTGTCTTCCTGTCCTTTTCATAAAATGACAACTACGACTGCATGTAGTGCTGTGTGTGGTCTAACCAAGGCTTGATACATGTTGAACACAGATTCCTTAATTTTCAACTCTACAACTTATATGAAGATAAGCTGACGTGATCTGGATTAATTTCCTCACATTTAGTAAGGATGAGATCATCAGTTTTGAGAGGAAATTCCTCTTTTAGTAACCGTTTGAGGGTATCAGCTGTTGTCTATAGTAAGCAGCTGTGGGAATGCACAGCTTCACAATGATCAAGTGTGACTGTGTTAGTGTAGGATTAGTAATGGAGAAGAACAAACAATTCCTGCTTCTGTTGAGAGAGGAAGAAGCATGGCTACTTCTGGCAAGCTGCGATCCCAAAAGTTATCCATCTTACTATTTATCAATCATTCCATGTGGCTATTCCTTTTGTCCATAGATCCGCCTATCTGCATGCCTGATGGTTTCCATGTATCATACAATTGTCTGTCTCTTGCACCATCAAAATGATGTGGTCTGTGTTAAACCTTCTTAAAGAGAACTTGTATTTTCAGCAAAGACATTATAAAATGTTGTAAGGAATTCCTGCCAGTCTACTTATTGTATAGTTGTCACTCCTTAAAAAGACAAAAGCACGGAAGATGGTTACATGTTTCAGTTCTATTTTATGTTACAGTCAACACATATAGTTATCTGCTCAAATGTTCCATCTTAAACTTCCGTTTGCTTTTCTCACTGCAGGCAGCTGGAGTAATCCAGCACAAAAAAAGCATTTTCCATTCTATGTGTAATAACTAGTTTCCTTTTCACTAGCAGAACAATTCCACTTTGTTCTGTGAAATAAAGCTACATTCTGTGAAAACAGAAAGAAAGAATGAACGTTATCTCCGACATCTCCAGCTAATCTAGTTGTATAATGAATTCTCAACAACCTACAGTGACATTTTTGCACAGGGACGTGTGACTTGAATGGCATTTTTAGTTTTGTTCTTAAAACATAGAGCGAAGACAGGCTGGCTGTGTGCTGGGACCTTTCTATCCTTATGTAATTCATGTACAACAGTGCATGCTGAAAGGACATGTTCAAATGCATGCTTTTGAATTTTTTTGGTTTGTATAAATCATTCATGAGCAGCAATATTTTTCAAATTGCTTTCTACCAATGACTGAGGAGATTAAACCAGGGACAGAGAATCATTGTCATGTAGTTACCAGGTCGTGATGGTTCCATAATGACAAGGGAATCAGACATTACCGTAATTATTGGATATGGTACAATCAGCACTGTTTTTGTTGGGCAAAACTTTAACCTTGACACAATATCACCAGCATGATATATTTTTGGATCTGGCATAGGACCAAATACTGTAAACTACTGTAAAGTAGTTTTGTTCAACACAAAGCAAGATAATGTTATCAGTTCAGATAAAAGTAAGACGCTAATATTATTGCATTTTAAGGATGAAGGAATGAGGAGTAAATGTCGTTAATTGTCAGGCTTTGCAACTTTTCCATAACTCCCAGATAGATTTACTGCTCACAACACCTACAAAAACAGAAGAATATTGTTAAGCAGAGAGTTTTCAATGGGAACGGTTGCTCTAACTTGAACATTATTGTAATTCTGAAGAAATCATGAAAATCAATGATACGTCTCTAAGGCTTCACATGTGGTAAATGTCTGAACTCAACAAAGAAATAAAATACAGCACCATACAGTAAATTCTTGTATATCACTTTAACTTGAATAACATGTTGTCTGTGGCATAACATAGTTGTTGTTATAATCGTGTCCAATGTACTGATGGTCATAATTCCACACTAATTTTAATGTATTGATTTATCTTTGGACTACACCCTTTAGCTTGTATCACCACTGCTGACTTCCAACTAAGCTGCCAGTACAAAGGAAACAGCAAGTAATGCTCAAACAGACAGCCGGCAGAGTGCCACATCATTACTTTATAGAACTCATAAATAGTATCTATTTATTTGTTTTTGGGATATGGCACCATCAAATTTATTACACATCTCTAGTTTCCCTTCCTTTTAAGGTAGTAGTTGTTTGTACAAACGAGAGGTTAATTAGGATAGACTTGGAAAGAATGGCAAAGTCACATCCCAGAAACACATCAGTGAAGCAAAAACAAAGACTTACATTTGTATAACACTTTTCCTCACCACTGGATGTCTTGGGACATTTTAATTTGAATTAGAATCCCTACCTTGTGGAAATAGGTCCTTCGGCCCAACAAGTCCACAACGACCCTCCGAACAGTATCCCACCCAAACCCATTCCCCTACATTTACCCCTGACTCATACACCTAACCTATACATCCGTGAACACTATGGGCAATTTAGCATGGCTAATTCGCTTACGTGCACATCTTTGGATTGTGGGATGAAATGGGAACATTCGGAGGAAACCCACGCAGACGCGGAGAGAATGTGCAAACTCCATACAGACAGTTGCCTGTGGCAGGAATCGAACCCGCGGCTGTGGTGCTGTGAGGCACCAATGCTAACCACTGTTGACCACGATACCAGGGATAATTCTTCTACTCCTATCCCAGGAAGTTTCATGTGATATTTTATGTTTGCCGAAGTGGATGGATTGGGCCTCAGTTTAACTTTCATTCAAAAGCTAGCACCTCTGAAAGTGCAGCACTCTGTGCTTTGGAGTGGTAGTTTTTTTTAGTTTCAAGCTCATGCTCAAGAGTGGGACGGCAATGTGGAATCTTATGTTTCAGGGCCAAATGAGCGACTAACTGAGCCACAGCATTCCGTTGGCTTTCATAATAACTCAGCAAGCTTTCATGTTCATTTTTGTTGGTTCCAATTCACTCTTATAACTTGTCATGGGTGGATTTAAACTTGGGAACTCTGGTATCTTAACTACAGTCTTACAGATTGTACCTCTGTCTAGCTTAGGGTGGTGCTGGAAAAGCACAGCAGTTCAGACAGCATCCGAGGAGCAGGAAAATTGATGTTTTGGGCAAAAGCCCTTCATCAGGAATAGAGACAGAGTGCCTGCAGGGTGGGAGAGGTTGTACCTCTGCAATCTGGCAGCTTGTGAGCAGGCCCTTTACTGAATCACAGGCGGTTACACGACAGCACAGGTGCTTTCAAACATGAAATGAGATGTAAAGCAGTTATTTTAGAGAATTAACTTCTTTACCTGCCAGTTAAATCCCTACTTTATCAATGTTGGAGTCTTCATGTTGTTCATGACCTTCTGGTTTTAGCAAGTGCAGACTGGGGCCAAGAACACGGATACTGGGAATACTGTGGGTGTCAGAATTACTGTGGACCACAGAGGTAACCAGACCAGAGAGTGTTGGATAGGGTGCTATAGCATGTACTGCACTCTACTGCTTATTGCATGTCCAGTGAAACATAAATCAGGAACCAGATGTTTTTGGTTTCTATTTAAGTATGAGACATGCAAGAATTGATTCCAAAATTTACGAAAGTTTGGCTCACAGCTTGCTTGTGGGAGTAAAAGGCATTGCAGTTTTTTTTAATAATGGATATTTCCATACATTTTCCTGACTCTCCCAAACATACTGCATGGTATTTTGAAATATTCATGAATGTGAGTTAGTGTCCAAGTCCTGAAGCCAATAATTATCGTCGTGATGTCGAATGAAACTCACTGATATACACATGAAGGCATCATTCATGTGAAATTCTGTGTTGAGTATAATCATGATCTCAATCTATACAGGTTTTAGACCTATGTATATATGATATTGAAAGAATGCTGTCCAATGAGTCACAATCAAAGTGTAGCCTTTATATTCAACAGAGAAGAAAATCCCAAAACATTTCCATTGATGGCTCTGGGTTTATTGCTTGTCATGCTTTCATCATCTGGGTTACAGGTGCCGAAGGCTTTTCCTGCAACAACTATTTTTGGTTTTGAATTTTCAGATTCAATTTTTGATTTGCTTTGTTTCTGCAATCTGGCTAAGGCACCACAGTTGAAATCTAGCCTTTTTGGATTTTTTTTTTGGTGTTTCAATGCTTTTTCTTCCTTCTTGGCTACTCCATACGCTTTGCAGACAGGAGAAAGTGAGGACTGCAGATACTGGAGTACCAGAGTTGAAAAATGTAGTGCTGGAAAAGCACAGCAGGCCAGGCAGCATCTGAGGAGCAGGAGAATCGATGTTTCGGGCATAAGCCCTTCTTCAGGTTAGATCTGCCTCAGTGATGTTTATTCTCATTGTGTATTTGTGTCCTGAGAAGATACTCATACAGCATGGAAGAGGCCCTTCGACCTCTCGATACTCAGATTTCTGCTTTAGGATTCCCACCATAAATTGTCATGAGTTTGGGAACAAAACACTTCAATTATTGTCTTTTGAAGTGAAGTATCTTACAAATTTATCATTTGCACTTTAAACATAAAGGTAGGCTTTATTGTATAAATTGAGCAAGCTTGTGAGAGGTAAACTCAAACCCATTGTTTCACATCTGTAAGGGGTTCCCTGTCAGCTGAACACAAGGAGTGGTCAAAGTTTGAACTGACTTGATTGTAAATCATGGAGCATTCAATTTACAAATAGAGGCACAAGAGCAACATGCAGTTTGAAATTTCTTCTTTGAAAACGCACAACAGGCACCAGTCATCATACCAAATGTCTCTAAATCATCCTTTTACATCCAGTTTTGACCAAAAGAAACAACCTGAGTGAATTCAGAAATGTATTCCCCTGTTACATGTTGTGCACTGCAGTTTATTCACCTTAGCCAATATACCAATACTTGATAGCTAGCACATTTAGTTCCTTTGTTTTGAGATAGAGATCTTAAGGTTTGGTACTTAATTTATGAGCTAATGTTTACATATAACCATGTATACCACATCTTTGCATGCTTTTCATGTGTAGGAGCTTACTTAGCTATTATAAAATATCACCTTCCATCACCAATTAAAAACATTCAGTTCTTTTCTCACAAATCTAAGGGATCTAAAATTTCAGGCTCATAGTTAATTTCTGAATGGAATAATATATTGAATTATGTTACATGTTTTGTTACTGAATAGAAACGGGCGATTTGATGCATCAGGCCCATCCTGGTGTTTGTGTTCTGATAAAGCCTCCTCCCATCCTACTTAATTAAACCCCATCAATCCATCCTTCCACTCCATTTTTCCTGTTTGCTGTATAACATGTTGTTGACTGCAAAATAAGTTGATGGATCAAAATTAGCTAAAGCAGGAAGTCCTACATTATTTGGTTGTACTCATCAAAATTGTTCTGAACAACATCAGTCTTGTGCAATCATGCACCAAGTGACTCAATGGCAGTGGTGTGTTGCTATGGAAACTTATATCATGTATCAACAATAGGGGTGACTTTACCTGGCATCCAGTCAGCTCAAGAAGAATTAAATGGATAAATCTGTGAAACCTGACCCCACCGTACTGTGAGCATACCTACTGCTAATGGGTTTGGACGTATCTGAGTAAACTAAGTAATTCACTTCAGAATCCTGAACTCTTTCTCAACTTCAGTTTGTTTCCAATTGCTGGACATGGGAATGTTGCTGAGGATACTTTTGAAGCTGTCCTATCAAGAAGGTAGCAGCAAAGGAAGGTCACAAAGATCTGCAGCAGCTCTGAGAAGAGGGTGAAAGAAGGGCTGGCACTACATGTTGGTTGTCAGAAACAGAACATCATTGCTGAACCTCAAAGAGAACAACAGGGTAAGGTGCCTGGATCAGAGATGGTCAGTTACTTATCCCTCACATTGAGGTTAGAGGTGGAGCTCAACACTATTACTTGCATTACACTATCTGTGACAGAGGAGATCCCAGGGAGTCTAATCTGCAAGTCTCTGGTCCCTTCCAACCTGTATTCGGGAATTTGTGCTTATGTGCACACACCAGTCTGGAAGGTCACTGACCTGTTTGTGAGGTGACAGCCATTTATTAGTTTCTCCATAGAGAAAAAAGAGCAGAAACGTGCATTTCTAACCATTGGGAAGGAAAAAAAATGAACATTGGAATTAGCCTGGATTGCTGGAATTCTGTAAGTGCAGAGCATCATAGACTGCACACATAGTCTTAAGTGCTCTCCATTATGACTCAGCACTAACAAGAAGGGCTTTTATTTGCTGAATATTCAACATGTTTGTGACCATTGGCAGTGAATTATGCAGGTCAGTGCCCAGTTTACAAGCAGTATACATGATTCTTTCATACTACACCAGTCCTCAATACTATCTTTGTTCCTCACAGACCATTGGGTAGTAAGTTGGCTGTGAGGAAACAAGGGTCGTCCCCTTAGCAAATGCTTTATAACTTCTTTCCAGATCCTGGACACAGAAACACAAGGAAATTTTAATGCAACAAGAAGTCTACTGATTAAGCAAATCATTGGCATCTTGAGATAAATGTTCTGGTATCTGGAGAGCCCGAGGGGAATGTTTCAGCTCAACCCAATACTTATTTTCATTTGCAAATGCTACACAATCTTGCAATGCAAATGCTTATTGCTAAGGAGCTGCTAGAGGGGAGAAAAGTGAAGAAAAGGGCCAAAAATGGGAATATAGAGCAGAAGGGTGAAGCAGAGGAGTATGACCCAGCAATATTGAGTTGTCAAAAGAATCTCAATTGATTCTCACAACTGGGAGTCACCAGAGGAAAATGGCGGCACCTCATTTGGGTGCACCATCACAATGGCCACTGGGTACAGCTGATACACAATGAAAACAAAAAGCCATGATATTTGGAAGCTTCATGTGTGACGCTTATGGTAAATGTTTCCTCTAGGGAATCGGTTTCTATCGTCATTAGCAAGGTCAAGCCATGTGAAGAGATCCCATTTGAAATGGATTGGTTGCTGCATCTCTGTCATCTTTTGTACATGGAAGAAAGGTGATGATGGTCACTTTGACTAGAAATGTTTGAAGACTGCTTAGAGAGATCTTTAACCGAGATCTTCCTGCTGATTCATGTGGACTCTTTCTATTACTTTGTATCTTCTATCTTTTTCCTTCACGTACTCCTGTGTGGTGTGGGACTTTTACAGGGTTTTACATACAGAATGTAGTTAGTGAAAATGCACATGCACAATATCTCCCAGTGTTGATGTGGATTAGTTAGTTAGTTAGGTGCACAATTGACTATTGGTTGATTAGCAATTTTCCAAGTTGACCTGCATTCTCTTAGCCACATAAGGACTTCATTCCCCGTCTTACTGTGATTGTCTGCTTGCTTTTGATCAATTTGCTCTGAAGAATTGATTTATTTCAATGTAAGTCATTTTATTCAGTGTAAATTGTTCTATTCAGTTCAGCACGTCACTGCACAACAACCATTCGAATTCCAAACAATGAGTAATGCTTTAAACTTGTACCAGACTGTTGACCTCTTCCTAACCCTACCCCAAGGTGCCTCTCATACACTTTTACATTTTCAATTCAGAAAAACGTGGTGTCTTTACAATTATGAGGCTCAGGCTCTTGGAATACCTGGGCCATTAACCTCTTTAATGTCTTTCCCTTTTTTCACTAGATGAACCAAGACACACAATACCAAAAACTAATACCCACTGCACCAACACCAAGGTCTGATGTGTAATCCTTATCTAAGGAAGAACCTTGAGATTCACACCACAATTATAAATTGTAGATCAAGTCGATGCAGTGTTGAATTTATCACTTTTCTTTCTCTTCTAATGGCCAGTTTTGCGAAGATTTGTAGCTCAGGTTGAGGTTTTGGATGTAGGTTTGCTCACTGAGATTAAAGGTTCATTTCCAGATATTTTGTTACCCTACTAGGTAACATTTTCAGTGGGCCCCAGGAGAAGCACTGCTGGAAATTCCTCAACACCAGGTTATAGTCCAACAGGTTTAATTGGAAGCACTAGCTTTTGGAGCGCTGCTCCTTCATCATGTAGTTGTCCAACCACCTGATGAAGGAGCGGCGCTCCGAAAGCTAGTGCTTCCAATTAAACCTGTTGGACTATAACCTGGTGTTGTGTGATTTTTAACTTTGTACACCCCAGTCCAACACCAGCATCTCCAAATCCTGGAAATTCCTGCTTTCTATTTATACGTTTGGGTTTCTTTGGGTTGGTGATGTCATTTCCTTTGGTGATGTTATTTCCTGTGGTGAAGTCACTTCCAGTTCCTTTTCTTGGGGAGTGGTCTAATTCGATGTGTTTGTTGATAGAGTTCCAGTTGAAATGCCATGCATCTAGGAATTCTCGTGCATGTTTTTGTTTGGCTTGTCCAAGAATGGATGTGTCGTCCCAGTCGAAGTGGTGTCCTTCATCATGTAGGGATACTAGTCAGATAGGGTCATGCCTTTTTGTGGCTAGTTGTGGTTCATGTATCCTGGTGGCCAGTTTTCTGCCTGTTTATCCAATGTCATGTTTGCTACAGTCTTTGCACGGTATTTTGTAAATAACATTAGTTTTGCTCATTAGCTGCTGTTTTAGTGTGTTGGTGGGTTTGTGGGCTACCATGATGCCAAGGGGTTTGAGCTGTCTGGCAGTCATTTCTGAGATGTCTTTGATGAAGGGGAGAGTGGCTAGGGTTTCTGGACGTATTTTGTCTGCTTTTGGGTTTGTTGCTGAGAAATCGGTGGACTGTGTTCATTGGGTGCCCATTCTTTTTGAATACACGGCATAGGTGATTTTCTTCTGCTCGGTGTAATTCCTCTGTGCTGCAGTGTATGTTGGCTTGTTGAAATAATGTTCTGATGCAGCTTTGTTTGTGAGTGTTGGGATGATTGCTTCTGTAGTCCGTATGTGTTGTTTTCCTGTAGATGCTGGTTTGAAGCTCCCCATTGGCTGTTTGCTCTACTGTGACATCTAGGAATGGCAGTTTATTGTTGTTTTTCCTCCTCTTTAGTGAACTTTATGCCAGTAAGAGATCATCAAAGAGACTACATTGAAAAAGCGAACGCACTACTTACAGATACCAACACTTATCAACAAGTGGCAATAGACCTGACCCCACAACTAGAGAACTGAATCACAGCCCTACTTTAAAAAAGCTTTAGAAATCTGGAGAAATAAATAAGACCGACTTCTAAAAAATGAAACCTGACGGATCCACCGTAACACCCTGGTCCACTTCTCCTTCACTCCCAACCCATTCCCACAGCCCCATGGCACCTTCCCCTGCAACCGCAGAAGGTGTAATACCTGCCCATTTACCTCCTCCCTCCTCAGTATCCAAGGGCCCAAACATTCCTTCCAGGTGAAGCAGTGTTTTATCTGCACTTCACACAATCTGGTTTACTGCATTTGCTGCTCACAATGTGGTCTCCTCTATACAGGGGAAATGGAGCAATGTAGTTGACTAGGCAATTAGGGATGGGCAATAAATGCTGGCCACAGCCAACAATGCCCACATCCTGTGAATGAATTTAAAAAGTTCCCATAAGAAGACCCAGACCAAAGCTTAAAAGGAGGTTTGGTGGCCAGGCGTATAGTATCCCACTACCATGAGGACTCATCCTGGCACTGATGAACCAAACTCCCAACTAGAAGTGAATAGCTCCAAAAACATGAAGAAAATAATTCAGAAACTAGGTACCACTATGAGTACAAGTTAGATTGGCCACTAATACAGAGTGCCAACTACCATCCTATTTCTGTCTAACCCGATGCGGCACTGCATTTCTGCTGGTGTGCCAAGGCTGGCTACTTCAGAAGGGTAGAGAGAGGGCATTCAGTCAAAGGCTTCAACATAGTGCTGGAGTGTCAGTGGGTCAACAGACATCCCCCTCCAATGCCATCTTGCAGCACTAGCTACTATATGTTAAGTTCAACCTTCAGTGTGAATGTTAGTGAGTGGGTCGGGTGAGTGAGAAGTGGATATGTAAGTGGGTGGGGTGGATAAGGGCTCAGATGCAGTAGGCTGGCAGTGAACTATCATGTGGAAGGTGACAGATGGGTGGAAGCAAATTCAATCAAGGCTTTTGAAAAGGAATTGGATAATTATCTGACAGAAAAATATTTACCTGGCTACAGGTAGAAGGTAGAATCTGTCAGCATGCCTGCTCGAAATGTTAATATTTGACAAGTCTGTTCTACACAGATTTGGAAAGGCTGGCTTTAATACCTTGCTGAATGAGTGGACCACAGCCAAGGATTGTTGCCATCACATGGAACGTAGAAACATAACAGAAAAGTGAGAAAATATTTAGCTCAGAAACTTTTCTATAAGTGTGACATCTTTTGCTGCAAGCTACAATTGGAATTTAAATCAACTTCTTGGTTTGATTTTACCAGGGTGACAATTTCAGCATCAGGTATATTTTCTTTTGTTTTGCAAACTTCATTGGTTTTCTGCATTATAGAGACAATTTTAAAAGGAAGGAAAACCTTTGTGTTTCTTACTGATAGAGAACCAGCTGGTTAAAGGAAACAAAGTAAATTACACGAACTTAAGAGTGAGATCCACAGAGAGCATTAAAGTACTGGTGTTGGTGTTTAAAAATTCCATCTGAATGCCAAATTTAGGTGTGTCAGAAAAATGACTTTAAAGTGACATTTTTAGTTATTGAACAGTGGAAAGCAAAACTCATGGCAACATCGGACTCTCTTTATATCATTGACATCATGTGTTGTTTCATATATTATCCTGTCTCCTATGTTACTATTTTCAGGATATAAATACAAGGTATGTCTCTCTTAGTTGTACTTATAGCTGCACTACTCTATGGAATTACTCTTTAAGGAGAATGAAGGATTACTGAAGAACCTAGCCATTTTCTTAGAGTAGCTTATTTACCTCGGATGACACATTACACATTTTGTATCTGCATCCTCGCTATAAATACTTAAATGAAGAGTGAGCTTGCATTTATTTATTACCTTTCACATCCTCAGCTAAGTTATTAGCCCGGATTTTAAGGGCGCTGTATTACCCACACCATCTACCCCACTTATTGAAAAGTTGATTGCCTGACCTAAACTCAGTAGTAATGTTCTGTTGGGAAAGCCCTTAGTGGTTTCAGTGTGGAGCTGCCATTCCCGTCAGAAGGACATCCTGCCCTCAAGAGCTGCCCGCCAATTCATTTGGCTGACGATGATCAGTCCTGACAAGACAAAGTGATGGATCAGGTAAAAACAATGACTGCAGATGCTGGAAACCAGATTCTGGATTAGTGGTGCTGGAAGAGCACAGCAGTTCAGGCAGCATCCAAGGAGCACTGAAATCGACGTTTCGGGCAAAAGCCCTTCATCAGGAATAAAGGGCTGATGAAGGGCTTTATTCCTGATGAAGGGCTTTTGCCCGAAACATCGATTTCGAAGCTACTCGGATGCTGCCTGAACTGCTGTGCTCTTCCAGCACCACTAATCCAGAAAGTGATGGATCAGGCAAGTCTTGGGAATTTAGGAATGGGGCCAGCCTGACACATGTCAAGAAGGAGGGGGAATGAGTTCTAGAAATGCCAGTGAGGCTTAAAGAGGGAATATTATCTTGATGGAAGTATTATGCCTCCACTGGGCACAGGCCCAACTCTCTCCCTCACACACACCCATGCTGGGTTGCCATCCTGCTGACATGACATTGCATGGAGGCAGAATGAGGCTCTTATATGGGCATTAGTTGGTCATTTATGGGCCTTTATAGGCCGATGGGGAGCATGCTGCCTGATGCCTCCCCCATCCACTGTCGTATGGGAGTCGGAGTGGGTGAGAGGTGGTGGGCTGGTCACCTGACATAGTTAGATTGCCTGACCCCTGCTTTCAAAAGATGTGCTGTTGGTGTGCATGAAATCCAGACCCATATTCTTCAAAATGTAATCAATTCCTGTTTTCAAGGCAGATGTGGCTACAGGTTTGCTCACAGTATGATTCCACAAACAGCAATAATCTGTTCTACAGATGTTGCTTAAAAGCATATCAGAATTCCAAACATTCTTCTAAAAATTGCCATTTAAAAAAAGAAATCGTTGGCAAACTCAACAGAATGTTTGAATGTCTCTTCAGAAAGTTGGCACCTCTGAAATTGAAATGACAACTTGAGCAAGTGCTGCCCTGTAAATGTTGGCCTAAATCATGTGCATCATGATTGGAATGGGATATAAATACAAACCTATTTACCCAGAAGCAAGATGTCACCATTGAATTGAGTCAAACTGCCTCTCATCATTTCCTGTTCCATCCCAATTCTCCTCCAGATTAAGTTTGTGACTTTGGCAGTGGTATAAGAAGGCTAGTGAATCCAAAGAGAAACTAAGTGGGCTGCATAATTGGAGATAGATCTTCTTGCTTCATCCTCCTCTCAAGCTAAGAGCTCCACTTTCTGAGACTATCTTTCAGTCATCGTTTTTAGCTGCAGCGTAGAACATGCAATCATAGAATAGAATCTATATATTGTGGGAAGAGGCCATTCGGCCCATTGAGTCTGCCGCAACCCTCTGCAGAGCATCCAACCTAGGCCTAGCCCCCTACCCTATCCCATTTACCACAGCTAACCCACCCAAACTTGCATGCTATGGACAATTTAGCATGGTCAATCTACCTAACCTGCACATATTCGGACTGTGGTAGAAAACTGGAGCATTCAGAGGAAACCCATGCAGACATAGGGAGAATGTGCAAACTCCACAAAGACAATTACTCGAGGCTGGAATTCAACCTGGGTCCCTGGCACTGTGAGGTAGCAGTGGTAACCACTGAGCTACTGTGTCACTCTAGATGCTCAGTCATTAATAATGTACCTGTTGCTCCCTTTACAAAATAATGAATACTTCACTCTGACTTTCATTCTCATGTTTGTAGACTGTTGCCCTGTAGCTAATGACATACTTTGGATCAACAACTGTCATCATTCACACTCAAGGCAGCTGGTGGCACAAATATACATACAAAGTAGATTACAGGCTGGAGGAGGTGAGTGTCCAAGAGGGGGCGGAGGTGGTGAGAGTCCACTTGATCAGGCTGGATTGGGCTACTGATCCCACTGACTCCTTGCTTCCACCTGAATAAGTCCACAGACCTGCAGCCTTCCTACTTGGAAAGCATTTGAAGTCCTTAAATGGACAATTCATAATCTTTCCTCCCAACACCCCTCCCACTTCACCATGACTCCCTTTCTTGCCCTCATCAGCAACCCATCCCTCTGATGCTCATTCTGCCATCATTCACTATTTTCCAGTGATCCAACGATAAGCTCTGTTGAAGGCCTAATTAAATTAGCATCCACCACTGCACCCAGGAGTGCCACTAGTATTGGAGAACTGCCAATCTGTGAGTCAGTGGCAGCTCTCGAGAGTATGGTTCCTTCTTACTGGGGGAGGTGCAACAATTGAATATCCCCTGTGGAGTTGGGAACCACAGCAGCATTGTTCCTACTGGCAATTAGGATCTTAATCCCCCAGGACTCCTTGATACGGTGGCAGTCATTGAGCCCCATGCGCTGATTGTGTGTATTGAGCACTGGTAATGAATGCTTGGTAATGATGGTGGTGACAAATGGTACTGATGCAGTGCAGTGATGCTACACATTCCAGCAGCAAGGGACATTGACTTGCCTTTTTGGAGGTTACAGTGGATTATAATCTAAATAATGTATGAAATCCAAAAGAACATATTGTGCAGTTCTGTCCCACACAACTAATGACATTATATTATTGATCATGAGCAATGTCACTGTGGACCATGAGTATCTCTTACAGACTTTCCTACTGCTGTATGGAAACTTTGGGGTTTCATTTTCTAAGATACAATTATAGCCAACTGCTGCTGACATGGAGAATGCCTGTAGGAGCCACAATGAAGTTATAGGGTAGAAGGGTCTGAGTGATTTCAGCTGTGGTGAGATATTGTCGCATGTTCAGCAAGTTCTATCTAGGCCTCGGGATTATCTTGCTCCATCTTTGATGCTTTTCACAAGCACTAAAGTGAATTGCTCACTAGGCAGTGCGTGACTGACAATTATTGTTAAGTGCCTTGTTGGTGGCTCAATTTATATTAATTTATATTCAGCCTCCTATCTTACCAAACTTGGCTAACAAGCTAGACATTGAGAGACCTGACATGGGATCCAGAATGGGACCCTGGCTCACAGCTTGCTCCAAAGGATCTCCATTTTGTTTCGGACCAACATGCACTTCAAGGCAGTCCATGGGCACCAGCACCTACCATCCAGAGGCATTGGCATTCAGTGTTCCCAACCCCTTACTGCCATCCTGGCACCTCTCCAGTACACTGGCAGGGCTCGCTGGAAATGCAGGGTGCAATAAGAATTGAAAGGCTGCAACAAGGCCTCTCTGTGTGCAGTGACAGACACCTAGGTCTTGGGTTTTACCAGGTTGTAGCTCAGGGATGCTTGCTCACTTTCTTAGTGCAGCAACAGAACTAGACAGCTTGCCTCGCTGGTCAGCAGTCCTCAGTCAAGGGAACATACATGTTGATAGATGGCAGTGTGCCACTTCAGTCACACACTTGTACCATGTGTCACCAGCTTACGTGGCACCCCCTGTATATGCAGCAAGCTGGCAGCCATGTCTGAAAGGGCAGTGGTCTTCCCCAAATCCACAGATGCACCCTTCACAGAGAGAGGTCCCTGCATGGTAAGTGAATGGCAACCTTCAATATCAGTCCAGGACATTGGTCCATTTTCAGTTGGCAGGTTGGCAGGGGGAGGATCTCTCTTGGGGATGCTTATAATGCAAGTCAGGCAGTGGGTCACTCTCAGTCCTGTTGTTCCATAGATGCCGGTCAAGGGGTAGAGTGGCAGGATGGATGCAGGGATAATGTGGTCATACAGATACCCAGGTATTAGTCAGGGGTGTGGGCACTTCCCATCCGGGACTGTGCAGTTGTGTCACTCAAGGGGGTTGGCCAGATGCAGTCCCTTGCCTTTGTCTGAGGAACTGAGGGGAAAGAGGAGGGGGAGGGCAGGACCAGCTGTTGCTTAGGAAGCAGCCCCCATAGGTTATTGTTCAGAACTGGGGGATGACAGTCGTGAAGGGGGCAACAGTATCTGCAGTGGGGGAAATATGGTAAAGTCATGTTGGAGAATGAGTGTTCACAGTCAGGAGCATTGTGGATTCAAATGGGGAGGGGACAGTATCTGACCACACTTGTTCTGGTCACCTTATATACCAGGGGCTTGGGGAGGGGAAAGGTGGGTAAGGTCAGGCTCACATAGATAGGTTAGGTGCGGACTTTGAGTAATACAAGAGAGGGAGACTTCACAGTCAGTTAGAAGCGGTTTTAAGTGAATGATATTGACAGTGGGGTTACTGTGGTTGTTGCAGTGGAATGCAGAGTGCTACTTAGTGAGACAAAGATATCTCAGCCTCCTTGCAGGAGTGGTCCAGGCCTGCTCTTGCAAGGTTCCAGGCCTCTTCTTTTATAGAAGGTTAGGAGCCCAAAGCCTGGCTCTTCTCCACTTGTAAAGGATGTCTCTGCCCTATCATGGGCTGTCTTCTCCAATAACGAGAGAGGGAGCAATTGTGTAGTATGAAAGTGGGTGCTACAGCTGTTCATCCTGGTGAAGATTGGCGGAAGGTGGTTAGGTCTCCCGAGTTGGTAAGGAAGGACCACAGAAGGCATGCAGAATTGGTGGTGTGTAAGTTTGGGGAGGACGTGGTTCGGGAGACCGAGTTGGGGATAATGTTGCGTGCGTCAGTGAGAGTGGCAGAGCATGAGCCTTGGTGTGAAGTAGCAGAAAGAAGAGAGTATCACTTACCCACGCACCACAGAGTAGGTCATTGACCTTCTTGTGGCACTGTTCCCCTGGACTGTGGAGATGACACTGACTGGGTGATAACCTTGGCATAGGGTGCCTGAATCTATATTGTTGCTTCCTGTGCCTGTGCCCATGAAGGAGATGGCTCCTTTCCGCACCATCCTCTTGACCAAGCCTTCATGTTCATGTCAAAGAACTGTTGTGCCATCTTCCCCTTTTCCGATATGTTCTGGTTCCGGATGCAAAATACCAGCACTCGCCTGGGTGCACAGTGACCTTTCAAAGATGGCATGAGTGCAGGGAATGCTGGTCTTTTGACAGTTATTCACTGACTGGTGAGGTATCCTGTGAATGACACTTGGTAAGATGGGGTCAGAATCAGACAGGATGGATACTATTGGAGTAGGGTAGATAGCTGATGTGACGGGAGGGTTTAGTAAGAAACAGCAAAAAAACCCATTCGGCCTCAAGGCAGAAAGCTGCCAAAAAACTTGGTGCAACACATACTTAGTTGAACAAAAGTACTATTCAGTCCAAAGCCTTCAGATATGCCCCATGTTGTACATTCTAACATACTGATTGGCGTGTTGGAGAGGATACACTCCAGCAAGAGTATAAATACGAAAGTAAAGGATGAGCCAGTTGGTACTGGAGTCAGTGAGAGTTCATTTAGCTTTGCCGTCTGACAGAATCCACTCCTGAAATGCTATCTCCTCCTCCAGGAAAGATGCTGACTGTCATAAAAAGTGAGGCCCATCATTTCATTGCAAGGTTGCACAGGACGCAGACCAAACAAGCTGCTGAATCCAGAGATCTGAAACTGAAGAAGTTGAAGATAGTCAAGAGAGCAGTCAGCATCTCTGATGAAGATAGAGGTTTTCACATTTTAGATACAAACAGTCTCAGACTTGGAAGAAGTTGCAGGTGAATGATGTTTCAAAAGTCAAGAACAAATGGAACAAACATTCACAGAAAGGAGAGAAGCACAATGACATATAAAGTGCATAAGATATTGAAATTAAAAGACCCAGATGATGCCTGTATTAAAAATCGGAGATGGAAGAGAAATATTTTAAAAAGCAGGCACTAATGGGACTGGTTGAGGGATTGGTGTACAACCTATAAAAATAAATGTGGTAAAGTGGAACAGGTTGAAGTGGACCAGGAGCCTGGGAAAAGAACAGGGCAGCAAAGGTTATTTCCCAAATGGATACAAGTTCATTAGATTTCTTTGAATTGATTTCAATCTTTAATTCCGATCTTTAGTTGGAGGTGAGAGGCAAGTGGAGATACACTATTGGTGGCTCTTCATACTCACTGGCAATAGGCTGGAGCATTTTCACTCTCGGACTTCATTTAGTAAGTTCGCCCCCATTCATGGCTACATGCAAGATGTATCATCGTTCTAACACACAATGGAATGTATCCTACTCAAAGTGGTCTTACTTTATAATCATGTAAATAGATAATAACAAGAAACATATAATCACATTCAAGATTATAACAAGCTGGTACTAATTATATTGGTAACAAATGTGATTTGACTCAGGTTCGACCTAATCTCATAGTGGGTGAGTTCAGTGAGTTATTTTATTATCCCATAGTATTCAACAGATTCTTTAATTAGATAGGAAGTTCAGTAGTCTTGGTAAGCTCCATGCTCTAAAGTGCAGTAGTTATGCTGAAGTGAAAATACAAGCGAATTCAGGCATGTTACAAGAGGCAATTCTGTCTCTATATCTAGAAAGGCACATGGAAATTTTCAGGATTGGGTCCCAGGAAATACTTTAGCTATTAATGTTTCCTCCTTATCAAAATGCCTTTTGATGAAAGAACAGGGGAGTAATTATATGGATTGGACAGCAGTAGAAATGGCATTGAGTCCAGTGTGTAATATGGAGCATTTTACAGCAAACACAAAAGGCAACTGACAGTTATTTCGAAACGCATAACTTATGAAAAGGATGTCGAAAGGAAGGTGAGGTCACATAATGACCAAAAGGCTAGATCTTGAACAGGTAGAGGACACAGCTGAAACATAGGAACAAATGTAGGCCATTCAGCCCCTTGAGCCTGTCCATGGCTGGTAGTTAACCTCAATGTGATTTCTCCATGTTATCCACAAGACTCCTGATGTAATTATTATCTAGAAATCTGTTGATCTCTGTTTTGAACTTACTAATGAGTGAACTTGCACATCCTTTGGTGTTAGTGAATTTCAAAGATACCATTCTCTCAGTGAAGAAGTTCCTCATCATCTCAATTCTAAATGGCCTATTCTATATTCTGAGGCTGGGGCCTCATTCTCGATCTACTCTTTCTGCAAATACAGAAAACCCTTTAAGAAATGTGTAAATTTCAATGGGATCACCTCTTATTTCTTTCTCCCAAACTTCTGTCCAGGTTTAAGTCGTGTTGTGGAGTTGAAAATGGCCTCTTCCTGTCTAGAGGAGTTTTGTGGGGCCGTGTGGTGAGTTGGGCATTATTGAAGATTGCTACGGCTTGCGAGATCCAATTTGCAGCTGTTAGGAGTTATTTCTTTGCATTTTGCTGTATCCAGCATAGTGGGGTGGCACGGTGGCTCAGTGGTTAGCACTGCTGCCTCACTGCTGAGTTCGATTCCAGCCTTGGGCAACTGTCTGTGTGGAGTTTGCACATTCTCCCGGTATCTGCGTGGGTTTCCATTGGGTGCTCTGGTTTCCTCCAACAATCCAAAAGATGTGCAAGCCAGGTGAACTGACCATGCTCAATTGCCCATAGTGTTTGGTGCGTTAGTCAGGGATAAATGTAGGGGAATGGGTCTGGGTGGGTTACTCTTTGGAGGGTAGGTATGGACTTGTTGGGCCAAATGGCCTGTTTCCATACTGTAGGGAATCTAATCTTTTAAAAAAGCTGAATGGAAGAAGGGGTGATATTTGAGAGGAGTGGTAACCATTGAACTGAGAATTCCAGAGATTATCATCATTCCTATAAGTTTGTTGTGACGAGTTAATGACCTGAGGTGCACATAAGTGCACAGCATGCAGCTTTATAGAAGACTGGAGATATGGTGTACAGAATATGGAGTGGGCTTAAGTAATCAAAGGATGCAGTAGGATAGAAAGAGAAATTGTTACATCTGGAGTGGGAATCCAGAAGCATAGCTCAATCTTAGAATTAGAGCTCAGCCATTGAAGAGTGATAGCAGTAAGCTGCATTTTCATGTAAAGATAGTAAATGTAGTACCATACCCTCTTCCCCCAGGAAAGGCTGTGGATGCTGAATCAGTTGAGGTTTACAAGACTGGGATTGATCCATTTTGTTTGGTAAGAGTATGAGAGGATTGGGATGAAAGCTGCAGAAATGAACTTGAGACAGAGATCACTCATGATTTGTTTCAATGGCAGCACAGGTCTGTGGGATTGACTGAGACTTATCTGCACAAACTTCCTGCTCAATCATAGTTCCTTTTTTTTTGCTGATCAAATTAATGCCCAGAACCTAATTCATCATGTTTGACATCCTTACCCTTCTGTTTAAATCTCCTCATGGCCTCAGACCTTCCTGTCTCCTTCAGCCCTACAACTCAAGTTGTTGAAATGTGATTGTAAGTGGCACCAGTGAGCCATCCAACATCTATGTTCACTCTCTCCACCCTTCCCTTTTTCTCTTTGTCAAGCAGGCATCTAATTCTATTATAATAGAGCATAGTGGCTGTGATTCAATATGAGTCAGTGGCTGAAAATTCCCCAAACCCCATCTGTTTGAATTCTTCCCTGACTTACCCTTTAATTCATTTTATAATTATCTTAAATTTGTACTTCCCTCATGCTATCTTACAGACCAAAATCTCCTACTTCAGTTTTTAAAACTTCCAACTTCTTCACGTTTCCCTTCACAATCACAACTCCTCATCTTTCGTAATATCCCAGTGAATTGCATACCCTTTCCAGTGCTTTTAGATCCTGCTTAAAACTGTGCCATAGCCAAAATGTGTCCACATTCAATGTATTCAATACTTGAAGATAAATAACCAATGATTTCAAAAGGATGCTATTGGTGCTCTGTTGGTTGAATGGAAAAGACATTGGTTAGCTTTAAAATGTCCTATTGATTTATTGTCCCTTGTTTGTTTTATTAACTAGATTTTTTTTGCCACATTTGACTCATTCAAGAAACCTGGGAAAACTATCCAGTTGATTCTTCTCACAATTTCACACAGCCCACATGTTTCCTTAAATCATTAGTATTACTGGGAATCTGTTTTGGGACACATCAATTGTATTGAACTAATTCTAATCCAGTAATTAATCTAATTAATGATTACCAGATAACTTTGCCTATTTTTCTCAGAAAGTTGAGTATTGTAAATGCAAGTATTGGAACCTTCTTTAATGGTTGCTTTTATGTGAAAAGTATCTGGCTGAGAAGAGCTTTTCTGTCTTATATAATGCCATTGAAAGAAACACTTGGGGACCAAAGCAAGATTACATACACCAGTCTGCTGAGACAGTAATTGTTGAGCTATAAACACATCATTAGGATGATTCCAAGTGTTTGTTGCATGAGGTTGTTAGGGGGAATATGTGTTGCTAACAAATCTCATACGGGATGATTAATGTTCACAGCATTGTGAACCATCACAAATATCAATCCTTCAGTATTACTCCTGAAGAGTAATATTACTTGATCTCCTTGTTCAATTGTTCAGCTTGCTGTGTATTTAGAACTACCTAGTAAAATATAATGATGCAGTTTGCACCCAATGGCTGATATTTTGTTTCATTCATTGTCAACACTGCAGTGATATAATTGCGCCTTTTGTGTTGCTGTGGGTTTTAGAATGTTATCTGTGTATGGTTCTTTATACATCTTGTCAGAAATTGCTAATGTGTAGATGCCCTGGGCTGTCCTGACAAGAAAAAATACAACCCATCTCTATTTCAGAGATTGCTTTCTTTATTCTTTGAGCTTTTGTAAAGTTGTTATTAAAGACTGTTCCTCTACCAGGACTCATTCTTTGTAATTATTTCTTATTATCCTATAATGAAAGCACGATAGCAGAGTGGCAAAAACCAAGGGGCGTATCAGAGGATCCTATGATGTCTTCTGAGGTTATGCAAATTTTATGCATTCTCAGAATTTTGTACATGTGGACACTTACCAGCACAATATCATCCAATAACAAAAACATGAAGAGAATTAATAGAATTAATAATGATTTGAGTAGCAGTCTCTAGGGTCTGTTTTCCTCTGTGTATTGTGTGAGAAATAGTGCTGAAGGCTCATGATGCCCTCTTTTAATTGTGTCTTGAAAATAAAAATAAAATCCTTCTCTTTGAGTCGACAGTAGATCTTCAGGCATGGAGCTTTTTGACTTGGTTCTCAATCACAGCCAGAAGGATGTGGCCAAGTGCATTACTGTAGTTCTTTCAGGCCTACAGCCTGTGTCTGAGTACTGGACCCTCCCAGGGTTTGGGACCAGGCTACTCAAATTATTAAATTTTGAAATACAGGCATAATCTGTTAGGGTAAATGCAACTTACTTCATAATCAACAATATGTATTTATAAAGTGTTGTGAACATGTTTAAGTGTCTCAAGGTCCTTCAAATGAGCACTCTATTCAACCAGATTTGGCACTGAGCCACAAAATATATACATTAAAACAGATGACCAAATATTTGATCAAAAAGGTCCCTTTTAAGCAGCATATTAAAGGAGAAAAGAGATATTGAGGTTTTGAGAAGGAATTCCAGAGTATAGGGCCAAGGTAACTACTGATTGGTTGGGCTTGTGCACAAAGCCAGAATTGGAAGAAAAGAGTCATTACAGGGTTGTTGTAGGGCAGGAGGAGATGGTGAAGGTAGCAATTTCCAAACAAGGATGCAAGTTTTAAAGTGCTAGCATTGGAGGGCTTGAGGCTCACCAGCTCCTCAGTCTCATCTGCTGTTTTCATGACTACATAGAGTGCACAGTACAGTGTGGCAGCTCAACTTGTGACAGTTTTGGAGTGGCGACTGGGTGAAAACAAGGCTGTGACCTTGCCTCACTCTGTTTGGCATCTTTCTCATCATGCTCCTGACCATTGCCTGCCCTGGAGGGATGGAGGGGGTTTACTGCACACTAGGCAGATGGCGAGCTCTACAATCTATCAAGACTGAAAGCAAAGACAAAAAGCACATCACATCCTGATCAGCCAATTTCCCTAGGCTGATGATGCTGTGCTAATCACTCACTCAGAAACTCAGCTATAAAGACTTGTGGACTGTCTCTCCAATGCTCGTATCCTGACCTTAAGCATCATGAAAACCGTGCTCTTTGAATAATGTATTGTATCTTGGTTCCATGATCACTTCCAACAACATGCCACTTGAAATGGCTAGCAAATACCGCTATCTTGGATCCAAAATGACAATCTTGTAGAACTCAATGTACACAAAGGAAAAGCTGCTTGCAACGTTGGCCAAGTCTGGAACACCAAGCTCACCATTAGAACCAAGCTGATGGCTTCAAAGGCCTGTGTTCTCAGCACCTTGCTGTATGGTTGACAGCAAAATCACAATCATTCCAGCTTTGCCATGTGTGGTGCATTGTGGGTATGTCCTGGCAGAATACAGTCAAGAGTTCAGCAGCTTCTCCAAGGCAGGCATCCTAAATACCCTGGCCCTAATCAAACAGAGGCTGCTTCAGTAGATCAGCAGGTTAGGTGAATTGGCCGTGCTAAATTACCCGTAGTGTTAGGTGAAGGGGTAAATGTAGGGGAATGCGTCTGGATGGGTTGCGCTTCGGAGGGTCGGTGTGGACTTGTTTGGCCGAAGGGCCATTTCCACACTGTAAGTAATCTAATCTAATCTAATCTTATCCACAGGTTGGGAGATGCCAACCTGCACAAGTTCTTTCTGTATGGTCTGGTAGCCACATCCAGACAACCAGTAGACAAAGGTTCATGTTAGAGATCTATATAGATATAGATGGCTTCCAAAGACAACTGGTGTACCTTGAGCTAACATACTTTGACAGCACAAAGATAGAGTCATGCAGCACAGAAACAGACCTTTCGGTCCAACTTGTCTATGCTGACCAAGTTTCCCAAGCTAAACTAATCCGACTTGCGTGCATTTGGCCCATATTCCTCTAATCCGTTCCTGTTCATGTACCCATCCAAACATCTTTCAAGTGTTGTAACTGTATCTGCATCCACCATTTTCAAGATGATGAATGAGTGAATCTTTTTGCAAGTTAGGGTAAGCAGTGGGTTTCTGAGCAGCAAATGTTTATAGATTTCCTTCAGATACAATGTGCATGCCCAGTGCTAAGCAGATGTTAGGGTGATGTGATGGGGGACTGTCAGCTGAGAAATATCATTGTTCTTATAAAGTACAGACAATGATATTTTGGTTGTGTATGTGTATTCATACAAATTGAAATATCTGAAGATCATTGCAGTACCATACCACTATTCCACCTCAAAAACTACAGTAAGGAATGCTACCCTGAATATAGCAGGTATTCCCATGCAAAGCAATGGACAGCAAGGTCAGCAAGGAGTGTGGTCAGTATGAAGGAAACTTCACTTGAGCAAGGCAACAGCCAAAGTATATCTAGGAATATGAAGTGGAGGATTAAACTTTGGTTATCTTAACAAATTCAAGGGACAGTCAAGGCAGGAGTGCAAAATACTAATATGCAAAATGAAGGTCAGAGCAGTCACGATCACACATGATAAAGAGAATTAAAAAAATCTAAAAGTTCTGTATCTGAATGTGGGTAGCAAACATAACAACATAAATGAATTGATACTGCACATCAAAGTGAATAAATGTGAACTGGTAGTCATCGTGGGGGGACATGGTTGCAAGAAGATGAGAATTTGGTCCTGAATATCGAGGCATATATTCAAGAAGAGCAGGAAACTAGTAAAGGAGGAGAGGTAATTCTCTTAATCAAACATGGTACTGGTGCAATAGTTTGATGTGACCTTGGGTTAGAAGATCAGGTTTGGGTGGAGATGAGAACTAATAGGCCCCCAAACAGTAGCCACAATGTAGGACAAATATATAAAGAAGAAATATTCGGTGTTTGTGAAATAGGGATATCAATAATTGTGAGCAAGTGAGGACTGCAGATGCTGGAGATCAGAGTCGAGAGTGTGGTGCTGGAAAAGCACAGCAGGTCAGGCAGCAATCAATTGAAACATTGATTCTCCTGCCTCTCAGATGATGCCTGACAGCTGTGCTTTTCCAGCACCCCAGTCTCAACATCAATAATTGTGAGTGATTTGTAACTACATATAAACTGGATAAATCAGACTGGCAATCATAGCCGCGATGAGTTCATAAAATATTTTTGAGATAGTTTCTTAATGCAGCACATTCTGCAAACAAACCTAAAATGGACTGTACTCGACTTGGTATTATGAATATGGAAGGATTAATTAATGACCTCAGGGAGTAAAGGTGACAATCAGTGATGATAACATGATTGTATATTACATCCAACTTGAAAGGGAGAAGACTGGGTCTAAGATTAGTACTTTAAACTTGAACAAGAACAATTGTGAGGCCATGTTAACCAAGCTTGCTGACATGAACTGGAATATTAGGCTTGCAGGACCATCTGTAGAAAAGTAATGGCAGATATTTAAAGGGATATTTGAGAATGCGCAGATGAAGAAAACACTATTAAGAAGAAATTTGGGGGATAAGCCACCAACCAGAAAAAATTAAAGAAATTAAAGAGAACATCAAATTTAAGGAAGAAGTATATAATTGTGCAAAGGTGAGCGATAGGTTAGATGATTGGTCAGAATCCACAGGGTAGCAGAGAATTACCAAAGTGTTAATTGCCTCTAATAAATTAGACTATGAGAGAAAGCTAATTGGAAATTTAGAAACAGGTAGAAACATTTTTACAGATATCTAAAAAGGGAAAGAGTAAGAAAAATGAGTGTTAATCCTCTCAAGGGTGAGTATGGGGGTGTATCAACGGTAATAAGAAAATGCGAGGTATAAAGAATAATATTTTGCTCCTGTCTTCACAAACTTTCCAGCAATTGCAGTAATTTTGGGGGTCAAAGGAAGCATGTCTGAATGAAAAGAGGGTGCTGACAGGCCTATGTGAATCTCCCAGCCTAGTCTGAGAATTAAGATTGAAAATGACCATTTCTCCCTGCATCTCCATGTTAATGATGGCCCGACCAATCAGGATGCCTTTCTCCATCTGTATAAAATGGTGTCCTTTTTGCCAGGTCTGTTTTTAGGTTCCAAGTTTTGATGAGGAAATGATGAAAAGCTTCAAGTTCTAGGCTCTTCCTGGCAATATCAATGTAAAAATGCTATACTTTGATTGTACAGAGTACTGTTAAGACTATATCTTAAATACTGTGCATAGTCTTTGTCTTCTTATCTATAACAGGATGTAGTTCCAACAAGGTTTACTATATTGATACCTGGAATGAGTGAGATGTCTTATGGGGAAAGATTAGACAGGCTGGGCTTGCTTTCGGTGAAGTTCAGAAGAGCGAGGGTGATTTGATTGAAGTCTGTAAGACCCTGAATGGTCTTGACAAGATGGATATGGAAAGGATGTTTACCTTTATGTGTGATACACTATGGACATTATTTTAAAATTATGAGATACCTTTTAATGACAGCAGTGAGGGGGCAATTATCTTCTCTCAGGGGGTTGCAAATTTAGAATTCTCTGCTTCAAATAGCAATGGAAGTGAATTTTTTATGGCAATGATTGTTGGATTCTTGTTAGGCAAAAGTCAAAGATTATTAGGGAAATATGGGAACAAGGAATTTTGAACACAACAGATCAAATTTGGATGGTGGAATAGACTTTAAAGGCTGACTGGCCTAGTTCTACTCCTCAGTCATATGTTTGTACCTTATCTAGTTTCCCTGTCCTTCTCCGTGTATGCAGACACAAATCTCTTGTGTCAAGACATATTTTATTTTGTTCTCACCAGCGTACCATGCACACAAAAACATGAAGCCATCTGAAGTGTCTGATGCTTCTGGAAACATTTTATTGTTGATGTCAAATGTTATAGTTTTGTGAATTAAGCCAAACTCTCTTGTTCATTTATTCATTCATTCGCTGGTGTCTTCTGCCCAGAAAATGACCTGCAATGAATCTCTACCTCTGTCTGTCCCGTGCTGCCCTTACACAGGCCACATAGATCAACTGCATCCAGACCATTATATCCATCATCCCCTTTCTCCTCTGCTTCCCTCTTCTTTGTTTTCTGTCAATGTTTCCATGTAATAATTGTTTCTAACTTCCACTTAAATCATTTGCCCAAAATATTGTATATTTCTCTCTTTGATGTTACACACTAATTTCTTTTTACTCTGCTATTTCCAGTGGCTCCCTCATTAGTACCATTGTGTAGGAAATGCGGAGAATCCTCTTTTACACCTACACCTTCAATGTATTCAGCTTATGAATAGTCCCTTTGGTTGCTGTCCATTTCTCTGTGGCATATAACAACGGTGTCAAGCTATACCACCCCAACATTCTTTTCCCAAGATAAGTTACTGCTCAGTGAAATAGGAATGCAAGGACAGTCCAGCTAAAAAGACTCTGGCTGGGGAGTGCAAGCAGTGTATTTAGATATCAGTAATGATGAGACAAGTCAGTTGGCAGTATGGAGTTCTCAATTTGCAATTGATTGTGTAGCGATGAGGAAAGCAGGCTAGAATATTCCTGTCCTCTCATTGCTGCATAATGGATGAAGCAGACTGATGCAGTTAGCAGGTGTTTCAACAAGGGAAAGGAAACTAGCTTTTGCTATTGTTTCATACCTCGAAGTATCAGCCCACTCTAAACAAGCACTGCTCTGTTAAGAGCAATGATGTAAGTGCTAAACTGCCTCTGTGTCCATCTTGCAGATGTACATCTGTAGGAATAAGTTTGAATGCTTGGCCGCTCCATTAGTCGTATGTTAGTAATATACAACAATGCTGTTTTGGCAAAAATAAATAACTGAACAGTTCAGTGCCACAGTGAACCATACTTTAGAATAATTGTCAGCTTCAATTGTCGCATGTGTTTTTGAAGAGACTGGAGGATGTGACCAGGATTTAACTAACAATAGGTCTGTTGGGAAAGCGGCTGTGGGAGTATTGACAATACAGTTAGTAATAACATTAGTTGGCATAGAAATGTCATACATTATTGGAGGAGTTTGATTTGAAAGCACATATGGAAGAAATTAGAGCTGGTTTTTCTTTCATAATTTGGGAATACTTATTCTGAAAGGACACTGAAATATTGTAATTTACATCTTCAAAAGCTATTTAAAGTATAAGCATTTGTTTACTTCTATAACTTAAAGGTTCAATTCCTAATGTTTATTTGCTTTTCAAACAGAATTTACAACAAGTCTGATTTAATTTATATATCTAGTATTTCCCTACCATTTTGGTCATATTTGAATGTTACATGTGGTACACAGCCCCTGGCAGTCAGAGGCTGCCCTCTATTGCACACAGGCAGTATAACAGCACACTCGGACTGCAACCAAAACCCTTCAACCTTTGCTGAGCAGGTGATTCCTGAATTGGTGCCCATCAGGTTTGTTTCCTCTTTTAACTGTGAGAAAGCATTATTTTACAAATGTGGCTTTCTTAGATATTTCACACCCCCTTCCCCTTACTTGAGGCAATTAGAAGGGGAGCACATATAAACATTAATAATGAGTTGATGGTCAATATGTCTCCTGTCCAGTAAAGCAGGAAGCAGTGTTGAATCTGACTCAGGGAAATGACTTATGGTCAGTGGAGTGTCTTACAGTAGGGCATCACTTAACTAGCGGTGGCCACAATGTGATTTAAAGTAACTGTGAATAGACACTAAATAATGTAGAAGGTAGAAATGATCGACCAGGGAAGGACTTATTTTCAATTATTTAAGAAGGAACCTAAGACAGGGAGATTGGAATACAGAGCAATGGAGGGAATTCAAGGCTTATGACGAATATTTGGAACCGTATTCAATCGACAGGATTTACATGCATTTGGAAAGGCAAGGACTAATTAGGGATAGTCAGCATGGCTTTGCATGTAGGAAATCATGTCTGACAAACTTGCTTGAGTTTTTGAAGAAGTGGCAAAGAAGATAGAAAGAGACAGAGTGATAGATGTCGTTTATATGGACTTCAGCAAAGCATTCAATGATGTTCCACATTGCACTCTGGTTAGATTAGATCACATGGGGTCCAGAGGGAACTAGCCAATTGGATACAAAATTGGTTTGAAGGTAGGAGACAGAGGGTGGTGGTGGAGGGTATTTTTTTGACTGGAGGCCTGTGATCAGCAGTATGCCACAAGGATCAGTGCTGGGCCCACTGCTTTTTGTCATTTATATTTGGATGTGAATAGAGGATGTGAATAGAGGATGTAAGTTTGCAGATGACATCAAAATAGATGATGTAGTGGACAGTGAAGAAGATTATCTCAAAATACAATGGGCTGAGGAATGGCAGATAGAGTTTAATTTCAATGAATGTGAGTTGTTGCATTTTCGTAAGGCAAACCAAGGCAGGACTTATACACTTAATGGGAGGGCACTGGGGAGTGCTGCTGAACAAAGAGACCTTTCAAGGTGTGTAGTTCCTTGAAAGTAGAGCCACAGGTTGGCAGCATGGTGAAGAAGACATTTGGTATGCTTGCCTTCATTGGTCAGAACACTGATTGTATGAGTTGTGATGTCATGTTGCGGCTGTACAGAACATTGGTGAGGCCACTTTTGGAATATTACATACAATTCTGGTCACCTTTCTATAGGAAGAATGTTGTCAAATTTGAAATGGTTCAGAAAAGATTTGCAGTAATGTTTCTGGGACTGGAGAGGCTGAATAGGCTAGGGCTTTTTCCCTGGAGTGTTGGAGACTGAGGGGGCAACCGTATATAGGTTTATAAAATCATGAAGGGCATAGATTGGGTCAACAACTAAGGTCATTTTCCTTGGGTGGGGGAGCCCAAAACTAGAGGGTATAGAATCATAGAACCCCTCCGGTGTGGAAACAGGCCCTTTAGCCCAACAAGTCCACACCGACCCTCCGAAGAGTAACCCACCCAGACCCATTCCCCTACTACACTACATTTACCTCAGACTAAAGCACCTAACGTACACATCCCTGAACACTATGGGCAATTTAGCATAGTCAATTCACCTAACTGGACATCTTTGGATTGTGGGTGGAAACCAGAGCACCTGGAGTAAACCCACGCAGACACGGGGAGAATGTGCAAACTTCACACAGGCAGCTGCCCGAGGCTAAAATCGAATCCGGGTCCCTGGCGCTGTGAGACAGCATTGCTAACCACTGAGCCACTGTACTACCCCTACACCTGTAGGTTTAGGGTAAGAAGGGAAAGATTTGGAAAGGACCTGAGGGGCAACTTTTTCACGGAGAGGATCGTGCATTTATAGAACAAGCTGACAGTGGAAGTGTTGGAGGCTGGTACAATTACAACATTTAAAAGGCATCCGGATGGGTGTATGAATAAGAAGGGTGTAGAGAGATATGGGCCAAATGCTGGCAAATGGCACTAGGTCATATTGAGATGCCTGGTTGGTGCAGATGAGTTGGACTGAAGGGTCTGTTTCCGTGCTGTCGGACTCTGTAATTGTATAAAAACAGAAATATGTAAAATACAGAACGGAATTGAAAACTTTACAGGGAGCCAGGGGCATGGTGTTATTAGTGCTGTACTTGGTAAATACAGAGACCCAGAAATGCTTTATGGAGCCAGGTTTGAATCCCACCATAGTAGTTGATAGAATTTGCGTTAAACAATTCTGGAATGAAGAGGCTGATTGTGAACCTGAAACCATTGTCGATTGTCATAAAAATCCATCTGATTCATTAAGGAGCTTTAGGGAGAGAAATCTGCTAACGTTGGTGTATCATGCTATCCTAGCCTGATCTGGTTTACACATGTGGTTGCCTCTTAATTGCCCTCTAAGTGACCTAGTTAGCCATTCAATGGTATAAATTTCTAAAAAATCTCAGAAAAAGAATGCATTGGGCTAGGCATCGGAAACAGCAACAATAAAAACAGCCCTGTTGACCTTGCAAAGTCCTCCTTACCAACACCTGGGGGCTAGTGTTAAAACTAAGAGAGCTGTCTCACAGACTTGCCAAGTCTGACATAGCCTAACTCAAAGAACCATACCTTAAGAACAATGTCCCAAACACTGCCATCACTATCACTGCAGGACAGACCCAGCAGAGATGATAACACAGTGGTATACCATCAGAAGGAAGCTCCCCTAGGATTCTTCAACACTGACTCCATACACCATGAAGTTACATGGCACCAGGTCAAACATGGGCAAGAAAACCTCCTGTTGGTTCCCACGTACTGCTCCTCTCATCCTTGAGCCTGCACCTCCTTTGGCTGATGAATCACTACTCCTCCGTGTCAAACAGGAAGCATAGTGGGTAGCAAGGACAAAGAAAGTACATTGAATGGGGACCTCAATGTCCATAGCCAAGAGTTGCTCAGCAGCATGACTACTGGCTGTGTTCGTTGAGTCTTAAAAGACATAGCTGCTAGACTGGCTCTGTGCGAGGTAATTAGAATCCAAGAAGATGGAAAAACATACTTAACCTCATTCTCACCAATCTACCTGCTGCAGATGCATCTATCATGACAATATCCCTCAGTCAATCATTACCATCAAGCCAGGGGGTCAACCCTGGTTCAATGGAGACTGCAGGAGGGCATGTCAGTAACTGCACCTGGCATACCTGAAAATGACATATCAACCCAGTGAAGTGACAAATTAGGACTACTTGCAAGCCAAACAGATTAAGCAGCAAGTTCTAGACAGATCTAAGCATATAAGCTAAATATCTTCATCTGCTTTATCAATGATAAGGTCCAAAGTGGGGATGTTCAATAATAATTGCACACACATTTGCGTCTCTTCGGATACTGAAGCAGTCCATGTCCAAATTCAGTAAAACCTGGACAATATCCAGTCTTGGGCTGAAAAGTGAAAGGTAATATTTGTCAGGCAATGACCATCTCCAACAAGAGAGAATCTACCCATCTTCCCTTGACATTCAATGGCATTACTATTTCTGAATTTTCCACAATGAGCATCCTCAGGGGTTACGTTTGATCTGAAACTGAACTGGATTTGCCATACAAATACAATGGCTGCAACAGCAGGTCAGAGGCTAGGAATACTGTAGCAAGTTACTCACCTCCTGACTCCCCAACACCTGTCCACCATCGATAAGGCACAAGTCAGGAGTGTGGTGGAATACTCCCCAGTTGCCTGGTTGAATGCAGCTCCAACAACCTCAAGAAGATTAACACCATCCAGGACAAAGTCACCCTTTTGATTCATACCCATTTCCACAAACATCTACTCGCTCTACCAATGACACTCAATAGCTTCAATGTGTACCATCCACAAGATTCGGTACAGATAATCACCAAGGCCCTTTAGACAGCACTTATCACTGTCACTTGGATGGACACAGGAACCCCATCACCTGTATCTGAGAGTAGACTGATGGGGCAGTAGTTGGTTGGGTTGGATTTGTCCCACTTTCTGTGTACAGGACATAGAGTCATAGTCATAGAATCCTAGAGATGTACAGTATGGAAACACGTTCTCCCCGTGTCTGCGTGGGTTTCCTCCGGGTGCTCCGGTTTCCTCCCACACTCCAAAGATGTGCAGGTCAGGTGAATTGGCCATGGTAAATTGCCCGTAGTGTTACGTAAGAGGTAGATGTAGATGTAGGGGTATGGGTGGGTTACGCTTCGGCGGGGCGGTGTGGACTTGTTGGGCCGAAGGGCCTGTTTCCACACTGTAAGTAATCTAATCTAACACCATGATAATTCTTTTTGTTCAGACTATTCCACTAATGTTATCAGCACCTGCATTTCACTTGTCAAAGGTACACTCTATCTTTATGTGGTGCTAGCATCTTACAAATCTGCATCCCCTCCTGATGCATGCATCCTCACTACAGTGTATTTAGCATTGGCTCCATCATGCAAATCCTGCAAGTTAGTCGAAGTGGTGTGTTGTCTACATTGGAAGCATCAGATGAGGGTTAATCCTGTATTGCCAACACTCTGTCTATTTTCTGTAGCCATCAAATTGAATTCCTTTATTTTGGCAGAGCATGACTTCAGAACAGACTAAAGCACTTTAGAGATGTTGCAGTAATTTTGAGGTGTGGGTTGTAGCATCATGGCTTTACTATCTTTTCAGGATTTAAAATACAGCACTTGTAAAGCTAGTATTCAATGTCAATGAAGGAATACTTTTAAATCTGACCCCCTAATGAGGGAACTGTAGCTCTGCAGCTATGCTGCAGGCCTGACCTATTTCTGAGGGAACACATGGTGGAGGCTCACTGCTGTACTCTGTCATTCTACCGATCAGTAAGCTGAGTTAAAGATCTATTTTTAAAACAATTACACTATTTGAGAAAGAATCTTTCCAATCAATATTCATCAGAAGGCAATTTTTTTTGCAATTGCAAAATCAATAATGTTTTATAGGGCCATGATAAGACTACATTGAAGTATTGTGCTCCCTACCTAAGGAAGGATATACTCGCCAAAGGGACAGTGTACTAGAGGTTCACTAAGATCTTACTGGGGATGGCAGGACTGTCCTATGAGGAGAGATTGGTGAAACCGAGCCTGTATTCTTAAGAGTTTTAGAGGGGTGAAAGTGGAACTGACTCAAATGTATAAAATTCAGACAGGGCTCAACAGACAGATTGATGCATGGGAGGGTGTTTTATCTGGTGGGGGTAATCGAGAAACAGGAGTTACATTCTCAGGACACAGGATAAATTATTTGGGACTGACATGAGGAAAACTTCCTTCACCCAAACAGTAGTGAATCTGTGGAATGCTCAAATACAAAAGCATGTTACTGAATATATTCAAGAAAGAGATCGATTAATGTTTAGATTTTGAAGGCAAAGGGTAAGGGGCAAAGTAGAAATATGACATTGAGATAGAATGTCAGCCATAATCATATTGAACAGCAGACCAGGCTCGATGGACCGAATCCCTGCTCCTGTTTCTAGATTCTATGTTTAACTATTCCTTTAGTGCTGATGTTATACAAAAATAAAGCTTATGAAGCTAAAATTAATTTAGTTTAATTCAGCAAATGATTATGGGTTGATGTTAAGTAGGTTTTCTTTTGGTACGGTAATTCAATTGCAAATTAACCAAAAGACATCTGAGTAAAAAGAAATTGGATAAAAGAGAAAACACATCTTTTACCTATTGAAAGAAGGGTGACCCAGTTACTGTAATCATGTTTGATAGCTCTGTGTCTACAGATCCTCTTTAAAGGCTGTAGTTCTAATCTTTCATGCTGGCCCAGTTTCTTTTCTCTGTGTAGGTAAGAACCTTGCTACATTTTCTTTTGCGACTGAATCATTTTAGTTAGTTTATTTTATCATGAAATCTTGGAGCTTATTACATTAGTAATAAGAAAGTCCACATTCCTGTTATGTTTTTGGATTGTTGGAATGTTTCAGTAGTTTATTAAAAAATTGTTCTTTCAACATGCCTATTTTTAAAGATTTTCTTCCCTTTTGAAGCAGTTCTAGTGTGTGAATCTACCAAACATCTGGTTGATTGACGCAAATGATTTGGTGTTAGGTTTATCTCAGAATGATCCCACAAACTGGGTTCCCAAATTCAGCAGTAGGTATCGTAACCTTTTACTTTTGACTTTGATTTTATTGTCACGTGTACTCAAGAACAAAAGTACAGGACTACAGTGAAAAGTCAATCATTTCACCACACAAGGTTACATCTTGGGAAAAAGTACTTAGGTACAAAATCTTAAGAACAAAGTTAAAAGTTAAAAATTGCAGTGATTATAGCACAGCATACACCATACAAAGTTAGGTTAAAAGTTACACTTTGCAGACCTTCTCATGTTTAAGCAGAAAATAAAGAAATAAAGCAGAAAGTCTTTCTTAAGTGCTTAGCTACAGTGGGATTGCACCTAGGAATCACCTTAAGACCAGATGTATGCGCTCAGACCACGCTGGGCTGAGAGACCGCCACATACTGCCGAAAATTCAGCACGCCAAGCTGAGAGTCCCCCACACCGGGCCGAGAGTCCCCCACACCGGGCCGAGAGTCCCCCACACCGGGCCGAGAGTCCCCCCACACCGGGCCGAGAGTCCCCCACACCGGGCCGAGAGTCCCCCACACCGGGCCGAGAGTCCACCATACTGGGCCGAGAGTCCCCCACACCGGGCCGAGAGTCCCCCACACCGGGCCGAGAGTCCCCCACACCGGGCCGAGAGTCCCCCACACCGGGCCGAGAGTCCCCCACACCGGACCGAGAGTCCCCCACACCGGGCCGAGAGTCCCCCACACCGGGCCGAGAGTCCCCTACACCGGGCCGAGAGTCCCCTACACCGGGCCGAGAGTCCCCTACACCGGGCCGAGAGTCCCCTACACTGGGCCGAGAGTCCCCTACACTGGGCCGAGAGTCCCCTACACTGGGACGAGAGTCCACCACACCGGGCTGAGAGTCCGCTACACCAGGCTAAGAGTCCACCACACCGGGCCAAAAGGCCATCACACCGGGCCGAGAGTCCACCACACTGGGCCAAGAGTCTGCCACACTGGGCCGAGAGTCTGCCACACTGGGCCGAGAGTCTGCTTCACCAGGCCGAGAATCCACCACACCGGGCTGAGAGTTCACCACACCAGGCCAAAAGTCCGTCACACCGGGCCGAGAGTCTGCCACACCGGGCCGAGAGCCTGCCACACTGGGTCGAGAGTCCACCACACCGGGCTGAGAATCCACCACACCGGGCTGAGAATCCACCACACTGAGCTGAGAATCCACTACACTGAGCTGAGAATCAACCACACTGGGCTGAGAATCAACCACACCGGGCTGAGAATCCACCACACCGGGCTGAGAATCCACCACACTGAGCTGAGAATCCACCACACTGAGCTGAGAATCAACCACACCGGGCTGAGAATCCACCACACTGAGCTGAGAATCCACCACACTGAGCTGAGAATCCACCACACCAGGCTGAGAATCCACCACACTGAGCTGAGAATTCACCACACTGAGCTGAGAATCCACCACACTGAGCTGAGAATCCACCACACCGGGCTGAGAATCCACCACACTGAGCTGAGAATCCACCAAATCGGGCTGAGAATCCACCAAACCGGGCTGAGAATCCACCACACCGAGCTGAGAATCCACCACACCGGGCTGAGAATCAACCACACTGAGCTGAGAATCCACCACACTGAGCTGAGAATCAACCACACTGAGCTGAGAATCCACCACACTGAGCTGAGAATCCACCACACCGGGCTGAGAATCCACCAAATCATAAACCAAATCATCTACCGACATTTCTGCCACCTCCAAAAAGACTCCACCACCAGGGATATATTTCCCTCCCCACCCCTTTCCGCCTTCCGCAAAGACCGTTCCCTCTGTGACTACCTGGTCAGGTCCACACCCCCCTATGACCCACCCTCCCATTCTGGCATTTTCCCCTGCCACCACAGGAACTGTAAAACCTGCGCCCACACCTCCTCCCTCACCTCTATCCAAGGCCTTAAAGGATCCTTCCACATCCATCAAAGTTTTACCTGCACATCCACTAATATCATTTATTGTATCCGTTGCTCCTGATGTGGTCTCCTCTACATTGGAGAGACTGGGCGCCTCCGAGCAGAGCGCTTTAGGGAACATCTCTGGGACACCCGCACCAATCAACCAAACCGCCCCGTGGCCCAACATTTCAACTTCCCCTCCCACTCTGCCGAGGACATGGAGGTCCTGTGCCTCCTTCACTGCCGCTCCCTCACCACCAGACGCCTGGAGGAAGAACGCCTCATCTTCCGCCTCGGAACATTTCAACCCCAGGGCATCAATGTGGACTTCAACAGCTTCCTCATTTCCCCTTCCTCCACCTCATCCTAGTTTCAAACTTCCAGTTCAGCACTGTTCCCTTGACTTGTCCGGACTTGTCCTACCTGCCTATCTCCTTTTCCACCTATCCCCTCCACCCTCCCCTCCCTGACCTATCACCTTCATCCCCTCCCCCACTCACCCATTGTACTCTATGCTACTCTCTCCCCACCCCCACCCTCCTCTAGCTTATCTCTCCACGCTTCAGGCTCACTGCGTTTATTCCTGATGAAGGGCTTTTGCCCGAAACGTCGATTTCGCTGCTCGTTGGATGCTGCCTGAACTGTTGTGCTCTTCCAGCACCACTAATCCAGAATTTGGTTTCCAGCATCTGCAGTTATTGTTTTTACCTCCTGAGAATCCACCACACCGGGCTGCGAGTCTGCTACACCAGGCTGAGAGTTCACCACACTGGGCCAAAAGTCCACCACACCGGGCCAAGAGTCCACCACACTGGGCCGAGAGTCCGCCACACCGGGCCGAGAGTCTGCTACACCAGGCTGAGAGTCCACCACACCGGGCTGATGGTCCATCACACCGGGTCAAGAATCCACCACACTGGGCCGAGAGTCCACCACGCTGGGACAAAAGTCCACCTCGCCGGGGCGAGGGTCCACCACATCGTGCTAACGTTCACCTTGCTGGGCCGGGAGGCTGCTCACTAGATTGTAAGCTTGCTTTGCAGGGTCAGGCTCAGTTGGAGACTGGAAGTCTGTGGCCAGACAAAGAAAGAAGAGGAAAGAATGAAAAAACTCGCAAAAGAGAAGAAAAAAGAGAGAAGAATAGGAATCTGCTTTGTGAAAGCAGAAGCTATTGAAGGGCATTGGCTGTAATCATGTATGTACTGGTGACTGACTGATCTCGTTCTATCACTGGAAGATGTCTGGTAACCATCCCTCTTTCATGTCCTGGGGTGAAGTTTGTGTGGAATTGGTAGGCCCGTTAGGTTAAATTGAGCTTTTCCCATTGAGGATCTAATCAATCATAGAGAGATGGGATGGAATTCTCCTTCATATCTCAGTTGTTAGAGGGCTACTTTGGAAAATCTCAATCCAGCTCATAATAGGCAACTCGAGCTCAGAGGAGTTGCAAAGCAGTTCACCTGCGGTCCATATTGTTATAGTACTGCCAAGGTAGTGCATTCTGAGGTTGGTGTTGGAAGAGGACAGTTAGCTTTACGTTGGTTCTAGTTGTGTGACATTTGAGTGTATTTGATGCTAACAGGAGATGACTGAGAAGGGAAGTTTCCACCACATTAATAATACTGAATAAGTGAATTTATTTAAAAGGGAAGACTTATGGTTTCCACGATCAAGGGGGAAATTAAAAATTCTAACATTTTTCAAATGAAAATCAGTAAAGAGTGAATGAGTAATAGACTCCATTCACAAATGTTCAAGTTGTGTCTCTTATTTAACCGCAGTCAGTCACATGTGGCTCAAAGCTGGAGTGTGTTGACCATTTTCAGGTTTCCTCATGGTCTCTCCTAATGATGCAAGGAAGAAACATTATTATTTCAAAACTGACACACCCCAACTATATTTTGCACTATTTTTGTTTTAAAGCTTTTTTTTAGGAAATAATGTCCTTGTTAATTATAAGTTGCCATTTAAAGTATTTTATATGCATTGAGTTATGGGCTGAGTAGTCAGGGCCAGTAACATACATGGCACTTCATGTCATTGTAATTCTTAACCATCAATAACACTGTGTTTTCTATTTAAATTCTGTCTAATATATTTTCCTTTTTGTCTTCAGCAAGTAACAGGCAGAAGTTTTGGTGATAAGGACTTTCGAACGGGTTTGGAAAATGGAATCTTGCTTTGCGAGTAAGTAATTAATGCTTCTTTTCCAATATATTTGTAAAAAGGCCAACCAAAGATGGTGACAATACCCTTCACTTTTAGGTGCTGAGATTAATTAAGGTTTCTCTAAGTGGGGTTAGAGGTGTGGCATATTATGTTCGTAGCTTTTGAACAGTGTCTAAATGTGTATGAAATCTTTTTACCATGTGCACCAAATATATTTACTTATGATTTACTGACTATAGTTTGATCAATCATAGATAAGTGCAGAGGTGGGCTGAGAGGTGGCAAATTGAGTTTAATGTGGAAAAATGGGAGGTGATCCACTTGGAAGGAGCAACAGGAATAAAGAGTATTGGGCTAATGGTAAGATTCTTGGCAGTGTAGATGAGCAGAGAGATCTCGGTGTCCATGTACATAGATCCCTGAAAGTTGCCACCCATGTTTATAGGGTTGTTAAGAAGGCATATGGCGTGTTAGCTTTTATTAGTAGAGGGACTGAGTTTCGGAGCCATAAGGTCATGTTGCAGCTGTACGAAACTCTGGAACTGCCACATTTGGAGTATTGTGTCCAGTTCTGGTCACCGCATTATAGGAAGGATGTGGAAGCTTTGGAAAGAGTTCAGAGGTGATTTACTAGGATGTTGCCTGGAATGGAGGGAAGGTCTTATGAAGAAAGGCTGATTGACTTGAGGTTGTTTTCGTTAGAGCGAAGAAGGTTGAGAAGTGACTTAATTGAGACATATAAGATAATCAGAGGGTTAGATAGGGTAGGCAATGAGAGCCTTTTTCCTTGGATGGCGATGGCTAGCATGAGGGGATATAGCTTTAAATTGAAGGGTAATAGATATAGGACAGATGTCTGAGGTAGTTTCTTTAGTCAGAGAGTAGTAGGGGTGTGGAGCACCCTGCCTGCAACAGTAGTAGACTCACCAACTTTAAAGCCATTTAAATGGTCACTGGATAAACATATGGATGAAAATGGAATCGTGTAGGATAGATGAGCTTCAGATTGGTTTCACAGTGTGGCGCAACATTGAAGATCGAAGGGCCTATACTATGCTGTAATGTTCTAAGTTCCAAGCTCTAATCAGAGCCCATTTCAGATTGAATAGAAAGTTAAGCGTGGTGTTGTTGGTTACTGATAAGAGTAATGTGTTTTCTCTTGTTCAAAGTAGAGTTCTCATGAAAGACACAGTAGCTCAATTCATAAGCCATGTAATAACTGATATCTTCAAGCACAGGTCACTGTTAAATAACTATCAGCTATGGTGCGAGCTTCTACCGTGTTCCACTATATGGTCCTGACAGTGGCCTCATAGTTTGCCCCTCTGCCAGGATTGCAGCAGAAATCTGTCTTATTAAAAGTTGTTGTGCTTGTAGATGAATGGTTGTGCTGATTTTCTGGATTAGTGGTGCTGGAAGAGCACAGCAGTTCAGGCAGCATCCAACGAGCAGCGAAATCAACGTTTCGGGCAAAAGCCCTTCATCAGGAATCTCTCTTTCTGTGTCCTGACCAATGTGATACTGCGCACATGCGCAGTATCACATTGGTCAGGACACAGAAAGAGAGATTCCTGATGAAGGACTTTTGCCCGAAACGTTGATTTCGCTGCTCGTTGGATGCTGCCTGAACTGCTGTGCTCTTCCAGCACCACTAATCCAGTATTTGATTTTCAGCATCTGCAGTCATTGTTTTTACCCTGTGCTGATTTTCTGTCTGTTGATGAGCTGTTTTATATAACAGTGCTTTAGTTCAAAATCTACTTCTGTTAATGTTAACAATGCATATGGTAATACCACTACACCAAGTGAAGCATTGTGTGTGTTGACTCGAACTACATGATTGGTAATGTAACTATTTTTCAGCTTGGTCAGTAAGCAGCAGAAAGTAATTATTCTAATATCTCAGGTTATTAACTAATCCTACAATTTCCAGACATCTGGTGTGTACACAAAACCACAGAACAGTTACTTCAAACAGAGCCTGATTATGAACCAGCCAAGTTATTTCTTGATTTGGAGATGCCGGTGTTGGACTGGGGTGTACAAAGTTAAAAATCACACAACACCAGGTTATAGTCCAACAGGTTTAATTGGAAGCACACTAACTTTCGGAGCGACGCTCTTTCATCAGGTGATAGTGGAGGGTTCGATCGTATCACAGAATTTATAGCAAAAATTTGCAGTGTGATGTAACTGAAATTATACATTGATAAAGGCCAGCACGGGGTGTCCAGGTGGATGGGGTGTGTTGGAGGCGGGAGAAGGGGTCGTCAGAGGATGGGTGAGAATCCTGGTTGAAGAAGTAGGCGCGGAGGCGAAGGCGGCAGAAGAATTGTTCGATGTCACGCCACGTGTTGAACTCATTAATCCGGGAGCGTAGGGGAATGAAGGTGAGGCCTCTGCTGAGGATTGATCTTTCATCCTCAGAGAGGGGTAGTTCTGGAGAGATGGTGAAAACATGGCAGGGCTGGGAGCTAGGACCTGGTGTGGGGCTGGAGCTGGGAGTGGGGGCGGGGTTGGGCGTGGGGGTGGGGACGGAGATCGGCGTGGTGACGGAGATTGGCGTTGGGGCGGAGTTAGGCGTGGGGGCCTCTTACCTGCCCTCGATCTCTTCATAGCCAACTGCCGCCGCGACACTAACCGCCTCAATCTGTCCACCCCTCTCACCCACTCCAACATCTCACCCTCGGAACGTGCAGCCCTCCACTCCCTCCGTTCCAACCCCAACCTCACTATCAAACCGGCAGACAAGGGAGATGCGGTAGTAGTTTGGCGCACCGACCTTTACACCGCTGAGGCTAAACGCCAGCTCGCGGACACCTCCTCCTACTGCCCCCTTGACCATGACCCCACCTCCCAGCACCAAACCATCATCTCCCAGACCATCCATAACCTCATCACCTCAGGGGATCTCCCATCCACCGCCTCCAACCTCATAGTCCCACAACCCCGCACCGCCCGTTTCTACCTCCTGCCCAAAATCCACAAACCTGACTGCCCCGGCCGACCCATTGTCTCAGCCTGCTCCTGACCCACCGAACTCATCTCTGCATAATTCGACACGGTCCTGTCCTCCTTAGTCCAAGAACTCCCCACCTACGTTCGGGACACCACCCACGCCCTCCACCTCCTCCGTAATTTTCGCTTGCCCCGGTCCCCAACGCCTTATCTTCACCATGGACATCCAGTCCCTGTACACCTCCATTCCCCATCACGAAGGACTCAAAGCCCTCCGCTTCTTCCTTTCCTGCCGACCCAACCAGTACCCTTCCACTGACACCCTCCTTCGACTGACTCAACTGGTCCTCACCCTCAACAACTTCTCTTTCCAATCCTCCCACTTCCTCCAAACTAAAGGAGTAGCCATGGGCACCCTCATGGGCCCCAGCTATGCCTGCTTCTTTGTAGGATATGTAGAACAGTCCATCTTCCGCAGCTACACTGGCACCACCCCCCACCTTTTCCTCTGCTACATCGATGACTGTATTGGCGGTGCCTCGTGCTCCCACGAGGAGATTGAACAGTTCATCCACTTTACCAACACCTTCCACCCCGACCTCAAATTCACCTGGACCGTCTCAGACTCCTCCCTCCTCTTCCTAGACCTTTCCATTTCTATCTCGGGCAACCAAATCAACACGGACATTTACTATAAATCAACCGACTCCCACAGCTACCTAGACTGCACCTCCTCCCACTCTGCCCCCTGTAAAAACGCCATCCCATATTCCCAATTCCTTTGTCTCCGCCGCATCTGCTCCCAGGAGGACCAGTTCCAATACCGTACAACCCAGATGGCCTCCTTCTTCAAAGACCGCAATTTCCCCCCAGACGTGATCGACGATGCCCTTCACCGCATCTCCTCCACTTCCTGGTCCTCCGCCCTTGAGCCTCGCCCCTCCAACCGCCACCAGGACAGAACCCCACTGGTCCTCACCTACCACCCCACCAACCTCCATATACAGCGTATCATCCGTCGTCATTTCCACCACCTCCAAACGGACCACACCACCAGGGATATATTTCCCTCCCCTCCCCAATCAGCGTTCTGAAAAGACCACTCCCTCCATGACTCCCTCGTCAGGTCCACACCCCCCACCAACCCAACCTCCACTCCCGGCACCTTCCCCTGCAACCGCAAGAAATGCAAAACTTGCGCCCACACCTCCCCCTTTACTTCCCTCCAAGGCCCCAAGGGATCCTTCCATATCCGCCACAAATTCACCTGCACCTCCACACACATCATTTATTGCATCTGCTGTACCCGATGTGGCCTCCTCTATATTGGGGAGACAGGCCGCCTACGTGCGGAACGTTTCAGAGAACACCTCTGGGACACCTGGACCAACCAACCCAACCACCCCTTAGCTCAACACTTCAACTCCCCCTCCCACTCCACCAAGGACATGCAGGTCCTTGGACTCCTCCATCACCAGACCATAGCAACACAACGGTTGGAGGAAGAGCGCCTCATCTTCTGCCTAGGAACCCTCCAACCACAAGGGATGAACTCAGATTTCTCCAGTTTCCTCATTTCCCCTCCCCCACCTTGTCTCAGTCAAATCCCTCGAACTCAGCACCACCTTCCTAACCTGCAATCTTCTTCCTGACCTCTCTGCCCCACCCCCACTCCGGCGTATCACCCTCACCTTGACCTCCTTCCACCTATCGCATTTCCAATGCCCCTCCCCCAAGTCCCTTCTCCCTACCTTTTATCTTAGCCTGCTGGACACACTTTCCTCATTCCTGAAGAAGGGCTCATGCCCGAAACGTCAATTCTCCTGCTCCTTGGATGCTGCCTGTCCTGCTGCGCTTTTCCAGCAACACATTTTCAGTTATGTATGTAGACCCAATCAATCTAAGGAATTAAATTTGTGCGTTGCATTATACAATTAGAAGAATGTCATTAATGCCAGTTTGCAGTCAAATGATGTTTATTTTGTAAAAGAAGTGTCTGAATTCTTCCCTTCCTATTGAAGAATGGTCACAGCAGAACTTTCATCTCCTCCTCTGACTGTGCCATGACCCTGCTGTCGATGGTCAGAGATGAAGATCGGCAAATGTTGAAGGCAGTCTGCCATTCATGACCCCAGTGAAAATCCTGGCAGTGCTACAGGATGATTAATGCAGCATCACCCAAGGGAGTAGAACAGGTTAAAAGGACAACAAGAGCCCATAAGATTAAGGTAATTTTGGTTATAGCTGTGATCTCCGATAAGAGAATGGCAGAAATTTGGGCTGCTGCACCATCACCAGCCATCACCTCCTTCCTAACACATCCCCTCTCCATCCTGTAGGCCTAACAGCACCTTCAGATTACTGTACTATGAGTGGAAGGCAGGGAAGTAGGAATTTGCTCAGCTTTGTCTTCTTGCTGTATCTTACAAGTGGTGAGCAGGGAAGGGGCAGCCTGGAGGCTTTTTTGACAGAGATGTTGATTTGGATTTAGAGAAGGAGATGATAACAGGTATCTGTCCTAGTTTCTCAATTTTTCCTCCATTATCTGGCTGGTGGGACAGCATAGTGGAGGTATATCTGTAACGTGTTAAAAGTCTTGCTCTGCCACTGCTTCCTGTAAAGACAACGCTTCCATCAAGCTTTTCAGTCATTCCTTTCAGTCACTCTTAATGTTAATCAACTTCATTATAATTACCTTCATTCTGATTCATCCCAATTTTTTATTTCTGGTGAATTCCCTGCTGTTTACTTTCATAACATTTCTGGCATGTTTCTAGTATTGATTTTATCCCTTCCGAGATATGGATACCTGTCCTGAACGTTTGTTTATGTTGTATTCCACCTTCCTTGTGACTGGCTCATTTTAGCTTTTGAGTGTCATTGATACACAATGTTTTACAAAACCCCTTTCCTGTTCATTCAGTGTCACTTGCATTTGCTATCATTGTTTTAATTCCCATCTTGTGGAGTCAATCCTATGCTAACGTTATTGTTTTTGCTGTCACTACAACATTGAGGAGATAGCCAGGTTGATGTAGGATTCTGGATTAGTGGTGCTGGAAGAGCACAGCAGTTCAGGCAGCATCCAAGTAGCTTCGAAGTTGACGTTTCGGGGTATGTGAAAGCAGAAATTAGAAGATGAACATTAATTGAAAATATTAAATGGCCTGAATTCCAAGTTTGCAAATCTAGTGTGCTACTGCCACATGGCTGAATGCATTAGGAAAACTGTGAAAGGCAGAGATTTTGCCCATTCAGACCCACTGGAAGATCACAGTGCAAAGTTAGCATTTTACTGGAAAACTCTTTGATGTTTAGACTCCACAAGAATCCTTCCAGAAGCATTATTTTCTAGGCTGAATCCCCAACTTGGCTTTGGAAGTACCATTTGCAGAACCCTTTTCTATTAGAATCATGGTATCCCCACAGTATGGAAACAGGCCCTTCAGCCGAACAAGTCCACACCAACCCTCTGAAGATTAGTCCACCCAGACCCATTCCCCTCCCCTATTATCCGACATTTATCCTGACTAATGCACCTAACCTCCAGACCCCTGAATACTATGGGCAATTTAGCTTGGCCAATTCACCTAACCTGCACATCTTTGGACTGTGGGAGGAAACCCACACAGATACGGGGAGAATGTGCAAACTCCACATAGACAGTCGCCCGCGGCTGGAATCGAACCTGGGCCCCTGGTGCTGTGAGGCAGCAGTGCTAACCACTGAGCCACCATATCTTTACCAAGTTCCCATAAATTCTGTTTGTAAGATTCCAGTTCCACATCCTTAAATTAAGATGACTGCACCTCTTTCTATTTATGTGACATTCTGTTGGCAGGGGAGTCATTACAAAACTTGGTTAATGGCTAACAACTAGGGTTTCTAATGCTCCCTTCCTGTTAAGAATTAGATAGATATAATTCACAGATCTGCACCTAAAACGAAGTTTTACAAGATAAACTTTTCTATGGAAAAACAGGAGCAGGAGTAAGCACTTGACCCTGACCCACCATGCAACCAGATCATGATTGAACTTTATCTAAAGTGCATGCACTTGCCTTGACTCCATTGATTTTAGCCTTGCCTAATCTATGGAAGTATTGTAATATTCTAGTGGATCAGAACTGCTCTCCTTCCAAGGCTAATACTTCCTTCTAGAATGTGAGCTCAGAATTGTATGTTGTACTCCAGATGTGATCTAATCTTTGCATTAATTTATCAAAACTTTCTCCCTTTGTAGTCGTCATCTCATTAAAAAAAGACTTAACATTCCGTTAGCCTTTTTGATCCTTCTTCATATCTGAATATTAGAGTTAATTGAACTGTGCACATGAACTTTTTCAGCATCCACTGTTCTTGACTTGGACCTATATTCTGTTGGTCCAAAATGGATGGCATCTGCTTCCTCCTCCTCTATGGCATAAATGGAGACAGAAAGTATGCAGACAATTACCCCATCCTAAATCTATGCCATTCCTCCAGAATCAGGGATTTTAAAGAACACCACCTGCTATCGGCTGCAATGGGAATGAAGTTAGTTGATGCTTATCGTCACCATACATAGAAACATCACAGTGAATGAACAAGCACTCAATGAGAACTCAAGGCCCTGAATGCAATTTAAGAACTTCGCTCAGATACATGCGTCAGATATGGCACATGTCCTAAAACAGCATGGGATACCGTCACAGGTCAAATCAGAGGGCATCAAGTGAGGGAAAATGGCGCATGCAATTGTAAGGAAATAAGTGCTTATTATCAAATACAAAGAATATCTGAATATTTGAAATAGATTTTACTTAAATGGTTTTAAACTCCACATTTTTTAGAAGTCATATTCAATATATTATATGTCTGTTTAAATGTCTCCAATCCACCACCTAAGGTGATTTTCCTGCTTGGTCATTTCATGAATGTATATTGTCTTTGAACTAAGAAGTACTGTGATGCTGATTACTTCATCCAAAGAATGAGTTTACACTCAACTTTTAATTTTATTTGAATGCTGGAAGTTTTTGATTGAAATGTGAAAGTTGCTTCAGTGTTATCCAGCTGGTAAAAAGCTTCTGCAGTACTGGGTCGAGATCAAAATTATGTGTATCCTCTTGGCATGATGCTGTTACTGAACACAGAATGTTGCTTGTTCCTTTGCAGCCCTCAGGACTGAGTGTATGTTCTATGCTGAATGGATTCAGAGCTGTTAAATAATCTGCACCAACAAAATAACACCAGAATTTAACATTTACCATGGCCATCAAACCTAGAGGTCAACCCTGGCTCAATGGTGAGTGCAGGAGTTGATGCCTACAGATGAGGTGTCAACCTGGTGAAGTTACAACAAAGGTTATGTGTGTGCCAAACAGCATTAGCAGTAAACGATAGAGTTAAGTGATTCCACAATCAATGGATCAGATCTGAACTCTGCAATCTTGCCACATCCCATTCCACTCCTGAACCTTGGTGGACATTTAAACAACTCAGCCATGATATTATTGAATGGCGGAGAAAATTTGAGGGGCTGAATAGCTTACTCCTGTTCCTATTTCTTGTGATCTTACAACTGACCACCTGCACCTCTGTTCCCTGAGAGGCATGGCTATGGTCTCTCCCTTCCAGTCACCTGAATTGTCAAAGCCAGTCTTCACCTGCCCAGACACCTGGCTGATGGCCCCCCCCCACTTGTCAGAGCACAGAGGTACAGATTCTGAGCAATGCCATCCTGACTGGATGTCTGTCTGTGGCTGAAGCCTTGGACTGACAGGGGAGGCTGGCCTTGACTAACCATGTGGGGGCTCTTGTTTGAAACCTCCCTCCGTAGACCTCACTGTGCCCCTGAGACTTTGACTTGTCCCACTGCTTGTTACAGATGCAGTGTGTGAACAATTCTGTCATGGGGCACAGGGGCTAGAATGATGTGGCACACTGCTGTAAAGCAAGAGCTACGAGCCCTGCTAGATAGCACGACCACCAATTGCCAATACAAGGCCTGGCAGTCATGGCATGCATGCTGAGGAAATGCCAGAGGCACAAGATGGATGCATTCCGAATGCAACTGCGCCAAGCTGGAGTGGAGTGCCGGTGTCCATGTTGGAAGGGTATGCACAGCTGGTGCTGGTGGACCGTGCTGTGCTGTATAGTTTGTTAATGGACTAGATGGATTTTGTTTTGGAACAAGTGGTGAGGTGAACCCATCAAGCACCCACTATAGTTACCTTGATGAGTTTTCCTAAAGGCTAGTTTGTATGGTGGAACTCAGATCTGGACACACTACTCCTGCTGAGCCCGAACTAATGTTTCTTTCTGGCTTAATATAACTTCATTACTTTTATTTTCTAATCCTGTATTGATAAAGTCTGGGATGCCATGATTTATTATCTTCACTCTTAACTAATCTTGCCACTTTCTATGATTTGCACACATGTGCACCCAGGTCAGTTTGCAGCTGAACCTTTAGAATTGTACCTTTTGTTTATATTATATTAAAGTGAATCAAATTAGCATTCTTTGCATTAAATTTCATCCGCCAGTTGTCCACCAATTCCACTGCACATGTACGTTTGCAGATCCACTCTGTCATCTTCATGGTTCACAGTAATTCCAAGATTCAGATCATCAACACATTTGGAAATTGGGACTGGTAGATTATGGTTTAAGTCTTGAATGTAAATTGGGAAGACCAAGGAACCCAATACTGCTCCTTGAGAAAGGAGTAATATTTTCTCCTGCCTAGAAAACAACTGTTCACCATTACTGTTTATTACTGCCGATTTGATAACCACATTGCTTTTATCCCCTTTATTCCATTAGCTCTAACTTTGTTCACAAGAGGCCACAATGAGCAAACAGTCCAGTAACCTTCATCGTGCTGTGCAGCCGTGCTCGCCTACTAGCACAGTGTGAATTCATCCTTAACTTGCACAAGCCTTTATCTTTTATCAAGCTAATTGCCTCGGTCCTGTTATCAAACCCAACGAGCTTCTACAAACTGGTCAGCGCAGCCGACTCTGAGCTTAACCTCCACTGCTGAAGTGAAACTCGCTCAGCTGTCAGAGGGTTCAGTGGCAAGACTTTCACCTGCCAATGATGGAAGGGTGTCCATCAGGATCGCTATCTGGCAGAAACTTGCAAGTGATAAATGTGTCAGAGCTACAAAATGAAGTGCCTAAGAGCTAATGTGGTGCGTGAGTTGGTCTGAAAGCATCCATAATGATGTGGTGAGGCAGGTGGTTTGCTTAAACCCCCTTGGATGGATGAAGGGTGGAGAAAGACAGTGTTTGTGCAGCAAATGTGAACATGTTGTGTAGGCCTGGACAGCAAACTGGTGCTTCCAGGTAGCTGCTCTGATGTTCATATTGGGAACTCACGCCATTTAGTTTCTCAGGGAAGCACATGGAAATAGAACATAGAACATAGAACATAGAACAATACAGCACAGAACAGGCCCTTCAGCCCACGATGTTGTGCCGAACTTCTAACCTAGATTAAGCACCCATCCATGTACCTATCCAAATGCCGCTTAAAGGTCGCCAATGATTCTGACTCTACCACTCCCACGGGCAGCGCATTCCATGCCCCCACCACTCTCTGGGTAAAGAACCCACCCCTGACATCTCCCCTATACCTTCCACCCTTCACCTTAAATTTATGTCCCCTTGTAACACTCTGTTGTACCCGGGGAAAAAGTTTCTGAAAAAGTTCCTCTGATCATCTTATAAACCTCTATCAAGTCACCCCTCATCCTTCGCCGTTCCAAAGAGAAAAGGCCGAGAACTCTCAACCTATCCTCGTACGACCTACTCTCCATTCCAGGCAACATCCTGGTAAATCTTCTCTGCACTCTCTCCAAAGCTTCCACATCTTTCCTAAAGTGAGGCGACCAGAACTGCACACAGTACTCCAACTGTGGCCTAACCAAAGTCCTGTACAGCTGCAACATCACTTCACGACTCTTGAATTCAATCCCTCTGCTAATGAACGATAATACTCCATAGGCCTTCTTACAAACTCTATCCACCTGAGTGGCAACCTTCAAAGATCTATGTACATAGACCCCAAGATCCCTCTGTTCCTCCACCTGACTAAGAACCCTACCATTAACCCTGTATTCCGCATTCTTATTTGTTCTTCCAAAATGGACAACCTCACACTTGGCAGGGTTGAACTCCATCTGCCACTCCTCAGCCCAGCTCTGCATCATATCTAAGTCCCTCTGCAGCCGACAACAGCCCTCCTCACTGTCCACAACTCCACCTATCTTCGTATCATAAGGTGAGGTGAGATTAGCTGATAATGAGATTCAGATGGATGAAGATAAGGTAGTTGAGATTTATTACTGAGACTTAGAGTCACTGTTTAAAATCCCAGGGGGAAACATAAGAATTCTTTAACTCAACATTAAGAACCTAATTTTTCTATTTCCGTCACATTTTCCCAACTTTCCCGCCATTGCCCACTCTGCTCAAAGGGTGGGAAATTCCTGATTCTGACTTCCACAGATTTCATCTGCAATTGAGAGATTACCATTAGGGACATCAAATTGTATAAAATACTTAAGATTACAGAATAACCCTTACTCTTCAAAGTAAAAGAAAGCTTCTAGTTTTCTTTACTTGCAAGGGAAGATGAGATTAATGACCTATTGTAGAAGGAAGTGAACCTCTTAGAGGTTTTAAATATTATTACCTCAAAGTGCATTTTCTTCAGTGATGAGCAATACTGATTAATGCAGCCAATTTCTTCCCACTCATTTTGATTATGCATTTCAATCTGAGAAACCTCTGCTTTAATGGGAAGCAATAAAACTGGTAAATCTGCTTGTAGGTGACTCTTCTTTGGCCTTTGGTTGCTGCCTTTTCAAAGTGGATATCATGAATGTAGATGATAAACAGTTCAAGGGCCTGGGTAAATCTCAAAAAGTGAGGAATGGGCAGAGATCCACAATGTAAATCTCTCTAGATATTATCGCACAGTCAGTATTTTAAGTAAGTTGATGGTTCCATTACAAAAAATATACAGAAAGGGATCTGTGCAAGTCAGTGTGTGAAAGTTATCACTCCAAGGAAATTAAGCCCTTGAGTGTCAAAATGAAGAAGTGATTAATTTCTAGCATTAAGTCTCTAAACTTAAGCACAAATTTACAAAATAATTAATTAAGGTCATTGATGTTGAACAACAAACTATAAATTATTGTTACATACCTGTTTACACTTATCAGCAAGTTTGGAGCAGAAACCATTGCGCATTCCATTAAGGGTAACATCTTAACTACCTCTGCACCCTGAGAGATAACACTAATGTAACATTATAAGAAATAGGAGTAGGCCAATTGGTCCATCGAGCATATTCTGCCAGTAAATGAGATCATGGTTGATTTGATTGTAGCTTTAACGCCACTTACCTGCCTTCTCCCCATCACAATTGATTTGCTTGTAGATCTGAAAAAACTGTCTAACTCCAACTTGAATGTATATAATGATCCAACCTCCACAGCTCTCTGGGCTCCAGAATTCCAAAGACAATTGATCTGAGACAAGGCACTCCTCATTTTTGCCAATAATTTCTTATTTTTAATTGAGCTCTTTAGCAGTAAGTTTTCTGAGAAGAGACATCTTCCCAGCATCAACTTTGTATAGCACTTTGGAATACTGCATGTTTCAATAAAGTTACCTCTCATTCTTCTATACTCCGATGAGCATAGGCCCAACCTGCTTAACCATTTTTCATAACACAATCACCTCATGCTCAGGAATAAGCCTAATGAAGCTTCTCTGAACTTCTTTCAATGTATGTCCTCCTTTAAGTAAGATGACTAAAGCTGTACCAAATACTGGGTGTGGCTTACCAATGCCCTGTATAGTTGGAGCAAGACCTCCTTTTTATATCCCTTTTATAATAAAGGACAACATTCCTTCTTCCTTCCTAATTAATCATTGTAGCCATGTGTAGACATTTTGTGATTTCTCATACAAGGACACCAAAATCTATTTGTATTGCAGCATCTGTAATCTCTCTCCATTTAAATAATATTCTGCTTTTTTATTCTTCCCACTAAAGTGGACAACCTTACATTTTTTTCAGATTATACTCAACCTGCAGTGTTTATTATTGCTTAGTTACTCCTTACTTAAATAATCATAGGTGACTTTAATTTACATCTTGATTGGATAAATCAAATTGGCAAAGGAAATCTGAAGGATGAGTTCAACATCCTAACCACGTTGATAAAAGAAACTGAGAACAACTCTGTGTAGCTGCACAGAAACAACATACTTAAGCATTTAAACATCTTTTTTGTTTCAAAGTCAAGTATTTTTGTGATCAAAGTTGGCTTAGGCATCGTGTTCTTCTCTTTAATTCAAGTGGCAGTTCAGAACTTGCCCACATTATCAAGGCTGACATGTTGGAGCAATATTGCAAGTGTGCTGTAATCTCCGAGATACTGTCTGTTAGATGACAGTCAGAATTTTCTGAAAATTGGGCAGGATAAGAAGATGAGCTCAAAATGCCATTGGAAGCATAATTCCAGTGTTGTGTGATTTTTAACTTTTGGAGAGATTCACTGTCATCTCTGGGAGAGGTCAGATGCCCTATAAGATTCGGTATCTGCCCGTCTTGATTACTTAAGTGACATTTCGGATTGTTAAAAGTACACATTAATGTGTGCACTAAGTTTATAAACTCATTGGCGACCGACAACCTGTCAATGGAGTAAACAAGGGAGTTGTCAAGCTTTTAAGGCATTTAACGCTTCAGGCCTACAAACTTTTGAAAGAACTTTCTGTGATATAAAAAAAAACTCCTTGTTATTTCACTCGGTCTTTTGACATCAGCCTGAGGATCTCATTATAAGATTTGCACTACAGGCCTGAGTTCATAACCCATTGTTGTCACAGTGGGGTGCCTGTTGGTTCACAGTTTGACAGGTCCAAGTGCTTATAAAGTGTCTGACGTGAAATTATGAATACAAATGTTTGTTTTTATAAAGAATTTAGTTGATGAAGTCACTTAAACATAATGAAGGTTATATTCAAATATTGAGGCTGTTCAATTAAAATAATGCATTTATCAACAGAAAATTAACAATTTCATCTTAATGCATCACTGAATAAGTCCTGAGGTCTGTGCATGATAGATATTAAGTGAACTGGTATGGAGGGTTTAAGGGGTAAGGCAGTGCAAGGGGAACATTGTTGGCATGGATTGGCATTAAGTTGGTTCTGAGTTGGCATTAGGACACGGGTTTGTTAAATAACCCTAAGTGAGCTGGTATGGAGAGTATAAGGGGTAAGGAAGTGCATGGGGAGAGTTGTTGGCAATGGATTGGCATTAGGACACATGGTTTGTTAAAGGACTCTAAGTTCACAGGGAATGTATGAAATTCCCTTGGGGTGTAGAATTAAATAATTGTCATGGAGGTTATGAGGGCCATCAGGTTGGACAGAGGGAGAATAGTTTGATAAGGAGGGTATGAGGAGCGATGGGGTTAGGGCATGATGTAGCATGGGTTGGCATTCATGTGGCATGGGAGGTGTGTTGAGCAAGCCATTTTGTTTTAAGTTGCAATGAGTCCAGAAACACTGAGCCAGGTCTTTCCAATGGGAATCTCCACAGCAACCTCTGGGCTGCATTGTCACTCTCAGTGACAGTGGGTCTGATTTCCATTTTATCCACCTCTCTGGAATCAAAACTGGAGCAACTAAGGCATTTCTTGTTCATGATCACATCTCTGACCTAGGGGCAAAAATTCAGGCCACAGTGTTAAATTGAGATAGATGTTACAGATCCCAGGATATGTTTTGTCCTGGCCACTGTTTATCCCTTAATTAACACAACTAAGAAGAACCAAAAAAAACTAACCCTTTATCTCATTGTTGTTAATGGGATCTTGCTATGTATAAATGCGCTGTTGGGGTTTTTTTCTGCATTACAACAGCAATTATATGTAATGAGTAATTCACATTAGGAAATCCTGTAACCAGGAAAGGTGTTTAATAAATTACAAATTGTTTCTTAATCTTAAAATTTCTAACATGCAATTTAGGTAAGTGCCTTACCCTTCTGTGTCTGTAATATCCCAACAAAGAGTTAATGACCATCTGATGAGTGAATTTATTTTTCAATAGTAATGGTTGGTAGGAAACATTAAGACATCAAATGGGGAAATAGTTGCTTTTTGAATAGTGATGGATTCTCGACCCATCCTTCGTGATCAGAATATGTACAAGTAATTTTGAACATGTTTTGGATGGAGTAAGACTCCATTTATTTTGCCACAAAAAAGTACATCAACTGAAACCTTGAATGACATTTTCTTCTTTGCCAGAGTGGGAATCTTTTTGCTTTTCTAGCTCTCAGGGACATAACCGAAAGAGTTTCCTTTCGAACAATCGCTAATGTAATAATGCCTGTTAAAAGCAGGAATGCAGTTGTGAACTGAAATCCTATTTATGCTTTGGTATTATGTGTTTAGACATAATAAAATCTCTTTATAATCTTAGCTGCTTATATCTTCTCCTATTGTGGTAATCACTAATCCAGAGAATTGTAACGGATTACCATAAAATGGGTTAACAGCAATATTAAGTCTTTTTAAATTAGATGCTATGGTGGTGGGGGTGGAGGCAAATGTGAAACTGAAAAGCGGGTGAGAAGCGTGGCTGGTGAGATGTGAGTGGTGGGGGTTGGTGATGATTAAATTGTCTGAGATTCAAAGTGCAACAGGAAATCAGCTATGATCCTGGCAAACTTGAGGTGGTACAAGAGTGGCACCTGAGCCACTCACAGATTTGGAAATAATCTGCTTTGCAGAGTTTATGTTGTGCCAGCTGGCAACACTCAGCAGTTGCAATGAGGTGAATCTATTCCGTCTGTCTGCTCCAGCAACAGCAGCAACTCTGCCACACAGGATTTGCCAGATTAAAACATTGTTGTATGGAATTCACAAAAATTCAATTTTGGATCTTTTTCTAACACTTCTGCTTTCAAACAGGAATCTATTCATTTAAACAAAAAGGCAAAGTCACCATGGCTCAGCAGATCATACACTATTCTCTCAAAGGAGGGTGACGACTGGTAATGGTTTAACCTGAGGTTCCCCACACCTCAGGAAAGGGGAGAGGTTGAGATGGAGAGTAACCTCATGGTAACCCCAGCTGGCACACGACTGGAACACATGACATGCTATTGGCATCACCTTGCCTTACACAGCAGTGGTCCAGCCATTTGAGCTAAATGACCCCTACTAGCCAGTACAACTAATCCGATAATGCTGTAATTCTGAGGTTGGAGAAGCACAGCAGATCAGACAGTATCTGAGGAACAGAAAAATCAATATTTCAGGCCAAAACCCTTCATCAGGATGAAGGACATGAGTCCTGACAAAGGGTTTCGGCCCGGAGCATTAACATTCCTGCTCCTCGGATGCTGTCTGACTGGCTTTGTTTTTCCAGCCTCACATCTATTGACTCTGGCTTCCAGCACTTGTAGTCCTTACTGTCCCCATGCTCTAATTCTGGTTCTGTGACTGATGTCACAAGAGGGCACAGCCATGATTAACAGCTTTGTTGTCTGCAATCAGGGGACACTGTATAATTTAGTGGTGCCGTAATGAAATAAGGACAGTATCAAATTAAAGGAAAAAATACAATGTGGTAAATCAGAGGATTGGGAAAGTTTTAAAAGCTAACTACACATGACCAAAAAACAATAAAGAGTGAGAAAATAAACCATGAGTGCAAATTAGCAAGTAATTTAAAATGGTAAGAGCTTTTATAAGTATAAAAACAAGAGAGAGGCACCATTGAACGTGGGCTTCTGAGAGAATGAGAATTAATGGGTAACTGGGAAATGACAGAGAGGCAGAACAAATACCTTGCACTAATCTTCACAGAAGGAGATACTACAGGTACACAATCCTTTATTCGAAATCCTTGAAACCAGTTGTTCCTCAGAAATCAGAATTTTTCAGATTTTGAAATAAATGACATTTTCACAGTGCATTTTTTTTCAAAATTACTGAACTGCAGGTGCACATGGGAATAGTATGAGCGCTGAGACACAATTGATGCCAGCCAGTGCTGGCCACACCGTCACATCACATCTGAGTGACGTGGTTCAAATGGGTAAGGAGTTGGGTCACCCGTTCGCAAGCCAAAATGATGCTCCTCCACACTCCATGAAAAGAATTTCGGATTTCGGAGCTTTTCAGATTTCGGAATTTCAGATTAAGGATTGTGTACCTGTAATAGCATTCCAAATATACTAAACAATCAAGTGGCCAAAAGGAATGGTAATAACCACAATATCTATCACTGGACAAAAAAAAACTAGGGAATCTGATTGTTGAGTTCCATTCTAGGATTTTAAATAATTACAGAATGAGTAGATGCTTTATTAGTAATTCTCCACTGATTCTTCGTTCTGGAAAAGTCCCAGAAGATTGGAAAACTGCCAATGTAACACAACACAAAATGGGAGGGAGATTTTAAAAATAGATAACTATCAGGCAATTACATATGTCATTAGTAGAAGTTACAATATGTTATGGAGGATGTAATAGCAGAGCTTTTAAAACCCAAAATACAATCAGTTTATTCAATATGATTTCATGAAGGGGGTATCATGTCTGACAAATTATTTGCAATTTTTTGAGGAGGTAACAAACAGGATAGATAAAAGGGAACCAATAGTTATTATATATTTGGATTTCCAAAAGGCATTTGAGAATGTACCACACATACAGCTACTTAATAAGATAATAACCCAAGGTATTGGGTGTAGGATATTAGCATGGAGAGAGGATAGGCTAAGTAACAGAAGGCAGAGCTGGAATAACCGGGGGCATTTTTCAGATGGCAGCTTGTAATTCATGAATGCCACAGGGATTTTTGCTGTTGCCACACTTATTTACAATATATATGCATGAATTATAGGAAAGTGAATGTATTTTAGCCAAGTTTGTGATGAGATAAAAATAAATGGGAAAGCAAGCTGTGAGAATGACATAGAGTCTATAGGGGGATATAGAGAGGTCCCTAGTGAATAAGTGGAAAGCACAGAAGGCAGGAAGAGTGAAAAGTTTTGGAGGATGGTGTGGGTGAAAGCCATTAAGTGGACTTGATGCATACAGCTGTGAGAGTTGTGGTCTATGTGCCTTGATGGAAGTGTATTCAGTGAAATAGTTAGAGTGAGTAGCAACCTTATGAGTATGTGGTTGCAGAAAGTAGATGGTGGCACTTAACCTTGTGGAGTGCAGATGATTATTAAGCTTTTATGGGCAGCACGGTGGCACAGTGGTTAGCACTGCTGCCTCACAGCGCCTGAGACCCGGGTTCAATTCCTGCCTCAGCTGACTGACTGTGTGAAGTTTGCACGTTCTCCCAGTGACTGCGTGGGTTTCCTCCGGGTGCTCCGGTTTCCTCCCACAGTCCAAAGATGTGCAGGTCAGGTGAATTGACCATGCTAAATTGCCCGTAGTGTTAGGTAAGGGGTAAATGTAGGGGCATGGGTGGGTTGTGCTTTGGCGGGTCAGTATGGACTTGTTGGGCCGAAGGGCCTGTTTCCACGCTATAATGTAATCTAATCTAATCTTTTCCTTGCACTGTTAGGTTTCTCTTCTTTCTTGGGATATAGCACTGACACACATTGTTACCTAGGTCCAGGAAGGATTGATCTGGTGGCATAGCATCCTGTGAAGGTCCATAAGAAAAAGGACTGCCCTTTTCTCCACCATCCCGAGCACTAGCACTTCCAGGTTCCTTTCCGTGATGTGCCATTGTGGTAAAACAGCACAGTGTGAAGGATAGTTCTGGTTTGAAGTGAGGTGTAACTGGGTTTTAAATGTGGCACCAGTACTATGAAAGCCACAAGCTCCTGGCAATGGTGAGTATGTCCACTTCTCCTACAGCACAATTCTTTGAGAAGGGCGTTGAAGAACTTAGTTGCATAATAAATGAGGTGAAGAGTGACAGATGACATGAGAAAGGTTATCGTGAACCAGGGCAGACTGGGTGCTAATCTCACTTGACAAACCACTTCAAATAGGACATTTCTGCCGTAGAAATTTACTGAAGAGCAGGACAGAAGATTCAAAATAACCAAAGGCAGTGGAGAGGTTGTACAGGCTAAAGGGAGATAGTTTACCATGAGCACAGTCATGCAGCATGGTATCGGGATTGACCATCACAGTCTTGATTCTATGGTTAATCATGTTTTCCTGCTCCTTTATGATCACTGCTTAAGGAAAAGGGCAGTAAATTGGGAGAACCCATTCCATCTTCACATTCTCTCCTTTTACTTTTGTTGGCTGAACATGAAGAATTTATAGGTGAGCTTATCTGGAAAATACTTGCCCTGGAACCCATAAAACCAGAGAAAATGAGTGGGAACACAGTTATGAACACTGAGCTACCAAACAATATGTTTTAAATTACACTTCTTAAAATAGAACAGTTGGTGTTTCAGGCAATGTGTTTGTGACAGACCTCATTCACAAAATCTATTCTTTGACTAAAGCAAATATTTGTTACAGAAACAGTTGTGTAAGTGTGTCATATTTGTCGTTTGTGCCTTCTGAGACTGGCAATCCTAAAATAAGAATGCATTCTGGATTTTAAGTGATAGGTTGTAAACCGAACACGGTGCAATGTGTTATATATTAAACCATTGTGCAACAGCCGCAGATTAAGCCCTAAAATAATTTGAAATGCTAATACCACTTTCATAGTGGATTCTTGAATTTAATGCCAGAACCTGGGTGGGAAGCCACCCAATTCACATGGGCTCTGATATCGTGCACTGATGGGAAGATCACCCTGAAAGTGATATTTTCTTTTAACCAGTGCCAGTGGACAATAGTTGCATTTGCAGTTAGTGCAAATCCCACCGTATAGATGAATTTTCAAATGAAAGCTTAATGGCTCACAATTCATAGCGCTGCTATTCGGAATGATGTGGGAGAACGGAGTATATTATTGCTCTTTGCAATCACTGCTGCAGCCCTACAAACAACCAGAGGTCAGGAAGCAGTGTGCATGAATTTGAATCCACGTGGAGTAAGAGTTTTGCTTTCCTTCCACATTCCACTGCATAGTGTAGAGCCAATATAAACTCATAACGACTGCCAAAACCTGAGTCAGCAAAGTATCCCTTGGTGCACGATAAAAGGTGTCTGAAAGACCATCAGATAACAATGTTTGTTTAACATAAAATAATCAATTATTCTGGCTTTAAAATAGCTGAGATGAATTATGCCCAATGATAAAACGAGATTGACAGCTGTCAATCTGATTTGTGTTTGCAAGCACTTAAAAATTGTAACAGTGATTTTGTGTGATCTTCTTGAGAAATTGTCATAATGTGAAGAATCAGCAGCCAAATTTCCTTTAAATTTGTTACAGACTGACTTTTGGAAGAAGATTCAGATTAACTAACAATGCAAAAACATAAAGATTATTTCATTTGAGAAACATTACCTGCTGGGAGCATTGTTCGCAAAAGTTGCTTCAAAATCAGGGCACCATTCTATCTGACTTTTTGTCAGTTTGACCACAGGAAAGGGGTCTCTTTTTGGATTCTGTGTCCTTGTCGCTCAAGTAACAACATTTAAATGAATATTTTTGAAGTCTCCTTTACATTTAAATTTGAAAAACTGCCAGCTGTTCCACAAGACATTTAGTGCTGGGAAACAGAGGAATATTTAACAGAGCTGTGCCTAGTTAGTTTATTCAGTTGGTTGTGACATTAGTCTATTGGGGTAAGCATTGTAAAAAAGGAAAATTCCTTAGAAAATGTCACCAGTTAAATTAATGAAATTTCAGCTGTGACTGATAATCTTTTACCATCCATACTTCTTGATGACTACAGTATGTGACAGTACGTAAACCTGATTGGCTTGATCTTAGTTCACATTTTCAAGGCACTAAAATCTGGGTGATTTTTTAAAACTTGTTTTTGTTGCTTTTTCTTTCCAGGTTGTTAAATGCTATTAAGCCTGGGGCCGTGAAGAAGATCAATCGTTTGCCGACTCCCATTGCAGGACTGGTGAGTTTTAGGCTCATCATTATCCTCCTTACTTATACAGCTCCATTCTTCTTAAAACATAACGAAACACCTTAACGATGAATTACGTTTATTTACAGATATACCTTGGTCAGGAAATGCACGTCTTTTGTTTCAAACTGTGACTTGCTCAGTAAACTCTTTAGCTTATTGGGCTCAGTTCTGAAATGCCTTAGCCATGATTATTATTCCTGTCATAGAATTTACTTTTATGTAGACATTTGAGCAATGACAAGATTTTCATGAATTGCACACTTTGGTTTGGTGACTGATACTGTTACAGCCATCTTCACATACTTTGTGTGTCCAGGTGTTGAACTTAATTGGAGTGGACCTAAGGGGCAACTTTTTCATGCAGAGGGTAGTGCGTGTATGGAATGAGCTGCCAGAGGAAGTAGTGCAGGCTGGTACAATTGCAACATTTAAAAGGAATGTGGATGGGTATATGAAGGGTTTAGAGGGAAATGGACCAAGTGCTGATAAATGGGACTAGATTAGGTTAGGATATCTGGTTGGCATGGACAAGTTGGACCGAAGGGTCTGTTTCCATGCTGTACATCTCATTGATTGATTGATTGAGTGTATGACAAACAAATGCCTGGGAGCTCAGAATTGGGACATTTCCTGGTTCTGTGAACATGACTCAAGAGAGGCTTTCCTGGAAATTGGGATTATATTCTGGAGTGATGTGTTCTCTAAGAGTCGGGCCAGGCAATCCCAGAACAAATACAAAGAATGCCGAATGCAAAGGCAGACAACGAGAGGGCTTGCTTCAATGCTGTAGCATACTGTCAAAAATAAAACAACAAAACAAAACAAAATCCAGTCTCGCTCGCTCTTCAGCCCTGCATACATTCCCTATGTGTAATCCAAGTAAACCCATGCCATTTCATTCTCTGCACCCACCTCCCTGACCCTTCATGCACTCCATACCAACCTAACCCCACTCCTGTTAGCATCTGTGACGAATTATGCCCCAATACCCCACAGTCCTTTATATCCACTCCAACAAGTTAGTCTTAACACGTGCCAACCATCCTTTGCTGTTAGACCCTTGATGGCAGGTTTCCCATATACATCCTTGCAGACTTCAGGACCTATGAAGAAATGAAATACAATAGAAGTTATAAGTGTTCATTGCAAACTTTCATTTTTTATGAAAAAGCTGTTTCACTCAGAAAAACTGACTATATTTAATTCCTTCAACTACATCGTCATTTCTAAAAATGAACATTTCCTTCAAGTACTGAATCCCTCATAAAAACAAGCACAAGAATTCACAATCCCGTGTAATGGCTTGGAGCTATCAATCAAATTGTGAAATGGCCACACCTCCCACTGTGGTAGTAGAAAGTTCTGTATCTCAAATCCTGTAACGTGATCCTCAGGCTGTGTCAATTGACAGAGTGAAATAGCAAATACTTTTTTTTTAACAGTCCAGATAGTTTTTGATAAAAATATTTAAATGATAGCAGTTTTAAACACCTTGACAACTTGACAATTTGTTTGATGTTTGCTTTGGACAGTTGGAGTCAGTTTCACAGTACCAGGTTTGTGATGTTTTTCTGCACCATTCAGGTCTACTTTTAACAATTCCAGAAAGCAGCTTTTCTCTTCTAAAGGGCACATAGCCTCCCTCAACATGTCTTAAGACCAAATCTTACACTCACTCTGCACAGGGATAACAGACCTATCCAAACAAAGTTCAGACCTGCACCTAAAGTTGGATCATGCATATGTCATGGTCACATACCCGAGTCAGTAGAAATCTCCAGAAATCTTCCCTTTTCTCCCTTTTGATCATGTGGCACTGCTAATCTATGTCCCTTGTAGATTGTCCACTCCAAACTTACTGATCAACCCTTCTACATTCAAGTCTCAATTATTCATATAAACCACAAAACAGTGAGGGTTCCAACACTGATCCTTTGTGGGACCCCACTGGACACAAGCTTCCACCATCCTCTGATGGTTTCATGTCACTCATACAACTAGCGATCAATGTCTCAGTTCAGTGACTGCATCTCCTGCTGATGCTTTTGGTTTCAACCCAAACCCCCAATCTCTTACTGAGCTCTTTCAGATGCAGGTAAAATTCAACCCAGTCTGTGTAATATTCATGATAACGATGTAAACATGTCTATATGAAACTCTGCTAGCGGTTCTTTTTTCCTTAATTCATTCATAGGACATGGATGTCACTGGCTGGACAGGCATTTATTGCTTGTCCCTCATTGCCTTGGAGATGTTCGTGGCGAGCTGCGTTGGACTATAACCTGGTGTTGTGTGATTTTTAACCTTTTTTAACTGCTGCAATCCTCGGCTGTATAGAAACCCACAGTTCTGCTGGGGAGGAAATTCCAGGATTTTGACCCAGTGACAGTGAAGAAACAGTGATTTTGTTCCATGTCAGGATGGTGTGTAATTTGGAGGGGAACTTACAGTGTTGGAGTTCACATGTATCTGCTGCCCTTCTCCTTCTTTGTGGTAAACGTTTGAAGGGTGCTAGTGAGCAAGTCATGGTGAGTTACTGCAAAGTAATTTTGAAGATTGTGGATGTGGTGCCAATCAAATGGGCTGCTTTGTCCTGAATAATGTTGAGCTTCTTCAGTGCTGTTGGAATTGCTTCCACCAAGTGGAGAGCCTTTGTCCACTCTTGACTTGCGCCTTGTAGATAGTGGACAGGCTTTGAGGAGATGGGAGGTTAGTTACATGATACAAGGTTCCTAGCGTCTGATCTGCTCTTCTAAGCACAGTATTTACGTAGGTAGTCCAGCTTAATTTTTGGTCAATGGTAACTCCCAGGATGCTGATAGTGGGGGATTCAGTGATAGTAATGCCATTAAATGTCATTAAGGAAGATGGTTAAATTTCTCTTGTTGGGGATGGTCAACGCCCTGCTACTTATTATATTAGGGTACTTACAGTGTGGAAACAGGCCCTTCGGCCCAACAAGTCCACACCAACCCTCTGAAGAGCAACCCACCCAGACCCATTCCCCTACACCTAACACTATGGGCAATTTAATATGGCCAATTCACCTAACCTACACATCTTTGGACTGTGGGAGGAAACCGGAGCATCCGGAGGAAACCCATGCAGACACGGGGAGAACGTGCAAACTCCACACAGAGAGTTGCCTGAGGCAGGAATTGAACCCAGGTCTTTGGCGCTGTGAGGCAGTAGTGCTAACCACTGTGCCACTGTGCCGCCCCAACCCAAGACTGATGTTGATCAGGTCTCGATACATTTGAACGTGGACTGCTCAGTATCTGAAGTGTCATGAATAGTACTGAACACGGTGCAATCATCCACAAACATCTACACTTCTGCTTTAATCATGGAGGGAAAGCCATTCATGCGTCAGTTGAAGATAGTTTGCCCAAGGATACTGCCCTGAGGAACCTTCGAAGAAATGTCTTGGAGCTGAGATAACTGCCTTCCAAAAAACACAACCATTTTCCTTTGTGACATTTATGACTCTACCCTCCTCATAGTCATTGACTTTGGTTTTGCTGCAACTCCTTTTTGCCGCACACATTCAAATACTGCTTTGATGCCAAAAAATATCACTTTCACCTCACCTCTGAAGTTCAGCGCTTGTCTGTGTTTGGATCAAGGCTATGATATGGTCAGGATCTGAGTTGCCTGGCTAGAACCCAAATAAGGTGTCAGCAAACAGGGTATTGCTTATCAGATGCTGTTTGATAGCACTATTGTGATCCTTTCCATTACTTTGATGATGATTAACATAGACTGATAGCGTAGAAATTAGTCAGGCTGGACTAGTCCTGCTTCTTGCATACAAGACAAACTTGGACAATTTTCCACCTTGTTGTGTAGATGCTAGTGTTGTAGCTGTACTGGAAAAGCTTGGCTAGAGGGCATGGTTGGTGATCTGGAGCACAAAGTCTTCAGTACCATTGTTGGAATACTGTCAGGACCCATAACCTTCATAAACAGTGTATTCAGCAGTTTCTCAATATCATGTGGAGTGAATCAAATTTGTTGAAGACTAGCACCTGTGTGACTGGGAAGCTCAAGAGGCTGGGATTATGCACTTGGTACATCAGACTGAAGATTGCTGCGAATGCTTCAGCCTTATCTTTTGCACTGTTGTGCTAGGTCCTCTCAGCATTGAGCATGAGGCTATTTGTGAAGCCTTCTCCTCCTGTTAGTTGTCTAATTGTCCACCAACATTGACATCTGGATGGCACCAGACTGTAGAGCTTCAATCTGATTCGTTGTGGAATTGCTTAGGCCTGTTTATCACATGCTGATTCTGCAGTTTGCCGCACAAGTAGTACTGAATTTTAACTTCACCAGGTTAGCTCCTCAGTTTTAAATATGCCTGGTACTGCTCCTGGTATGCCCTCCTGCACTCTTCATTGAAGCAGAATTTAACACCTAGCTTGATGGTAATGGAATGGGGAAAATGCTGAATCACAAAGTTAAAGACTGTTGTTGAATACAATATACTACTGCAGCTGATAGTTCACAGAGTTTCATAGATGTCGAAAGTAAAGAGGGAACTTCGATTCCTCACTGACTGTGGGGTAGACATTTTTATTAATACTGTCAAGGACAGACACATTACAACTGACAGATTGGTGAGGACAATATTAAGTAAGCTTTTCCACCTTTTTGGGTCTCTCACAATCGGCTGCAAACTCAGCCTAGGAGTTACATCCTTTAGGACCCAAAAATTAAATAACTTTCTGCGGATGCTGGAGTTCTGAAAAGAAATTTTCATTGGACTTAGCGTGTCAAGTCTGTCTTCTCTCCAAAGATACTGCTAGACCTGCTGAGTTTCTCTAGCACTATCTGTTTTATTTGTTCCTTTAGGACTCATCCAGTTTAGTCACCAATGGTTTCTACTGAGCCACTTACATCTAGAATAGATTCTGTGCCCTTGCCACCTTTAGTGCTTTGTCCAGTTGGTGTTCAGTATGAAGGAGTACTGATTCTTCAGCTGAGGGTACTGGAGGTAGTAATCAGGTTTTGTATCAGCTTGCAGCAACAACTCAGCAGCTTGCTATGCTACTTCAGAGGGCAGTTAGGAGTCAACCACATTGATGTACGTTTGGAGTTGCATGTGTGCTGGACCACGTCAGAATGGCAGATTTTGTTCCTTAAAAGAACTTAGTGAACTGGATGTGTTTGTTGATTGCAACCATGAGATAAACTTTCCATTTTAGATTTATTGATTTATTAGATTCAGATTTCACCGTCTATCATGTTGTGATTCAAACCCATGTCCCCAGACCGTTAACCTGGCACTCTGTTTAATCAGGGTCAAGGGTGGGGTGCAGGAAAAGCACAGCAGGTCAGGCATCATCTGCGGAGCAGGAAGATCAATGTTTCGGTCTGTTTTATTAGTCCAGTGACAAATAAGTGGGTAAACAAAAGAAAAGAATTTTGGATACAGGAAGTCAGAAACAAAAACAGAAAAACTCAGTAAGTCTGGCAGCATCTGTGAAGAGAAAGCAGAGTTAATGGCTCAGGTGCAATGGCCCTTCCTCAGAGTTTTCAATCGCAGCTTTACCACTGCCTCCTGATAGTGAAGGTCTTACTGAGCTGCTTGGGTTAAACCTGATTAGCTGTTACATCTTGTATTGAAAACACACCCAGGTTCTGGAATTACGTCATTTAGTACTAACTTGGAAATTCTTATTTATGTTGAATAATTTTCTCTCCATTATTTCCATCGAGGAAATTTAGAATTTATTTTCCATGTTCACAGCTCCATTTAAAGACGCAGCTTTATTTTGGTAAAGCAGGTATAAATGGCAGGATGAGAAAAGCAGGGCTGAATCTTAACTGCCAAGATGGACTGGGCTGTTCCTGGATCAGAGGTTAAAATGAGAAAATCTGAATGGGGAATGCAGCCTGCCTTAGCGTTGGCCATTTTCTGTTTTTAAAGCTGGTCGGCCAAATGATGATGGGCCAAGGGATTGATCCCCTCAAGGGAAGTCAGTAATTGCAACATTACCGTGAAACTGTCTGCTTCATCTGGGTTTTCCAGAACTTGGGAAACTCAACAGCCTGAAGGAAGTAGGAAGGGATGAACCCATGAGGTTTACACATCTACATCATGGCTTGCGGACCAGGAGGAACATGAGCACATTGTCCAAAACCAACAAGTTGTACTGTGTGCCCATCCTCCTGCTCCTTCCTAGCCATCGCAATTTGTCTGTTTGCCAACCCACTTCCCAACCTTGGAAAAACTATTGAACCTCCTGACCTCTCTTTCTTCACCCTGACAAGTACTGAATTATCATGCTCACAATCTGGCCCTTATATCTCTGCAAAGTGGCCACTGTTCCCTTTGACCAGAAGTCTGTGGGCCCACCCTGTGATCTTGAACCTCTCCCAGGATTTGGGAGCCCTCTCCCCACCCTGCAAACTATGTTCCCTTGAACCTTTCCTGCCGCTGTGTAGACCCTTGAGTATCATACGATGACAGTGACTTCTAGAACCTTAAGTCAATACATCCACATGCCAATCAGCCATGCGGCTCAGGAAAACATTGCCTACAATGACTAGACCTACCTGATCTCCTTTATCCCTTGGTACTTCCTGTGAGAAAGGCCGGCTGAAGCCCAACTGGCAGGCTCCATACAGTCAGGAAATCAACAGAAAATAAATTGAAGGAGCCCAGCAGTTTTCTGACCTCACATCGGAGCATACCTCCATACTAAAATCCAGGCCATTGTGTTGACTTTTCAAGCCATTGTTTCAATAACTGTAAGGTTTTAAAATCTTAAACAGTTTAATGAAGATAAAACCATTCAGAAACACCTCACAATGTATTTATGGAGAAGGCAGTCCCTCAAGAACAATCCATCCCAGTAACCACTTATAAGAATTTTTCATCTGACAACAGCAGCACTCCTTAGACAGGAGGAGTGTGATTGGTACTTCACTTGCTCTGTATGAGACAAGCTGTTTTCGCACTGTGGTAATAACTGCCTCAAAGTGGGTCAGGTGCTGAATGCAAAAAGAATTAGTGACTGCTGCACAATGACAGGTCTCTCAGGTCTGAAATATTCCCAGCCCAAAATGGCATGAATTTGGAATCTAATTATTCCAAGTGTATTCTTTTTCTCAATCCGTATTGTATTGGTATGATCTCCAGAGGTGCCTGTCATCTCACCAGTCTTCCTTCCGAATCTAATGGCACAAAATAGTGGGATGCAGCAAAGTGGGCAGAAACAAATGGAAGTCTGAAATGGGCTCTGCCTCAAATCCTTCATCCCACTTCATTTCCATTCCAATGCATTGAGAAACACAATGCAAAGCAATGAAGCTTGAAGAGTTGGAGGAGGAGGGCTCAGTGTATGATTAGATTGAGCAAAGTCATTTTGGACAGTAAATTTATAAAGATGGAGAAAGAAGAGCCAGCAAAGCAGAATGATGGAATAATCCAGGAGGTGAAGATGGAAAAAAATACAGATTGAAACTAGGTTATAAATTTGCTCGCTGAGCTGGAAGATTTGTTCTCAGATGTTTCTTCACCATACCAGGTAACATCATCAGTGAGGCTCCAGTGAAGCACTGGTGTTCTGTCCTGCTTTCTATTTATGTGTCTAGGTGTGTTATGGTAGGTGATATCATTTCCGGTTCTTTTTATGAGAGATTGGTGAATGGGGTCCAAATCGATGTGTTTGTTGATGGAGTTCCATTTTGGAGTTCTGGTTTGAATGCCAGGCCTCTAGGAATTCCTGTGCATGTCTTGGTTTAACCTGTCCCATACATTGAATACAGCTTGGAGAGATGGCCCCTTGGCATCATGGTAGCCCACAAACCTACCAACACACTGAAACAGTTCTTGGAGCATCAAAAGTACCCTGTACCTAAGAGTGGAAGTGAGCAGTTTTGTAAAGGAGTCCTGATGAATGCAATGCTGTAGGATTTAAGGTTCAGCTCAGAAATGGTGAAGCGTTCATGGGACTGAATTCTCTTCCATATTCCTGCTCCAAATTGAGGTAGGAATGAGTTCCAACCTATTCAGTACTTTGTCACATAGATGATGGTTGAGCCCATGTTATCTTTTAATAAAACATGCAAAGCAACAACTTAACAAGACAGAAGTGCCACTTCAGCACTTTGCTTCCCTCCTGTTTCAGGTTTCGCATGGTCTTTGTGAAAGCAGGATGTTATGGTAACCTTTGCTTTTTTTTTCTTGGCGTGCCTGTTTTCAACCAGAACTGTCTGAAACCTGCACCGTACTGAGAAGGTCTTCTGACGGTTGTTGTGTTTTGTTTTGCTGGTGTGCTGATGAATGTGGTGAGTGCAGTGAAAGCATGAGAAGCTTTTGTTTCAACTCAGAGTTCTCACAGTTTTAATTCAAAACAGGCTACAAAAAAATCAAAGGTCAGTGAGTTGTGCTTTTTCACAAAACGGTAGCTGGAGAAGGGAGAGAAGGCTCAAAGCTCTCCCACCAGCCATTCTGATATAATGTATGAAATTTACAAACCGGTTGCTTTATATACTTAAGAGTCACCATTATTTCAGAATTTTTTTTAAAGTTAGACATACCCCCTGCAAATAAAGATCACTTGAACCATTTGATGAAAAGTGGTGGTGCTCTCCCTTGTTTCTTGGCCAGTATTTATCAATCACCATTGTTGATCCAGATTATCTGTTCATTGTCAAATTGCTGTTTTGGGAGTCATGCTGTATGAAAGTTGACTGTGCCAGCACTTCCAAAGTGTTCATTATAAAGCACTTCACAATTTCCTGAGGTTGTAAAGAGTATTATATAAGTGCAAATCTTTTTTTAAAACAAAATGCATTGTCTGTGTGTCATAGGCATTAGCTAAAATTAACTCCGGACAAAATCACAACTTGGTGGTAACGTTGAGCTCCCAGAATTGTTGAGCTGTGATCTATTCCTGTATCTGGCTGATTTTCAAGATGGAGGGGGAACAGATAGGTTCAAGAACACATCAGCAAAGAACAAATATGCTCCCTTTAATTTTCCATGATTGCTTAAGTGTTAAAAGCCTTTCAAGTATGTTGGTGACTTGAATAATTGCACATAGTTTTTTTCCCACTTATTCATTTCTAAGGACTAAGAAAGACCTATCACCACTCAGAGAATTTTCCCTGGAAGATTGACTGTGCAAACTCTGCTATAGTTCCACCATGTTTGTTGTTGTAGTAAATACATGTTGCATAAGCACTAACACCTGCCACAGTTAAAATTGGTTCACAGCAATGTGCATTTATAATATCTCTTTAATGTAGTAAAACATTCCAATATGTTCCAACATAGAAGCATAACAAACAAAAGTTGATGTCAGCCAAAGAAGCAGGAGAAAGAGGTGAAAAGATGCAGAGATTTAGACAGGAAACTCAAGAACTCTGAGCCATAGCAAGCTGGTAATGCTGGATCTAATCAACTGTTCATTGTTCTTATTAATTATTATAAATATTTTACAAATTGTGCAAGACAATTGCCATTTATCTTTAAGTGGAGGTTTCAGACAAATATTTTGGTCTTTACATACTAATTTAATAATTTTACTTTTTATTCCAGAATTAAATGAGATTGTTAACCTAACAATGTTGTCAGTTTCTTTCACTAAATCAATTACAATCAATGTTGGTTGTTCAGACGTTTTACGCATAAAGGTCCAAGCAGACTATAATACTAGGAAGTTGTGGTGACCAGCCTTCAGAGTTTAAATGTGAATACTCTGAGAAAATACAACTGGATCCTGGGAAAAAGAAGCTTGCAGACTTAAACAACAAAACACAGTTTGTTAGTGCCATTATTTGGTAAGGGAGCAGAGACATACAGGAAACATAAAACACAGAGACTGTTTAAAGGATTGCATATTGCATTTTTTCAGTGTAACAACAACAATCTTGAATCTACTGTGAGTTAACAGATTTTCTATGATTGAAAGCACCCCTTTCTCCCTTTCTATGTTTTGTTCTGTGCTTTGTTCGTGTCTTAGAACTCTTTTTAAGGTAATCTTTTCAAGGGTTGGTTTGCAGCAGTGTATTGTGATCCTTGTAATCTTGCTGGTTTTTTTCTTTGGTTTTGACTTGTTCCAATGTTTGGATTGGATGTCCACCCAGTGTTGCTTTACATGCTCCTGCCATTTCTCTTTATCCTGACCCACATGGAATACTGTGGTCAGGCAGATTATAATATTTGGGTTTCTGGCAATAGTTTGGCTTAGATAAATGGGAAATTCTGTAGTTATAACAATAATGTAGCATGGGTTGCCAAACAAATAAGGAATGTTTTTCAAATTTCCTCTTTACAATCAATCAAATTTTAACCTCATCCTTCCCTGCCATGCTTCTACTGTCAACATATTGTTCTGACATCTTCTAAAGCCTGTTGCTTGTTTTAGACATTTCAAGCTTTAACAAACATTGCTGTTCAGAGAGGCTCTTTCTTATAACCTGATTGTGAATGTTTTTTTTTGCTACTTCATTGCATTGTTCACATTCCCTTAATGTATCAGGAAAACTGTCCCCAGTTCTTCTCTCACAGTATTGCTACTAGCTTTAATGGACTGGAATTGCCCTCCAGAATTGACACTTTTTGATCTGATTTGGGAAATTTTGAGTTTTACAAAGAGCTTGGAATTTGAGCAGTATTATCTAACCATTAAAGGCACTTGTCTTGCCTTGACCATCCTGTGCAGCTGACATGTGGCAAAAAAAGGTAACTACTGGATTAGATTAGTAATGCAGGTACCAATCAATAAAACCAGTCTGAAACACAGACCCCTTCAGTAAAAATCCATTGTGCATTTTACTCACTCATTTTATACTCCTCACTAACTACCACTTGATATTTTAAACTCCATCTCAATGATGAAATTGAGCACAGCTTTAGGGTTCTTTACTTTGAAGTTCCAGCAGAGGTTACAGTGCAAAGCAGTAATTACACAAGAGAAGCCCTGCAGTTCATGTATGACATTTTTCGGGAATTCTAAAGGCATTATTGGCCCAAATCTTCGAGTCTCCAGATATTTGGAGAACAAACTTAACATTACAGACTCTGTGGAAATCCCAATGCATTGGCTATGTGGGATTAGGAGACTGAAGGGTGATTTATAAAATCATGAGGCCATAGATAAGGTGGATAGACAAGGTCTTTTCCCAAGGATGGGGGAGCCCTAAACTAGAGGGCATAGGTTTAAGGTGAGGGGAAAGATTTGAAAGGGACTTGAGGGGCATCGTTATTGCACACTGGACGGTTCGTATGTGGAACAAGCTGCTAGAGGAACTGGTCGATACAGATACAGTTGCAACATTTAAAAGACTTTTGGATGGGTATATGATTAGGAAAGGTTAAAAGGAATATGGGCCAAACACAGGCAAGTGGGACTTGTACAGCTTAGGTAATATGGTCGGAATCGTTGAGTTAGGCCGAAGGGCCTGTTTCTGTGCTGTATGACTATCACTCAAGTGAAAGTAAGAGTTCTGATTGGTAGTTGCCTGGTGTCTGAAACCTGCTGAAAATGTCAGCAATTAGTGTTGGAGTGTTTTATTAATGCACAGAATGTGGCATCATTGCCTTGATCAACATTTATTATCCATTCTTAGCATTGGATCTAATTTTCTATTTTCTACCCACGTGAAGAGTTTGTACCTGCGGCACAGATTGGGTTCTATCAAACCAATTTCTTGGTGTTTCACAACTTGCTAATGCTTGAGAATGACCTCCACAATTTGCAGGCACATCCCTAATGAGAAGGATACCACCTTGAATTAAAGTTGTGTAAATGCACATGTGAGTATAATTGGCAGCGTGTGGAGAGGTAAATTACGCTGTCAGCAACATGGAGTTTATGCCTGTCCTGCAAACCTTGAATGTCACATTCCAGCCTTTGCCCTATTTTAACCTTGTGCGGTTAACATGGCAGCACAGAGGAAACCCCATTCCCTACCATGATCACCTTCCCCATTATAATCAAATCATAGGTTAGTTGCTGGATTATTTCTCCTGGCTGTTAGTATAAATTTATGCGGTTTTGGAGCACCCCTCTACCAGCCCAGAGCTTCAGTAGTTTATAGGAAGTGGTACTGAAGTGCTTCCTTTTTGATCATTTAAAGACTTGTACTGAAGGTAGTCTGGTAAGCCATCCTCTTGAAATGGAACATGATTCGGAGAATACGAGAGGTTATATAGGGCCAGACAAGCTGCCAGGATGTGGAGAAGGAGGAGGAAAGAGAGGAGCTCTCAACAGGAGAACTTATCCAACCCATTTTTAGAAAAAATCCTCTTATCTCAACTTTAGCGAGGAGCAATGCATGAAAGTATGCCTAAAAATGAAGTACTACAGCCACAATTGCAATCTCAAAACAAGGCAAGGATCACATTACCTTTGGCTATTGAGCTGATCACAGTTCTTACTTCTTATGTCTCTGGCCCTTTGCATTACTCTTACTGGAGGTGTGAGCAACAGTTTGCAGTTCACTGCTGCACAAGGAATATTACTGCAACCATCTGAGACAGACAGAAACAGCTTCATTTCATTTCATCTAATCATAGCCCAGCATGCAGAGACAGCATGAGGTTTTGTACAGATTGGTCGTTGTCCAAGGTGCCTTTGGGGCAGTAATGTGGCAAATGGCCTCTTTGTCATGTTGCTGCTATTACGGAATAAGAATAGAAACGAAAATGCTAGTCATTTGATACAATATGATTGCAAAGCTAAGTTGTGATGCAGTTAATCCCTGTAATGGTATGAAAGAAAGAAAAAAAAACATCATTGAGGTTGAGGTGACCTTAATTGCTCTTGTTACTATAGTCTCTATTGGTGTCCTTCGCGTAGACAATAAAAGCCTGCAGTTAACTCCTTACTATTTTGGTTCCTGTAGAACTAGATTCCCTTAGTTGCTAATGAGTAAATGTGCATAGATTTGAAGCTTTGTTTGTGGGCATAATGTTCAGACGAGGCCAGCATAATTCTAGTATCTAGTGATGATCTCCATGGCATTCTTTAATTTATTATGTACCAGAATTGAATACTGCATTGGACCTGCTTGAAAGTCAACTCCATCATTCATTTACTATGATTTGCTTCAGATTCTTGAACTTGAATGTCTTGTTTGTGTGTATTATGAGAGCTGTGTTATGCAGCTGCTGCTATATAACTGCAAGTTCATTCTTCCTTAATTCCATCTCACTTTCTCCAAGTCAGGATCCTTGGAAAGCATTATGCATTTTTCAAAAAGTTGCTTGCTTTCCCAAAGCCCTGGTCATTATTAGTGGCATGGATTTACCTATACAGACTGGACCCCAGTTATATAGCCTCCATGAACAAAAAGAGTTTCCACTCCATTGTTATGCAACTGGACCATGAACATGGGCATAATATTATTCATGAGAATTTTCACCCTAATATTAATCAAGGATTTAATGGAAATCAGTGGTGTAGAATATGGAGGCATAACAGATGGCCTCTTAGAGAGCAAACATATCCTCCCATGAAACCGCATGAACCAGAACAGAACAATGACATAATAAAGTAATGCAGACATCAGTATTCTTGTTTCATATACCTTCAGGATATTGAAACACAGTTCAGATGCTTGGACAGATCAAAAGGGTGTTACAGTGTAGCTCTGCCAAAGCTCAAGCATTTTTGTAGTCTGTTTCCGATTGCACAACTTTATCATACACTAAGGCATGGAGTAGGTGGAAGGGGAGCTGTTAGGCTTTCGGTCTCCTTGGCCATAGCAAAGGTTGAGAGCACAGCTCAGCTGTAATGAATTAATTTTATTTCATTTCTTTCCCTCAAAATTAACCAAAACTTATATGAGGAGTAACACCTGCAATTTCTGTCATTGCCATGTTACTCTTTCCAGCTGTCTACACTGAGTTTTCATGCAGTTGTAACATTCTCAAATAAAACATGATGAACAAGTACAATCACTGTTTAAGAAAGAAAGAACATGTCACATCTTGAGATGTGTCAAAACATTTTAAAACTAGTATATTGTTTTTGGAGCTGCTCATATTGTGAAATTCAGCAGCCAATTTACTATAAGACCATAAAGTGGAGGAACAGAAAGAGGCCATTTTGCCCCATCAATCCCATTATGCCATGAATTGAGATCACGGCTGATCTGATAAACCTCGACTCTACTTTCCTGCCTTTTCCAATTAATCTTTGAATCCCTTACTGATTACAAATCTGTTTATTTCAGCCTTTAATATTCTTAATGACCCAGCCTCAATGGCCATTTGCAAGAAAGAATTCCGCAGATTTACCACCTTCACTGAGAACAAAGATCCTCCTCATCTTCATTTTAAATGGATAACCTCTTACTCTGAGATTATGCCCCCTTGTTATACACTTTCCAACAAAGGGAACAAATCTGTCTGTAAAACACACAAAGTTCCATAACAGCCAATGAATGAATGATCTTTCTGTGGAAGCAAGAATGCTGCCTGGGAGTTAGGAAGAATTTCATTGTTCTTGCTGTAATAATCTTTTATGTCCATTTGAGCAGGCACATGGATTTAAAGTCTTATCAAAAGGGCAGTGTCTCTAACATTTATAGCGCTCAGGATGTTGGTGCCTGACTATGTCAGCACTTATTGCCCACAGACTATGAAAGAAGCAAACATGAAGGATAACTCAGGAGATATTATAGATGTTGTGAATCATGATGGTAAGAAAGCCAGCATAAAGGCACTTTACCTGAATGCTCATAGTATTCGTAACAAGGTTGATGAGTTAACAGCACAAATCATTGTGAACAAATCTGATTTGGTAGCCATCACGGAGACATGGTTGCAAAATGGTCATGACTGAGAATTAAATATCCAGTGGTACTAGACTATTCGGAAGAACGGACAGGAACGCAAGGGTGGTTGTGTAGCTCTGATATTCAAGGACGACATCAGGTTGGTGCTGAGAGCTGATGTAAGTCCTATGGAGCATTAGGCAGAATCCATTTGGGTGGAAATTAGGAATTTCAAGAAGAAAATGTCACTGATAGGTGTAGTCTATAGGCCACCAAATAATAACATCACATTGGGGCAGGCAATAAGCAAGGAAATAATTAATTCCCGTAAAAATGGTAGTTATTATCATGGGGGATTTTAATCTGCATGTAGATTGGTCAAAACAGTTCAGTCAGGGTAGCCTTGAGGAGGAGTTTGTTGAGTGTATGCGGGATAGTTTTCTTGAACAGTATGTAATGAAACCAATAAGGAAGCAAGCTATCCTAGATCTGGTCCTGTGTGATGAGACAGGAATAATTAATGACCTCAGTCAGGGATCCTCTTGGAAGGAATGATCACAGTATGGTTAAATCTAAAACACAGCTGGATAGTGTGAAGATAAAATCCAATACCAGGGTCCTGTGCTTGAATAAGGGTGACTATGATAGAATGAGGGAGAACCCACTAAAGTAGATTGGAAACAGAGGCTTTATGGTGTGACCGTTGACAAGCAGTGGAGGACTTTCAAAGGAATATTTCAAAGTGCTTAGGAAAAGTATATTCCGGTGAGAAGGAAGGACTGTAAGAGGAGGGGTAATCTGCCATAGGTGTCTAAGGAAATAAGGCAGGCTTTCAAAGTGAAAGAGAAGGCATACAAAGTGGCCAAAAACAGCAGGAATCTAGAAGATTGAGGAAACTTTAAAGGTCAACAGAAAATCACAAAATGATGTATAAAGAAAAGTTAGATAGATGAAAAAAAACTAGCATAGAATATAAAGACAGAGAACAAAAGTTTGTATAAATATATAAAACAAAGAAGAGTGCCTAAAGTAAATGTTGGTCCTTTAGAGGATGAGAAGGGGCAATTAGTTATGGGATATGATGACATGGCTGAGGCATTGAACAGGTATTTTGCATCAGTCTTCACAGTGGAGGATACTAGTAACATTCCTGATTCCTGAAGAAGGGCTCATGCCCGAAACGTCGATTCTCCTGCTCCTTGGATGCTGCCTGGCCTGCTGCGCTTTTCCAGCAACACATTTTCAGCTCTGATCTCCAGCATCTGCAGTCCTCACTTTCTCCTAGAAGATACTAATAACGTGCCAGTAAGTGACGAAGAGTGAAGGTCGGTGGGGACCTGGAAAAAATTATTACAGAAGAGCTGGTGTTGGATAATCTAGTGGAGCTAAGGATAGATAAGTCTTCTGATCCTGATGGAATGCATCCCAAGATACTAAAAGAGATGACAGGACAAAGAGCAGGTGGACTGGCGGTAATTTTCTAAAATTCACTGGATTGTGGGGCAGTCCCAGCAGATTGGAAAATAGCAAATGTGATGCCACTATTCAAAAAAGGAAGTGGACAAAAGATGGGGAATTATAGACCAGTGAGCTTAACCTCTGCAATGGGGAAGATGCTTGAATCAATTATCAAGGAAGAAATAGCAGGGCATCGCAAAATAAATTGTCCCATTGTACAGATGCAGCATGGGTTCATGAAGGGCAGGTCATGTTCCATAAATCATTTGGAATTCTATGAAGACATTTCAAGCAAGATGGCCAACAGGGATCCAGTGGATGTGGTGTACCTAGATTTCCAAAAGGCCTTTGACAAGATGGCACACATGAGGTTGCTGCATAAGATGAGGATGCATGGTGTAAGAGATAGAGTATGAGCGTGGATAGAGGATTGGTTGACTGACAGAAAACAAAAAGTGGGGTTAAATGACTGCTATTCTGGCTGCCAATCAGTGACTAGTGGTGTGCCTCAGGGATTGGTGTTGGGACCACAATTATTTCCAATATATATATAGATGATTTGGAGATGGGGACTACGTGTACAGTGTCAAAATTTGTTGATGACACCAAGATGAGTGGCAGAGCAAAGTATGCAGAGGACTATGAAACTTTGCAGAGGATCATAGATACGTTGAGTGACAGGACAAAGGTCTGGCAGATGGAATACAATGTTAGTAAATGTGAAGTCTTACATTTTGGTAGGAGTAAGAGCAAAATAGATTATAACTTGAATGGTAAAAAGTTGCAGCATGCTGATTTGCAGAGGGACCTGGGTGTCCTTTTGCATGAATTACAAAGGGTTGGTCTGCAGGTACAGCAAGTAATTAGGAAGGCAAATGGAATTTTGTCCTTCATTGCTAAAGGGATTGAGTTTAAAAGCAGGGAGGTAATGTTACAGCTGTACAAGGTGCTGGTGAGGGCACATCTAGAGTACTGTATATAATTTTGGTCCCCTTACTTGAAAAAGGATGTACTGGCACAGGAAGGGGTGCAGAGAAATTTCACCAGGTTGATTCCGGAGTTCAGTGGGTTGGCTTGAGGAGAAGTGTGGAATTCAGAAGAATGAGGGGGGATCTTACAGAAACATTAAATTATGAAGGGAATCATTAAAATAGAAAGAGATAGAATGTGTCCACAGGCAGTTGGAAACAAGGACACGAGGGCATGGCCTGAAGATTAGAAGGAGCAGATTTAGAACTGAACTGAGAAACAGCTTCTTCACCCAGAGGGTTGTTAATCTATGGAATTCCTTGCCCAGGAAAGTAGTTGACGCTACTTCAGTAATCGCTTTTAAAGCTTAGGTAGATACATTTTTGAAAAATAAAAGCATAAAGGGATATGGTGAAAATGTGGGTGAGTGGAGCTGAGTCCATGAAAATATTAGCCATGATCTTATTGAGTGGTGGAGCAGGCTTGAAGGGCCGGACGGCCTACTCCTGCTCAAGCTCCTAGTTCTTATGTTCTTATGAGTCAATCACATTGACAATAGACAATAGACAATAGACAATAGATGCAGGAGTAGGCCATTCAGCCCTTCGAGCCTGCACCGCCATTCAATATGATCATGGCTGATCATTCCCAATCAGTATCCTGTTCCTGCCTTATCTCCATAACCCTTGACTCCACTATCTTTAAGAGCTCTATCCAATTCTTTCTTAAATGAATCCAGAGACTGGGCCTCCACTGCCCTCTGGGGCAGAGCATTCCACACAGCCACCACTCTCTGGGTGAAGTAGTTTCTCCTCATCTCTGTCCTAAATGGTCTACCCCGTATTTTTAAGTTGTGTCCTCTGGTTCTGCACTCCCCCATCAGCGGAAATATGTTTCCTCCTGCCAGAGTGTCCTATCCTTTCATAATCCTATACGTTTCAATCAGATCCCCTCTCAGTTTTCTAAACTCAAGGGTATATATTGCTGCAGATCTGGAGTCACGTATAGGCTAGACCACGTTTCCTTCCCTAAGGACATGACTGAATCAAATGGGCTTTTCCCTAGCCATCGAAAATGGTTTATGGTCATCACTAGACCCTTTATTGTACTCAAATTCCACCATCTGCTGTGGTAGAACTTGAACCTACATCCCCAGACCATTAGCTGAGTTTCTGGATCAGTAGTCTAGTGATAACACCACTAGGCCATTGTACTGAACCAGTAACTTGGGGATGCTGTCCGGTTCTTATCAGGTTACTTGCTGTCCCTACCACCCTGTCCAAATAACAGGTTGGTCAAAAACAAAGTCCACCCCACAGAAATAACATATTATTTGCAGCATTAACAAGGGCAAAGTGGGATTTAGGTCCTCACTGGGGGAAAAGCCCTGTCCACAGAAGTTGGCTGGCAGCTCATCAATCCTGGCAGTGACTAGGATAGCACGGTGATCTCCAACATTAATGTTAACGTTAAACATCAAGGCCAGGATTATGCTGACACCAAGGACTACAGACCATAAAAAATTGAGTAAACTATTGTCGAGAATGACTTGGTTAGAAATTGCTGTTGGTCTTGCTGACATCTGAATGTTGTTTGTGTCAAATTACAGTCTGTGTTATTTTAAAGGAGGCATTAATCAGTTTGTTTTAAATAATGGGATCATTTTGCTCATCTTGATACTTAGAATATTCATTGCCAAATTGTACAGTTGCAATCTCCAAAAGCTAATACTGGAGATCAAAACAAAAAAATGTCCCATTATATTTTGGATAACTTTTCAGTAAACAAGTTCATGGTTTCCGTGGATTTTGTATTCATTTTTAATTTTAAAAAATTACTTTTATTGTGAAGTAAATATTATAAAGTCTTGATTATTAAAAGGCTGTTAGGTTATGGCATGAATGGGACAAGTACCTCAAAGCAAACAAAGGGAGAAGTCGGTTTTGTTTTTCAGTCGGGGTCAAACAGTGTACAGGAATGAAATTTCTTGGCAGCGGAGTTATTTTCCTCCTTGTGTCTGGGAGCCAAACCTTAGCTCCAGCCTCAGCCAAACATTGGCAGCTGTGCACTGTTTATCTAAAGACATTGGGCTCCACCTAGCTGCAGCACACACAATATGATCATTCATTGCGAAAGCAGGACCACTGAGACTCCACACAAGATATACTTCTCAGCTTGCACAATAACGGCTGTATAACACAGCCTCTTTAAGCCTGAAGTGGGGAAATGTTGAACCTGAACACCCTCACTCGCAGCCCCTGGTGATAGCTATGATGCATAACTCTTTGTGTTTGAAGTCTTCTGTATTCTTATGGGCTTCAGTTGAAAGATTGTGCTGAAACAACTCAATTATAACAGTGTTTATGTGCAAAAGAGGGACTGCACCAATTGTTACTTTTGTTTATCAGTGGTCTACTGGTGAGGAACATTAGATTAGTAGGTGAGACACTTTCCCCTGGCTACCTAGTAATTTTACAGAACTGTAGTTAGATAAACCAATGTCTAGATTGGGTATTTTTATTGGCTGTCTCTGGGACTAAGTCAAGACTCAGAGGAATGAATAAGTATCTGAAAAGATGTGGGGAGTTCAGGAGATTTTTACTTCAGTTTCTTGGTTTGTAATTTTATTTTGCCGCTTTATACCAACTGTGCACTGACTGGTTAAATATACCGTTGAATACATTAACTGCTCTCAGTTTGAGTCTTGAAGTGGCTCCAATTGATTCACTGATAAGCAATGTCTATCAGTAATGAGAACACAATGATAACTTCAAAGCCATGGGACGGGATGGCATGGAGCTCCTGGGGAAAGAATGGTCAGTTTGGGATGGAGGAGGGGTGTTTGTTGGTCATGAATTTGGGCACCATGCCCTGGTCTCCATGCCAGCACCTCCCTTCTGCCCCTTACTGTGAAATCACCAGTAGGGCTTGGAGGCCTGCCCACCCATTGGCCAACTGAGGCCCTCAAAAGCCACTTAAAGATTTCCTCCCATCACTGTGGAATGAACCTGCGGTGGGAGAGGACTATGCCAAATGTGAAATCGGATAGCTTTCACTACTGGCCAAAGTGTGGGGGGGGGGGGGGTGAGAGTGACATGTTACCTCCTTTAAGAGGCCTCTGTTCTTATCAGAGGTCAACCCCCACCCTCCAAGATCACTGGGGACATGGGGGATCACACCCACCCATTAGAATTCCATCCACAAAGTCATTAATCAGAGAAGAAGACAACATAGCACACTGAATTCACTCTAGCTGCACCTTTCTTGTTTCATGTTCGTGTGTCCAGAGAGTTGTTGTGTTGTTGAAACATGGGTGACATTGTACCTCTGCTCAGCTGAGCTTTGAGGGATCTGCACAGTTATCATGAGCCAGCTCTTCTGTGGCTACCTGCTGTCACTGTCAGACCTCATGAAATTATGTTTGTAATTAATGTCTCCTGGTACCTGTGGAAATCCAGTGATGGCTATAAGCCCTACACCTCTGACTGCCTGGCTCTCATGATCTGCAATGAGTCACACCTATTTATTGGATCTTGTGAACAGGCTAATGGCACTGCCCTGATGAAATGGAGCCCTGGAAAGACCTGCTGGTGTTGATGGTCGGTACTGTAGTGATGTTTAAAGCTAACAACATTGGATTGCCTCACAATGCTTGAGGGTGGAGGTCTTTTTGAAAGAGATGACATAGGTGAGAGATGGAAGCCCCAGACATCTTCAGCCACCTCTGAGGTTGCTGTTTTGCCATTTGCAAATTATCATCCCATCAGCACGCAGTACCTCATTCCTCCCCTTGTTAGCAGCATTCTTGGATGTCTGACTTGGCTGGCTCACCCTCTACTGATTCCTCTTCAACTGAAGCACGAGGTGCACTCATCTCAGTTTGTCTTCCTGTTGTGAGCTACGTGTAAGAAACACAACTCCTGTGAGAGATCAAACAGATGAACTCTTGAGGTGATTGAAAGCATATGAGACTCATTGGACATTTATATCCTGCACCTGGCTTGCTCAGTCAGTAGAACATAAGCCTCTTAATCTCAAGATTGTATGTTCAAGCCACATGTTCGACACCTGCATTTGGGACCCTCTTGTGGTAGTGTCCCTACTCCTGGCCTGGGATAAGGTCCCACCTGCTCCAGAAGTGTGTGATAACATCTCTGAACAGGCTGATTAGGGGCTTAAAGAGCTGTGTTCTCCAACTCCATTTTGTTTTTGGCTCTTTCCTCTCATCCCCCTTCACGTTTGACGGTTCCCATTGCCCGTAATAGGATCTGCTTGAAAACATTTAATTGGCTATTTACTGGTGATTTCTGGTAGTGGGTCACTAAAAAAAACGTCACTGTGATTTGCTGGTGGGGACGTGGCTGAGTTGTGTGTGATAACCCTTATGGGTATTAAAAATAACTGTGTTCAGCAGATGTTTAACTCAGATGGTGAGAGTATGGTACATAAAATGCCACAATTATAGGTTCAACCTTTATGCAGTCTTCCAACTGAGACTTTGTTTTTAATCAAGGTTCTTATGGCACAGTGGCAGTATACTTACCCCTGATTAAGGTTCAAATCCCACTTGTTTCAGGAACATCAGCAGCATATTTTACCAAAGCTGAAAAATGTGTTGCTGGAAAAGCGCAGCAGGTCAGGCAGCATCCAAGGAGCAGGAGAATCGACGTTTCGGGGCATAAACCCTTCTTCAGGAATGAGGAGGGTGTGCCAAGCAGGCTAAGACAAAAGGTAGGGGGGAGGGGTGTTGGGAATGCGTTAGGTGGAAGGAAGTGAGGGTGAGGGTGATAGGCCGGAGAGGGGATGGGGGCAGAGAGGTCAGGAATCCCCTCCCCCCACCTTATCTCAGTCCCAGCCCTCGGACTCAGCACCGCCTTCTTGACCTGCAATCTTCTTCCTGACCTCTCCGCCCCCACCCCCTCTCCAGCCTATCACCCTCACCTTAACCTCCTTCCTCCTATCGCATTCCCAACTCCCTTCCCCCAAGTCCCTCCTCCCTACCTTTTATCTTAGCCTGCTTGGCACACTCTCCTTATTCCTGAAGAAGGGCTTATGCTGATTCTCCTGCTCCTTGAATACTGCCTGACCTGCTGCGCTTTTCCAGCAACACATTTTTCAGCTCTGATCTCCAGTATCTGCAGTCCTCACTTTCTCCTAGCATATTTTACCAAATTGATTAAAAATATCTGAAAAGTACAATCTGGAGGGCTTTTATAGTGCAGTGGTAGTGTCCCTACCTCCTGAGCTGAATGACATATGTTCAAGTCTCACCTTCTCCAGAGGTATAACATTTCTTCTTAACAGAAATACTGAGGTCTACTGTCTCTGCTGGGTGGCAGTTGTTAATTGGGTATTTCATAAATTTGGTGATGGGTTTGTTTCATAAGAATAGTGCTGAGTTCCTGTTTTGAGTTTTGTTGCACTGGCTCCGGTGAGTGTTTGTAACTTGGTGATTTGTTAGTTTGGTGAGTGGGCTATTGGGTTTATTTTGCATAAAGATTTTTTTAATGAAAAAAGGCTGCGTTTCATTTCCCAGTGGGGTGTTGAATTCTGGCCATGAATAGGTTCCAGATGGGAAAAGTGAAAACTGATGTTTGTACTACACCACAGATTTACAATAAAGCTTTTGTAAGTTTCAAAGTCTTTGGCCTAATTCAACATGTGGATGTCAGTATATGAAACAGGGTAGCAGAGGATTAATCCCAATCTCTTCAGATAGGAAGATAAACAAAGCAGAAGGTAATTCCTGTTTCTGACTCCTGGTGGCTTTTTAAAGTGAAAAGTCTCTCTCACTGAAGGTCCATGAATTGTGGTTCTCTATTGGAGTCACGTGAACAATGGAAGAGTGAGATGGAGATGTGGGCCACATCTCTGTCTGAGAAGCAGCAGCAAGCTTTGGCTTTATCCTTACCAGGAAGGTGTAAAATTGGAGAAATAAAGGGTGGAACCTTGTCGGGGTGTGAGCGATGGCAAGATTTTTAGCTGAATCAGATTAGAAGTCTGGTGATGCCCACCTTGTTTTTGGGAAAGTGGTGTGAGTTTTTCATGTGGCAGCAGTGAGTAGTCAATTAAGTGGATTATTGCTTGTTAAATATCTTATTCATTGTCCACCTTGCCTCATTCAGCTTTGTATCATAACAGCTGCAATAAACAAGATGTCAAGACAGCACATAATGGAAGTCAGTGTCCACCTGGCCAAGTCAGCTCACTGTTTACTCTGATGGATCTTTGTGTTGGAAGATCTCGGGCATGATCCATGGGCATACTAGCCACATGCAGCCCATTTCCATGGACATTGGCATCTGAATGTGACAGCCTTTAAGAACTCTCTGGTCCATTTACAGGATGTTCCTGTACTTCTCTATGCTGCACCTCAGGCTGCACCAGCAACTATCATTGTAATGTCACAGCAATGAGACAACACTCAGGGACACGCACCCGGCTCCCGGCCTGGACTAGGCTGCCTCTCTGGATTCTTGGCTCGCTGTCATAATACTTCCTCACTCACTGTCAGTTTATCTGTGTGCTCACAGCATCCCTCCCTTTGCATTGCCTTTGTAAGCTTAACCCTCTCAGACACAGATATCAGACTCCTATTATTTTTAGCTTACATTGCCACTTAGTACTGACACAAAAGCTTGTCATGATTGTCAGCAGGTGTCAGTTGAGAGAAGGGTGTAACGTTTGCTAAGAGGATCCTGGTACAGGAAGTCAGGGCAGCTTCCAATACGACATGCTTAGGCATGAGCAGTCAGCCAATTGGGGCAGTCAGAGGTCTTTATCTACAGGGTAAGAAGCAGAATGTCAGGCAGCCCACCAGCTGTCTTGGCTTGTTCAGCTCCACTGGGGGATGCTTTTCTCCTGGAATGAGAGACAGGTAGGTATTAAGGGGAAACAAAAGTTTGTGACATGGCTGTTAATGTTGGTGCAGCTGTGAAGGTGTCCTGAGTGAATGAGTATGTTGCAAGAAGGCATACAGGCTTAGTGGTCTTGGTGGTTGGGGTGTGTCAGGTGCAAGTGGGAATGATGTTGCGGGCAATGGTGTAAAATGATAGAGTGTGAACCCTTGGTGGGAGGTGATCATAGGAGCAGAGAAAGAGTAAGTGTGAGGTATCAGAGAGAAGATGATAGAATGCAGAAAGTCACTTGCCTTTTTCCCATTTTGAAGTGTGTCCTCCAGGCATCTGAGACTATTTTATCCCGAATGACAACCAACCTGGTGTTATGGCCTCCTCTGCTGGTCCTGGGAAACAAGATTAGCTCTGCACCACCCCATCGAACAAGTACCTCCAAGTCTCTGCTACAAAGTGCTATGATGATTTCTCCCTGTCTAAAACGTCTGGGATAAATGTTAATAGCTACACAGGGCAGTCCTGCACTGACAATGCTTCTCCGGGGGCAGAATGGCTTTTCAAATATGGTATCACTTCAAGGGCTGCTGATGAACTCCAGGATATTCACCAAGTGAGGAATGTTGCTTGGTAAGGTGGGGCTGGAAGCAGATGTGACAGATGTCATTGAGGTAGGGTAGGGAGGAATCAATGAGGTGAGTTCGGTAAGAAAATGTACCGGGTATCTTGACTGAAATCCCGTCAAAACATTCCTGACACAACTTGGACTTTGCCAAAAATTCAGCCAGGTGTATTTTCAGATCTGCATGTTCACACCTGACCGGAGAATAATTAAAAATTCCAATCTGATTTGTTGAATGAATTTACAAAAATAAAGAATTTTTGGAAACCTACAAGATGTGGTCAATATTTGGTAAATGTAATAAAATGGGCAATCTGTCCATGGAAGAATATATTGTTGTGCTTGTGAGGTTATCTAAAAGGCTGAAGAAGTTCAAATGAGAAATCCTCGAGTCTGTGCTAGTGTTAAATGATTAGAATGTGTACAGAGAGTTTTGGTTCTCATGATGGGAAAGTGTTAGTGGCAGACAGTAGAGTGAAAACTAGCATGTTAAAAGACACGAAACCAAATTACAGAGCTGGAAAGATTTGGAGTATTTTTGAAAGTTGAGGATAGAGTCAACTTGCTTTGTCACACAGGTGGAAAATGTCCCCCAGATGGGACCCGAGGGCCAAGGCTAGGTTGGTAGCTGGACACTTTGAGGCTGAAGTGGCACTGGTTAAACGTGTGCCTCTTTTAGCATTCACTTTAACTACTGACAGGAATCCTGTCTTTGACATTGCTTTAATAGTGTGGCACAGACTTTCATCAGTGTCAAGAAAGTATCTCTACGTTATTACAGGAACCAAAATGATGAAAGCAAATTTGGTTTTGCAGTCTGTCAGATTTTCTTTTCCTTTCACTGTCAAAATAATATGCCAATTAGTTAATAGTTGCACAGCTATTGCAAGCAGTTGCAATTCAAGTTATTAATTTCTGTAAAGGAAAAGTACTGCAGATGTTAGAAATCTGAAACAAATAGTTTGCTGGAGAAACTCTGCACATCTGGAGCATCGATGGAGAGTGAGAAAAAGTTAACAAAGAACAGAGAACAAACAAAATTACAGCACAGGAACAGGTTCTTCAGCCCTCTAATCCTACACCAATCCAGATCCTCTATATAAATATGCCTACTATTTTCTAAGGATCTGTTTCCCTCTGCCTAGATACATCTTAAATGGTGCTATCGTGCCTGCCTCTACCACCTCCGATGGCAATGTGTTCCCCAGGCACCACCACTCTCTGTGTAAAGAACTTTCCACACATATTTCCCTTAAACTTTTCCCCTTCCACCTTGAACTCATGACCCCTAGTAATTGAGTCCCCCACTATGGGGCAGGGTGGTGGGGGGAAGCTTCTTGCTATCCATCCTGTCTATACCCCTCATGATTTTGTAGGCCATAATCAGGTTCCCCCTCAACCTCCGTTTCTCTAATGAAAATACTCCTAATATAGTCAACCTCTCTTCATAGCTTGCGCTCTCCATACCTCCTCTGCACCCTGTCCAAAGCATCCTCATCCTTTTGGTAATGTAGCGACCAGAACTGTAAGCAGTATTCCAAATATGGCCGAGCCAAAGTCCTATACAACTGTAATGTGACCTGCCAACTCTGGTACTCAATACCCTGTCCGATGAAGGAAGGTACAGTTTGCTCTTGAATTGGATCTTCCAAAATGCATTTGCCTGGATTGAACTCCATCTGCCATTTTTCTGCCCAACTCTTCAATCTATCTGCATTCTGCTGCATTCTCTGACAGTCCCCTTCACTATCTGCTATTCCACCAATCTTAGTGTCATCTGAAAACATTTCAAGTCTGGCATTAGTCTTGTTCAAAATTGAACCCAGTTTCTCCAACATTTTCCCTGGGTGCTCCAGTTGCCTCCCACAGTCCAAAGATGTGCAGGTTAGGTGAATTGGCCATGCTAAACTGTCCATAGTGTCCAGGGATAGGCAGATTAGGAGGATTAGCCATGGAAAATACAAGGTTGCAGGGGTAGGGTAGGAGAAGTGGGATTAGGTGAGATGCTATTTGGAGGGTCACCAAATGGCCTGCTTCCATACTAGGGATTCTGTAATTCTGTGATTATGTTTCTTCCTTTCTTTATCAAGACATATTTCCAATTTGTACACTTGTGTTTTAACATTGAATTAAAATGCTAAAACACTGCAATGACATGCTAAAAATCACAACACCAGGTTATAGTCTAACAGGTTTATTTGAAAGCAGTAGCTTTCAGAGCACTGCTCCTTCATCAGGTTGTTGTGGAGGTTAAGATCATGCTCACAAAATTTATAGCCAAAGGAAATATGTGAATGCCAGATTCATCAGCCACACCCACAAGGTAGAGCAAAACATCACCCAATCACAACGTGATGCCATCCATGCTCTCAAAACCAATTGCAACATTGTCATCAAACCAGCAGATAAGGAAGGAGTCATCATCATTCAGAACAGAGCAGACTACTGCAAGGAAGTGGCCTGACAACTGAACAACCAGGATCACTACAGGCAACTACCAGCTGATCCGACCAAAGAGCACACCCATGAATTGGAAACATTGATCAGGACTTTCGATCCAGTCCTTCAGAGTTCCCTTTGTGCCCTCATCCCATGTATTTCTTGCAGAGGTGTCTTCTACTGCCTTCTGAAGATATGCAAAGCCAACAAACCAGGATGTCCCATTGTACCAGGCAATGGGACCCTCTTTGGCTATGTCAAAGGTATCTTGAAACCCATTGTACTGGGAACCCCCAGCTTCTGTCGCGACACTACAGATTTCTTACAGAAACTCATCACCCATGGACCAGTCGAAGCAGGAACATTTCTCATCACAATGGACGTGTTAGTACTCTACACCAGCATCCCCCACAATGATTCCATCACGGCAACAGTCTCAGTACTCAATACCAACAATTGTGAATGTCTGAGCACTGTGCTACAGCTCACCCGCTTTATCCTCAACCACGTTTTCATGTTTTGACAAACCAGTTCTTTATTCAGACACACAGAACAGTCATGGAGACCAAATTTGCACCCCAATATGCCAACATCTTCATGCACAAGTTTGAACAAGACTTCTCCTTGATGCAGGACCACCAACCAACACTATACACCAAGTATAGTGACAACATTTTCTTCCTCTGGACCCATGGTGAGGAGTCACTGAAACAACTGTACAGTGATATCAGTGAGTTTCATCCCACCATCAGACTTACCGTAGACTACTCCTTAGTATCTGTCTCATTGTTGGACATGTACATCTCCATCAAGGATGGACTCCTCAGCACCTGACTCTACCACAAACCCAACGATAACCTCATGATGCTACATTTCCCTAGCTTCCACCCAAAACGTATTAAAACAACCATCCCCTACAGACAAGACCTACACATACACAGGATCTGTTCAGATGAGGAGGAACTTGACGGACACTTGAAAGTGCTCAAGGGTGCCCCTCACAAGAACAGGGTACGATGCTCAACTCATTGACCACCAGTTCCGACATGCCACAGTGAGAAACTGTAATGACCTCCTCAGGAGACAGACACAGGCTATACCTGACAGGGTACCCTTCGTTGTCCAGTACTTCCCAGGAGCCAAGCGACTACGCCATGTTCTTCGCAGCCTGCAACACATGGATCAATGAGGATGAGCACCTCGCCATGACCTTCCCCACACCTCCCCTTCTCACCTTTAAACAACCACCAAACCTCAAACAGATCATCGTTCGCAGCAAATTGCCCTGCCTTCAGAACAACAACACTGTACAATGCTGCCACAGCAGCCGCTGCAAGACATGTTAGAGTATCAACACAAGTAACACCATTACATGTGGGGACACCTCCCACCATGTCCACAGAGTGTACTCATGCGGCCAATGTAGTGTATGTCATACATTACAGGCAAGGATGCCCTGAGGCACGGTAAATTTGGTGAGACTATGACAACGGATGAATATTGTGCAGTGTCCAATCACCAGGCAGGAGTGTTCCCTACCAGTTGGGGAACATTTCAGTGGTCTGGGACATTCGACGTCGGAGCTTGAGGTGACCGTCCTCCAAGGCAGACTTTGGGACAAGCAAAAACGCAGAGTGGCTAAGCAGAGGCTGACAGCAAAGTTCAGTACCCATGAGGATAGCCTCAACCAGGATCTTGGGTTCATGTCACAGTACAAGTGACCCCACTGCACGATACTCGCACTTGTACACTCCTGCCCTTGCGCCCCTGCAGACTCAATCTGCTGCTCCTACATGCATGCACACATAAGCTTATGGGGTGAATTTGCTTTTGCAGAATTACATTCTATTTTGCTCAAAAACTGCATGAATCCAAGTAAAACTCTGTAAAACCTTTAGAGGGTTTGTCAGTCTGACATAGTATCGGGACAGACTTTGCACGTATTGTTTAAAGGGCTGAGCTATCTTGAGAAGGATATGTCCCAGAACCTCTTTGTAATTTAAAAGAACAGAAACCAGTATATCCCATTATAAAAGACTATTTACTATATCACATCTCCATAAACCTGGACTCTTTTAGCTTTAAATTCTGTGAGCATGATCTTAACCTCCACAACCACCTGATGAAGGAGCAGCACTCCGAAAGCTAGTGCTTCCAAATGAACCTGTTGGACTATAACCTGGTGTCGTGAGATTTTTAACTTTGTCCACCCCAGTCCAACACCAGCTCTCTCTCCACATCATGAAATGCTATAAGAGTACCAGGCAAATGGACAGAGCAATTATTTGTACAGCATGTTATCTATGTTTTCCCCTAAGATTGTACATAGTTATTATAATTAGGGGGATTATTATGAGTTCGTGTCAATGTTGCTGGCCCCAACAGAAGACCTTTCCAACTCAATAAAAATATCTCTATATCACTTTTGCACTTTTCCAATGAAACATGTGTTGTTTCTATTGGCATAAATATAAATTCATGATTCACTTCTGACAGTTTTAACTCTTTGGCTGATGTAAATTACAGGAAGTTTTACATTTATTTAATGGCATTGATTGACTGCAATGTTTGCTTAACCAAATCAAGTGGCAAATTTGACTCAGATTTATTTCACAGCTTTTTAAAATTAAATGTTTGCAAGGAATTGCATTTAATTATTTTCTTCTATGAAATAGTTTGAATATGTATCAGATCATTGATCTGCAGGATAAAATATGATTTGATTCTTTTCATTTGAGCTGAAATGAAGCAGGATGGCTGTAGAATAACAGACTGGGTGTAAGACTTAAGCAATTTGTTGTGAGGAAAAGCCATGGAAATTACTGATGCTGTCAAAGACGCTGTGTGGATTCTGATAACATAATTGGGTTTATATCTTTAACAGGACAATATTACATTATTTTTGAGAGCGTGTGAAGAGCTTGGACTTAAGGGATCGCAGCTTTTTGATCCAGGTGATCTTCAAGATATGACCAATAGAGCCACAATCAAGTAAGTAAGAAAAGAACAAGTGATAGGTTTTTAAAAAATTCATGAAAAATAGATTATGAAAATTGAGGAAGGATGTTAAAGTTTAGTTTCTTTGAATTTATAGAATTTTCCCAATGATTAATTTGATTCATGTATTCTATTATGTAAATACGATTAGAAGTACTGTGCTTAAAAATCGCTTTGTAAGTGCATTCCTGATGAGAGCACATTTTAAAACAATCAATTTTAGTTGCAAACACATAACTCCAATCTTGTATGGAGCTGAAGTGTCCAGATTTTCCCTTCTAGACCTGTTGATCCTCAGCCTGTATGTAACAGGATCTGTTCTCTTTGCAGTACGTTATGCCTTTTTATTTACTAGGACTGCAGATGCTGGAGAGTCAGAGCGGATAAAGATTATAACTTGGAAAAGCACAGCAGATCAAGCCTGATTTCCCTCCCCACCACCAACCCCATCCCAGGCCCAGCCCTCCTCCTTCATCCCGCTCCCTTAACCTGACACAATTTGTTCATCTTCCGTCCCAGCTATTCGCTCCCCCTCTCCCACTGACCAATCACAGTCACCTCTTACCTACATCCACCTATTGCCATCCCACCCACCTTTCCCCCAGCCCCACCTCCTTCCTTTCTCCTACCCCAGTCCTCAAGAAAAGTTCCAATCGGAAATGTCGATTTTTTTCCCCTTCTTTGCAGATTGACCTGCTGTGCTTTTTTCAGCTTTTTATTTACTGACCATATCAGGGGGCCAAACTGAACCATCATTAAGTATTAACTGCTGTTCATAAGTTGGGAGTTGATTTTGGGAGAGACTGGCATGATCAGTGTTTCAGAACCAAGAGCGAGAATAGAATATACTTTATTATATGATAGCAACAACTGTAACTTGCACTGGCTAATTATATCCAATTAGCTAATCAAAAGCCAGGGATGGCATCTGACCCTCTCAGGATCTCAAGCTACTCCCCTTGATCCTCCCTAGAAGACTGTATGGCATCATTTAGATTGGGTGGAGCAGAATGTAGTCTTCAACTTTAGCTGTTTCAGAACCATTACCTTATACAACATTTCTCCATTTGCCTGTAGTTTATGCAATCTGGTACTTAACACTCCATCTCACTGAAGTTCTGAGTTAACAAATTCACATGATGTGGAGACTTCATAATTCTTCCAGAATGCATTCTTTTCAGAACTGAAAGATTTGAGTCATTGACGTGAGGACTTTGACCTTGATACAAGTCATCTGTAAAGTATTTCTGTGCTGGAGGACCTTTTCATATCTTGGATGAGCTTCACAAAAATAATGTTCCTACTGAACTCCATAATTAGTTCATTACCTTATCTGCAGAAAATGTAATCTCCAGCATTCCCACTGCAGAAGAGTTCTACCCTGCTAACTCAAAAATTCCCCATTACATCATATGAGGAGCCTTAATCTAATGAGTGGCCATTATGGAAGATGGCTGCTCTGTTGTAACATGTACGTTCTTCTTCGCAGTCTCCTGAATTTTCAGTCCAGGCAATTTCTTCTTTTGGACAGCATGCTGAATCCATGGATATTGGTCTGGCTTCCAAGGAATCTAAAGCAGCTCGTCTCCTATTAGTATCAGGAAACCTTTACTTTAATCAGCTGATATTTGTGTTGTCACTTGTAAGACCTTTATTTCAACTTGTCAAGTAACTTGGACTCACTCATTCAACCTCAATGGATGTCTTTCTAGGAACTCATTCATGGTACTGGAGGATTTCTACTTACTTAGCACTATCTTTGTCACTGGCACTGCCAATTCTTCCTTGAAAGACAAAGGATTGAAACATTGGTCTCAACTTTGTCAGGTTCATTATCTGACATCCAAGTCATTCTGCTGTTTAGATTTGTCCAATGGACTGTTCTGCTCTATGAACGACTTCAGTAAAAATTCACCAATGGGCTCAAGTGGTTTGTACTGCTCATTCCTGTTCCTTTTAATATTTGTTTATTTTGGCAATTTTGTGGATTTTTATCTCAATGTTCTTTAATGGCTTCCATTTCTATTATCACTACTGCAACTCCTGAACAGTTAGCCTTTCTTCCTGTTAACAGTATGAGGAAAGATTCTTCAGCCTCATCAGTAATTTCAACAGATTTTTTCTCGTTTTTGAGTTCCACTGTGAATCCACCAGCTGCCCATTGACCAATAAAATGACAATAGTTTGTGAATGAGTTATTCCCTTGGAACTAGGATATTAAAGTCAAGTTACGAATGCAGACTGGCTTAAGAATGATAAACGTTGATTGTGTGTACCTTTGTTTACTTTTTCAAATTCTCTGTGTTAGTGTTACTTGTGATGTATCTTTAATGTTGACTGTTATTCCACCTGAAGAGTGTAGTCCTGTCCCTGTATGCTGTAACACCTATTTATTCAGTCAAAAAGTGTGATGCTGGAAAAGCACAGCTGGTCAAACAGCATCCGAGAAGCAGGAGAGTCAAGATTTCAGGCATAAGCCCTTCATCCGGCCCTTCCTCATGAAAGGCTTACGCCTGAAATGTCGACTCTCCTGCTCCTCAGACGCTGCCTGAACTGCTGTGCTTTTCCAGCATCACACTCTCTACTCTGATCTCCAGCACCTACAATCCTTACTTTCTCCTTCTGCTTATTCAGTCAATGTACTTGATCAGATAAGACAATGACAGTAACTCCTTGATCAATCTTTCAATCTATCAGATGTCCATTGACATAAACAAGTTCTGTCAAACTCCAGTCAGTTGCATCACCAGATTCCCCTAGGAATGCCTCTGGGATCTTTTCCAATGGTGATGGTTGTACCATACTGAGCTTCTTCAGTGTGTAACCACCAATATTTTTCTTGCTTTGAAATTGCATTGGACTTCTACAGCTCTTCTGGAAGTAACCTCCGGTTTACAGAGGGAATGTTTCTTTTGTCACACCTGGGGTTGACTGTGCATGTGCAGCTTTTTCCTTCCACAGCATCACACCGATAAAGACAGCATCATTTTGTTTTGCATTTCTGATTTTCTAACAAAATAGGAAATAAAATGTGTTTTAAATCCAAGTATTGGGGAAGGAATTGCTGCATTTTTAAGAGCAGCTTACAGGAACTTATTGTGAGTTATATTTATACTGTTCCTTTGCAAACAATGTGGTACAGAGAGGTAAGGCGGAATGGTACCAAGGTCTGTGTGCAAGGTGAGATTCGGCCGGCAACAGATTGCTGTTAGCTTTGTGCGACTGTGGTCAGTTATGGACCCTGGAAATCACCAGTCTGACGACAACTTTCCAATTGGCTCATGGATAGGTGAACAAATTGGGTATTTGGTGTGTTCAGGGCTTGGTAAAACAGAGACTGTCTTTATACCCTTGCATCAAAGGAACTCAAGACTGGAACAGTTCTATTCCCTCTAACCAGTGATTGTGAAAGTAATGTATAAATCCCATGGGCCCTCAGCAAAGAACTGAGAATCTGAAAGGAAGGCGATCAGAGAATAGAAGGTCTTCAGAAAAGAAAGGATGACCACTTCAAAGCCTGAGGACTGGTTCTATTGAACTGTAATTCCCCAGTGTATTTTCCTCCACTCATAACATAACATTAACATTTATTTCAATGTATGTGTAATGATTTTAAAAGGACAATTAGAGTTTCATCCAGCAGTGTTATACACTTGTTAGTTGTTTACCTATGATTATTTGTTTGTAATAAATTGTAGTTTTTATTAAGTACAGATACCTGGTCAGCATTTTCTATTAGCTTGGGTATATCAGGCAAGGAATTGGGAACCCCATGTACTTTGATTAAAAACCAAACTTTCCTGACAACCCATGGATAATGGAGTTTGAGCATCAATGTGCTTTCTCAGTGGATCATTATACGTCTGGTGGGTTTACCTTTTGTGTTTGCTGGTCTTTGTATCTGTAGGTTTTTTTATACTCTTTAAAACTGGATACGTTCTGTTGCTGTCATCGTTGTCATTCTCCTCGCAGGATTTTTCTGAGTTTCCTCCTGGTTTTTGCTTGCAGCACAATTTGGATAGCTTTCTCCAAAATCATTAATCTTTTGACTGAAATAAATATGACAAGGATTGAATAAATACAAAAACAATAACTGCAAAAAAAATGCATTGCCAGACAAAAGGAGGAACTATACCAAACATCAGAGTGTTCCGAAGAGTTTCAGGGAGGGTTTCTCACTCTCTCCACTCAAGTGCTTTTTTTTTCACACAATTATCTGCTGCTCACCTTTATAAATGTCTCTATGGCAACAATCTTGTGCTGTCTTGTCTTTGCCTGCAGTGGAAGTACTCACTACTGCCAGGATATTATGTGATTTCTGGGATTAATGTCGAAAAATATGACATTATCCATTCTGGTAGGAAGAACAGATGTGCGATAAGATTCCTTCGATGGTGAGAAGTTGGAACGTGTAGACTTACAAAAAGACTTAGGTGTCCTTGTCGATACGTAACTGAGGGCTAACGTGAAAGTGCAGCAAGCTATTAGGAAGGCTCGTGGAATGTTAGCTTTTATTGCAAGTGAATTTGTGTTAAGTTTTTACATTAGTTGTATAGGAGCCTGATTTAGACAGCACCTGGAATTGTGTGTGCCGTTTTGGTCGTACTGCTTCAGGAAATATATTCTTACCACAGAAGGAGTGCAACAAAGATTCACTTGATCCCAGGATTGCAGGACTGACCTATGAAGAGAGATTGGGAAAACTGGGTCTGTATCCTCTAGAGTTTCGAAGAATGAGATCACCTCTCATTCTCAACTGACAAAATATTGAAAGGGATAGACAGGAAAGATGTTTCACCTCGTTGTGGAGTCTCGAACCAGGGGGCACAATTTAAAAATGAGAGCAATGCCATTTAGGACCAAGCTGAGGAAAAATTGTTTTACTCGAAGTATGGTAAACGTTTGGGATTCTTTGCCCCAAAGATCTGTAAAAGCTCAGTTTTTGAGTATATTTAAAATAGAAGTTGATCATTTTTTTGATGGTATAATGAATTAGTATGGATAAAAGGCATTGTAGTATTTAATTGACCATGACACTAAAGCAGGCATGATGTTCAGAATGACCTCCTCCTGCTCCTATGTGCCTCCTGTTGCCGGTCTTTGTGCGGAAAATTTAAAGTTTGTTTTCACTTGATTGCAGAGATTTTTAACTTTATTCACAAAACTCTGAAATTGTTGTTTCCCAGCCTCAAATGGGACTGTTGTGACAGAATCTTCCACTTTACGGACTCTCCAATGACCAAGTGTGACTGGACCATTTTAGTCTCTCGCACTCACATCTTTTCTGTGCCTGATATCAGGTTAGAAGTGAATGTGCAATATCCCATAGTAGCATTTCAAAAGATCAGTGTCCTGGGCAATATTTATCTCTTAACCAATACCACATGAATGGATTATCTGGTCATGTGGAACATTGCTGTGAGAAAATTGGCTGTTTTGTTTGCTATTTTGCAAAAGTACTTCATTAGCTGTGAAGAGATTTGATAACCTGTGGTCATGATTGACACGATATAAATGTCAAAATAGCAACTATGTACTTCCAGCAAACATTCACGCTGAGCATGTTAATGCGTGCACCAATTTGGAATCTATATCATTTAGCTTGTAAGTTTGTGCATACCAATACAGAACCCGACAGATAATCATAGCCTCCAAAAACATAGGCAATTGTGAATTGCCAGACATCTGGAGCTTATTTCATGATTTCTGTTGTTCTCACTGAATTAATTGAAATAAAACACCAAATTTGTTTGGCCAGTTTAGCGGATATGACTGTGTGCTGCAGGCAATATTTTTCACTAATGTTATTTGTGAGTTACTATTTTTATTATTTATATTTGAGAAAATACCACCATGAAACCACCCTTAAATTAAAAAAACGTTTTACACATTGTCAACCGTATAAGTGAGTAAGTAGACTGCAGTTCAGACAAGTGTTTTGCTTTGAATACACTGGTGAAATGAACATAACTTCATTTACATTACATGAGTATAATTTTGCAGGATAGGTTTGCATGGAATGGCCCTTGAATCCATTTCATTATTCTTTCCAAGTACCATCTTGGCCATTTTCTACTTTGTGCATCTGTTTTTTGAATGAGTCTTGTATTCTGGCTTCTATCAACCCTTTCTTATAATCTGTTCAAGCTGTTGGTCACTCCTTGTGGCAAAGAATACTTTCCGATATTTATCCTATAATTATCACACGAAGGATCAAATTCCATATTTAAATCCTGGTAGGTGAAAGGGAATAATTAACCTGACCACTTTCTATGCTGTGAATATCTTTTTGAAATTATTTATATTCATAACCAAAAGTTCTATCTCCAGCATACTTACATTAAATCTTACAGTTTTATTAAAATTTTAGCTCTCCCCTCTCCCGTCTGAATTTTGTTTAGTGCACAATAAACAAAGGACATACAGTGACTTTATTTCTAGAGTCTACTAAATCTATTTTGTTCAAGATTATGAACCTGTTATGACCATCACTGTACAAAATATTGGATGAAAACTATTGACAGCACAATAGTTTAGATTTTTTTTCTAAAATATAGTTATTTGATTCTCAATGATATTTCTTCTTTAAACAACTATCCATGAAGTCATAGAGCCATACAGCATGGAAACACATCCTCTTGTCTAACTTGTCAATGCCGACCAGATGTTCGAAATGAATCTAGTCATATTTGCTAGCATTTGGCCAATATCCCTCCAAACCCTTCCTATTCATTATATACATCCAAATGATTTTTAAATGCTGTAATTGTACCAGACTCCACCATTTCCTCTGGCAGCTCATTCTATATATGCACTACCCTCTGTGTGAAAAGGCTGCCCCTTGGGTCTCTTTTAAATCTTTCCCCTCTCACCCTATATCCATACCCCCTAGTTTTGGACTTCACTACCCTCTTGGAGAAAAAACCCTGTCCATTTACCCTACCTGTGCATCTCATGGTTTTATAAACCTTCTGAAAGATCACCCCTCAGCCTATTCAGCCTCTCCCTTTGGCTCAAGTCCTCCAATCCTGGCAATATCCTGTAAATCTTTTGTGAACCCTTTCAAGTCTCATACTATCCTTCCGATAGCAGGAAGACCAGAATTGCATGCAGCATTCCAATAGTGGCCTAACAAATGTTGTATACAGCTGCAACATGACCTCCCAACTCCTGTACTCAATGCACTGACCAATAAAGGAAAGCACACCAAACGCCTTCTTCACTATCCTGCCTACCTGTGAATCCACATTCAAGGAACTATGAACCTGCACTCTACGGTCTCTTTGTTCAGCAACACTCCCCAGGACCTTACCATTCAGTGTATAAGTCCTGCCCTTATTTGCCTTTCCAAAATGAAACCCCTCACATTTATCTAAATTAAATTCCATCTGCCACTTCTTGGCCCATCTGATCAAGATCTCGTTTTACTCTGAGGTAACCTTCTTTGCTGTCTACTATGCCTCCATCTGAAAATTTACTAAGCATACCTCCTATGTTCACCTCCAAATCATTTAAATAAATGACAAAAAGCAGTGGAAACAGCCCCAAAGCTTGTAGCACACCACGTCACAGGCCTCCAGTCTGAAAAACAACCCTTCTCCACCACCCGGTGTCTCTTATCTCCTTCTCCCTTGGCCTTCCTCCAATTTAATTCTGTATCTGAATGGCTAGTTCTCCCTATATCCGATGTGATCTAACCTTGCTAACCAGCCAACCATGAGGAACCTTGTTGAACGTCATACTAAAGTCCATAGAGATTACATCCACTGCTCTGCCTTCCTCAATCCGCTTCGTTACTTCTTCAAACAATACAATCAAGTTTGTGAGACATGATTTCCCACGCACAAAACCATGCTGACTATCTCTAGTCAGTCCTTGCTTTTCCAAACACATGTAAATCCTGTCCCTCAGGATTCCCGCCAACAACTTGTCCACCACTGGTGTCAGGCTCACCAGTCTATAGTTCCTAGCTTGTCCTTACCAATTTTCTTAAATAGTGTCACCACCACATTAGCCAACCTCCAGTCTTCTGGCTCCTCACCTGTGGCTATTGATGATACAAACATCTCAGCAAGGGGACCAGCAATCACTGCCCTAGCTTCCCACAGAGTTTTGAGGTACACCTGATCAGGTCCTGGGGATTTATCCACCTTTATGCATTTAGAGTCATAGAGTCATAGAGGTGTACAGCATGGAAACAGACCCTTCGGTCCAACCTGTCCACGCCAACCAGATATCCCAACCTAATCTAGTCCCACCTGCCAGCACCCAGCCCATATCCCTTCAAATCCTTCCTAGTCATATACCTATCCAAATGCCTCTTAAATGTTGCAATTGTACCAGCCTCCACCACATCCTCTGGCAGCTCATTCCATACATGTACCACCCTCTGCATGAAAACGTTGCCCCTTAGGTCTCTTTTATATCTTTCCCTCTCATCCTAAACCTATGCCCTCTAGTTCTGGACTCCCCGATCCCAGGGAAAAGTCTTTGTCTATTCATCCTATCCATGCCCCTCATAATTTTGTAAACCTCTATAAGGTCATCCCTCAGTCTCCGACGCTCCAGGGAACACAGCCCCAGCCTCTTCAGCCTCTCTCTACAGCTCAAATCCTCCAACCCTGGCAACATCCTTGTAAATCTTTTCTGAACCCTTTCAAGTTTCACAACATTTTATCGATAGGAAGGAGACCAGAATTGCACGCAATATTCCAACAGTGGCCTAACCAATGTACTGTACAGCCACAACATGACCTCCCAACTCCTGTACTCTGTACTCTGACCAATAAAGGAAAGCATACCAAACGCCTACTTCACTATCCTATCTACCTGCGACTCCACTTTCAAGGAGGTATGAACCTGCACTCCAAGGTCTTTTTGTTCAGAAACACTCCCTGGGACCTTACCATTAAGTGTATAAGTCCTGCTAAGATTTGCTTTCCCAAAATGCAGCACCTCGCATTTATCTGAATTAAACTCCATCTGCCACTTCTCAGCCCATTGGCCCATCTGGTCCGGGTCCTGTTGTAATCTGAGGTAACCCTCTTGGCTGTCCACTACCCCTCCAATTTTGGGGTCATCTGCAAACTTACTAACTGTACCTCTTATGCTCGCATCCAAATCATTTATGTAAATGATAAAAAGTACAGGACCCAGCACCAATCCTTGTGGCACTCCACTGGTCACAGGCCTCCAGTCTGAAAAGCAACCCTCCACCACCACCCTCTGTCTTCGACCTTTGAGCCAGTTCTGTATCCAAATGGCTAGTTCTTCCTGTATTCGATGTGATCTAACCTTGCTAATCAGTCTCCCATGGGGAACCTTGTCAAACACCTTACTGAAGTCCATATAGATCAGGTCTACTGCTCTGCCCTCAATCTTCTTTGTTACTTCTTCAAAAACCTCAATCAAGTTTGTGAGACGTGATTTCCCACGCACAAAGCCATGTTGACTATCCCTAATCAGTCCTTGCCTTTCCAAATACATGTACATCCTGTCCCTCAGGATTCCCTCCAACAACTTGCCCACCACTGAGGTCAGGCTCACTGGTCTATAGTTCCCTGGCTTGTCTTTACCGCCCTTCTTAAACAGTGGCACCACATTTGCCAACCTCCAGTCTTCCGGCACCTCACCTATGACTATCGATGATACAAATATTTCAGCAAGAGGCCCAGCAATCACTTCTCTAGCTTCCCACAGAATTCTCAGGTACACCTGATCAGGTCCTGGGGATTTATCCACCTTTAACCGTTTCAAGACATCCAGCACTTCCTCCTCTGTAATCTGGACATTTTGCAAGATGTTACCATCTATTTCCATACAGTCTATATCTTCCAAAGCCTTTTCCACAGTAAATACTGATGTAAAATATTCATTTAGTATCTCCCCCATTTTCTGTGGCTCCACACAAAGGCTGCCTTGCTGATCTTTGAGGGGCCCTATTCTCTCCCTAGTTACCCTTTTGTCCTTAATATATTTGTAAAAACCCTTTGGATTCTCCTTAACTCTATTTGCCAACGCTATTTCATGTCCCTGTTTTGCCCTCCTGATTTCCCTCTTAAGTATACTCCTACTTCCTTTATACTCTTCTAAGGATTCACTTGATCTATCCTGTCTATACCTGACATATGCTTCCTTCTTTTTCTTAACCAAACCCTCAATTTCTTTAGTCCTCCAGCATTCCCTATAATACCAGCCTTCCCTTTCACCCTGACAGGAATATACTTTCTCTGGATTCTTGTTATCTCATTTCTGAAGGCTTCCCATTTTCCAGCCGTCTCTTTACCTGCGAACATCTGCCTCCAATCAGCTTTTGAAAGTTTTTGCCTAATACCATCAAAATTGGCCTTTCCCCAATTTAGAACTTCAACTTTTAGATCTGGTCTATCCTTTTCCATCACTATTTTAAATCTAATAGAATTATGGTCGCTGGCCCCAAAGTGCTCCCCCACTGACACCTCAGTCACCTGCCCTGTTTTATTTCTCAAGAGTAGGTCAAGCTTTACACCTTCTCTAGTAGGTACATCCACATACTGAATCAGAAAATTGTCTTGTACACACTTAAGAAATTCCTCTCCATCTAAACCTTTAACACAATGGCAGTCCCAGTCGATGTTTGGAAAGTTAAAATCTCCTACCATAACTACCCTATTATTCTGACAGATAGCTGAGATCTCCTTCCAAGTTTGTTTTTCAATTTCCCTCTGACTATTAGGGGGTCTATAATACAATCCCAATAAGGCGATCATCCCTTTCTTATTTCTCAGTTCCACCCAAATAACTCCCCTGGATGTATTTCTGGGAACATCCTCCCTCAGCACAGCTGTAATGCTCTCCCTTATCAAAAGTGCCACTCCCCCTCCTCTCTTGCCTCCCTTTCTGTCCTTCCTGTAGCATTTGTATCCTGGAACATAAAGCTGCCAGTCCTGCCCATCCCTGAGCCATGTTTCTGTAATTGCTATGATATCCCTTTCAAGATGTCCAGCATCACCACTTCTGTAATATCGACATTTTTTAAGATGTTGCTATTTATTTCTAAGTTCTGTAGCTTCCATATCCACAGTAAACAATAATGCAAAATACTTGTTTAGTATCTTCCCCCATCTCCTGCAGGTAACACATATTTGTAGAATCCCTTTTGGATTTTCCTTAACCCTATTTGCTAAAGTTATCTCATGTCCCCTTGTTGCCATTTTGATTTCCTTCATAAGTATACTTCTATTGCCTTATACTCTAAGGATTCACATGATCCCTGCTGTCTATACCTGACATATGCTTCTTTCTCTTTCTTGACCAAAACCTCAATTTTTCTAATCATCTAGCATTCCCTATACCTACCAGCCTCACCCTTCAACCTAACAACAATATACTGTCTCTGGACTCTCATTATCTCATTTTGAAGGCTTTCCATTTTCCAGTCATCCCTAATCATCTTTTGAAAGTTCTTGCGTAATAGCATCAAACTTTGGCCTTTCTCCAAATTTGAAATTTAACTTTTAGATCCGATCTATCCTTTTCCAACACTATTTTAAAACTAATAGAATTATGGTCGCTGGCCCCAAAATGCACCCCCAGTAACACCTCAGTCACCTGCCCTGCCTTATTTCCCAAGAGTAGGTCAGGATTTGCTCCTTCCCTAGTAGGTACATCCACATACTGAACCAGAAAATAATCTTGTACGTACTTAACAGATTCTTCTTCATTCGAGCCCTTAACACTATGGCAGTCCCCAGTCTGTGTTTGGAAAATTAAATTCCACTTCCATGACCACCCTATTATTCTGTCAGATAACTTAGATGTCCTTGCAAATTTGCTTCAATTTTCCACTGACTATTAGGGAATCTATAGTACAATTCCAATAAGGCGATCATCCCTTTCTTATTTCTCACTTCTACACAAATAACTTCCCTGGATGTCCTCCCAGGAATATCCTCCCGAAGTACAGCTGTTATGTTCTCCCTTGTCAAAAACGCCACTCTCCCTCCTGTCTTGCCCCCTTTCCTATCCTTCCTATAGTATCTATACCATGGAATATTAAGCTGCCCATCCTGAGCCATGTTTCTGTAATCACTGATATCCCAGTCCATTGTTCTCAACCATGCCCTAAGTTCACCTGCCTTACCTGTTCAGCCTCTTAAATTAAACTACATTTATTTCAAAGCATCAGTCCTACTTCGTTCTCTGCTTTGTTCCTGACTGCTTGTTTGACTCACTCCTTTTCGCAATTGTACCAGCCTCAGACTGATCTTTTTTCTCACTTTCTCCCTGGGTTTCCCCCACCCCATTTATTTAAATCCTCCTGAGCAGCTCTAGCAAATCTGCCTGCCAGCATATTAGTCCCCTTCCAATTCAGGTATAATCCGTCCTTCTTATACAGGTCACTTCTACCCCTGGAGAGATTCCAATGATCCAAAAATGTGAACCCTAGTCCCCTGCACCAGTTCCTCAGCCACTCATTCACCTGCTCTAACCTCCTATTCCTACCATCAGTAGGGGGTGATGAACTCTCAGGTGAATGTAGCACTGACAGCCATGCTTCTGGTACCAAGACTGGCTCTAATGTAATGAGGGTTCCAAGCAATTGATTGTGATTAGGGGACGTAGCAGTGGGAGTAATCCAGTTTTACTACCGTCAGGGAATTCCTTTTTAAATTCCTGCCTAACTTCTTGTATTCTGTCCTCAGAACCTTCTCCTTTTCTCTTCCTGCATCATTAGTTTCAATGTGTACAACAATTTCCTGCTGGTCCCTCTTCCCCTTTGAGATCCTGCACTCTCTCTGAGATATCCTTGATCCTGGCAGCAGGCAGGCAATACACCATTCCTATTTCTCGCTGTCTGCTGCAGAAATGTCTGTCGATGCCTCTGACTAGAGAATCCCCTATCACAATCAATTGCTTGGAACCCTTATTACATTAGAGCCAGTCTTGGTACCAGAAGCATGGCTGTCAGTGCTACATCCATCTGGGAGTTCATCACCCCCTACATTTTCCAAAACAAGAAGATAACAATAAACGGAAATATTTCTGAAACTTAATCAATCCAGATGTGAAAGAAAATAGTGAACTTGGCCTTACACTCAATGCAAGAAAATGTGCATTATGGTAATAGTGAAGACAAAGGACATTGCAGTATGCAACACCACTACAAATGAAAGCAAAGTTCAGAACACCATTGTTCAACCAAACTATCCAAAGGGCCCAATGTACCTGACAATCCCAATTTAAAAGAAAACCAAACTCAGCAGATCACCAAGAATATAGGTATTTATTGCACATAAATTGTTTTTAGTTGATGACAGTGATGAAACACATTGCTGACTTATAATTCCCTACATCTTAAGACTGCATCCCCTCTTAAAAAAATTCCAAATCTATGAAATGGAGAAGAGATTAATAATATCATTGAAAGAATCAAGCGAGATAGTGACACACAGTTCTGGCCTGAGTCAGGATTACAGGCATTGATGAGTTGTTGACCTTCAGTTCTCTTTGGATTCATTTTGATTCTTTGATGCAGACATGGAGACACATCAATTCTCAACATTTACCAGTTGGAGATTTGCTCTTTCAGTGGCTGTGAAAGTGGTATTTCCATTTTTCCTTTTAAGAAAGGAAGTCACAGAGAGAGTGAGATGACATAACTAGCCACCCAGAACTTGTTTTTTCACTCCTGTACTCACAGAAGGGAAGAAAATGAGATGTTTTCTCCTTCCCAGGCTGGTTGTTTCTGCTATTTTGTCCAAACACAAAGCTGTGGCTGCTCATTCAAGAACCCATCAAGAAGTTGTTATGATTAATGAGTATTCTTCAACACACGCAACCAGTCCTGGTTGGAAAACTAATCATTCCTATCACTGGGCAAACTGCCCAAATACCATCTATAGAGCTGAGCTTTATAAGATCCACATTGTGTGTTTGAGCTTGTGGATATAACACACAACGTTTTCGAGTAATTTAGTTTTATTTTAAAACTGCAACACCTTCCATGATTCTTTATTTGAAAGCAATATTGTATCCCATGTTTAAAGTCCACAGACCAAAAAGTAAAAGTGGTCTTTACACAAGTGGCCAACAGAAAAGGGAGCAGCAAAACAATGAACTAATACTCCAACTACTAGGTCATCCTCGATTGCAATGACTGGAAAGGTTGGACAACCAGTATCATTATTGTAGTGAAAATGGACAAGCAATATTCAACTTTGATTGTTTGATTTTAATTCCTGAGACTTTTGTGGATGAAAAATGCTTTTAAACAGGATACTGCTGAGCTAAAATGGTTACCGTGATCATCTAACAAGACCAAGAGATCCATGTGGAACAAACAAAATCGACTGGCTTGAAATGACCATTTTAATTGAAATGCAACTCTGAAGTTACAAGGAATTATCATCTCATAATTTACTCACATTTGCATGGTAACTCAATGTTTTGAGAGATGAAATCTTTCCAACAACTATGCAGGTTGAAATCAAATCATGACATAGACATCAGAATTTGCAAAGGAATGGTATATCAGCAGCAATCTATGAGCAAAAAGGTAGTAAAAACACAACATGGATTAATAACAGCAAGGATACTCGAAGATTTTGTCTCTTTCTCTGTTTGTCTGTCTGTCTGTCTCTCTCTCTCTCTCCACACTTTCTCTTTCACATACCTTTCTCATGTACTCACTCTCATTCTCAACACAAACAAGTGTCATGAAAACTCATTACATGTGTGTGTTTGATGTTGTGTTTTATATTTTTCGGGGTAATGGATAATAAACCACCCGAGAAAACCTCGGAATTGGTTCTGTTGTTATTCTTTGATCTAGTTTTCAAGTTTAATTACAGTGTAATAGCTAAGTGCAAAAAAAAGGTTGTTATGATCGACCAAAGTGGGTTAAGAAAGAGGGGAGCTGTGACCTCTCTTTACCTGGTCATAACACTCTACTCACCCTCACCACTCAACATGGCACTTGGACAATGATGATTGCTTAAAAATTCTTTCTGTCCCATATCCAATGACACCATAAATTCAGACACTATTCAAAACTGGCATCATTTTCCCACTGCTCAAACAGCTACACACAATGATTCTTTCTGACAGTCTTCATTTCTCCAATTTCTTCTTCCTTTTAAGGATCTATGATAAATCCCTTAGATACTGTTGTTATGTTTCCATCACACTGAGATGCACATCATTCCTTTTTTCTGATCAGTTTGAGTTCATGCTATTCGCCTAGGACTTCCATACACCTTCTCTCGAAGTTTGTGGAAGAGAATTGAAGGAAATTCCAGGACATAGTCTTGATCAAAGTGACAACTGGTCATCTTTATGGCTGTCACTGTGATTTGTTAAAATCATTTCCTTGCTTTGCTCAATCTCTCTGCAAATACTGGTGACCACCATAAGCTCCATTGCTGCTTCTTCATCATCCAGGCTTGCATTACCAGCTCTACTCCTCCCAGTCCCAGCACAAACATTATTTAGTCAGAGTTACTGACCATAGCATAGTTTTGGCAGTACGTTGGATTGCAGCTCTGCATTGAGAATACCAGGGCACAGAATCAAACCAGATATGCTGTCCTATCAATTAAAACATTGCATAAGTATTGCTGGAGAGGAAGCTTTCCCCCTTAAGAGATGGGTAGCATAAATGGATTTTATTCATTCATACCTAAATTACACATTTCCAATGAAGTAGAGACTATAGTCAAGAACAATTTATGGAAGATTATAAATCTAGCATTCAGGCTATTCATGACATTTCATTCATTTCTGGTAAGTTTCAAATTTAAATTACAGGTTCATTGTTTACAGTATCTTGGGTCAATTATGTAACAGATCAGCAGTCTACTGAAATGAGACTACTTAGCTTGCCAACCATAGCCTTTAGTTTGGCTCCTCTCTTCAAGTGATCTTGCCAAGATTTAACCAGTGTTTTTCTTGAACTAGTGAGTGTTTGATCTGATTAACTATACCAGAAATACAGTATATGTGAATATACAAGGTGGAAGTCTTGGCTCAGGTAGTAGTACTCTCGCCTTTCAGTTAAAAAGCAGCAGGTTCAAGTCTCGGCACATAATCTACACTGACACTCTAGTGCAGTACATAGTGAGTGCTGCATCTTTGGAGCTGCCTTCTTTTAGATGAGATGATTGAGGCCCCACTTCCTCTCTCTGGTGGTCTCTTTCAAAGCTGAGCAAGGGGAATTTACCCAATTGTCCTGGCTAATATTTATCCCTCACCCAATATTATTTCAAATGAAAACACATTACCACCTTGTGGCATCGTTGTTTCTGGAATAAGTATGTGTCCAAATTAATTGACCAAATGTCCTACATTACCACAATGATTTCCCTTCAAAGCTATGCTATTAAATGTAAAATATTTTGAGATCTCCTGAAGTTGTAAGAATTACTGTGGAGACAAAGTAACATAAGTAGACACTTTAACCAATTGAACTAACCTGTCTTGCTATTCAGTCAGGTCATGGCTACCCTTGGCCCATATCTCTTGATACTTTTGGCAACAAAAATCTTGGAGGATCAATTTCTGTTTGAGAAAGAGAGTTTGCCTCTTCTATCACTCTTTGTGTTGAAGTATTTACTAACTTCACATCTGGAAAAGTATTTCTTTGATTTTTACTCTTTACTCCCGGGTCTGAACTGTAGTCACAAGACAGAGGCAGGTTTGGAAGCAGATAGGTGTCGAAACATGGGAAATAGATGCAGGAGTAGGTCATCTAGCCCTTAGAGCCTGCACCACCATTCAATATGATCATCGCTGATCATGCAAAATCAGTATCCCACTCCCAATACACATTGATCCCGTTAGCGACAAGGGCCGTCTCTATCTCCCTCGTGAATATATCAAACAAACTGGCCCCAACAGCTTTCAGTGAGAGAGAATTCCACAGGTTCATAACTCTGAGTGTAGAAATTCTTCAGGCTTTCAAGCCTGAATGGCTTAACTGTGGCCCCTAGTTCTGGACTTCCCCAACATTGAGAACATTCTTCCTGCATCTTGCCTGTCCAGTCCCATTAGGATTTTATGTGTTTCTATGAGAACCTACTCCTCCTAAATTCCAGCAAGTACAAGCCCAGACAATGCAGTCTTTTTTCATATGTCAGTCATTCCAGGAATCAGTCTGAGGAACCTTCTCTGGACTCTCTCAATAGCAAGAATGTCCTTCCTCAGACTAGGAGGTCAAAACTGCACACAATAGTCTAGGTGTGCCTCACCAAGGCCCTGTATAATTGCAGCAAGCAATCCCTATTCTTACACTCAAATCCTCTCGCTATGAAGGCCAGCATGCCATTAGCATTCCTCACTTCCTGCTGTACCTGCATGCCAATCTTCAGCGACTGTTCCACCAGACACCCAAGTCGCAGTGCACCTAAACTGTCACCATTCAGAAAATAATCTGCCTTCCTGGTTTTGCCATCAAAGTGGATAATCTCACATTTATCCACATTATATTGCATTTACCCAGTATTTGTCCACTCAGCCAGGGGCTTAGTGGGTAAATACTTGGCTCACTCAGATAGAAACCGTTGTAGCAGTGAGTAAATTATTGGTTTCCCAACAAGCCTCTGTCTTCCAATGACTTAGGCAGAAGTATCTTCTTGGGAATCATAGCAAGGCTGCTGAAATTGGCAAGTAATCAGTTGAGACATTTAGCGAGCCACTTGAGCACTCTTCACAAAAAGCTGATTTACATTCACGAAGTGATGTACAGGAAGCATGTTGGGTCAGGGTGATGTCTGAGAAGAGAAGGCATTTGCATAACTAGGAACCATTCCTGATACAGCTTAAATCGAGGACTAAACAGACAGCAGCTTGAGCACACAATGGCCATCACAGGAGCAAAGCTCGTGAGCGGTTCAGGTGGAATCACTGCAGGCAATTGCAGGAGGGGCATTCACAGAGGTCAGTGGGCCATGGAAGGGTAGGCCCTGACAGTCACTCTGGTGTAAGGCTGGCCATCCCTGGATTTGGGACTCGGTTGCACCGAGGTAGCAAAGAGCAGTAATGAGCTGCAGCTTTGGCAGCAACAAGTGGTCCGGACGCTGGCTCAGTGGTTAGCACTGCTGCCTCACAGTGCCAGGGACCTGGGTTCGATTCCTGCCATGGGTGACTGTCTGTGTGGAGTTTGCACAATCTCGCCATGTCTGTGTGGTTTCCTCCAGGTGCTCCAGTTTCCTCCCACAATCCAAAAGATGTGCAGGTTTGGTGAATTGGCCATACTAAATTGCCCATAATGTTCAGGGATGTGCAGGTTAGGTGCAGTAGTCAGAGATAAATGTAGGGTAGGGGAATGGGTCTGGGTGGGTTACTATTCGGAGGGTCGGTGTGGACTTGTTGGGCTGAAGGGTCTGTTTCCACATTGTGGGGGTTCTATTTTTAAAAAAAGTGCAATGAGCACTGGCGAGACTATGTGTTTACTAGAAAGGATTGTGCCTTAATGGAACCAATTTGTTTCCTCTGAGACCGTACGATGTAAGATCAGAAGTAGGCCATTTGACTCATCAAGTCCACTCCACCATTCAATAGAATTATGGCTGCCCTGATAATTCACAACTCCACTTTCCTACCTTTTCCCATAACCTCATTTCCTGTACTGATTAAAAGTTTGTCAATCTCAGTCTTGAATATACTTAATGACGTAGTCTCAACAGACTCTGTGGTAAAGAATTCTAAAGATTCATAACCTTTTGATACAAGAAATTCAACCTCCTCTCCATTGTAAATAGGTGACTCCTTACTCTGAGATTATGCCTTCCAGTCCTACACTCTCCTATAATGGAAAACAACCTTTCCACGGATACCCAGTTGAGCCTGCTACAAATCCCATGTTTCAATAAGGTCACCTCTCATTCTCCAGAGCTCCAGGAAGTTCAGGCTTAACCTACTCAACTTTTCAAAAGAAAATCCCTCCATACCCAGGATGCATCTAGTCAGCCCCCTCTTGTTTGCCTCCATTGCAATATATCTTTTCTAGATAAGCAACTAGAAGTGCTCACAGTGCACTATCTATGGTCTGACCACAGCTTATATAGTTTTAGCAAGACTTCCATATTTTTATACTTCATTCCGTTTCAAATAAAGGCCAACCTATCATTTGCTTTCTTTATTACACACTGAATTTAGATGCTAGCTTTTTATGATGAAGAATTCTGAAGAAGAGTCACCAGACTCGAAGGATTAACTCTGCTTTCTTCCCACTGATTCTGACAGACCTGCTCAGTTTCACCAGCAATTTCTGTTTTTGTTTCACATCTCCAGCATCTGTAGTTCCTTGTATTACTTTAATCAATCCACTATCCATGCTAATATATTACTTCTAACACCAGAGGCTATTATCTTATTCAGAGCAACAAAAATCCACCAGACTGGCTCCAGTGAGAGAGGGTTGTTCTTTGAGAGGTAATTAAGTCAATGAAACTGATAGTTCCTGGATTTTAGCAGACTGAACGGTGATCTCTTTGAAACAAATTTTTAATATAGGCTTGACAGGTTAAATCGAAGGGCAAATTGCTTACTCCCCCTAATCTTATATGCTCATCCCCAAAATAAGAAAAGTCTAACTACCTCACCTTTATCTTCAATGGTATGATGATTTTGGCTTAAATGGATGAGAAGCATATATACAATAGCAGATCAGAGGTAGGTAACTCATTTCTAGATTCCACAAAGCCTTTAGATAAGGCATAAATCAGGATAACGATGGAAGATTCTCCACTTGCATCAACAATACTCTAGAAACAAGGCTGCCTGCTTGATTGGGACCCCATCCAGCAATTTGTCTGTTTATATACTGTATGACTATATGACTGTATGTTCTCCACTGCTGATGCACCATGGTAATATCCTACTGCAACTAAGGCTCCTTTTGGCATCACCTTCCAAGCTCAGGACCTCTATCCCCTAGATAAACTAGGGCAACATCTGATATAATGATTTGCCAGTTTTCCTTTAAATCACATAGAATCCTGTTTGGGAAATATGTTGCCTTTTCTTCTTTATCACTGAAACAAAATCCAAGAATTCTACCACATGGATTGTAATCGTCAAAGAAGGTAGCTCAACACCACCTTGGGTAATCAGGAATGAATACTGAACAAATTTTTAAAAAGCCAATTTGCAACATTCAATTTCATAAAGATGATGGTAGAAAGTGAGGACTGCAGATGCTGGGGATCAGAGTCAAAATGTGTGGTGCTAGAAAAGCTCCAAAGGGGGCTGAGAGATTAGTGGGGAAGGGGTGGGGGCAGGGGTAGGGGTGGGATTGCTGTGGAGAAGATAGTTAGGAATGTGATTAGATGGATGAAGGTGGGGCTTGATGGTGACAGGTTGGAGCAGGTAGATGGGAAGGAAGATGGACAGGTAGTACAGTTCAAGAGGGCGGTGCTGAGTTGGTGGGTTGGATCTGGGATAACATGTGGGGGGGAGTGGAGATGAGGAAACTGGTGAAAGTGACACTGATTCCATGTAGTTGGAGGGTCCCAAGGCGGAAGATGAAGTGTTCTTCCTCTCGTTGTTGGGTGGCTGGGATTTGGTCGTGAAGGCGGCCCAGTGCTTGCATGTCCTTGGTGGAGTAGGAGGGATAGTTGAGGTGGTCACCCACAGGGTGGTGGGATTGTTTGGTGCATGTGTCCCAGAGATGTTCTCCAAAACGTTCCAAAAGTTAGCATCCTGTCTCCCCAATGATGCTAAGTAAGCTATTCCCTTGACTTGATTCTTTTACCTTATCCCAGTCTGGCTGAATTTTGTTTCACAGAAAAGAACCATTTGACCCAACTGACCTCTGCAGCATTTGCACTGCAAATGAGCATCCTATTGTTCCTCTTAACCCAATTCATATACCATGGTCACGATGGAATCCCTGAGATACACGTAATCATGTACTTCAAAGTCCCTAGCGGGTACTGTTACAATTATAATATAATGTTGTTATGTTTTGGGACTATGACTTCAAATTACAGTAAAATGAAGAGGATCATGTGACTTGTGAAGTCTGCCTGATAGTTAGCGTGGGTGATTTGACTGTTAGAGATTAAAGAGGTAAAAACAATGACTGCAGATGCTGGAAACCAGATTCTGGATTAGTGGTGCTGGAAGAGCACAGCAGTTCAGGCAGCATCCAAGGAGCTTCGAAATCGACGTTTCGGGCAAAAGCCCTTCATCAGGAATAAAGGCAGAGAGCCTAAAGCGTGGAGAGATAAGCTAGAGGAGGGTGGGGGTGGGGAGAAAGTAGCATAGAGTACAATGGGTGAGTGGGGGAGGGGATGAAGGTGATAGGTCAGGGAGGAGAAGGTGGAGTGGATAGGTGGAAAAGGAGATAGGCAGATAGGACAAGTCCAGACAAGTCATGGGGACAGTTACAGAGCTGGAAGTTTAGAACTAGGGTGAGGTGGGGGAAGGGGAAATAAGGAAACTGTTGAAGTCCACATTGATGCCCTGGGGTTGAAGTGTTCTGAGGCAGAAGGTGAGGCCTTCTTCCTCCAGGTGTCTGGTGGTGAGGGAGCGGCAGTGAAGGAGGCCCAGGACCTCCATGTCCTCAACAGAGTGGGAGGGGGAGTTGAAATGTTGGGCCACAGGGCGGTGTGGTTGATTGGTGCGGGTGTCCCGGAGATGTTCCCTAAAGCGCTCTGCTAGGAGGTGCCCAGTTTCCTCAATGTAGAGGAGACCACATCGGGAGCAATGGATACAATAAATGATATTAGTGGATGTGCAAGTAAAATTTTGATGGATGTGGAAGGCTCCTTTCAGGCCTTGGATAGAGATGAGGGAGGAGGTGTGGGCACAGGTTTTACAGTTCCTGCGGTGACAGGGGAAAGTGCCAGGATGGGAGGGTGGGTTGTAGGGGGGCGTGGACCTAACCAGGTAGTCACGGAGGGAACGGTCTTTGTGGAAGGCGGAAAGGGGTGGGGAGGGAAATATATCCCTGGTGGTGGGGTCTGTTTGGAGGTGGCGGAAATGTCGGCGGATGATTTGGTTTATGCGAAGGTTGGTAGGGTGGAAGGTGAGCACCAGGGCGTTCTGTCCTTGTTACGGTTGGAGGGGTGGGGTCTGAGGGCGGAGGTGTGGGATGTGGACGAGATGCGTTGGAGGGCATCTTTAACCACGTGGGAAGGGAAATTGCGGTCTCTAAAGAAGGAGGCCATCTGGTGTGTTCTGTGGTGGAACTGGTCCTCCTGGGAGCAGATCCGGCAGAGGCGGAGGAATTGGGAATACGGGATGGCATTTTTGCAAGAGGTAGGGTGGGAAGAGCTGTAATCCAGGTAGCTATGGGATTAGATTAGATTAGATTACTTACAGTGTGGAAACAGGCCCTTCGGCCCAACAAGTCCACACCGCCCCGCCGAAGTGCAACCCACCCATACCCCTACATTTACCCCTTACCTAACACTACAGGCAATTTAGCATAGCCAATTCACCTGAGCTGCACATCTTTGGACTGTGGGAGGAAACCGGAGCACCCGGAAGAAACCCACGCAGACACAGGGAGAACGTGCAAACTCCACACAGTCAGTCGCCTGAGTCGGGAATTGAACCCAGACCTCTGGCGCTGTGAGGCAGCAGTGCTAACCACTGTGCCACTAAAGTGTCAAGTCGGTCATCATTAATGGAGATGGAGAGGTCCAGGAAGGGGAGGGAGGTGTCAGAGATGGTCCAGGTAAGTTTAAGGTCAGGGTGGAATGTGTTGGTGAAGTTGATGAATTGCTCAACCTCCTCGCGGGAGCACGAGGTGGCGCCAATGCAGTCATCAGTGTCGCGGAGGAAGAGGTGGGGAGTGGTGCCGGTGTAATTATGGAAAATCAACTGCTCTACGTAGCCAACAAAGAGACAGGCATAGCTGGGGCCCATCCGTGTGCCCATGGCTACCCCTTTGGTCTGGAGGAAGTGGGAGGATTCAAAGGAGAAATTGTTAAGGGTGAGGACCAGTTCGGCCAAACGAATGAGAGTGTTGGTGGAAGGGTACTGTTGGGGACGTCTGGAGAGGAAAAAATGGAGGGCTTGGAGGCCCTGGTCATAGCGGATGGAGGTGTAGAGGGATTGGATATCCATGGTGAAGATGAGGCATTGGGGGCCGGGGAAACGGAAGTCTTGGTGGAGGTGGAGGGCGTAGGGTGGTGTCTCGAACGTATGTGGGGAGTTCCTGGACTAGGGGGGATAGGACAGTGTTGACGTAGGTAGAGATGAGTTCAGTGGGGCAGGAGCATGCTGAGACAATGGGTCGGCCAGGGTGGTCAGGCTTGTGGATCTTGGGAAGGAGGTAGAACTGGGGAGTGCGGGGTTCCTGGACTATGAGGTTGGAAGCTGTGGGTGGGAGGTCTCCTGAGGTGCTGAGGTTCTGTATGGTCTGGGAGATGATGGTTTGGTGATGGGGGGTGGGGTCATGGTCGAGGGGGCAGTAGGAAGAGGTGTCCTCGAGTTGACGTTTGGCTTCAGCGATGTAGAGGTCAGTGCGCCAGAGATTAAAGACAGTCCAAATTGTTTTACTGGGGGAAATAGCCAAAACGTTTATATTTATAGACAATGGTATCGGCTTGTGTACAGATTGTGGATATACCATGACTCTCTAATATCTCAAAGCAGTGTTGAAAATGTTGTTTTGTAAACAGTTGTGAGTTAACATGATTATTTAGTACCAAGATTAATGAAGGATGCTCATGTATTTCTATATATTTCTACCTCAGAATTTCTATGTGCTTTATGTTGCTATGGGAATGGGCTTTGAGAACAGATGTGTTTCTAAGATATCCCCAAAATCTCCAGACACTATTAGTGTTCCAGGATAAAGCGAGACAGCAGCCCGAGGCCAAAGGTCTTTATTGTTAAGCATGTAGCGATATGGGTGGCTAAAATTGGAAAGGGCAAATTCATGAGAAGATAAAACAAGCCTGGAAGATTTACTTGAGAAAAGATGAAATTCACCAGGAAAACACACTGTGAAAGATATTTCTCAAGCTAAAAGTTTCTAGGTTGGAAACAGACAAGGTTGGAAGTAAGTTCTTGGGTGTGGAAAGTCATTTTGGAATTCCTCTCGGAGAATTCAATATCTATTTAAAAGACAGCTTAATGTATATCTGATTTTTCAGGTGTGTTAAAAGCTCTGCTTTGTGGTTAAATATGTAAGTTTCTTATAAAAACAATGTTTAGTCACAAGAACTTTCAGTCTGTAGTAGTAAATATCTTCAAACGTGAAATCTTGTCTAATTATAAAATGGTTGGTCTCTATGCAAATCATAACAATACATTCTGGTATTGCTACCCTCTGTGTTTTCTCAAAATTGTGTTCAAAATGGAGGAGTACCAAATAAGTTGAGGAAGCTTGGTAGGCAGTGATCAGAAAGGAAACATCCTCTCTGTGCGTCAATACTGATGACATTAGGGTTGTTCCACATTAACGGTACACTGATCTGCCATGCTCCGATTGTTTGAACAGACGTAGCCAGTGATAGTGATGGAAGAATGTAGGGCATTGGTGTGTCCTATTAGTATGATTATGTCAGACTATTGCTGGACTGATTTGTGAGAGACCTTGCCCAATTTTGGGCGATCCTCATAATTTAGTAAGAACAACTTTATAGATTAATTGGACTGTGTGTGCCTTTGTCGTGTTTGAATTTGATGTTTAAATGGTGTCCATGGAATCAGAAGCTTATTGAATTTCCTTTATATTGGAATGCAGTTATTACTCAACAGACAAAACAAGAAAAACAGAGCAGTTACATAATCGAGCTAGAATGCAATAACACAGCATTTCTACACTTCATTAGTCTGTTTAGCCATTCAGTTAACTCATTCACTGTAAAGGATGCAGTTTGGCATCACTCCCATTGTCCTCCATTATCCTGGGGAGATGCCAAGCAACCTCATTATTACAGCTGCATTTAATGGTTTAAGACTACTGCAGAAATGGCAATCAGGATATATGCAATGAATTAAGGAATATTTGTTCTAACATTTAAAACCCTCAGTATATGAAATGTATAAAAGCTCTTTCAATTTGTAGCTTACACAGCATGGAAGCCTGCTGAAAAACATACGTGAACCATTCCAAATCATTCCTACATTGCTAAAATTAGCAAAGATACATTTTCCTTCAATCAAAAATCAGCATAAATAAAAAGAGGAGATTCTGCTTTCTGCCTACATTTTGGTTTAATTGGTAAAGTTTTCAGATAAATGATTTCATCTACTTTTATGAGATCTGTATGTATATAAGAATTCTACTCACGGCTCCAGTAGTTAATGTACTATTGGGTGTTGTCCTGAGGTAACATTATATGGACCCCAGTTAGGATTGGTGCTTTATGTAGAGTTAATTGATCTAAGCTCACGTGATATTGGGATGCAACAATTGCTTCAGCACCGCTAGGGTAAAGGAGGAAAAATATCGACCATTCTGTACGGATTTAATGTAAGAATGGAATAGAACTGTCTCTGTGAACACTTCCACAGTTTTCCAATACTCACATGATAAATGACCATTCTGAGGCAGGCTGCTGGGAGCCATGAGATCATTTTCCATCACAACCTCAAAAGTACGAGAAAGCAATACATTTGAAAGAAAAATCTTGCAACATTTGCAAATCATTAATAATCTTTGCATGATTCTATGTAACATTAACTGATCAATCCCACTTAAACAGGACAGAAGTTATTGCTCAGTTCTTGGAGGTGACTTTTTGGCTTTAGAAAAACACATGTTCGGAGCTAGCAGTACAATTCAAGCTGTCACAATGTTTTACTCAGTGCTTTATGGATCAGCTTCTTTCACAGTTTAAGGCCCAACATAAATTGCTTTTCCAGCTCTTAATTCCTTTTCAAATCGGCAAAAAGACTGCTTTTAATTTAGAGTAATGTCCAGTGGCAGTATAATGCATTTGGACAACATTGAGATCGAATGTTAATTCTGCTACAGCTTTCCCCTGCTATCTGAGAATAGAGCGTTCGTATGAAACCTTTCATATGCCAAGATTGAAGTGAAGAAGCATTAATTTATATGGGAAAATGCTCACTTTTTTTTGTAAAAGCAAAAATCCTCTTCGGATTTCTTTTGATTAGCAAAAACTGGTACTAATGTCAGTCTTTCGTAAAAGTGAAGTGGCGTAAAGCGAACTTCCAAAAACCGGGGGCTGCCTGTATTTGTAAAATACACGGCTCGTATGACATTTTCTATTTATGCATTATTCCATGAAAGCTACGATTTACATCAATGGAACCAACATGTGCCCAATGTTAGTGGAGACTGGGATTAAATAAAGTTCCACCAATGTAGCAACCATCTCCTCCATCTTGGAGATAGTAAGGACTGCAGATGCTGGAAGCCAGAGTCAATAGATGTGGAGCTGGAGAAGCACAGCAGGTTAGACAGCAGGAAATGCCTGCTCCTCTGATGCTGTCTGACCTGCTGTGCTTCTCCAGCTCCACATCTATACATCACCTCTATCTTCCTAAGCGTAATACCACACCTCATCTCCAGCAACTACCCTCCAGCCGTGGGGATAGCTCACAGAATAGATGGGAAACTGTTCAACCTACTTCAATCCAAAAACCAACTTTGGTCAGATCACCAGTTTGTGACTGAGACTTGAGTATACTCACTCAGAAACTAAGCTCCAGGTCATTCTCACCTCTTTCTTCTGAAGCATTTGGGAAAATGGATTTTTCACTAAACATCTGGAAAACTGAGGTCCTCTTCCAACAAGCTGCCACATCACAGGGGACTATTTTCCATGTCTTGGGCATCCCCCGCTTGATGACATATAAAATTCCTCATTATCTTTCATGTGACAGCTCAGCCTTTAGCTGACTGAGGAGATGGATATTTGAGGACCAGGATCTGAAACCTGAGACTAATTTAGTCTTGGTTTGATAGCCAGCAGTGATCCCTGTACTCTAAGATGCTGCAGAGACTTAAGACAACCTACAGCAGGCACTTCAAAGGGGCTGGAGAAATATCACCATGGTGCCTTCATAGGATTCTCTGAATCCACTGATAAGACAGACAGACAGCAACACCATCCTGTCCTGAGCCAACACGTCCACTATTGAAAGTTGCCATGGCTGTAGAAGATCCCTGTCTGTCATTGGAGAGAAACGACTCGCAGGGAGTTTAAACTGAGGTGCTATTCACTCTATGGGTCTTGGCTTTTTATTCATAAATCAGATAGCAGACTCCCAAGTGACTGCTTTAGTCAGAACTCAGTCATTGGCGACAAATTCCCAATAGAGCGCGTTAGTGGTGTACTCGACATGTTAAACAGGTTAAACATCCTCACCAACCTATTGGCATCCTGAGCTTGTGATCAATAAATCTGGGGATGGTTCTGTTGGGAAGGCACTGAACCGATCAAGAAATTTACTTTTGGAGAGGCAAAGTAGATGTTTAGGGGAGAATATACAAAACTCCCAACAGCTTATGACCCTCTATTACCTGCCCTCTTGTGTGACAGAGATTGCAAATTGCAAATTACATTATCAGCCATCTCCAAATCTCCTCCTTACTATTGATGTTTCTTCTGTTCTTAACTAACAAACACTTTCATATTTGGAGACAATTGTAACCTGGGGCTGGGCTTTAGTGGGCTCCATGTGGAAATGTGGTGGATGACTGGCTAGTCCCTTAATTCATACGAGGTGAGACTTCCCTCCAACTAGATGTCCTGCCTCATTGAGCTGCTGGTCACTCAGAGGCCAGTTGCTCTGCAGACTTACAGTACAAAGCAAGGCCACTGCTGGAGAAGGCCTGGAGGTGATGTTCACTGGTGGATCCAATAAGCTTAGTAAGTCTCCTCTGAACTGCCTGCAATGCAACTACATATGTCTTCAAGTAACAGGACCAAAACCATCTGCAGTACTCCAGGTGTGGTCTCACTAATACCTTGTATAATTGCAACAATACTTCCCTACATTTATACTCTATTCCTCTTGCAATAAATAGCAAAATTCCATCTGCCTTCTTTATTATGTGTTTTACCAGCATATTAATTTTCTGTGAGCCATGCATGAGAACACCCAGATCCCTCTGCACTGAAGCACTCTGAACTTTCTCTCCATTTAGATAATTAGTCATTTTTCGATTCCACTGTCAAATTGGATGACCTCACATGTATCCACGCTTAGCTTCATCTGCCTAATTTGGCCCATTCGCCTAACCTGTATTTTTGTAAATGTGCGTTTGTAAATTTCTTATTTCCCCACTAGTTACATCCTACCAACTAGAAAAAGATCCATTTATCCCAACTCTCTGCTTCCTGTTGATTAGCGAGTCCTCTATCCAGCTAATAAATTAACACTAGCCTATGTGATCTTACCTTGTGTATTAAACTTGTTTGCAGCACCTTCAAATCTAAAAAAAATTATTTCATATTATTTGATAGTGAAATGAAAATGTGCTCCAATTTTGAAATCAAACACAAAACTTTGTTCTGGGTCTGGACATCATTATGAATACAGTAGTCTCCTCCTCAAGGTTAAACTGATATTCATAAGACAATTACGGGTTGTAGTAGAAATATTAATTAATCTCTTGCTACTGTGAGTTAAGTACAACATCATTCATTAAATCTTAAAAAACTTGTATAATACTGCCTTTCAAGTTTCTGTTTATAAATGTATAATTATTCATACAAAATATTGATGGTGTAATATTATTAAAAGAAAAATAGCTCAAACTTAATGGCACATTCATAGTATAATGTCAGATTTGAAGTTAGGAAACAGACCATTCAGCCCAACTGGTTAGTTCCAGTGCTGATGTTCCATACCTTAACCCTTTTCAACTCCCACTAGCAAATTGCCCTTTAATTCCTTATTCCCATGTGTATTTGTCTAGCTTCCCTTTAACATAACTGGCATTTACTTCAACGGCTCTCCTTATGGCAGTGAGTTTCACATTCTCACTTCACACTCAATAAACAATTTCCACGAGAATTCCTTACCAGCTTTATTAACAAATACCTCATATCTAGCTGGGAGGTATCAAGCCAGACAGTGGGAAAAGAAATAACATAACATTTCAAGAGACAGGGCAAAAGCTTACCCAAGAAGATCAGCATGAGAAAACTATGTTGGTTTATTTATTAAATGAATATATGATTGTAATAAATACAAGCAATGGATTATAATTTGAACTGTATAATCAACTCTTGCATTTGACTGCCTAAAATGCATCATCTCATACTTCTCCAGTTTAAACTTCATCTGCCATTTCTCTGCTCAGCTGGACAACTGATTTATATCCTGCTTTGATTACCAGCCCCAGTATCCTCAACTTCACCAGCTTTTGTGTTTTCTGCAAAATTACTAATCAGGCCACCTAAATTTTCATCCAAATCGTTTATGTAAATTACAAATAACAGTTGTCCCAGCACTGATCCTTACAGAACACCACTGGTGACAGACCTCCAATCAGAAAAAACACATGTCCACAAGTAGTCTCTGTCTTTTATGACCAAGTCAAACCTGTATCCACCTTATCAATTCACCATGGATCTTGTGTGACTTAATCTTCTGAAGCAGCCTACCTTGCCAAATGCTTTAATAATGTCCATGTAGATAACATCCACTGCCTTACCCTCAATAATCATCTTTGTTACTTGCTCAAAAAGCTCAATCAAATTTGTCAGACAAGAGCTCCTGTCCTGGCACAAAGCCACGCTGACTATCCATAATGAGTCCATTCTCTTCCAAATGTGAGAAAATAAGAATCTTCTCCAATAATTTTCTTACTACTGATGTACGGCTCACTAGACTACAATTTCTTGGATTATCTTGTGTTGCCCTTCTTAAACAAAGGAACATCATTGTCTATTCTTCAGCTTCTGATACTTCATCAGTCACTAAACAGCATACAAAAATCTCTGTCAAGACCCCAGCAAGCTCCTCCCTTGCATCCCTCAGCATCCTGGGATAGATCCCATCAAGCCCTGGGGAAGTACCTACTTAATGTTTTTCAAGACACACAATACCTGTTTATCTCCTATTTTATCCTGTTTATTTTTGCAGCCCACATTTTTAGAAAACTGTATTGTAAACAAAGTCATTAATTAATCATATGGCATATATTAACTATTTGTCTCTTTTGTTAATTCAGGGTATCAGATTACAGCAGGAAAATGAAAAATGTAAGTGTCTTAAATGAGCACTTTTATGGATGACTTTTATGAAAATTGAGAAAAACAGCCTGCTTGATTTAGTGCAACAAATCTATTTCAAGGTGATTGCAACTATGACGTTGCACTGATATATCCCTTATGTTCTATACATGGGTATGTTAAAAATCTGGGATGGTGGGTACAATATTTTACTTTATGCCTACTTAGTTCTAGCTGATGAATATCTAGGTAGAGACATTGGTCTGGATCCTGCTGGTGTGGGCAAGCTAGTGGGTGGCAGGGAGAACTGTGCTGCAGGCTGTGTGTCAGACACCTGGCAATGGGGAAATTGGAAGAGATCAAGTCAACAGCAGGAAGGTAACAAAACGGGAGACTTGCCTATTTTCAGTGAGAAGCTCATTGATAGGTTTCTCATCCCATCTTCTTGTAATTTAAATACAAATGTAATGTAAATCAAAATGAATTAATCCTGTGTCACTAATTTAGTGAAATTCACATGCTTTCTTTTACAATCCGCCCAGTGAAAGCTGGTGACTTGCATATGTCATCCTGTGACAGTCCTGCTGGGGATAGAGTCACCTGGTACTGGAAAAACGTACTGAGCTGGAAATTTAGTACTCAGAAGTGCTGACTTCACAACTTAAGGACTGGGCATAATGAAGCCACTCCTTAAAGTTGTATCTTCAAACTGAGTCTGTACCAGAAGCACACCTGGGAGGCTGCCTGTGAGGAGAGGGATGGCTAGGGGCAGCATGGGAGTCATCCAGTACTCGACGATGAAGGAGGACAAAGATGTACCAGCTGGACTGTAACATCTCAGTCCTCACTTCACAGCATCACAGAGTAGTTACAGTACAGAAGGAGGTCATTCAGCCTGTCCTGTCCAAATCAGCTCTCTGAATATTTTGACTTATTGCCAATCTCCTGTCTTTTCTCAGTAACCCTAGATATAGTTGCTATGTAAATGATTAGTGATTGATTGCTATATTAATCATCCAATAGCCTCTTGAATGCTTCAGTTCATTTCCACTCTATCCCCTAACCGTTGGCTGTGTGAAAGTTCTTTTTCTCACCTCACATTTACTTGTTTAGCAAAATATTTTAAACCTGTAGCCCTAGTTCACAATCCTGTTAAGAGTGGGAACAGTTTCTCTACTTAATCCTGTCCTGTAATGATACTGAAACCTTCTATCAAATTTCACCTTAACCTTCTCCTGCCCAAGGACAACAGTCCAATTCTTTTCAATCTATCGTCAGAGTTTCTCATTCTGGGACCATTCTTGTAAACTTCTTCTGCATCTTCTCCAAAACAGTCACAACTTTCCTAAAATGTTGTATCCAGAATTGTGCACAACATTTCAGCTAAAGTCTAACCATTATCTTATATAACCTCTTAGATCTTGTACTCTATACTCCTATTATAGAGTCACAGAGATATACAGCACGGAAACAGACACTTCCATTCTCCTCATCCATGTCAACCAGATATCCTCAATTAACCTCATCCCATTTGCCAATTTACCAGCCTTTGGCCCATATCTCTCTAAACCCTTCCTATTCATATATCCATCCGGATGCCTTTTAAATGCTGTAATTGTACCAACCTCCACCACTTCCTCTGGCAGCTCATTCCATACACGTACCACCCTCTGCATGAAAATGTTGCACCTTAGGTCCCTTTTCAAATCTTGCCCCTCTCACCTTAAACCTATGCCTTCCAGTTCTGGACTTCTCTACCCCAGGGAAAAGACCTTGTCTATTTACCCTATTTATGCCCTCATGATGTTATAAACCTCTATAAGATCACCCTTCAGCCTTCAACTCTCCTGGGCAAATAGTCCCAGTATATTCAGCCTCTCCATATAGCTCAAACCCTCCAACCCCTCCAAATCTTTCTGAACCCTTTCAAGTTTCACACATCAATCCTATAGCAGGAAAACCAGAATTGCACACAGTATTCCAATAGTGGCCTAACCAATGTTCCGTACAGCTGCAACATGACCTCCCAACTCCTATACTCTGACCAATAAAAGCAAGCATACCAAACGCCGCCCTCTATATCCTGTCTACCCGCGACTCCATTTCCGAGGAACTATGAACCTGCACTGTCTTTGTTCAGCAGCAGTCCCCAGGACCTTACCATTAAGTGTATAAGTCCTGCCATCATTTGCCTTTCCAAAATACAGCACTTACAGTTATCTAAATTAAACTCCATTTGCCACCCCTTGGCCCATCTGGTCAAGATCCCATTGTACTGGGAGATAATCTTCTTTGCTGTCCACGACATCTCCAATTTTGGTGTCATCATAATGAATCCTAGAATACAGTGGTAGTACCTTGCTACCAATCCTGCCATCGTTAATGCCTCATGCGTTTTGCATCCAGGTGTCTTTGTTCCTGCATAACCTTTTGAATAGCACACTTTGTTTTGCAGTTGTTTCTCCACGTTCTTTGTCCCAAAATGTATCACCTCAAATTGAACCACTGATGCCAATGAGTGATCTTGTATGCTCTTGGAGGATCTTCTTCCTGGAATTGGAATGTCTCCTTGTGCAGGAGCAAGAGAAATTCAGATGCAAAGCAATCAGATATGCATAATGCTATTCAAACTCTAACAGATGGCGAGTTGGTCTTTAAATATGGCTTCCTGATAGAAAAATCTGTAACCACCCACCACCTCACCCCAATACCATTTAAGGTTCAGTCCTCTCTTATGCTCAGCTGGACACTCCACGGGTCCAGTAACCTTCAGACCTGGATCAAACAAGCTGTACCTGGCACTACCACCACCAGACCTGATTTTACCCCAATTCAACACTTACCTAACCCCGACCATCCAGCTGGTGAAATAGTGAAATCAGGAAGAGTGTGATGCTTGACACTGCTTCCTCCTGGCTGTGTGCGTGCAGTGGCACTGTGCCAGTTCTGTTTTGTACAGACACCAATGATGGTTGAGCAGTGATAAGTCAAAGCCCTCTTCTTGCAGGGATACCAGGATACATGGCCTGGGATGTGGGCCATCTAGTTAAACTCCAGGTCAGTCCCAGAAAATCCTGGATGGTGGTTCACCTTGCAAAACAGCCCACTTGATTGGTAACCTGTCCACTAAAACATCCATTGGCATAGTGGGTCCCATCTACAGTAAGCGCTTCAGAAAGTCACTCAGCCTCCTTAGTTAGCAACTTGCTAGCCCTAGACCACTATCAGCTAGAAGCATAAGGCCAGCAGATGTGTGGTAACCCCACGATTTGCAAGTTCCCCAACAAGCCACACAGCAATGAGACTTGGAACTATATTGCCATCCCTTCACTGTCACTAGGTCAGAATCCTGCAGCTCCTTTCACAGCAGCACTGTGGGTGTCGGTACCCTCCATGGATTGCAGTGCTTTAAGAAGAGCAGCCTTCTCAAAGGCAACTAGGGATCAGCAACAAATGCTGTCGCTGCCATCACGGACCATATCCCATGAAAGAATGAGAACACACGTATCTGATTAAAAAAAATGTGCCTAAATGATCATGACCATAGATTCATTGCTTGGCAGGAGTCCTGGGTTCCTAAAGGTTCCCGGAGCCAGTTTGCTGATAGCTGCCAGCAGCTCTGCTCCACCTACCCCTCCCCGCACCCCCCATCACTACCACCACCCTCATTAAATTCTGTCTTATATGTCTTTGAAAATACTCTTTGTTTGGCAATAACTATTTTTAGAAATACAGTTTTTTTTTGCAATGAGGGCATAACATTGATCTTGGCAGGATTCTGCATCATAATTCACTAACATGTCTATATCCCTCAGGTTTTGATCACTATATATTGGTTGGGAAAAACAGCAAACAGCTGCACATCCTACAGTGGGCCGACCCTGAACCTGAAAGAATTTGAAGGATTGTTATCTCAGATCCAAAAGGTAGTACATTTTCAATTTCATTTGCCAATATTGTTGCAATTAGTGTGCAGGACCATCAACTTTAACTCCCCTCCCCCACCCATGCTCATTTTGCTTGTGTTATTATTAAGCACCAATTTTTCAAAACTCAACCTTGTATTTTGTTAATATTAAGCAGGAACTGAAAGTTTGCTTATAGATTATGCTTAATGATATTATTGTACCATAGCTTGCTTGATGGATTCATCATAAATTAATCTCAATCATTACAAATTTAACTGAAACATTATATTAGCGCAGTAGAGTCTATAAGAGTATATCAGGTAATTATTTTTTACCATAATGTGATAAATAGCTCCAGTGATATCACATTTTTAATTCCATAATTTTTATGTTTTTTTGACAGAAGCTTTCCCGAGAACTGGTGAGAGAGGGAAAGCTGTTTCACCCTCAACACTGAATAACTGAATTTGTTAATAACTGCTTTCATTCACTGTTTTTAAAATAGGCCAAGTGTGAGACATTAAGAATATTTTGTACCTTTAGAAAGATGTCATTTCATCACTTGCTGTACTCACTCCCTGCATTCATCATCCACTCTCAACATTCTTAATCTAAGCATTAAAATCAATTGGTAAGGTAGAAAATGACTAATAAAATGTAAAAAGGACTAGATCATTGAACCACGTGATAAGAGTACTGAAGTGAACAAGAACACCACTGTATTCCAATCGTGTGCTGTTGCTGAATTTCTTGTTAGCATGGTACTGGTGTTAATTCTGTGGTAAGGTATCAGACGTAACTTTTATTTCAGTTCTGGAAAATATCACTATTAAGTTGTCACAATTAATGGAGACTTTTGAAAAGTGTGATTGAAATCTCTTGAGCCTGCAAATGTTGATCAATTCTTTGCTGTAGCAATTAACGTTAAAGTAATTTTTAATTGGGACAAGGCGCTGGGCTGAGTGTAACGTAGGATGGCTGCCATTGACCTTTCCTTGGGCTAGAGTTTCAGTGTTTAGTATGGGCTTCTTGCCTTGGAAAGAATTTATAATCAGTGGCTCTGAAAGGCAGCGATTGTTCTCACTGTTCCAACCATGCAGGTCAGATGCAACTGCGTTCATAGCCTTCAAAGCCAATAGCTGGCAAGCAGCAGAGCACTGGAGCAAGTTTTTTTTAAGGGCAGAGGAAAAGCTTTTGCATATTTTCATTGCTGATTACCTCTAAAAGCTACTTCTCCTTAATCCAGGAATTTCACTTGTCAGGAAAATTGAGAACAGACTTTGTCACACTGCAATTCGCAAGTTGTCACTCTGCTCTGGGAATGGTCAGGTGTACGATCCTGTACCTGGGGAAATGAACAAAATCGATTATCCCCATTTGGAGAACTATTTGAAAATGAAAGGATATTTTATTAGGAGAATGTCAAAGTTGGAAAATGCACAGCTAGACCAAACACAGCCAGTGTAATCTTTATTTTATCTACTTCTCTGGACCATAATACACAAGTGGAATATGGTGTTTGAGATGCTGATTTTGTTTTCTTGTTTTAACTCTTCAAGACTGGGGTAAGTAACTTATTAAAAAATCTACCTTAATGTGATATTACATGTTCTGCCTGTTACCAGGAGATGGATGATACAGACAGTCCAAAAAGAAGCATTCGTGACAGTGGCTACATTGACAGCTGGGACTCTGAACGCAGCGACTCCCTGTCACCTCCCAGACATACCAGAGATGATTCCTTTGATAGTCTGGATTCATTTGGATCACGATCACAACAGACACCATCCCCAGAGGTGCTACTTAGAGGAAGTAGTGATGGTAGGTCGTGATAATGTCCCAGGTATCAGCTGTGTGCAAATTCAGCAGCTGTAGTAAATTTGGGACTGTTTACAGCTACTAATGCACTGCATAAATCTGTCAAGATGTGTAGTTACATAAAAGTATAGATCACCACACTATTTCAGGGTGACATGGAGCCAGCACAGCTTGGCTATATAAGCGTTCCCTGTATTGCTCTGTGGACACAGATAATGTTGTCTTGCACTTGGAAACCTGTACGTATGAATGGAGATCTGTTCAGTGCCATTAAGATGCTGTTTAAGTAGCAGACTGATGCCTTGATTAATATCACAGATTTTACACATTATTTACATTGGGCTTCAGTTATTTGGAAACAATGACACTGAAGTAGTATATGATAATTTCCTGGAGGTACCTTTGTACTGCTTTGTTAAACAGTATTTGGACAAGTTGGTACAAGTTACAGTATGAGCATGTGCTGTTACGAAGCTAAACTGCTTTACATTGGTGTATGCTGAAGGATCATTGATTTATTTGATGTGATATGCATGCAAACCTTATCTATGAAAGGTGATATTTCTCAATAACTATATCTGGCTGAATTGCTAGAGACAAAAACTTGCTGCATGAATTGTCTTGCTGTTTTTAATACTCTTACCCAATTATAATGGTTTTTGTGCTTTTCAAAAGCATTTTAAGTTCAGTAAAAGTCACAGACTAAAAAGGAGAAAACACTCACATCAGAAATCATCAGAATACAGTGTGGAAGCAGACCATTTGGCCCATCAAATCCTCTAAAGAGCAACCTAGCCAGATCCACGCCCTATCCTACCCTGTAACTGTGCATTTTCCATGGCTAATCCACCTAGCCTGCATGTCTTTGGACTGTGGGAGGAAACTGATGCAGACACAGGGAGAATGTGCAAACTGTGCACAGCCTGGGGCTGGAATTGAACCCCGGTTCCTGCTGGTGGGAGGAGTGATTATGCCACCCAGGAGTAGTAAGACTTTTTAAAGCAGAAACGTAATTACAAAGTATATAAAACTAACCAAATGTAATTTAAGAAAGCATACATTTAAAATGATTGAATTGGGAAATGGAGTATATTACAGCCATGCCCTGGATAGTATTTCTGGAGATGTGTGAATAAGGAGATGGCAGTGGGAAGTTTCACTTTCAACTAACAAAGAAAACAGCCCTCTCTGTGAAGCAGTTGGCAGAATTTGAATAGCAGTAGAAACATGCACCTTGAAATATACTTAGCTATGACTTAGTATTAATAACTCGTATTCTCATTCACAACAATTCCTTATCACCAACGTACTGATTGTCTGAGTAAAGGTTTTATGCAGAGCTTACTGTTCTGTACAGAGATTTAAAATATGTCTGTAAGACAGACTTCCTATAGTGAACCCAAGACATCCTTGCCATTTAACCAATATCTACCCAACAAGAGGGGAACAAAAAGTTCAAATGTGGAAGATACCTGTGACTGTTACATAAAAGTATAGATCACCACACTATTTCAGGGTGACATGGATCCAGCACAGCTTGGCTATATAAGCGTTCCCTGTATTGCTCTGTGGACACAGATAATGTTGTCTTGCACTTGGAAACCTGTACGTATGAATGGAGATTTGTTCAGTGCCATCAAGATGCTGTTTAAGTAGCAGACTGATGCCTTAATTAATATTACAGATTTTACACATTATTTACATTGGGCTTCAGTTATTTGGAAATAATGACACTGAAGGAGTTGACGAGGGCTATTGTATAAACTAGCATTTTGCATAAGGGCCAAGTTCAGGCATTCTGCGTTGTGCTACACTGTGAGGGATCAGAGGATTCTTCTTCATTTGAACTCTTTCAGTCACTGTATGGAAGCTGGGATTATCTTGCTTCCTGATATCATTCCTTTGCCACTTGCTCCTATATGGCAGGATAAAGCAAACAGAACAGTCCTGGTTCCATATTTCCCAATGTGTGAAGAGTTAGGATCTGGATGGAGGCTCATGACTGTATGAATCGTGACGTCTGACAGGCTGCAAGTGAAAAGGAGACAAATAACGTTTAGGTTAGCAGCATTCTGGAAATTCATGTGCACATTGCTGAAAGATGTTGTGTCATTTTCTGACTCCATCCTTTTGCATACTCTGAAAGGTCGTGGCAGTGACTCTGAAACAGATGTAACACAGAAGGCACCTGACATGAAACGAGACGACATGTCTGTAAGACGGACTTCCTATAGTGAACCCAAGTCATCCGTGCCATTTAACCAATATCTACCCAACAAGAGCAATCATACGGCCTATATGCCAGCACCTCTTCGGAAAAAACGGGCAGAGCGAGGGGAAAATTATCGAAAGAGCTGGAGTAACACTACTTCACCTGTAGCAGCAGAGCGACCATTCAGGTAAGTGTTGTCATTCAGTCATGTGTTGTGAATTACTGGTGCTAAACAAGATTCATAAGTGAGTACACATGACAATAAAATCTGAGTCTAATTCTAGTCACTTGTGGAGCAATTACAATGTGATTCAATTATACATCTAGACGTTTTGACATGATTGTAAATGGTTTTGTTGTTCATTTGATGGTCTTATTAAAGTGGACAGTGTGTTTAGTCCTAGCAATGACAATTGCTACCTCTTAGTACCCAATAGACAATATCTTACATTTTTGTTTAATGAAAGTGGACTTATTGCCGTTGAATCCTGATACAAATTCATCCTTCATTTGAAATGCAATACAGGAACCAAGTGATTGTATTTGGAAATAGTTCAGCAATGATCAAATTAACAGATTTCTGAATGGGTGTTATACTAAAAGATTTGGTTATATTCTGTAATCCCAGTTTGTGAGAAAAAAACATGCTGAATGTAAAGATATTTGTCATCAAGGAGTTAGGTGTAATAGTCTCAGCAATATTTTGTCACAGCCGAGTCTGCAACTTCAAACTTCTCAATCCAATTACCATTGTAGAACATTGTAAAAATACTGCTGTGAAAAAGTCATAGTTAAGTTTCACTTAGCTGCTACCTTCACAGCTTATTGCTAAGGTAGTAACTCAGAATGCCTAAAGAGAACTCTTTGAGGTTTTTTCCACTGTCTATGATTGTTGTTAAATGAGATTCTAATGAAGAATATAAATGGTGTGTGCTAACAATGTAAATTGGGTGTTGGTATAAGATCTACAACTTTTTTTGTCTTAATATGTATATATAACTCATTAGTCATAGTCACCCAGAGACTATAGAGGAAGAGCAAAATGAGGAATCCTATCAAGATGAAGAGTTTAGCCAGCTGTCATCTACATTTTCTGAGGTTCAAGGAATTGATCATTCCAAGGCAACAGTGAAATGTGAATCATCTCTTCCTGGGGATGCTGATAGTCTTAAGAAGCATTCACAAATTTGTGTGGCTGAAGACTCAGGACACAGAGTGCCCAGAGAAGATACAAAATGGGAGAGGAAAGATGAAGAAGAAATCAAGAAGTTGAAGAGAATTCAGAAAGCTGGTATCACAGTCATGCCAGCATCTAAGCGATACTGCAGGTCAGAAACATTGTGTGGAGTTCTCAGAGGTGAAGTAAAGGCATGACATTCTGTGATGAGGCACAATGTGTTTGAGCTTTATTAGGTTTTATCATACCATGGTATTCTGTAATATTTCTGTAAATTAGGACAATCTTTAAATGTGAGAGAAATTGTGATCAGTGAAAATATTTAAGCATAAACAGATCACATTTCAATTAAATTTGAAGTCAGTTACATAAAATGCTCTTAAAATGGAAAAAATCATCCTTTCGATTTTGGTTTTTTATGATGGTTTTAATGATTTTGAATGATTGATTTTGACATGGTATGGTAGGAATAACTGATGACGCTGGGGAATGTATAACCTAAGTGTGCTTGCTTGATGCTCATTTTGGCTTTGACTTTTTAACTGTTACTGGAAACACATCAAGCAAAGTTTTCTTTGATAATCTAGAAAAGTTCTCAGTCAATAACTCTTGTGCTGTGTTTGAATATTTAAGTCACAATAGATATGTACTACAGATGTTGCTATTTATCAATACAGCCAAGCTGGGTTATTCATTTCAGCATGACATCACTGTGCAACTAACAGTTTGATACCAATTTTGGAAATATTTTGTAGGTGTAGTGCTTATGCCTTAATACTGGTTTATATTGCTAACAACAATGAGCAAGTATGCTTTGAACGTGATAGAGATGGTTTTAGAAACTTGCACTCCCAGCACAAAACCTTACCACCAAATGCATATTGGAAATGTTAATGAATTGAATATCACGAGGAATGCACTCCCAAATTCTCAAAGTTCTTTTTCAGCAGACAAGTGTAGAGATGCACACTGTAAAATTGACTTTAATATAATTAAACATGCTGAAAAATAGAGGCAAATGAGGTGGACTGATGTGTGCTACATGCAAAATGTGCAACATTTCCCTGGGTGAAAAAGTTGGAAAATATCCTGTACAGTAACACGTAGTAAGAAACTGTAATTATTTCATCGTGGAAGTGTCAATATGGACAGGCATATTCTCATAGTCTTATTCAATTCTTTAGGATTTAACTTTGCCAATAACACATCTCAGTATTAGGTGACAAATCATCAGTAACTGAATCATGCGGTGTGCACCACAGTAATATTGGACTTTACTTCATAGCTAGCTACAAAAAAACAACTTCTGTTGAGATTATAATCCAGTATGGCCAGGGATCAAGCTTTAGAACATGTTATAGAGTCATACAGCATGGAAACAGACCCTTTGGTCCAACCCGTCCATGCCGACCAGATATCCCAACCCAATCTAGTCCCACCTGCCAGCACCCGGCCCATATCCCTCCAAACCCTTCCTATTCATATACCCATCCAAATGCCTCTTAAATGTTGCAATTGTACCAGCCTCCACCACATCCTCTGGCAGCTCATTCCATACACGTACCACCCTCTGCGTGAAAAAGTTGCCCCTTATGTCTCTTTTACATCTTTCCCCTCTCACCCTAAACCTATGCCCTCTAGTTCTGGACTCCCCGACCCCAGGGAAAAGACTTTGTCCATTTATCTTATCGATGCTCCTCATGATTTTATAAACCTCTATAAGGTCATCCCTCAGCCTCCGACGTTCCAGGGAAAACAGCCCCAGCCTGTTCAGCCTATCCCTGTAGCTCAGATCCTCCAACCCTGGCAACATCGTTGTAAGTCTTTTCTGAACCATTTCAAGTTTCACAACATCTTTCCAATAGGAAGGAGACCAGAATTGCACGCAATATTCCAACAGTGTCCTAACCAATGTCCTGTACAGCCGCAACATGACCTCCTGTACTCAATACTCTCCCCAATAAAGGAAAGCATACCAAATGCCTTCTTCACTATCCTATCTACCAACGACTCCACTTTCAAGGAGCTATGAACCTGTACTCCAAGGCCTCTTTGTTCAGCAACACTCCCTAGGTCCTTACCATTAAGTGTATAAGTCCTGCTAAGATTTGTTTTCCCAAAATGCAGCACCTCGCATTTATCTGAATTAAACTCCATCTGTCACTTCTCAGCCCATTGGCCCATCTGGTCCGGGTCCTGTTGTAATCTGAGGTAACTCTCTTCGTGTTCTCTAATATTCCTTGCTGTCTGTTATTCTCTAGTTAATTATATCTGCAAGTTAGCCACAGCTTTCTTAGAACAAAATATCAGAGTTCCACATTTTTCCCATCAGGAAATTAGATCATGCTGAACCAGTGTTTACGAGAGTAAAATGGGCAACTAAAGGTCCAAAATGGCTGTTGGTTATGAGGTTGGGCTGATCGAATTAATACTTGTATTAGGGTCCAAATATTGTTGAAGGACTCTTTTACGAACCCAGTGCATGATTCGCTGTGTGATGTAATTGCCATTAATAATCAGCATGGACCCTATAGCAGCTTCCTTTAGAAGGCCCATCTATTCCACATTCATTGCTTATTGGTTTGTCCTCTTGAGATGCTGTTTAAGCATGTTGTTGGCTATTTTCTTGATTCTTCGAGCTAATAGTGGTTTCTAATGATAACTTGGTGCGTGTGTTGGAACTGTTTGTTTTGTGGAATGCGGTTCCCTTGCAGTCATGGGTGGTCTGATAGTTTTACCGTTGGAGTGGAGGAGGTGAGGAGATGAGCCTTGGAATGCTCACTGCTGACAGCAGAGGCTCCATCATCATTGATGCCATTGTCTTCCTGGGAGCTGACCTTTGGTGGATAGAATGGTCTCTGTGCTCTGTGCAAAGCTCATTACCAATCGGATTTAGACCCTTTAGTGCTCTGGTTTATGTGAGTGTGCTTGCTGGGAGGTAGTCCAGTGCAATTCCTGATGTATTACTCTCATTTGAGATCTACATTTGAGACTTCTGCAAAAGGGCTTTAATGTGATCTTGCTCTCCAGTGAACTGGCAGCTTTGGTAATCAACCCTGGCTTTTGCACACCAAAACACAATGTGATGATTCCTCATTTAGCTTATCCTCTAAAGCAGGCATGTGTGTGTGCTTTAAAGCTAGCCTGCTTTTCTGGGACAAGTCCATGGGTGAAAGTAGCTGCATTTTGTCATCAAGTGCATAGCATTAAACAGAAAGAGGCAAGGAAAAACAGGTTAAGATGTAAAGAAAGCCTGAATGTGCCTCCTCCAATATTGCCACATGCAATGGCCATGGCACTCTTCTTGCCCAGAAAAGCCAACATGACAACCTTCACATGGAAGAAGTACATACAGGGAGACCAATCCTCTTCCAGTTGCTTCTGCATCTTACTCAGGTTCTGTGCATCCTTCCGAGAAAAATGACTGCCAACTGGATTTGCTTGATATTGTTCATGGGCATGTAGCATTATCCAATGGGAGAGATATTTAATGCATTCCATCAGGATAATAGATGGAGTAACACAGGTTCTGTATGCAGGACGGTTGCAGTCATGGTGTAAGTAGAAGACATAGAATGTGTTAGTGTAAGGTAAAGGAGATAAAGTGAAGACTGACACAGTGATTGTAGGAAAGTAAAAAGAAATAAAGGGATTACTGTGAATAATCATATCTGGAGGACTGTGAACGCTTTTAGTCTGTTGAGGGCAGTACGGTGGCTCGGTGGTTAGCACTGCTGCCTCACAGCACCAGGTTCACTTTCAGCCTCAGGCAACTGTCTGTGTGGAGTTTGCACATTCTCACCGCGTCTGCGTGGGTTTCCTCTGGGTGCTCCGGTTTCCTCCCACAGTCCAAAGATGAATTGACCATGCTATATTATCCATAGTGTTAGGTGCATTAGTCATAGGGAAAATGGATCTGGGTGGGTTACTCTTCGGAGGGTCAGTGTGGACTGGTTTGGCCGAAGGGCCTGTTTCTGCACTGTAGGGCATCTAATCCTTATTTAATGAGGAAAGTATGTACATTTAATGCAGTACAGGGAAGGTTCACTAGATTGGTTCTTGGGAAGAATAGTTTGTTACACGAAGACAGCTTGAGCACCTTGAGCCTTTGGAGATGAGAACCTGGTAATATGTCGAGCTTCTTCATGAATTTTAATAGTACAGATACATCCAACTGCTCTGCCTTTTCTTTGAGATCACAGATACACAAGTCTCATTGCCTTCTCAGCTGTACACCTCAATAGTTCTTTTCTGCATGGAACGTGTTTTTGCCTTTCTCTATTTTCTTCTGTAACTAACTATAACTACAAACTGCTTTCTGTGATCTATTGAACAAGACCCACCTTCGTTCCTAGGAATGAAGCTAGTATTTTGGAAATGTAGCAATCAGCAGTGGGACTCAAATGTAACAGCCCTTGGAGTTGTTTAGAATCAATGAGCTTTACAGCACCGAAAGAGACCCTTTAGCCCAATGTGTCCATTGCTGGTCATCATGCACCTATTTGCTCTACTCCCGGTTTTCCATCACTTGGCCAATTGCCTGGTATGGTATAGCACTTCAATCTTTCCTCAAAATTGTCTTAATGTTATGAAGATTCCTGCCTCTAAAACCCTCTCAGGTAGTTGGATCCTGAGACCTCCACCCTCTTGGAGAAAAACAATTCTTCAAATTTCCTCTAAATCTCCTGCACCTTAATTTAAATCAATGCTACCTAGTTATTGATCCTCTACTAAGGGCAAATGTTTCTTCTTATGCCCCTCCCCTCAACTTTCTCCGCACTAAAGAAAGAGAAACACTCAGTCAATTTAGTCTCACTTCAAGGCTGAAATACTTCATCCTGTCTAACATCCTGGTAAATCCACTTTACATCCTCTCCCATGCATTCACATCCTTCCTATTGTGTGATGACTGGAACTACACACAGTACTGTAGCTGTGGCCTAACTAATGTTTTATACAGCTCCATCATAACTTGCCTGTTCTTGTATTCACTGCCTTATCTAATAAAGCCAAGTATCCCATATGCCTTCTTAAACCACCTACCCTACCTGTCCTGGTGCCATCAAGGATGGGAGGCACACCGAGGTCCCTCTGGTTTTCTGTACTTCCTAGGGTCCTCTTAATTATCATTTACTCCTGCTTGGTAGCCCTCCCAAAATGCACCACCTCGTACTTTTCAAGATTAAATTCCATTTGCCACTGTTCTGCCCATCTGACCAGCCCAGCCATGTTGTCCTGCAGTCTAAGGCTTTCCTCAATATTTCCCACACTGCCAATTTTTGTGTGAACTTGCTGATCATATCTCCTTCCTTCAAGATCAAGGAACCCAGCAGTGAACTCTGTACATTTTTTATTCCTGATGAAGGGCTTTTGCCCGAAACGTTGATTTCGCTGCTCGTTGGATGCTGCCTGAACTGCTGTGCTCTTCCAGCACCACTAATCCAGTATTTGATTTTCAGCATCTGCAGTCATTGTTTTTACTATGCCACTGGACACAGGCCTCCAGTCACAGTAACATTCTCCAACCTTCATCCTCAGCTTCCTGCCACTAAGCCGATTTTGGATCGAATTTGCCAAATTTTCCTGGATTCCTGGATTCTCCCACACGAAAGTTTGTCAAAAGCCTTGCTGAAGTTCATGTAGATTATATTAAGTGCACTAGTCTCGTCTACACACCTAGTCACATTCTCAAAAATACAATCAAATTTGATTTATTTTACTTTCTCTTCCGAACTCATACAGGAATGCAAATTTATATCCCCCTCAATCCCCCGCCAAGATTCTATATCCCAGAGCTAACAACCCTACTGTTCCCTCAACCATGACTGTGTGGTAGCAATTATATAATATTTCAATATGCACTTTCCACTTTTTCCTTAAATGCTACAGCTTACATCCAGTGCTGGCTCTGACAACACAAGTGAAGCATACCCAAAAAAAAAATCACGTGACATTTTTAATCACTGCATCAATTCCTACCAAGAGCCTTCTTTTGTTTAGGTATGAGCTGTACAGTAAATGATGCAGTGTTCTAATAAATTTGAGATTAACATTTTTCAAGATGAGCCATCACATACAATTTAGCGGAAAATTGTGGATGCAAAATTGAAATCAAGACGTGAGAAAACACAAGTTATTAACTTTCGTGTTTCATCTAACCCTTTCCCTTGGTGCGAAAGCGCCATCAATGCTTTAAATTTTTTGAATATTGTTCGCTTAGTGCCATTGTGGAATAAAATAGCATGTACATGAAATGGAACTCAAATTATAAAGGACTGTGTGAAAACATGCATGAAGAAGAATCCATCTGAGTAAAAATTAAAACACTGACAGTTGCTTTTTAAGCACTAGAATAGAGAGGCTTTTCAGCTAACAGCACTTGCCTTTGCCCTTGCCCTGCTGAAAAAATGCTATTCTTTCTATTGGATGACAAATATTTACAAGTTTTGCCCCTTTATGGTAGACAAAAGCGGCAAGATGAAAGCTGTGGGCAAACCACTCCAGATATCATCCTCCGCAGGGAGAATGCATTTTTGACAAGCTATCAGGACAATGAGTCAGACTCCGAGGAGGAAGAACAAAAAGTTCCAGATATTGAGAAAGACGACCTCGCATTGAGAAAAGCACAGATGCATCAGTGCAAGTCCAAAGTTGTGGTCAATCAATTCTTACCTGGACCATGCACAAAAAAGGATAGGGAGCGCTGGAAGAGTATTAAACAATCTGCATATGAAGCTGTCAGAGCTTCACAAAGTAAAGAGCAGAAAATGGACAGGTGTGCATTATATTAGGTACAAATTGGTGTCTTTCTGTCCATGTAGCTGCCTTATTATTCTCTATCCCTCCCTAAAACCTTTCTGGTCACAGCCTAATGATGCTGTGTCAAGATGGACCAAGCTTCCTGTTCAGACCATTGAATGGTCAGTGAATGTGCTGTGTGGCTGCTGGAAATCTATATCAGTTAAAATGTAGCCTATAATTTTAAAAATTTCAACAGCGAACTGAACAGATATTTAGCAGAGAAAGCAATGGAGTTGTTGGGAAAATAGTGGAATGTGCAAGCTTTTTTAACTTTGTCACTGCCTAACTGGATCACTGTCATTTTTTTCACAATCTCGTACATCCTATGCTCTTATCAACTCATATCCTGAATACTTCGATATTGATCACCTTGTTAGTGTTCACCCCTTCCTCTTTGTGTTTCTCATCATCTTTTTTTTAAAGTGAGGAAGGCAACATTATTTACTACTGAAAATGTGTTGCTGGAAAAGCACAGCAGGTCAGGCAGCATCCAAGGAACAGGAGAATCGACGTTTCGGGCATGAGCCCTTCTTCAGGAATCATCCCCGAAACGTCATGCCCAAAACGTCGATTCTCCTGCTCCTTGGATGCTGCCTGACCTGCTGTGCTTTTCCAGCAACACATTTTCAGCTCTGATCTCCAGCATCTGCAGTCCTCACTTTCTCCTCCAGCATTATTTACTAGATTGATGCACTCACTAGGTATAGTCACAAGCTGTTTCTAGTTTCACTTCTCTTTTGGGAATTTGCTGCTATTTTGTAACCCATTGGAACGGAAAGAAAATTTCAGAGTAAAATAGGGAACCTGTTCTGAACAATCTGCTAAGATAAGCAGGAATTCAGTAGTGTGGCTATACTCCTGCCCAATTGGTTGAATGATCAATTCATGCTCGTGGGTAGTTCTCCAATGGGAGGTGAATTTTAATTTGAGTCATAACAGAGGGAAGGCTTCTGAGTGGGATGCCTACCCAGCAACCCACAGGCAATTGTAAATATTTTGTGGGTCTAGGAGAAGCATTCCCACTAAGCGTTTCCCCCAGCAAAGCTCCCGCCCATGATTAATGCTGTGTAATTCTGCTATTTAAATTAAAACAAATGTAAGACTATGGGAAAAGGTAGATAAATGATACTCATTTGGAGAACTAGTGCAGACATGATGGATGAGTGCCCTCCTTCTGCACTGTAATTCATCTGTGATTTTGAGATTCAGTGCCTTCTCACCAGTTGTTGTAAATGAGTGGAGTGTGTACCATTTAATTGCTCACTTGAAAGTCACATCAGGGAAGCCTTGACAGTAAAAAGGATGGTCATTGCTTTCTCTGCTATTTTTATCTGCTGGGTGTTTTGTGAACAGGGTGGTTAGAAATTGAAAATTATGTATTAGTTTCCTCTTGGTTTATGGAGCAAAACTGTGCATTCAAAATATATTAAACCAATACTCAAAAGGTTTCAACAAGTTATCCTAAACATGTATATGCAATGGAGGAGAAATGCCACTGTTGGGAGTTCATTTGAACTTATGTTTCTCTTCTGAGTATAAGTCATTCAGTGTGTTTCAACCAGAACTTCATTTATTTGCAATTCTCAATTTAAAACTCCATATTGGTTGAGAGTTTTAGTCAGCTGAAATATCCTTTAATTCCACCCTTATGCATAACAGATGCTGGGTAATTAGCATGAGTAGGCCACACAAGTTTACAGTTGTGAATGAATACCCAGCTTTTACATGAGAAAAACACAAGATTTTCATGATGAGGAATATGGTAACCAGAGTAAATAGATTAGTCAGCCCCTCAAATCTGTTCTAATCAATTAGATCATGTATTCACTCTATTTACCTGCCATTGCTCCATGTCCTTTCATATTCTTAGGTAACAAAAGATGATCGATGATAAATTGAAAATTGTTTCATCATCCAAGACCAAGCATCTTACTACATTTTGTGAAAAAATGCTTCCTGATTTCATCCCTGAATGTCATAACTTTAATTCTTAAGATTATGTTCCTTGTTCTGGACTTCTTTTTCCCTGTCAGAAAAAAAAATGTTTTGTTATGTTATTTAATTTCACATATGTTCATGCTGCTGTACAAATTCACATGATTTAATTCTCAAGAATGCACACTGCGATATCTATGCTGCCACCTGTTCCACTGTATTTTACTAATCTATTGCAATCCAGCACATGCCACAAAACTTCTCTTACCCATTTGTTTTTGCTCTTCTGACTTGATATTCTGTGCTTTTTCCTCCTTTGACCTACATACAATTGTTCAGCCAAAGTCATATTCAGGTTACAGAGAGTGAGTTGATTGTCCCACAAAAAGCAAGTGTGCTGCTGGAGTCACAGCAGGAGAATGACGCCAAGGTGGAAGAGCAGCAGAAAGGCCCAGATATAGAGCGCGATGACCTGGCTCGGCGAAAGGCCCTGGGTGGCTTTACTGGTCGGCAAAAGCCTCAAACCTTCAGTCCTTCCTCGATCACATCAGCTGATATGGAAATGTGGCAGAAGCTCCAGCTTTCTACTGACACCAGGTTGTTATCGGCCTTCCCTTCTGTTGTTTCGAATAGAAAACTGCTGTTTCATATTCTCCTTTTTCCTTCAACTAATTTTTTGCCACTGAATAATATGAACTTCCATAAGATTTAAACTATCACTTGGAAGTGTAATAATTGCTTGTGTAAGAACCTCAGTTAATTGCTGAAATTCTTTTTTTAATTTATTAGATTCCCTACAGTGGAAACAGGTCCTTCAGCCCAACCAGTCCACACCAACCCTCCAAAGAGTAACCCACCCAGACCCATTTTCCTCTGACTAATGCATCTAACACTATGGGCAATTTAGCATGGCCAATTCACCTGACCTGCACATCATCGGATGTGCACCCGGAGGAAATCCACGCAGATACGGGGAGAATGTGCAAACTCCACACAGACAGTCGCCTAAGGCTGGAATTGAACCCGGGACCCTGGTGCTGTGAGGCAGCAGTGCTAATCACTAAGCCACCGTGCTGCCCATTAATTTAATGCAGCCAAATTCAGGCCATCATTATGCAATATCAGTGGTATGGTGTTTACATAACTTCTTTCTGGTACATATACTGTCCCTCTAAGAAGCAAATAAAATACAACTTACGTAGCTTGTTATTGTACATCTCATTATATTGTTTGCCCTAAAATATTTTTAATTAGGGGGCCATTCCTGCATTAAAACAAAATCAAAATTGCAAATAATTAAACCAAGTGACCCAGGGGAGACTGCATTGCTATGGGTTAGTATATTGCTCTCTTTAAATCCCAGGCTAAAAGGAGGATGGTGGCAGTATCCTAGGATCAACACCTCAATTCTGGCATACTGGTTGGGATAATAATCTCACCTCTTAGCGTGTTTTTAACAATACCCTGGTGTGATCAGGGTGGCCAAATAAAATGGAGTTAAACCATACTGTCAAGAAAGATTATGGACAGTTTTGCTGTATTAACATTACAATTGTTCAATGCCAAGTATCTCTAATTTGTCCTGTTCTGGAGGCAGTCAGTCATTTTTAGGGTATAGTTCCTTACTTTCCTTCCATTCATGGTGACGTTTTGACATTATTTCTGTCTGCCTTTCGTCCTCATCAAGGACTGTCAGAGAAACTTTATTAACGGTGAACTAAATTGGACATTTTCACCACACTCAGATCTAAGAGTTTTGAATTAAAACTATCCATTGCGTCAGTCTGCAGGCAGATTAAAGATACAATTTCACAACCAGTGAATATAGGAAAAGGACTAGGAGTAGGCCATTCAGCCTGTCAGACCTACCCTACTATTCAAATAAATTATGGGTAATCTGTATCTTAATTCTGTCTACTCAATCTGGGTCTGAAAGCCATGAATATTTGTCTGACAGATATTAGTTGATCTAAGTTTTTGAAATTTTTAATTAACTTAGCCTCAACAGCTTTTGGAAGAGAGCATTCCAGATTTGTATTAACCTTTTTGCATTCAACAGCTTTGGACATTAACCCTTGAATAGCATAGTTCTAATTTTAAAGTAATTCCACTTGTTCTCACTGCCTCCCTGCTCAGAGAGGAACAAATTTTCCCTATTATCCTAACAAGTACTTCAATAATGTTAAGATTCTCAAATTAAGTTTCTACAATTGGGGAAAGTCTGTTGTTTGGTGGATGCTCACCACACTTCCTCTGGTGAAAGGTATGTCAGGTAGATTTGCTGCTACTATCCTCCTCCTAGCCTGGGATCTAAAGGGCCTGACAAGTCTGGCGGCCTGTGACCAGTGGAGTGCCACAAGGATCGGTGCTGGGTGCTCTACGTTTTGTCATTTACATAAATGATTTGGATGCGAGCATAAGAGGTACAGTTAGTAAGTTTGCAGATGGCACCAAAATTGGAGGTGTAGTGGACAGCGAAGAGAGTTACCTCAGATTACAACAGGTTCTTGACTCGATGGGCCAATGGGCTGAGAAGTGGCAGATGGAGTTTAATTCAGATAAATGCGAGGTGCTGCATTTTGGGAAAACAAATCTTAGCAGGACTTATACACTTAATAGTAAGGCCCTAGGGAGTGTTGCTGAACAAAGAGACCTTGGAGTGCAGGTTCATAGCTCTTGAAAGTGGAGTCGCAGGTAGATAGGATAGTGAAGAAGGCGTTTGGTATGCTTTATTTTATTGGTCAGAGTATTGAGTACAGGAGTTGAGAGGTCATGTTGCAACTCTACAGGACATTGGTTAGGCCACTGTTGGAATATTGCATGCAATTCTGGTCTCCTTCCTATCGGAAAAATGTTGTGAAACTTGAAAGGGTTCAAAAAAGATTTACAACGATGTTGCTAGGTTTGGAGGATGTGAGCTACAGGGAGAGGCTGAACAGGCTGGGGCTGTTTTTCCTGGAGTGTCAGAGGCTGAGGGGTGAGGTTTACAAAATTATGAGGGGCATGGATAGAATAAATAGGCAAAGTCTTTTCCCTGGGATTGGGGAGTCCAGAACTAGAGGGAATAGGTTTAGGGTGAGAGGGGAAAGATATAAAAGAGACATAAGGGGCAACGTTTTCACACAGAGGATGGTATGTGTGTGGAATGAGTTGCCAGAGGAAGTGGTGGAGGCTGGTATAATTGCAACATTTATGAGGCATTTGGATGGGTATATGAATAATAAGGGTTTTGAGAGATATAGATCGGGTGCTGGCAGGTGGGATTAGCTTGGGTTGGGATATTTGGTCGGCATAGATGGGTTGGACCGAAGGGTCTGTTTCCATGCTGTACATCTCTATGACTCTATGACTCTAAGTCCAGTGTGATAGAGGAAAATCACTCTAACAAGAAGATGCCATGTCTTAAACAGGATATAGTTTATTGCATGATGGCAATCAGTTATGCGATTTTTGAGAAGATTTGTAGATCAGATTAAGGTTCAGGTTGTAAGTGTGCTTGCTGAGCTGGAAGATTTGTGTTCAGACATTTCAGCAGCATACTAAGTAACATCATCAGTGAACCTCTGATGAAGTACTGCTGTTATGTCCTGCTTTCTATATGTGCCTTGGTCTCTTAAGGTGGGTGATATCATTCCCGGTTCTTTTTTTCTGCGGTTGGTAAATGGGGTCCAAATCGATGTTTAGTGATGGCGTTCCAGTTTGAATCCAGGCCTCTAGGAATTCCCATGCATGTCTCTGTTTAGCCTGTCCTCCATTTCCCAACAACCAGCAAAACGAATGTCATTTACAAAATACCATGCAAGGACTGTACAAGCACTACTTTGGATTGACAGGCAGAAAGCTATCCACCAGGATACATGAACACCAACTAGCCACCAAAAGACATGACCAGCTATCACTAGTATCCTTATGTACAGACGAAGAAGGACACCACTTCGACTGGGACAACACATCTGTCCTCTGACAGGCTAAACAGAGGCATGCATAGGAATTCCGCGAGGCCTGGCATTCAAACTGGAACTCCATCAATAAACACATCGATTTGGATCCCATTTAAACCCCTGAGAAAAAGAACCAGAAATGATATCACCCACCGTAAGAGACCAAGACACATAAATAGAAAGTGGGACATAACACCAGTGCTTTACCAGAGGCTCACTGATGATCATACCTAGTATGGTGACAAAACATCTGAAAACAAACCTTCCAACTCAGTGAGCTAACTTACAACTCAGAAATCAATTATGTTACATTGTTCCTGAGACTATGAGGGTGAGACCTAAATGGTAGGTCTGTCTACTTCAAGATCCCACCCAAATCTATACGACATCATCGTATTAGGTGGTGCTTAATGCAGTCCACATCATTAACCCTTCAGAGTCTAACATCTTGTACAAAAAATACCAGCTTATTCTGTGCAACCTGTCCTCATAACGTAATCCTTTTAACTCTGATATAATTTTGGTAAATCTATACCCTCCTAAACTTTCCTGAAGTGTAATCCCTAGATCTGAATAAACTAGTCCAGTAGGCTGTCTTCAAAACTCTGTGCAGCTGTAACATAACTTCTACCCCTTCTATCCCAGTCCCTTTGAGATAAAGTCCAACATTGTAATAATCTTTTAAATGACTTTTTGTACCTGTCAACTGGATTCTGCTTATTCCTGTGTTTGTACCTCTAAGTATTTCTGCCCAACTATGGCTTCAATTTTCTCACCATTTATAAAATGTTCATATATATTTTTCTTAGAAACATATTTTTGATTTGCCTCAATTTTATTCACTCATTTAATCTATCAATGCCCTTTTGACAACTTTCTGTCCCCATCTACCCTATTTATTTAGCTTCAAAAGCATGTTTGGAAATATTTTTCTCTAATCCATGATCCAAATAATTTATAAATATAGTGCAAAGTCTTCATCACCACATAGAGGGAGACACTCATAATTGTATTGTGCTAATTTGAGTACATAGTCATTTTTCCTACTGTCTGGACAGGTTACTGTGTTATTACCAGCAGTGATAATGAATAGACAAGCACAAATAATTGTATGGGAGGTGAAATCTCAGCTTTGAATCGTGAGATAGTAGGAGGCACTTAAGGTTAATATTGATTGAATGGGGTTCAAGCTTTGTGACAGTAAGTCGTAGGAAGCTATTTGAAATGTATTAGCATGCTATGCATATTCATTAAAACACAACTTTGCGACATAAAACAGTACCTTTGTAAAAATATGAGTAGTACACAAGAGACACATACCTTCTAGATTCATGACTGGTTGAATGTGGGATACATTAAGTGACATGTCTTCCTGGTGGAATTGGACTCAGTAAGAATTTCTCAAAGGAAGCTTTGTGTGACCACGAGAGAAGAAGCGTTGATGTATTGAGATTATGTGATGGCTGTCCAACAGGATCAGGCCTTGGCCTAATCAAGAGAAGAAGGGTTGGTAATGGCAGACCCATGAGGGTGTGTGGGAGACATAGGGAGCCAAACTATGTCATGAAGGTCAATATCCAAAGGCAGCTGATCGATCACAGTTGTGGGAAGTTTCAAGGTTGTTGAGGGCAGGTCAATGGTGAGATCCTGGCAGTTGAAGGTAACAGTGAGAGAGTAAAAGGTGTTGAGTGAAAGTGATGATTGATGGGGGAAGGTCAAAAGAGGGTGCAGGGTGATGGCGTCAAGCTTTAAGCTTCACTGTGGGGCCATCCAGTAATGTGTCTGCAACAATATGCAGACTTCCCTGAAGTACAGCTTGAGGATGGATATGTCCATGATGCAGTGGGTAAGACTTGGATGTGGCCATTGCAAAGTATCAAACTTCCCCACAAATCAAACGTTTTGGGTCTGGAGGGTACCCGTTTTGCTCCCACTATTAAGACACCTGACCTCAAGACATCCATTCACATAGCCAAAGCGATACTGCTGGTTGTAGAGAAAGAATATCTGCCCAGTTTCCCTTCAAATATGGCAACTGGACCTACAACCCCATGTGATACCGGCAGGGTTGTCTACTTCCTTACTGGCTCCATGCATGACTGCTGAGGACCTTATCCTGAAATGATTAATTGGACAGATGCCATCTAATTGACTGTAGGTCCTCTGCACTTCTGATCCCACTGCCAGGACACTCAACACTACTATAAGATCCAGCCTTCGTCTCTCAATTAGGTACTGAGTTGGATGATCAACCATGATCATATTGAATAGTGGAGAAGGCTCAAAGTATCAAATGGCATACCTCTTATTCTCTATGTTTCTATATTTCCCAACCAATTCAGTATGAAAGCCTTCAGTTCCAGACACTTTCACTTTTGTTGATAAAATGGCAGAAGGATTCAAAATGAAATAACTGTATGTCCTCACAGTACATAGAACTGGATAAATAACTCTGTTTTAGTCACAGAGATTTAGAGATCTATATCATAGATAAAGGCTCTTTGGTCCATTGAGTCTGTGCCAGTCAGAAACAACCACCCAACTATCCTCATCCCATTTTCCAGGACTTGACCTATAGCCTTGGGTGCCTTGGCGTGTAAGTGCACATTTAAGTATTTGTTCTGAAGGGTATTTTTTGTAGGAAATTATCACTGTTCATTAAGAAAATTAAACAATACAAGCTAGTGATTAGTGATTTTTATGTTGTCTGTTTCTGATCTTCATTATTCTCCGCAACACCTTCCAGTGAGGACACTTCCAAGCCAAATAAAAAAGTTTCTGAAGTGAAGCCAATGTCTGAAACTGAAGTAGAAAAAGCAGCTCAAGACAACCCTTCCTGCCGAAAGGCAAGAAGCAGGACAAATGCTTCAGGAAGCTGCCAGCGTTCTGTGCATTTTGGTCCTGTGACGGAGATAGATCAGCAATACTGGGAGAAGTTAAACATTGCTGGGACCGGTCCAGACAGCGAAGCACAGAAAGGGGCAGATGGTTGTACTATCAAAACCTACACCTGCCATCTCTTACCCTCAGTTGCTTCGACAGTTATCCTCAATTCACAGGACAGTATAATAGGAGGTGAATCACAAGTCATTTCTGGCAACGAGATCAGTCTTGACTCTCAATGTGAGCTCAGGTACATTTTGTAACTTATCTAGTTAGTCTGATTCAAGTGTGGTTCAGCAATTGTAGTTGCATGTAGTATAATAAGCACTTGACTGAGCATGGCATTTGCAATACAGGGCTGAAATTTCCCATTTTGTATAGCTATTATTTTTTAATGAAACCTAGCTTTATAAGTAGCTTTATTTTATTAAAACTTCACCCCTCTGTAATATAGATAGTTTGGTATGCGTTTTAATGATAACAGATATGAAAGTGGATTTTGCAGTAACCTAGACATTGTTAGCTGATCATTTGTGCTGGTGGATAGTTCAGATTTTAATATTAACTCACTAAAGTTTACAGAAATGTATGTGCTTTTTTAATAGCTTAGTTATGTTTCACTTACTGCTAAGCTGTACTTAACCCTTTTTATGGTATGATTGGGATGCATTTTGTTTACTCTAATATTAGACCATTTGTAATATTAGAAAGTATGTTGCTGTAGAATGTGAAATATTGGCTCAGGATTATAAATTGCTCTGATCTGTTTTAGTACCATTTGGAAATTTTGCACCTTCAGATTCATAGCTTATTGCCATTTACGGACAGTGAAAACTATCTACAATAATAATTTGTAATGTAGCTGGTATAAGACCTGCAGACTATAAGGTGAAAAGTATGATCACCCATTCCCCAGCAATCTTCCTTGTAAATGTATTTGAGATATTGGAATGAAGTGTAACTTTGCAAAATGTGTGAGCTTCTGTGCAGGTGGCAGGGACCCACTAACCTCTGCTTTTAATCCAAGCATATTCTGTAATGCACAGAAATCCCTTTTAGGTCATTTCTTTCATTAAATATGTAAAGTGCTCATCATTTGTCCATTTTAACCTTGAATTATGAGTTTAACTGTATGTACATTGGTTTTCTGGTCTTCCCAGGACCTGTCAGGGAAAGGCAGTTCAGATTACAATGAGGCGTGTTGGGTCTGAGCATTATAAGTATTGAGATCTGACATCTGCTTCTTTGCCTAAGTCTTTAGGCTTTCACTCACAGGACTAATTCAGCTGCTACACTTCATAGCTGAGATCCCTCGGGTAATTCACTGATTCAATCCACCATGGACCCTAGATGAGAAAAATGTCCAACAGGACCACCAAGAATAGCAATAACAGGAGTGACCCTAACCTTTTCCTTGTCCACTCCACTGGGAATTAACATAGAGCTCCAGCTAGCATGGGATAATACACCCAACTATAACCACCCCAGTTAGGAAATCTATTGTTCAGAAATCCCAGTTGTCTGAAATGTTTTTGAGCAGACTTGAGCAGTCCCTTAATGTTACAAGCATCATTTTAGTACAGTAAATGTACAGTATGTTGGGAATGGAAAACTTGGAAGACGCATGGCATATTCCCATCTGTTGGGCTTGGAAATTGTTAGTTGGACCATTTCCCAATTTTAAAAACTGTCTCCTCTGCTTATCTACCTGGATTGTTCATCTTCAGATTTTCCAAATCCCAAGGCAGCATCAGATGAATGTGAATGCCAAGTGGGCTGATTGTAAGGCATGCCTTGATTTGCTAGGACATCATCCCAGCTCAAGAATATAGTTTATATCCCTTAACCCTTGCCCTTCAGAGTCACCATGTTTTTCTATGACCTGTCCATGTATTCATAACCACTCACCCATAATGCACTAAAGGCGGATCTCAGGATATCTTTGCAGTTGGAATTTAAAATAAAGCTTCTAGCAATCTAATAGAGCTGTTACATTCGATTGTATTACATATTGAAAAAACTCTTCCATAAAACTGATTCAGAAATGCTGACGTTTCCTCAAGTGTTCAATCTCCTTAAAATCAAACATTTATACACTGCGAATATCAAAGTCAGAATTGTAGAATGATTGCAGCATAGAGGAGGCTGAGACCTGTCGAGTTAGTACTGATTCTGACAGGGCTTTCATCCTCTGCCCACAAGTCTAGATTAGAGTGGTGCTGGAAAGCTCAGCAGGTCAGGCAGCATCCGAGGAGCATTGAAATCAATTTTTCGGGCAAAAGCCCTTCATCAGCCCTTCATCCTCTGCCCACAGTCCTGCCTCCTTCCTTTGGTCCTGCCACATTCTTTCTCGTCAGATAATAAACCAATTTCCTTTTGAATGTCTTGGTTGAAACTGCCTCCAAAATTCTCTCAGGCAGTGCATCCCAGAACGTAACAGTTCAAGAAAGTTTTTCCTGTGTTGATCAAATCTTGATTGTCCGACAGTTAAAGGGTATGGATGATTGACAGGAAAGTAGGGGGTCACAATCAGATCAGTTGTGATTTTATCAAATGGTGGAGCAGACTCAAGGGCCATGGCCTCCTCCTACTCCTAATATAAATCTGTGCCCTCTAATCCTTGATTCTTCTTCCAATGGGATAATTTCTCCCAATCTACTCTGTCCAGACAGCTCATGGTTTTTGAAAACCCCTGCCGAGTTTCTGCTCAGCATGCTTTTCAAATAATACAGTTCCAAAATGTTCCAATCTTTATGCTTGACTGAAGTTCCTCATCCCTGGAACCATCTGTGTGCGTCTTTTAGGATCCTCTTCAAGCTTTCACATCTTTCTTAGTGTTTAGTGCCATGAAACTAAATGACACTAAATTGCCATGAATTGAATGAAATTTGACTCTAATTGAGGCTGAACCAGTGTTTTATGCAGCTTTATCATTGCCTCTTTGCCTTTGTACTCTATGCCGCATTATCAAATCCCAGGGTGCTATATGTTTTCTTAAATACTGTCTTGCCACTTTCCACATTTTGTATATATGTCGATCTAGGCACCTCTGTTCCCACACACTGAATTGTACCTGAAAGTGTGATTTTAACACGTTATTTCCTCTGCAGACCAGATGAGAGTCAGGGTTTTTTGTTTCCATCCATGGGAATTGTGCATGTCAAAAGTTGGTGTACCATTCAAACTTTATTGTAAAACTAGAAGATTTATATGGTTTCTATCGATAACAATATTCTGAACATTTATTTCTATAATAATTTCCAATCAAAATGTCACATATTTACTCACCCATATTGCTATGAAACAGTGTTCTCATAATCTACATTCCAGGTTAGTACACATTACTATGTTACCCAATCATGTACAAACGAATACATGCAATTATATTATGTAACATGTTCACATCTTCCAGCTGTAAATACATCCTCTAACTGTAGGTAAATACAGTGATTTCTAGAAAACCTATTCTGTCCATTTTCCCCCTTTGTTTGATATCAACTGTCTGCATTCTTCCTACCAAAATGAATCACTTTTCCTTGCTTTAAATTTCATATACTTGTCTGCCCATTCTCTGAACCTGTCTATACCCTTTGGAAGTTCTAAACTTTCCACTTATGGTTCACAATGATCCCTCATTTTGTATCACCAACAAAATTTAAAACTGTGATCTCTACACCAATGACCAAGAGAAATATATGTATATATAGAGGCCTGGAGAACGCCACCATACTAAAATAAACCCGTTAATCACAACTTTCTATTTCCTACCACTTCGGCCCAATTTTGCGTTCATGCTGCTACTGTCAGTTTTATTCCTTGAACACTTAACATTTTCCCCAGTATGTTATGTAGCACTTTATCAGGTGCCCCTTGGAATTCAAATTCATGTACAATATATGAATAGTATTCTTGTCATCAACCTTCTCTGTTACTTCGTAAAAAGTTCCCTTCATAACCTCTTAAAAATGTCAGTCAAAATGTGAACTTAGCCCTTCTGAAATAAATAGTTCAGGGCATTTTGAAATACCAAACATCACAATAGCCCCATTTATCAATGAGCAGCTCCAGAAAATGTAGTCCATTGAAATTCAAAAACACCAGGTGATATCTTTTAAAGCTGCAGAGAACATTCAGTTCCATTTCAAAGCAGAATGTCTGACAGCCAATGACATGAAGCAGATCCTTCGATTATTTTTGTCAATATTGTTAAAATTAAAGATTATGGGACATTTAATTCTCCCCCCAGAACAAGAGAGGAGAGCTTTCTAGCCCAGTTTTATGCAGTTGTAGATGTGTTAAGTCACTTTCTCCATTGGGAAAAGTACAATAATATGTATCAACGCTTTCAATTTAAGACATGGTCAACTTCCTTTTGCAGGGTGAGATGTTTAAATCCCTCCTCTTAATTAGATGATCTTGGCCCATGATCTCCCACCAATGACTGCCTCACTTGTATCTGTGCAGGGCAGACTCAGGCATTGGAACATATGGAGGAAGTGGTAATGGGATAGAGTTTGGTTGTGTGGCAAGGCACTAAAAGCAGGAAATTTCAGTAAATTTCTTACTTACATGGCCCCTTTCTCCATCTTTTGCCTTATGGCCTACCTACAATTTTCTGCGAATGAAGAGCAGGGAAAGTGTTTTGCTTTATATTAGTAAGGTGCTGAATGACCATGACAAGTTTTTCATCAATCCTCAATTATGTGGCATTCTAGGTGTTCAGGGCCAACATTGCACTTGGTTGTCTGCTGTATTTATTGATCCATGCAGAGACTTTCCATGGTTAAAGCCAACAGTGTGAAGACCCAAGAATCATAGAAGCGTACAATCCCTACATGTGGAAGCAGACCATTCAGCTCCTACAGTGCTCACTGACTCTGCAAAGAGTATCATACCCAGAACTACTCCCCAACCTTATCCCTGTAACCCTGCATTTCCCATGGTCAATCCTCTTAGCCTGCAGATCTTTAGACTGTGGGAGGAAACTGGAAAACCCTCACAGACACTAGGAGAATGTGCAAACTCCACACAGACACTTGTGCAAGGGTGGAATTCAACCTGGATCCCTGTGCTGTGAGGTAGCAGTGCTAACCATTGAGCCACCATGCCACCCCCAAGTTCCCGTGCACTCATCATAGATGGGGCCACCACCATAATCTCCATTGATGTGCTTTGGAGCCTGAAAGGCTTTTGAAATCACACATTTCCCATTGCTACTCCAAAATTGCCCTCTTCATTGATGACCTCTGAGGCTCAGCACTTGTATCAGGCTGAGCAGAACCTAAAAGGTTCTTTGCTGTTTCTGTTTCCAACATTGGATTCTGTTCACGTGTGTTTCACTGTGTGATTGCAAACCCACGTCTTGCTGTCTCATCTGTGATTTGTTTATCTGAGCTGCGTGTAGCACACTTGGGTCCTATGACGGTGCAGAGAGTGACCCTCCCCTGAGGGGTCTTCATCTGCCTCTTGCATCCCCTCCAGAGGGATGGGTAAAAGATCAGTGGGAGAGGAGATGTGGATCAAGAATGACAGTATGAAAGGATTTCAAGCCATAATTATGTGAATTGTCACAATGCACTGGCTGCTGACTTGAAGTCAATATGAATGAATATTTAAGGCCACGTGCTATGTTATATCTAATTGTGTAAAGATGTAACTGAGAGACATCCATTTCTCTATCTCTCTGTAGTAAGGGTTGCTGAGTTCCAGTTTATGCCCATCACATTCTCCTCCACAACTGGCTATCACAAGAGGACTACGTCCTGCTCACCGCCTTTACCTGGTGTTCTTTGCTGAAAGGGAAAGATGAGATCTATGAAAAAGAAAGACTTATGTTTATATAGGACCATTTACTCAATAAATTAGTATCATTGATGTGTTCACCAGACCAGAGAGGATGGGGTCAGGATATGGGAGAAGGTGTTCAAGCTTAAAATTATTGAAGTTGATTTTGTGTGCTGAAGGCTACAGGGTCCCCAAGTGGAAAATGAGGTGCCATTCTTCCAGCTTGCCCTGAGCTTTACTGGAGCACCACAGCAAGTCTGAGATGAGATGATGGCCAGGGAACACATGGGTGTGTTGAAGTGGCAGGCAGCAGGAAGCAAGGATCATTTTTGCAGATGAAATGTAAAATGGTCACTCAGTCTGCATTTCATCTCCCCAGTGTAGAGGAGAGCACATTGTGAGATATGAATATAGTCGGGTCAAGTGCAGGTAAAGTGCTGCTTCATCTGGAAACTGTGTCTGGAGCCTTGGGTAGTGAGGAGGGAAGAGGTAAACTGATAAGTATTGCACCATTTTGTGGTTGCATGGGAAGGTACCATTGGAGGTGGGTGGGGAAGTGTTGGGAGTGGAGGAGGAATGGACCAAGGTGTCCTGGAGGGAATGGCCCCTCTGGAAAGCTGACGAAGGAGGGGAAGGCAATATACAGAATGATAATGCTTTTTTAAATGGATTAAAAGAATTATTTACTCTATAATCCATATAGTGCAATAGTGTGGAGCTTTCTATTAACAACCTACTGGAAACAAGTATAAATGCTGCTATACAATAGTGGGACAATGAATAAGTAGACTGAGTTTTTGAACTTTTTATATTGGAAATTCAGATTGCTGCACTGAAATTGTCAGCAATACAATTTGCAAATCAGAGATTTTATTATATAAATCATTAATAGTTTTTAAAAGCTTAGCCATTAGTATCACTAACAGTGTAAGCTAGCTTTCTGCTTATTCTAAAATAACATTGTCAGAAGAGAACTTAATGTGAGCCCTTGGCTAGTTTTGGTATTTGTCAATAAGATGTGGAGCTGGAAAAAAAGCACAGCAGTTCAAGCAGCACCAGAAGATTGGAAGGGTTGATATTTTGGACAAGACTCCTGATGAAGGGTCTTGCCTGAAACATCAATTCTCCTGCTCTTCTGATGCTGCTTGACCTGCTGTGCTTTTTCCAGCTCCACATCTTATCGACTTTGACTTTCCAGCATCTGCAGTCCCCACTATCTCCTAATTTTGTCATTTAATTTATTGTATTTGTTCCTGGATTGCATTGGTGCTACAAGTCAAATACCAGTGCAAAGTAGTTTTGGCTTATGTAAATTAGTGTAAAGGGCTAACTGACTACTTTAGGTTTATGCCTGGTTCAGAATTGTGAGCATCCATAAGGAAAGCTGCCCACAATCATCTAGCAATCTCTGTGATGTGGATCTTCCCCTTCACAATGTCACTTTAAATCTGGCATCAAGTCAAAAGGAATTGTCCAGGTGTCTAGAAGCAAAAATGTCATCAAGTATAATCATCAGACAATCAGAGTGAAGTATTATCACAGACAGCAAAACAGGAAAGAAAATGCTCTGGATTTTCTTGCTTCTAATTACTTCTTCAAGTATTGCATAAACTTATTAGAGTTTATAGGAAGGATGTGGAAGCTTTGGAAAGGGTTCAGAGGAGATTTACCAGGATGTTACCTGGTATGGAGGAAAGGTATTATGAGGAAAGGTTGAGGGACTTGAGTCTGTTTTCATTAGAGAGGTGACTTAATTGACACATATAAGAGGATTATATAGGGTGGACAGTGAGAGCCTTTTTCTTCTGATGGTGATGGCTAGCACAAGATGAAATAGGTTTAAATTGAAGGGTGATAGATATAGGACAGACATCAGAGGTAATTTCTTTACTTAGAGTAGTAGGGTTGTCGAATGGCCTGCCTGCAACATGAGTAGACTCGCCAACTTTAAGGGCATTTAAATGGTCATTGGATAGACATATGGGTGAGAATGGAATAGTGTAGGTTAGATGAGCTTCAGATCAGTTTCTCAGGTCGGCACAACATCAAGGGCCGAAGGGCCTGTACTGCGCTGTTATGTTCTAAGTTCTACTTTCTATGGTCGAATTAAAATCTTGCAGTGAACAAAATAAATAATTGGTGATGCACATAGGATAAGGATAGAAATTGAAGTATCATAAATGTTAAAAATGATAATTAAAAATATATGAAAGGCATTCATTAATGATGGACATTCAACAAATGTAAGAATCAGCTTCCAAAGGTCAGTGAACATGTTACAAACATAGTACTCTGTTAAAAGCCCTATTAGCCATCATTCACAAGGTACATTAAGAGTTTTTACAGTGAATTAATCGTGTAAATGATCAATTTCTAATCAGTTCAATGATTTTATACTTGCTTGCAGTCTCAGGCGAGTTCAACACTGCACACTACTGGAAGCATAGAATCACTAACAAATATTTCTGCATTTAACTCAGATTTGTACAGACTCTGAATGTTGCTTTTAGTTTGAGAGGCGTAATGATGGCAAAAACTGAGGGTTTTGCAATTGCTGCTGACAACAATATTCTGGGCTATTGGTTAGAACCAGTTGTAAAGCAAAACCTCTGTGTCTCTCTTTACTTGTAATGTAAATTAATAAGGCTAAGTAAGTTAGTCAATGTGGGACCATGATACAATTTTTGTGGAACCGTGCAGCTACTCTCTCGCATTGGACTTGTTGTGGAGTAGGTTAACCAGCAGGTTCCAATGGTGGTCAGGTTTCCCCTTCTGTTTTGTGATGTTAGGAGGAGCAGCAATCAGCTGACTTCTTACTCTCCTTGATCCACAAGCCGTCTTAAAATTCCTTTACAGCATTCAAATCTCACCAAATGCATGCTCGTAATGTTCATTAGACTTTTCTAAAGTATGCAAGTATTTGTTTTTCAAGGTATTGTGTTGCTGTCCTAGAGAGATATCAATACAGGTTTAAACTTCATGCCTAACTTTGACTTTATATAGTGATTTCAATTTTATGACGTTTCTTAATTTTAGGGAACCACAGAATTATTTTTACTAATTGAAAAAAACCTAAAATAATATGAAGCCAATATTTCTTCTATGCAGTAACATCTTTGTAAAATAAAATTTTCACAATATAAAAAAATAGAATAATACACTCTTGCCTACAGTGTGGAAAAGTATGGTGCTGGAAAAGCACAGCAGGTTAGGCAGCATCGGAGGAGCAGGAGAATTGACGTTTCGGGCATAAACCATTCATCAGGCTTATGCCCAAAACATCGACTCTCCTGCTCTTTGGATGCTGCCTGACCTGCTGTGCTTTTCCAGTGACCCACTTTTTGACTCTGATTCTCCAACATCTGCAGTCCTCACTTTCTCCTACTTGCCTATGTAGCATTGGAGCAGCACTGTGTTAATAAAATAGTACAGAATACTGGATGGGCCGAGGAGTGAGAGACTTGGTCATCCACTCTCCATGTATTCCTAACTGTGTGATGTCTAACCTTAAAGCTAGTCTCAATAAAATAGGAAAGTCATTCCCTTGTGTTGAAGACAGACCCTGACAATCTAGAGTCCAAGGATCAAACTAACCACTGCGTTTAAATTAATAACTTCCCCCAAACCAAGTAAACAGGAAGTTTAGATTTCACAGTGAATTACTTCCTAACTCACAGCTAATCCTTAATGGATGGTTTTTTGCTCTTTAGTACATTCCCATCTCCCCACCTATCATCTTGTGCTTTTACATTGACTGTATGCTACTGGAGTGTCACCGTGAGTACTGGTCATTATTTGGTTGAAAATCAGAGGAATCCACATTTTACACAAGCCCCTAAAAATAAGTGGTTCTGATATTTATGAAGATGCTCAGTGGCAGAGTATAGTGCCTTAAGGTGAGTCAAGGCAGGGCAGCATGGAGGTCTTGTTGAATTTAATAACAGGACCTCGCTGTAATTTATCTCCGTTTCCTGGCTGACAGGCTGCCAACTTACTGGATGGGAGAACAAGTAGGAGAAGGCTGCAGTCAGGAACTCTTAGTAACAGTCCATTTTAATCACAGAGCTGTGTTCAGAGAGAGGCTATGATTAGCAGAAATGAAGCTGAATGCTTGCTGAGAGGCCAGTGAAGCTGTCCAGCTCCTGTTTCGTGACATGGAGGGTTGTAAAAAACAATGCTTCTGCTTCCTTTACCTGTTGGATTTCCCAAGCCCTGGGGAACCTAGCCAGCTGAAATTATATCCAAAACAAACTCTTAATATAACTTGCAAACCTGATAGCCAAGTGTCTTACCGTGCCAAAATAATGCACACCTTGCAATTTGCCACTGTTGGGTACATTAACAGTTTAATGCTCCCACAATACCAGCCTCCATCCACTTATTGAGGCCACAGTTCAGGATCAGTTCTAGACCTGCCACTGCAACCGCCATAATGGTCAACATTCCCATCATAACCGCTAGTGTGGTGTGGTATGTAAGCAGCATTTGATTCTTCCAGAACATGCTAAGGAACAGATTTATTTTTAAAAATTTTACAGGCTCAAGTTTTAATCCAGCAAGTTGTAAACATAAAGTGAATGTTTTATGCTTGTCTAAGAGTCTTGTTCTGTTTTTACCTTATTTTCCACTAGTTAGTTCCTTCCTTCCTTAATTTACCACTTCTTCCATAGCTGTAAATCTGAAGAGACGTTCCACAGTGATACATGCACAGCTGAGTATTTTCGACGAACCCCTTCTCCTATCTTGGTTGTCCAGACTGTAACTCTCAGTGAAAGCAGTAATGATTCCAGCGAGGAAGATGATGATGGGAAGACCCCAGATCTAGAGAAAGATGACATGATGACCAGGCGGATAAAAGCCTCCTCCAAACAGAGCAGTGCTGCCTTTAATAAATTCCTCCCAGTCCCCAGTTCACAGCGAGGACAGTCTAAGAGTGGAATTAGTAAAGGACCTGAGAAAGATGTGAAGACAGTGAACAAACCCAAGGAGGAATCTCTGAGGACGTGAGCTTTTGTTTTAGTTTGTTTAACAAAGTGTTTGCTGTGGGGTCAGAGCCTGAAGTGAACTAATGACATGTTAAAACAAGTAACACTTTACACATGGTTAAACTTGTCTTCATTTGTGTGACTCACCATTAAGTGTTAAGTGCCATTGTGGAAAAATCACAAAAATAATATGAAGGCAAATGAGACTGTATGTTTTAATGTTTTCATGTCCTAATGACAAGAATGAAAATATATATTATTTTAAAATGTAGTAGTTTGTTATGTCTTTGCATTTAGTTTGTGATATTTTTGCACTTTGGAAATTCCTTTGTTTTAAAGTAATCAAAAGGTTAACACCTGAGCAGTTATTTTAACACAATGTTATGCCAGTAATTAAAAAATAAAATAGTTCTGCTTTGTCAATTGGGTATCTTGCCAGGGATCCATCATTATGTATAGGAGTGTTATATGCAAAACAGATCTAGCCAGATTTCTCAAGCATATAAAAGTAATAAGGGGAAATCAGGAGATAATCTCACAGATCTCTACTAATGAGATAATGGGCATGTTTGACATTTGGATTTTAGCTGAATTTACAAAAACCAAGGTTTGATTTAATGTGACCTGATGTTGTAAATGGCTTATTTTATGTGAATTCTTACAGTTCATCCTATTTCTACTGTGATCATCAAATTAACTTTCTGAAAGAAGATGTGAGAAGGTAGAAATTCACAATGAAATAGGGAAATATTTTGTACCAGGTAGAAATATCAACTGAGATTGAGTGATATGTTTAGGCTATTTTGAGCTGATATTGACCAGTTATGAATCACTAGCCATAAATGAACACTGGAACAATCCATCTTGTGCAAAAGCCTTCCTTCTTTAGATATTTTGAGCAGCTAATATGTTTTTAAATGGTTCAAGTATCATTAATGTCAATATAAATTATAGGTAAACATTAACTACATAGCCCATAATGCACATGAACTTTTATGTTCTGTGTTCCTGCCAGAGAATTTGGGTATGCACATTATAATAGCTGGCTGGAAAACGAAGACCCGGGAAGTGCTCTTGACTGCAATCCTGATATGTGAAGCTTTGCTCTGAGAGAAATAAAATGAGAACGTGAATTCCTGAGCCCACTATAATTATTCTCAGTATGTATCAGGCAGTATTTTAGTCAGTTTCTGCTTCGTGCTGAGTAACCGAACTCTCCTTCCTTCAGATGTTAAAGGCTACTGCAATCATAGAAGGGGACAATGTGAAATTAATCAGCACCATTTGAAATTAATGCTGGTAACATGCAAAGTTTGTGCTGCCTGTTAATTTAAATGTTTGAGGTGTTCAGACCAGCAGCAAATGTACTGGGCTGCTTCACCCAGCAAGGATCTTCAACTTTGTACAAAGCTAGTACCACTTAATGTTGGCCTGCATTGTCCTGCAGCAGTATTGCAAGTCATTGAAGAGTGCCTGATCTTTATGGAGAATGAAGATGGTGTAACAGAGAGCAGAGGCTTGATTATTTTGGTGTCACACTCTTGTTCCATCTACAGGAGATTGTCAAAAGGAGCGAAGTCTTCTACCAATGGGGACATTTAAGCAAAGTGATTAGGATAAGCAGCAGATAGAAACAGAGGTCAAAGTGAACAGCATTACCCTGAGGACTTGGCTGCAGTGACACAAGAAGCTTCAAGGCATCACATGAGTGGCCAATGTCAGTGAATTCAAATTCAAAAGCCTCATGTTACAAGTGAACCAGTAGCCTTATACATCTACTGCCTCCATTATAAACCTACCAACATTCTCAAGTATATCTTATACCTAACATTTGTTCCTTCACCTCACCCTCATGCACTTACTGTTGTACTCACATACTTGCACATACTGTCAGCTATTCAACCATGATGACCAAATCGCCAATCATTGCACCACACTCACTGATGTATTGCCCCCATTCTTGCAGGTCAAAGTGATGCATAATCAGAGACATTATCAGCAAACTCGCAGGTGACAGGCACAGCTGTGTATCCTTAATCTTATGAAGGAGGTAATAGTTACCATAGTTGTACTCGTCATACACACCAACACCAGTGTATGTGGTAGCAACACTACACTGACTGCAACAGTTCAAGAGGACGGCTCATCACCAGCTTTAATGGTAATCAGGGATAGCAATAGATGCTGGCCTTGCTAGCGACATCCACATGCCATGAAAGAGGTTTGAAAGAGTATAAGTTAAATACTAGACAGATTACAGTGGTGTGCGTATAGGGGGTTAAAAATACATTTCTCATTTTAATTCTTATATGTTGATCTTGTTGCCAAATAGAATCTTGTTTCAAAATTATGGCTCACTCATGTTTTGTCATTACAATAGTTTTGGCCTTTATTGTCAAAAAAATCAACAATTAAAACTAGCTTCTATGCATTGAATAACCAATGTTTTGTAATGCTCATCAACCTCTAAATAGTATGGTACAAGTATGAATGAAGAGCAGAAAAATAGTTTTTAATGTATCTGCAAAGCCAGCAATGCTTCAGAATAGATCAATTAGGCAATAACAAGTTCAAATTTTAATGTAAACCACCGAGAGTTTTCATGTGCTTCTCCCAATTGGTCACTATAACTTTGGCAATTTTAATGAGGGTTTGCTGATTTCCTACTGAAGTTACAATGGCCAATTAGGAGAACCACTGAAGAAATATAAGTAGGAGAGAGACAGTAGGGAATATTTTGGGTGTCTGTGTTTATATTGTGCAATAGATAATGCAATAATTAAGTTATTCTTGTTATCTGAGGAATACCTTAAACGTTTGCACCGTTTGAACTGGAAGCCTCTTACTTACTGTATCAGGGATACTGGAGGTTTGCTCGACCTACATTGAACCAAAACATTAAAGAGCTGTTATACAAACAAATTTCCAATGTGCAATTTTGAAAGTTTGATTTTCCTTATGCTTTATTGTAAATGTTCAATGTGCTCTTTATATTTGGTCCTGTAGATACAGTCCTACAGATGCCCTGTCTGATGATGCAGGGTAAGTGGTAACTTGAATCAAATTTGTGGAACTGCATGTGCTTGATCAGTATTTGCAAATGCTCATTAAACCACCAAGAATAACAAGTTCTCTGGCCTTGCATGTTTAACCACTTCAACTGTTGTATATCACACAGCTGGGTATTACTGACAACAGAACATTTTATCAAAAACAGGTGAATTTTATTTACAAATTTTACATCAGATTTTGGATGCTCTGAATATGGAATAATTTTTCCAATGGGAGTTTTTATTAGTGACTGCCAATTGATATTAGACTATTGCAAAACAAATTCCTATATGTATTCTCTGTATGTAGTTACAAATCTTTGCAAAACACACTGTAAAGCAACTGGTGCAGCAGCTGGAATCTGACCCTTTTTAGTTAAATATCAACTAACTCCACAATGAAAGCACAGACCAGGCTCAGAAGCAATCAAGGTTTGAGTTGGGAAATTTGGGATGCATGAGGGAAGGGGTGATGGGAGAGATAGATCAACCAGGAGCACCAGTACCTGAAATTTGAAATAGGTTCTCAATAATTATTTAAAAAGCCTTTGGAATTGGAATGCATATTTACTTGGGAAAAGGCCAATTTATTCTTAATAAGTGACATAGCATACTCAATGGTCTGAAGGCTTACTTCCGTTCTTATTTCTTACTTAGAAATAAGGGAAAAGAGTCAGGGTATGGGGATTAATTAGATAGGCATATCATTGTTATGAACTGTAATTCAATAATATAATAATTCAGCTTTAGGAGAATTGTAAAAACATTTTTTTGACTGACTAATTCTTTCTCTGATGTTGCATGCAATTTTGATGCTGCTGCTTTGCATGAGAAACAAAGTGATGATTAAGTGTTTTGGTAAAATTGAAATAGAAGTCATGAACTCTAGCCAATATTTTGATGTAATCACCACATTACAGTCTCACTGAAATATTCAAAATGCAGTAAGGATTGGAGGAGGTGGTGGGTGGGGCCAGATGCATTTCAAAGCACAACTGCATTGGTAAGATGTTAAGTTGCAGCGGTGCTATGTGAAGTAGTGACTTTTTAGAATTGTAAGTGGTCAGTTTTTAATGGCTATGATGTGAAGTTGCATTTCTTGGAGAATGTCATAATTATCCTATTGAAAATGAATTTCACACAACACCAAAGAACTTCAGTTAAGTCAAGATAATACCATATCGTTTTGCAATTTTGTTAAAAAAAAGTGTCTAATACTTTCTGTATATTTTGGCCATGCATTTGATTTCCTAGTCATCGTCAGCTTACCTAGCTCCAATTTGGCATTCTTTCCTCCTTTATCGAATGCTGTAAAATGTTGCCATAGATACACAGAACCAAAGCACTCATCAGCCAATTGTTGACTCTGCAAATGACTAATGTTGCCAAAATAAAAAAAATATGAAATTTTTAAGTTTCATAAATATTCTAGCAAATGGTTGATGAAAAAAAAGACAATAAAGATTTGAGTATGATTCATTTTGGCAAATCTGGTAACTATAAATAAATATAAGAATCATGGTTACAGTAAACACTAATTATTTCATCATACATTCGCTAAAACAATCAAAGGAACTTACACCTTAAGTGAGGACAGAGCAGCATGCAAAACTAAACTAGCAGTTTATGAAAGGAAAATGTTTTGTTCTGAAAGACATTAAAGAATGAGGTTTCAGAAAGTTCAAACAAATCTGAACCCTAGAATCTATGAAAAATGGTAGAGGAAGAATGTGTTGTTAAATATCACAAAATAAAATGTCTGGCCATCTGTTAATCCTGCTTTGTTAATAAAGTTGTCAGGTGACCTCATTACGAATGCTTGATTGAACTACAAGCCTGATTAAGGCAATCAGCCCTGTAATAGGTTACTTACTGAAAATGAAGAGCTTTGTTTGACTGAGAGTCGTATTAATTTGCAATATATATATCTTACATTGAAGTGTTTTGCAGCGCCTGTTTGTTTACCTTACTCAAGATTGAAAATTATTAAAGATGGTTAATAGTTTATTTCAATGGCACTTTCACTGTCTATATTTAGCAGATTGATGAGAATGCAAAAGAGGCAATGTTTTTCAAGGGAATTTTTGAATGGCTGATTTTTAAACAAATTATAAACATTTCAACGACTTGCTGGTTTTATATGGTGCAGTGTTTGTGTATCTAGCAGCACACTGGAGGAGTGGATATGGAAAGGGTTTATGGTGGGTGGGGTGTTAGGAAAGTGAGGGTTAGAGGGCCTAACAACCATAAATATAAGGAGCCAGTGCCCCAGTACATGGAGAGGGAGTTTCTAACCGAGTGGCCATACTATCATCCCAGCTCTGTTGCTGCCTATCGTCTCTGACTTCAGCTGTGCCTGACTCCCAGATATGAAAATCGGCTACCTTTTAGAAGTTGAGACTGTGATGTACAGAAATGACCCAGCGAGACATTGACAGGCTGCAGAACTGGGCTGATAAATGGCAGATGGAGTTCAATCTGGAAAAGTGTGAAGTCATTCACTTTGGAATATTGAATTTGAATGCAAGGTTAAAGGCATGAATTCTTGGCAGTGTGGAGGGATCCACAAAGGAATCTTGGGTTCCATGTTCAAAGTTGCCACCCAGGTTGATAGGGTTGTTAAGAAGGCATATGTTGTGTTGGCTTTCATTAGCAGAGGGATTGAATTTAAGAGCTGCAAGATTATGCTGCAGCTCTATAGAGTCCTGGTTAGACCATACTTAGAATATAGTGTTCAGTTCTAGCTGCCTCATTATGGGAAGGATCTGGAAGCTTTAGAGAGGCTGAAGAGAAGATTCACCAAGAACTGCCTGGACTGAAGGGCATATCTTATGAAGAAAGGTTGAAGGAGCTAGGGCTTTTCTCAGTGGAGTGAAGAAGGATGAGAGGTAACTTGATAGAGGTGTTCAAGATGATGAGAGGCATAGATAGAGTGGATAGCCAGAAACTTTTTCCCATCATGGAAATGTCTATTGTGAGGGGGTATAATTTTAAGGTAATTGGAGGAAGATATAGGGGAGATGTCAGAGGTAGATTCTTTACTTAGAGTGGTGAGTGTGTGGAATGCATGGCCAGCAGCAGTAGTAGAGTCAGACACATTAGGGACATTTAAGCGATTCTTGGATAGGCACATGGAAGTTAGTAAATGAAAGGTATGTAGGTTAGTCTGAACTTAGAGTAAGATAAAATGTTGGGACAGCATTGAGGGCTGAAGGGCTTGTACTGTGCTGTACTGTTTGTTCTATGTTCCATATACTTTCAGAACCTGAACCGAAGACAATATTTCAATCCAGAACTAGAGACCATAAACATAAGAGTCATTAACAAAACATATCATACGATAGAATGTGAAACTAATAATCACAAGGAGTAGTTGGGGCTTAAGGGAAAGCTAATTAGGTATATGAAGGAGAAAAGAAGTATAAATTGATAAGATTATTTGAAGCATGATGAGAGAAGACTTATATGGATTGTAAACATATGCACAGGCTTGTTTGAGTGAATGAGCTAATTCTGTGCTGTAAGTGATATGATTTGTTCAACTCCTGAAGTCATCAAGATCCTTTCAAACTAATGAAATGCTCCTTGACCTTGAGGCTCCTTAATATGTATTTATTGGCATTAAAGACTACCCATGTAATTTTTGCAGTAGAATAATATTCACTTTTGTAATGATTTGTATAAGACTTGATTTATTGTGCGTCATATCTCAGATGGTCAGCTTCTACTGTGTCCCTGCAAATTGAATGAGACATACAATTTGAATCAGAATTTGATATTACTCAGGCTACTAACATTTCGAAAGCATTCCTGATCGGAGTCAGAATCGTGGAGGACACAGCATGGAAGGGAATAATGTGCCACAAAACTTTTGATTAGAAAATCAACTTGAAGGAGAGAGAGAAAACATTTTTTGAAAGCTAAAAAAAAAATTGTGATGTGATATCTTTGAGAATTGTAATTATTTTAAAGTGATTTACCAAAGCCTGCAGAAGGAACAGCCTCACAGCAGCCATTGCACATTTTGTCAGAGTCAGGAGAAGATGAGACTTCAGTGGCAGGTGGAAGGAGCTAACAACAGCTGTTGAAGGGAAGGTTGAGGTGATAGACACACAGAGTGGGAGCTAATTTTAAATCAGTGGCAGCCTCTGAGGAGGTCTAATCTATAACATATTTATAGTACTACTTAGAAGTCATGAGACTATTCAGAGCAATTAGGCTTATGCTTTATAGTCTAGATTAGAGTGGTGTTAAAAAAGCACCACAGGTCAGGCAGCATCCGAGGAGCAGGAAAATCGATATTTTGGGCAAAAGCCCTTCATCAGGAATAGAGACGATGAAGGGCTTTTGTCTGAAATGTCAATTTTCCTGGTCCTCGGATGCTGCCTGGACCTGCTGTGCTTTTCCAGCACCACTCCAATCTAGACTCTGGTTTCCAGCATCTGAAGTCATTGTTTTACCTTATGCTTTATAGTCCTAGTTTCTATGGGAATGGGGTTTTCAGCTGAATTGGGCTGAACAGATTGTTTGCAATGTAAGAGTGACATTAACAGCGAACATTCAAAGCTAATACTGACTGAGGATATTCTCCTTCTTAATCTCTCCCCTCACCTGAGGTGTGGTGACCCTCAAATTAACCCACCATCAGTCATCTCTCTAATAAGACAATAAGCCATCCCAGCTCTGGGTGACAAGACAAGATTACTTCCTGTAGGTTAGAGTGCACTGTTATTTTGGAATTAGTTTTGACGTTTTACATAATTAAAATTACAGCAGTTAAATGCAGGGAGGGAAGAATGGCTTCTTAATAGAAGAGTTTAGCAGAGAGAATTCAATATGGTTCAGGAAATAAGCTTGCTTATTCAATGCTGTTATGGACCAGACCAAACCCCCTCAAAACATATCAAGGAGATAGCCTAGACCCTAACTTTTATCTTATATAAAGCCAAGTGTAACACGCTGTGTTCCAGATGTGACTCAATTGGTTCATTAGTAGGTTTTAAGAAAAGCTCACTTTATTCTTACAATATAGTTAAAATACAAACAAGAAGAATTGGCATAACTTTAGCTCTATCAAAATACTTAAAAATATATATATTGTTAAACTACTAATCATCAACTGTTCCAATAAAGCAGCATCCCATAAACACATGTGCTATCTCCTTTCCAGTCTAGAAAGGAACACTGAAAGAAACAATCTCGCAGCAGAGAGAGAGAGAGAGAACTCAAGCTCATTGCTGCAACACAGAAAGAGCTAAATCTATCAGCTTCAACTCCAGACACCCCAACTGAAAGCAAAACTAAAACCTGGCTCTGTGTGAGCCTGACTGCACCCACTCAGACTTCTTTTGTCTTGTTTTGAAAAAAAAACACTCAGAGAGATCAAAGCTGTTTACCCATTACATTCTGCCACTACTGGCAACACCACTCTGCAAGACAAACAGCACAGAACAAATCCCTCTAAGAGGCACAGTACCAGTCACAATGGAGTAAATTAAAAATTGAATTGATAGCTGAATAAGATAAGCATTTCAGTAAAGAGTGAACTGATGGCACTAATTAAGAATGGTGAGTGATTAGAAATAGCAGAATAGTTCAGTTTCCACCATTGCTAAATTGTCTGATTTTTGCCAAGGACATGAGATTTAGACATTCTATTCTTTTAACTTAAGCTCCTTTAAATATGACATGGTTACTGATCTATTGATAAGTGCATAAATTTGTATAATACTTCAGCACACACGACACAAAATACTTATGACTTTGAGAAAAACAAATGTTAACTACTTAAATTATCACAGCTTCTAAATCAAAGAATAATATTACCTTTCCCATACTATCCTTTTCATCTAATCACAAGCAGACTAATGTCCAGTCATGCACAGTCCTTATATCACTATTTTGATTGTACAGAATGTTTCAGTGCGTATTTACAATGATAAATGCTTCTATAACATCTTCCTTGCAGATACCTATCTCATAAGTTGTGTGGCAACAGGTTTGATGTAGGCTGGAACTGGGTGCAGATCTTGTGCATTGGCTCACTGGGTATTTGCATTCTATTAAAAATTGCATTTGTGTGAACAAGGCGCTGCTTCTGTCATGTTGGCTCTTTTTGCTTTGGTTCACATTTTATTAAAATGCATGGCTTGTAACATTATATTTCATTTCTAATAGATTATATTTAAAAAGTTATGCATGATCATTTCCCATTGTGGATTTAAGCCTCTGAGAATATACTAAGTCGAAAAATTACAGTTTGCAGAGAGACATTTCATCCCTTTTCAAATCATGAACCACAATGAATAATGAGAAAGGTTTTGAACATGAATCTTTTAGCCATCTGTTTTTAACTGAAAACATTAGAAATGTCAGATCACGAATACATTTATGGATCTTTCATCTGATTCAGATGTAATTCCTTTCCAAGAACATCCTGGAAGAATGTCCAAATTCTGAATGAGAAATCCCATGGCATAATTTCACAATCTTAAGTAGCTTTTCTGCATGAGATCCCCTTTTCTGTTTCATAGCTGGAATATTCTTTGATAACATTGATATGGGGATAAAACAAAACACAACTGCTTTGAATTAAAAAAAGTTTCTAACCTCAGAACTATCTGCAAATTTGGTTAATATTCTGTTAAACCTTACATAATCAGAAAAAAATATGCCTTGTATTTTAGGGAAGTACTTCCAGATTGGGGAAAGTTTTGGCAACTCATTTTTACTGTTATTTGTTATTAGACAGGCCTATGGACTAAACTACAGATCATTTTATGTTGTTTAAAACAAACTCCCATGTTTTATGAATGCAAGGTTAGGCAAGTTTATTCATGTATTTGAATGCAATTTTTGCCTGTTTTTAAATTTAGACAGATACTTAATTAATCCACATGAATAACATCATGTCTTAGTTAAAAACTGTCAGAACCAATGTAAATTTGATTAACATTCCCCATCAATTATTGTAGAAATCCAGTTTAGTGTTACATCACATGGGTAAAATAAACAGTATTCATGCTATATAGGATTTTGTTTAATGAATTTTAGTAACCTTATTTGGAGGAGGAGTATACCCTAATTAAAGGTCTTCAAGAGGAGAGGAAAATCATCTTTGCTTCTTGTTTATATCCCTGCTTTCCAGAAGCATCAGTATGATCGATATGAGGCCCGAAGATGTTACAATCCAGCCTCATAGTAAAGCTCGCCATGAGGAACTACACAACATTCATAGCCGGCTACGTGAGGACCAGGACAAATGGCAAGATGTAAGACTTTAATTTGAAACTGTTTGATATTGGCAGCCATGTATGTATCCCAAAAAAAAACCCCATTATAACACAGAACTTCTCTTGTCTCATAAATATATCAGCCGTGAGTTCTCACTGGCCTCATGCTCCTGCTGTATCTATTAGCCTCAGCCCTGCTCAACAGTCTCTGGTAGCTACAGCCCATCCTTCTAGTACCAAAGAGCAGTTTGGGAAGATTATGGAAAAACTTAGTTGAACATGAATCTTTTAGCCATCTGTTTTTAACTGAAAACATTAGAAATGTCAGATCACTGAGACAAAGAAGAGTTAATGTTTTGGGTCCTGTGGCCCTTCTTCAGATTCTGATGGTAGCTAGGAAAAGGTTAGTATTTAAGCAGAAATGGATGGGGGATGGAGAAGGAGTAAATGATAAGTGGGAATAGAGCTCAAAAAGAGAAGAACAGTTAGACACAGTACAGGACAGCCTGGGAGAATGAATAGCTTCTAATGGGGACTATTTCCACAACATCAGACTATTAGGCTGTTTGAAAATTACATCTTCCCACTGGTTTCATTATTTTTGTCATGAGTCCTCCTCAAACTTTCATGGTTGATAACCTCAGTGATCCATTTATCACAAAGCTAGTGCCTTTTTTCCCTAAAAGCTGTTCCTTGGCTCAAGGAGACTCCGTCCTTGATTTTTTTCAGAGGGGTAATAAACCAGGCCGGGCTCCGATTAGTCTGGTTTAGTACAGAGATGAAAAGGATTTTGAGAGGTTTTTGTTTATATGTAAACAGATAAAACTTCAGGTCAAAGTGGTGATGTTTTAGCAGTAACCTGTATAATGAAAAGGGAGTGGTCAGCTCTCTAGCTGAGCTGAGCAGTTTTAGTTGAGTCTTGAACTGGGGAGAAGTTCAACAGGGAGCTGTGTGGAAACTCTCTCTCTCTCTCTTTCTGCCCTTCAACTTTAACCTGTAAGCATGTGTTCCATTTATACTGATTTTTTAAAGGGAGTTTGCTTATTGGGACTGTTGTGTATATTTGGAACAGCATAATTAAGTCTAGTTGGGTAGGTTGAGTTCTGTAAGGGTTCTTTCTTCTGTTCTTTGTGTTTCATTGTGTAATTTTATGAATAAATTTTTAAACTCTAGTAGTCAACCTAGCTATCTTACTCCAGGTATCTTTTACTGTATACTTACCAAAAGAAATTGCAAAGTTTTGGTCTGGGGCTGCCTGCTTAAGAATGTTTTGAGTGGTCTGGCTTAGTCCATAACACTTCCCACTTCTTACATCAGGTCCTTCAGAACTGCACCTTTCTGTCTGGTGCATGATTACCCTCTCTCCTTCTGCAAAAGAACCCTTCCCCAGCTGTTCCCAGTGTCTGCATTCAGCCTATACTAGGTGCAGACTAGTTTTAAGAGGAACTAACCTTGGACAACTTTTGGCTAAATGTTGCAGCAGAGGGGTCAATCCTGAAATACTGAGCTCAACCCGACTCTCATATTCAGTATCCATGTCGGCTGACATCATAAAGCATACACGACCCTTCCCCCCAATTGTTATCGCACATGTGGAATAAAAGCCCTTACAGGTGGTGTCAGCAGGCACTACCTTAAATTAGCAGACAGCGTAGTGTTAAAGCGATGCCAGCAGCACTATGAATAGATATGGGTTAAAGGTACAACATGTTTCTTGTAACTGATGATCACTTATCCAAACTTACCTGGCCACCCAACTCTTTCCCCCATGTTATTGATCACTCCTCTGAACATTAACTTCTTTGATTTGGTATCATTTTGTCCCTTATGCCTCTGTGAAGCAACTTGTAACTCTTGTTTCAAAATGAAAGTCCTACATAAATGCAAGTCAATTGATTCTGTTAAGGGGACTGACATTTAAATCTCTGTGATACAATGTGAAGACAATTATTATCTTTCTGCAGGATCTGGCTCGCTGGAAGAACCGCAGGAGGAGTGCATCCCAGGATCTAATCAAAAGGAAGGAGGAACGAGATATTGTGGAAAAAATAATGAGCGGGGAGCGCAGTTCAGAAAGGCGGAGGAGCATTAAAACATACAGAGAAATTGTGGAGGAGAAGTATGAAGTTTGAATATAACATTGTACAAAGCTGATCTTGCCTTTCAATCAATGTGAAGCATATTTGTCAAAAACTAGTGCATGGGATGAATTTTAACCCCCCAAAATAGGTTTGAGTCAGCTCAGAATTTGAAGTATTGAAATATTCTACCTGCAACTTGTCATAACATGCTTATTAATGGAGGTAAGGTAGGGGCAATGATCTAACCACTTGATGGAGATGACTGTGTGATCTAAGTGTTGTAATATTTCTACAGTGAATTCATCAAAACCCTGCAATTGTTCATACTGCTCTGACCTTGCTCAGTCTCTGTCTGAGGCCCCACCCTAAAAACTTCAGCCAACATCACCCCTCCCCCAAAGAAAACAAACAAACCCGGAATTTGTATTTCTGGCATGTAGATTTACTGTTGAGCCAACTGATATTGTGCTGGATTGAAGCTAATAACCACAGCTATTCAGAGAGTGCAGTTCACCCTGTCTATGCCAATCAGGTTTGGCACTTGCTATCACCGGAATTAGGCAGCTCATCGAGATGTCCTACTCAAGAGTGCGGTGCGGGAAAAGCAGAGCAGGTCAAGCAGCACCTGAGGAGAAGGAGAATCGACGTTTCGGGAAAAGCCCTTCAGGAATGATGTCCTGCTGCCTGACCACTAATACTGTCTTAAATATCTCACTGAATTAGACCTGACTTAGATCTTTCAAAACTTAAACAAAATTGTTAAAAAGTAAGAACAAAAGCATAATAATGCGTTACTGAGATACCCACAGCGTAAGTGAAGTAGAAGATATTAAACATATTGAATGATTTAGCCCATGTTTTGATGTAGAGTATTAGGGCCTGCTTTTGCTTCCTGGGCCTCCTGGGATGGTTTCTTCATCATGGGGTGAAGGGGATGAGTTGTAATATGAACCACTGAAAACAGAACTGAGGTGGCAATGGTGGTGGATGGATGCCAAGGAGAGCAGAGTAGAAGACCTTCCACCCTTCACTGGGACATTGGCTCAGTTTTGTACAAGATGTTTGATACTCTAGCCCTGAGTCATCAACCCTTCCCCACCCTTTACACACTCCAATGCCCCTTCTATACCTCCATGGCCGTTCAGCCAGTAATGACTAGAAGAAAAAAGAACTTATAAGTCTTAAAATCACAGAATCATAGAGTTATACAGCATGAAAACAAGCCATTTGATCCAACTAATCCATGCAAATCAGATTTCCTAAACTGAACCAGTCTCATTTGCCTGTTTTTGGCACATGTCCCTTTAAACCTTTCTTATGCATTACCTGGCCAAATGAACCTGTATTTTAAATGTTGTAATTGTACCCATCTCTACCACTTTCTCTCGTAGCTAACTCCATATATACACACACACACTTTCTGTGTGAAAAGCTCTTGTAATAACATTTAGTAGTCTTTGGGATGTTCATGAGACCATCATAACAATGGCCATTTGACAACTTCTTAAAAAATCACCTTTATTCTCATATGAGCTCAAAGCAATCAGACAAATTTAAGCTTCCTCTGACAAATAACCCTCAAGTGCTTATGGAATTGTAAAAATGAAAAGCCATTTGGAAATGTCTGAACAATATATAATCTTATAATCTGCCCATATAACTACCAATCAAAATCATGTAGACAGGCTCTTTGACAGCTGAGTCATCAATCCCTGCTGAGCTGAATTAATTTGGTGGGATTTGGAGTTCAACCAAGCATTATAATAGGATCCCATTGCATTACTGAATAAATAAAGTTGGTATTACAGACTATTACAGAACATATTAAAACTTTTGAATTAGTGAAATAAATGGCCTCTGTTCCATGTTTCAAAAGCTGAACATATGGTTGAGTTGAATACAATTAAACCTTTTGATATAAATTGAACAGGTGGCCACCTGGTCTATTACTTCAAAGACTCAACAGATTAATGGAATGTCAATCAATGTAATGATTAAAGCACAGTATCCAAACAACGCATTAAAATCTAAATCTTAATCCTCTTCAATGTATGAAAGTAAATTATCCAGTGAGTTAATGTACTATAATACATTTGAAGATTCACAGTGCTGATCAATTCAATGGATGAATATCTTTTAAGGAAGAAACCCTATCATTAATCATTGCATTAAACATATCCTTAAACTATCATACAATATCTAACTAAGACAAATGATGTTGACAGCAAATTTTGAGCTTACTTTTCAAAAGCTCCCTGACTCCAGTACAGTTTTCTCCATAGTTCTGAAGTCCTCTCACCTGGTATAGTTCTAACAAGTTTTAGAAGCCCATCCATCTCACTGAAAATTTCAAACTATCGGAAATACTCAGGATAATAAGGTAGCTAGCAACATTTCCATTTTTGTGCCTTTTGGGTCACGAATACCATGTTTCTGTGGTGCTCAGACTGGTGGCTGTTAGGAATCAGTTCAGAGTTCCAGTTCCCTTAACTTTTTCTTCCCCAAGCAACACTGGTTTGCCCATATTTAATTCTGCAAAATCCAGCTCAGATAGTCATTACAGTACAGAGGGAAGCAATTCTACCTATTAGCTTCATGCAAACTCTGCACACAGCATGCACCATTCCCTGACATAATCTCATAAACTTATTTTTCTTAAGCACCATGCAATATCCTTTTGAAATCAATGGTTATCCGTGCTCCCATCACCCTCATAGACAGCAAATTCCAACTCTTTATCCCTCAGTACATAAGAATGTTTTTCCCCACATTTGCTGTGTATCAATTGCCCAAAACCTGAATCGATTTCTCCTGGCCATTGCAACATCAATTGATGGCAACAGTTTTTATTTGCCTTCTTTACTCAAATCTATCATTATTTTGTCATCTTCTATCAAATCTCTAGAAACTTATTTACTCCATGGGGAGCAACCAGCTTTTCTAGTCTAACCCTGCACATAAACTTGTTCACTCCTGGAACTGTCCAGGTAAAACACCTTATACTCTTCCAAAAAACCTCACATCCTTCATAAAATGTGAGGCCAGAAATAGAAACAAAGTTCCAACTGTGGCTTAGCCAGAGCTTTATAAAGGTGCAAAATGACTTCTCTACTTTTGTACTTAATATCGCTATTTATGATACCCATATGCTTTGCTAATTCTCTCCGCACCTGCACCCACCAACCCCACTACCATGGCTGAACACTTCAACTCCCCCTCCCACTCCGTGAAGGACATACAGGTCCTGGGCCTCCTCCACTGCCAAATCGTTACCACCCAATGCCTGGAGGAGGAACACCTCATATTCCGCCTTGAGACCCTGCAACCACACAGGATAAATGTGGATTTCAACAGCTTCCTCATTCTCCCCCCCCCCCCCCCCCCCAAAACAGTATCCCAGTCCCAGTCCCAGGCCTCCAACTCAGCACCGCCCTCCGGACTCATTCATCACTGGCCCCTCTGACCTCTCACCTTTATCGCTTTCCCACTACCTTCCCTCCAACCCCACTCCCCTCCAATTTATCTCCCAGCCTTGATCCACAAGCCTCATTCCTGATGAAGGACTTATGCCCAAAATGTCGATTCTCCTCTCCTCGGATGCTGCCTGACCTGCTGTGCTTTTCCAGCACCACACTCTCAACTCTGATCTCCAGCATCTGCAGTCCTCACTTTCTGCTAATTAGTCTCTATGTATTCTATCATCTACAAACATTGATGCATATTAACTGCTAGGTTGTTTGTCCTTGCATACCTATCACAGTAGTACCATTTTAGATTCTGCCTATCCCTTCCACATCATCTCAAATTCTCTGCTTGAAATGTGTGGAGTTTGCACATTCTCCCCGTGTCTGCGTGGGTTTCCTCCGGGTGCTCCGGTTTCCTCCCACAGTCCAAAGATGTGCAGGGCAGGTGAATTGGCCATGCTAAATTGTCCGTAGTGTTAGGTAAGGGGTATATGATGGGTTGCGCTTCGGCGGGGCGGTGTGGACTTGTTGGGCCGAAGGGCCTGTTTCCACACTGTAAGTAATCTAATCTAATCTAATCTAAATTACTTTTGCCATTTGTCTACCTATTACACTTGTCTAGTTATACCTTGTTCCAATCAATTGGTATCATCCTGCTGTTGCTCACACCTCAAGTTGTGTTTACATATCTAAAAAGTCAACACAGTTGCCCTGGCACTGATCCTTTGAAAACTCCAACATCCTCCAGTTTGAATTTTTTTTTATTCAAGTTTAGTTGAGTACATTGTACAACATCATAGCTTTTAGTGGGACTATGAGCTAGACATTAACTTGGTCCCCAAACAACTGCAAAGTTTGCCATACACCTGGCAAAACACAAATGCCAAAGACTTCTGTATGTTTTGATAGGAAAGTGAAGTAGACACTGTGCTTACCACCTAGACTATAAAATGAAAATTAGTTTCCTGTATTTCTTTGCTGCAAGATAATGAGTGGAAACAACTTTCATTGGAGAGATTAAAAACAATGAAATTGGAGATGGAATATAATTGGCAGTGTAAGTTAAAAATGATCTGCATTATCAATGCATCAAACAGATTTTAAGAAATGTTGATTATAAAGTGGAGTATTTAAACCTTGCATCATTATTGTATTTTGAATCTCAGGGAATGCAGAGAACTTGCTCTCCAAGAAGCGTATAAAAATGCAAGGACATCTGAAGAAGCTGAAGCCATTTTGAAAAAATATTCACAGAGATTTATCATCAGTGAACCTATTCTTGAAAGCCTGGTGATGCCAAAATTCCTGGAAAGAAGTCAATCTGTGGACTCTGATACTCCATCCTCACCAACAAAAGATCCTAATTCACTGAAGTACTTACGGCAGCAATCGTTGCCTGTCCAAAAATATACTGCTACTGTTGAAGCGATGATCATGCCCAGCAGCCAGTCCCAGACAAATGTTTCTACAACAGTAACATCCCCAACCAGAACAATTGCCTCTAAGGCAGTGCCTATGTTGACCCCCAAGCCTTATTCACAACCAAAAGATTCACAAACTGTGCTGAAATCATTTAAGGTGAGCCAATAAAACCAATGGATTTGACCTATATGCCAGTAGACTGGCTACCTGTTTTGACATTAGTCTTTGCATTACATAATGTATAGTTACTCAATGCCAACTAATCCATGGAGAAGATTCATTCTTGATGTTAGTACTCAACTGGGGTATCACATTCTGTTCTGGGCGTCAAAGTTAGGAGGGATGTCAAGATCTTGGAGAGAGGGCAGAAGAGCTTTCTTGAAATGATGCTAGGATTAGGGATTTCAGTTTTTGTGGAAAGAGTAAAGAATTTAAGATTGTTCTCCTTAAACAAAAAATTGAAGAGGGGATTTTGATAAAGCTGTTTAAAATCATCAACAGTTTTGACAGAGTAAATATGTCTAAATTGTTTGCAATGGCAGAAAGTCAAGAATTCGAGGATGCTAATTTAAGGTAAAGCAGAGGCAACACAAGGAAGAATTGTTAGTTCACAGTGAGTTGTTGTACTCTAGAAGACATTAACTGAAAGGTTTGTGGAATCAAATTCAATAGGAACATTCAAAAGATCAGCTCATCTCACCATAGCTCCTTCAACAGCATCTTCCAAACCTCTGACCTTTAGCACCTAGAAGAATAAAGAGGACATCTCAGAGAGAGATGGTGATGTAATTAAACTGTAATCCAGAGGCTCAGCTCATTATCTGGGGATATAATTTTTCAATCTCATCATGGCAGCTGGTGGAATTTAAAATCGAAATCTGGAATATAAAGGTAGTATTAGTATGGCAACCATCACAGCTGGCATCGATTGGCCTAGCAAGCAATACCTTTATCCACTGAACAAATTAATAAATATATAATTGGATAAATACTTTAAAGGAACAGTTTACAGGGCTGCAAGACAAATCAGATAGATCCATCAAATTTTGCAGTCTATGGTTTCAAAGAAAAGTGCTATGCCTATATTGTATGCATTGGTTGTAATCTGCCAAACTTCCCCAGATTCTGGAACGGCATCATTGGTTTAGAAAACTGCAAATGTAACAACACAATTCAAAAGAAGAAGGAGACAGAGATGGAAACTGTAGGTCAGTTAGTCTAATACCTGTCACCGGAGGTTGTAGCTAGATGTTTAGAAAATCATAATACAATAGGGTAGGTTTTGTGAAACATAAATCATGTTGGATAACTTTATTAGTGTTCTTTGCATATTTAATATCAGTGTGAATAAAAGGAAGCCAGTAGATGCAGTACCGCATGAAAGGTCAGTAAAGGAGATAAAAACTCACAGCGTTGAGAGTGCTATGCTAAAGAGGTGCTACAAGGATTGAATGAAAAGACATGTAGACTGGGGCCATGATTGCATGTAGCAGCAGATTGCACTGCAGAAGGTGCTATTATTAATGAGAGAGTCAGAGGGAAGAGAGTCTGGAGATAGCGATATCCTGAGGTGGAATCAGGATGAGCGGACAAAGGAGATCAGCTGTACAAGAACAGGCATCTGCCTCTGCAGTCCGGGCAAGTCAGGGACTTACTTCTGCCCAAAGTCAAAACTACAACAGAGAACAAAAGCATTGAAAAAAAAAGAACAGTAGATGCTGGAAATTAGAAACACAAACAGAAATTTCTGGAAAATCCCAGCAGGTCCGGTAGCATCTGTGGAGAGAAATCAGAGTTAATGTTTTGGGTCCAGTTACCCTTCTTCAGAACAAAAGCAGCCAGTTAGTGGCAGATGAAGGCATTAACCTGCCCAGAATCTACAAATTAAGGATTAGAGGTTTTGTGTACTGCTAACTGAAGAGATCAGTCCAATTTCTATTAGTAGGGACCCTATATTTGTCAATCTTATGTTTACTGTGGCCTTGAATGTCTATGCATTAAGGCTATTTAAGTTACTAACTTTTGCAGCACATCAACAAACTTCAAAATGACATTTCACAAAGGTTGTGACAGATACATTGTTTAGGTGAGCAAATAATGCCATCTCATTTACCTCCAATGCCTTTAGCATCATATACATTGTTGGATTTCACAGAATTCAAGGTGCGACAGATAGCGCGCACGTGGTCATCAACACTCCTTTAGGTCAGCTAGGGGCACTTGTCAGTGTAAACTTTTTTGACTCCATCAATATCCAACCTACATCTGACCATCATCAAAGCATCATGCAGGCATGTGCCTGCTAATCATGACAGACTCTTAGGCAATTATCCAGTTCTGTGTTTTGGTAGAACTTTACAATTGAGGAACTAACATCTGATCTGAATTATCTTTGTTACATGCCTGTGCATAGAAGGATGGAAAAATTAGAATGAATGGGGAGACCAGCCCAACATTCACCAGAGTTGAAGAGAAGGAACCCACATCTGCAATACCTACATCATCACAGATGCTTGCAAATGTGACAAGTGTGGACACCCCCCCATTAACATCTCAGATCGATAATAACTGCCATGTGTCTGGACCAGAACAGGAGATTTCTTCAACCATAAATGACCCAGAGACTGAAGATACAGAGCAAGTAAGTATACCCTCAACAAGTAGAAATCAGTACCTCATATCACTGCACTGCCAGTCATTCCTTTAGTATGAGGCTCTTCTTGAGATCAGTATTTATTGTTGTTTCAAGTCATGATATTTAAGGCGGATAATAAATTCTCACAAAGTTATCATTTTGTGAGTGTTCCCTGTTGTAAATCCTGACTATATGAGCCAATTTTAACCCTCCCCCACCGTGCCTGATGAGAATAAAATTTGTGGAAATTTAAAGGGAGGCCGTATCTTGCCCTCCAGTTTGACACTGCGCTCATGTTAAAAGGTATCTATTTACTGTTTTTCGGATGGGAGGTAGGGACTTCGTTAAAGTACAAAAATGAATAACATCAGTCTGATTCCAACGCTGTGTTAAATGTGTGTTATGAGTTTGGTACCTGTTTCTGGTATGATGTGGCAAACCTGGTGTGCAGGAGCAAGCCTTGGGGAGATAAATCATTTATTTCCCATCTGTCAGAAGATTTGATGGGGAATCATATTTCATCTGTCTAACTGGGCTCTTAAAATGAAAATGGCCTGGGACTTGTGGCACTATCTTCTCATAGACTCCATTTACATGTTATCTGGCAGTAATGTGCCACTATCTTGTCTGTATCTCGTAATAAATATTTGGCATTTCTTTCTGTAGGAGGAACAGACTGAGATGCCAATCATCATTGGCACCAGTCAACAGTCGAGCACAGAGGAAGGACCTGATCTGAAACCTTGCTGCAATAAAACTGAAAAAGGGACAGTGAAAGATGCAACACAAGAAGGTGTCAGGCTCCTCTCAAACATACAAGCAATAAGTATCAGTTCTCTCTAATGTGTTGTTGTATAATTTGGCAGAGTTTTCTGAGGTCTAATGTTTTTAAATATTTCAATTGAGAGGCTCAATGAAAATGAAGCAGCTTTCTAACTCGTGTGCCTCCCCCTGTGGGTTTCCAGTGAGAGAGCAAATCCTTAACTTCATTGTGTGTATAACTACACAACACAGACTGCACTAGTTCAAGATGGCTTACCACTATCTTTTCAGAGCAATTGCAAATAAGCAATAGCTGTTGGTCTTGGTAGCAGCACCCATATCTCATGAATTAAATAAAAAGAAGCTGACTTAGAGTCTAGAAGCAAAAATTCTGTGTGTGATCTGTGACAAGAGTGAATATTAATATACCTTTAAAATAGTCATTGATTGTTTGAGATGGGAACAATACTGTATCGGTAGTATTGAAGTTTTAATTCTACAATGAAGGAAGTGATGTGTAATGTAATTCTGGTTCCTTCACCCTTTGTGATTTGTTTTGTATGTTTAGCTCACTCCATCGCATACCCCCATCTCCCCCAACTCTGCTCCTCCAATTCCCGCTTTTTGTTGCTTTCATACATCTCTTTGTGTGCTGAATCTAAACTCATAAGGTACAGGAGCAAAATAAAGCCATCCAGCCAACCGAGTTAACTCCATAATTCAATTGATGGCTAATTCAATGATCATCAACTCCATTTTCCTGCCTCTTCTCCATAACCCTCAATTCCCTTACTGATTAAAACTCATCAGTCTCAGCCTTGACTATACATAACTATCCAACCTTGACAATCCTCTGCAGTAAAGAATTCCACAGATTAATTACTTTCTGAGAAAATAAATTATTCCTTATTGCAATCTTATATGTATCCACTTACTCTGAGATTATGCCATCTGGCCCTAGACTCTCCACAAAGGAAATAATATTTCTGCATCTATCTTGTCAAGTTGCCTAGGATTCTTAAATGTTTCAATATTGCTGCCTCTCTCTCTTCTAATGACTGTAAGACCAATCTACTCAACCTGTCCTCATAGGACAATCCCTTCTTAAATGGGATCTACCCTAGTGATCCTTCTTTGAACTACTTTATCTTTCCTTTGAGAAGGGCACTAAATCAGTTCACAATATTCCATTTGTGAAAATCTCAGAAGAGATTTACCAGGATGTTGCCCAGTAACGAAGGTTTGAGTTACAAGGAAGTGCTGGACAGGCTGCGACTTTTTTCACTGGAGCACAGGAGGTTGAGAGGCAACCTGATAGAGGTTTATAAAATAATGAGAAGTGTAGACAAAGTAGAAGTAGAAGTAGAAGTTTTTTCCCTAGGATGGGAAATTTCAAGGCTAGGTTGCACATTTTTAAGGTGATTAGAGTCACTCATGGTTGATGTACTGCATCTTTATATCTTGATTTATTCTCCATCCTACAGTAATCTGTAAAAGCTCGAGTGGCCAAGAACTATTTAAAGTAAAAACGAACAACTGTATTCCTTAAAGTATAACAGAGAATAATTAACTAACAACTATGTACAAGTCCATACTCTAACCTATCTCTTACCTTCTCTTCTATAATATTAGTCCAATAAAACTCCTGATTAAGATTTACAAAACAACACTTCTTATCTCAAAGCCAGGCAGCTTTCAGTTCTTTTATTTGGATCTTCCTGTGCCTTCTTTTCTTCATCTTAGGAATTTTTGTGTCACAGGTTACCGATTGAAAAAGGTATTTTTAAGAGAGCTGTCATAAGACCAAAGACCACTTCTACCACTTTTTCCATTTTTTTATTTCTTAGCTTCAAACATTTTCATCCAAGATCATTTTTTGCTGTCATGCTTATTTCAGCCCGTTCTAATAAAGTAACCCAACCATGCTCCTGCCTCCCTGTCCTTTCAAAAGGTCACGTACTCCTGAATATTTAGTACTCAGCTTTGATCTCCTTGTAAATATGTCTCTTTAATTCTGTAAGATCATATCAACCAACATGGATTTATTCATGTAAAGAGCTGTTCATCATCTCTGAACAGGTTAATTAGAGCACTTTGAGTGGTGGTGCAGTGGGTTCAAGTTCTATCTGCCCCAGTGGTATGTGAGAACATCCCTAAACAGATTGATTAGGAAATTTAAAAACAAATTATTCCCCCTTTAACTCTATTACCTGTTGTCTCTCAATGTCTGTACACTTTGAGCCTACCTGTCCCACTCTGGGTATTGTTATCTAGATAACTGGCCTGAAATACTGCCACATCAGTTTACTTTGTAACCCTTTATTTTCCCATTCCTAAATCCACCCTCCCTCTTTAGGGAGAGACAGAGTGGATTATGATATTTACTGCAATCTCTGTACAAGACTGCTTGTATTGCAAAGTAACATGTACAAAAAGGAATAGGTCTCTTTGAAAACGCTTCATCTGAAACTGTGAAGCCTTCTCCCCTGTAAAATTGTGCACTCTGGACTTGCTGATTTTCGTTTATGTCAGTAAAAGCTAGAATTTGAAGACACTTGCTCCCATTTGGAGCATTGTCATATCCCATTTTAACTATTGCATTCCCTGTGAATTACTAATTCCTCAACAATGTGGCATTGCTAAACAAGTGGCTGAATGATCTACTCCTGTTCCTGTGTTCCAATCACCAGTATCTGTTTACTTCAACTTAATTACTAATTCTATTTTTATTTTATTGTAAAGATCATCCTTGGAACTTGGAAACATCGACAGTACACATTGCCCTCTCAAATAATGTAACAAAGAATACAATTGATTCCAAAAATCTAATGACTGATGAAGCCCTTTTAAATCCTGAGAAAGAGAAGCCCAGTGATAGTGTGCAAATACAACTTCAACAAGAGGTAAACACTGACTTAATCTAACACACTAGCTTCAAAATTTATACTTCTCTTTACAAATGTTCAACTTATTGCCAAATTGCAACATTTTACTGTAATTCAAAGTTTCAGTTTCCAAACTTTTTCAGGAAACTTTGACATTAAAGTGACTTTGTTAAATAGCTTATTATTGGAAAGAGATTGTGGAGCCATGCTGGATGTCAACTATTTGCTTTAATTGTTCTTTTCACTTCAGGAAGTGAACTTCACTAGGTTTCAGTTTTTTCTCATACAATTTAATATTTGCAATGCCAAGGTCACTCATTGTGTTTAACGCAAAACAGACATTAAAATCAGAGGCACTTCAACACGGTGAAATGGGAGATGTATTTGAATCCATTCAGAGAATAAGTGAACTGGAGGAAGAGACTACAGAGGGCAGTCAGCCTGATGATGCTATTAGTCAGCAAGGTAAGACATCAAAAATCATAGACAACATGCCTGTTGCATTGTGAGATGCCATTATCTTAAAACACAGTACAAGTGTTTAGTATATTAATTAGTAACAATTGTCTAAAAACAATGCTACGAACAAACTGCTTGAGAAATTCTATGGATACGCTGCTGCATTATAAAATAACGATTTGCTTTTCAAAAACATTTTCTTCATCATATACCATGAAGTAGGATTCCTAGTTGTTTGTGATGATTGTTTTGATGCACTTTCCCTAATTTTAAGACAAATTGTGTTCAATAAATCTTGATCCTGATATGCTGGTCTTACGACCATTTAAAAGCAGGCCTATCCATGGCAATGGCTCCCAGGAGCAATTAATCACAATTTGGAGTTTCCAGTAATCATGCCAGATTACAGACCTTTGAGGAGGCTCCAAACTTTAAGGTGGAATGTTTGTGTGCCAAAGCATGAATATATACATTGTAAAATGTTTGTTTTTTTTAAGGAATTGACTAGAAAACATTTTCCAATAAGGTTCCTCAAATGTTGAGATGGAACCATGATTTAAAATTGCTAACTTTTTTCTTATAAAAACAATTGAATCCTTAAATTCAATATTTTCCACCTAAATATTTCTAGGAATGTTTTTTAAAGCAATGTTTGATTTTAAAGTCATTTTAAAACGCAGTATAATTCTTGGAGCTCGTGATAGATTTTGTGATTGACAATATGAAAATGTGTTTAAGTTGCAAGGATAGCTGGTCTGCTTTTAAGTTATCATAGTGTTGCTGTAGAGGACTGTGCTCACTTGCTTACTTTCTTGAGGTTTACACTGGATTAAACCTGATGCAAACACTGAATATTAAGAGTGGTGACATATCCCAATTAAAGACAAACCAAATGACTGGTAGAAATATCCAGTGAGTACCAAATGATTCAGGTGCCTTTATATTCATCTGATATTGTGAAGATCTGTTTTAGAAGTGAGGGAAGAATCATCCAAACACAACAGAAATTATTCATTTGGACTTCATAGGAATTAAAAGACATTCTTAAATAACTGATGGTGATGAATTTACATTTAAAAGCATTTTGAAGATATTTTATTCTGGTGATTGGAGAGAATTTATGCAAATCCTCCAGGATTTTTAGTTATTGGGAGCTGTAGCAGTTATAAACTATTTGGAAAATTTGCAGAAATCCTTTCTTCTCTTCCTTTGTATTTACAACCCCAAGGATGGTCCCATGCCAAGTATACACTGCTGAGCACCCAGGATCTGGGACTCTCAAGGAAAGGGTATGTGGCATATCCCTGAAAGTAAAAGAGAATTATATACAAAATGTGACACAGGGAAATGAATTCACTGGTATTATTGCATCTCTATTTTGAAGTATACTCCCGGACAATATATCTAATTTGTCATTTTTACTTTGTTTTCCTTCTGGGGATTATTAGTTGCTAAGAGATGTGACAAACTGCTTACGGTTTCTACCCCTATTATATGGTCAGTGACAAGGCAATGGTGCTTGATGCTGACCTTGAAGGAAAATACTTAGTAAATTAGGACTATCCATCTGGTAAAACCATCGTGGAAAAGCCCAAATATTCTAGTACAATATTGACATTCATGGATTGAAACAGCATTGGTTAAAGTTGTTATGAATACCTGAGCACATGAGACCATCAAAAAGGGACATAAAATCTTTCAAAACAGATGGGATAATGATACCCACAAATCTAGCCTGGACTTTAAACAGAGGCGAGTGCTTTAATGGGGTTTTGAAACCACTAAAAACATTATAAAAAGTTACAAACTTTGGATCTTTTTTAAGCAGTTGCAGTATATGTCAATGCATTGAGAAGTCCTGTATTTACCAACAAACATTTGAAGTCATAGCAATGTGAGATAATTTGATGTAAGTATAAGCAAAGTTAAAAATACTTATAATTGTGAAGAAATTCCATGAAAAGAAGTTGCAACCATTTTGTTGTTCCATATAAATCTCTTTATAACACGATGGTAGCTTCATTGTTGCTCACAAATACCAGAACAGATTACTTGGATGGAATTTAATTCCATGGCAACCGTGTTCCTCCCCTCACCCCTCACCCCATGTATTTAGTGGCAATGAACATGTGACACTGGTGACCCTTGTTGCATCCAGCTCCATTAAATCTATGGGGGGAAAGCCTATGGACGGCCTTCATGATCCAATGGGCAACTAACAGCCTCATCTCACTGAAGCTGATAATAACCCAGCAACATGCAGGAGGCTTGCTATGTAGAAAGCATGGCAAGCAGACCTGTATGGGATTGCATGCTGTTACCTGGGGACCAGCCCCTGTTCAGATTCACCTCATTCCTGATCAAGTGATCCATTAGAAGGGGAGAGGAGGATCACTGAGAACCATCCTCATTGCCTTGCCACTGTCCGTGACCTGCCCGCCCTGCCATCATTCACCCGTGGCCTGTGATCCAGCGATGATCCGAGGCCTGAAATAGGTTTGGTGCCAATAGCACCCACCACCTCCTCAGTAGCAGTGTCACTCAATAAAACTGTTGGCCACTGATTGACCAGCAACTGCCACTGGGCAGAACCTTGGGCACTGGGGCCTTTGATCCCCAAAAAAAGCCCGCTGCTATCCAGTTAAGTGCCTGAGTGATACTTGCTTTATCAGGCCTTTCCTAAAAGTAGAGAGGTGAGGCCTTCATTGGCTTTCCAGCACAGGAAAAAGACCCCATGGCCTCAATTAAAGACCATCCTGTGCTTCATTAGTAAATTCCACAAGTGCAACAGTTAATTCATGGCAGTATGTTGATTTTTGTATTACTTTGGAGATTTTGACTGCATATGCTCCGGAGGAGCTCACGTAGCATTACTGATAGCAGCCCCTGAAGCTCCATGTTTATCTGTGAATTGGGCAGTCCAGAAGCTGTTGCTAGCTTTGGGGGTGTATTAAGTAGGAATGCTGAAATCCTTGCTGTCACTACCATCACAAAGTCTGTAACTACCTTAAAGGAAATAATTTCAAAGCATAACCCTTTAACATTTTCACCAACCTTTATATCATTGCTTTGTTCGTAAACATATGTGCAAGTCTTTTCCTAATACTTCCGTTAAAAAAAGTGAATAGGATCTGTCATATGAAAGGGCTATATGGTACAACATAGAAATGGATAAGTGCAGTGAACTACTACTAAATCTCTTATTGGATCTATTATACTTAAGAATTGCTTCAAAATTAGAGTGTCATCAGAGAACAATTACTTCTAAAGTACATTAGTCATAAAAAATGTTATGTAACAACTTTGTGCAAACATTGTTGTTTTTGAATTCACGTTTATGGATCATAAGGTCAAGATACAATGAAGAAACCAATAACTTCTGAAGAACACAGTCAAAAAATCTTCATCACATTGAGAATAAAATCTTTTGAGTGCAAATATTATTCCTCATCCATTATCATTTTCCCATTCTTGGCCCAGGCTAATTATAATGCCTGTCCCATCTCTCACATGGAGACATGCAGCTGAGCCTCTGAGGTGTGAGTGAGACCCTGGAAGGACTGAGAAGGTGTCTGGCCTTCGGCAATCCTCTGAAAGCCAGCAACCTGGGGCGCTTCTTCTTTGTCCAGCAGTGGAGCTGTCATGGTGAAGTATTCACAAGATTGTTAACCCCGTTCATTTTATGATTAATGCTCCCACCATTGTGTCAGTACCTGGACTGGTCGGGAGCCTTGCCATGTTTCCTCTGAGGTCTTGGTACATTTGTCCTCAGGGGCCCAGAAGGTGGATTCTGGGGAGCTGGACATTTCTCTGCAGAAGTTATGGAGATGATAGCTGCATGTGCACAACATGAGAGAGCAGGCTTCACAGACAGTAGTTAGAAGTCGTGTGTAATGAATGAGACTAACAGTGGGGTTACTGTGAGACTTATACTGGACTGGAGTGCTACCAATGTAGATGTCTCAGCACTCTTAGAGGAGCGATCCTAGTCTGTTCCTGAGAGGGCCAGGATTCCCTGCTTGTAGGGGCTGATGAGGATATTGTTGGCACACCTCCATCCAAAACGGCTTTCTCAGCTCTGTTGTGGGCTGTCTTCACCTCTCACTTGTAGTGTAATGAATACATTTTTGTTAAGCAAAGGTTTTAAAGGATGTGGGCCTAAGGTAGGTAGATGGATTCAGGCCGCAGGTCAGCCATGATCTCACTGAATAGTGGGACAGGCTCGAAAGGCTGAATGGCTTACTCCTGTTCCTACGTTCCTAATTAGAGACTGGGAGGAATTAAGTGAAGTGAAAGTGCTGGCATGGCTGTTAGTGCTGGTGTATGTAGGTGAAAGGTGAAAAGACGTACCAAAAGAGAACAGCAGGTTATGCAAAAGCCATGCAATGCAGGTGGTTTGGGAGGTTAGGGAGGTTGAGAGTAGGTGATCGAGGTGTGTGCAGTGCCAATGTTTGATTGAGTGTGTAGTAGCAAACAGAAGATGTGATACTCACCCTGCAGGAGTGATGATCTAAAACACTGCTCACTGTTTCTCTGAACCACTGGGATCACATTGATATAGGTGGCGACCTGGGGCTAGGTTACCAGTGTCTGGTGCCGTGGCCCTCTCTATTGGCCCTCTGCAAAGGTGATTCCTCTTCTTTGCTCCACCTCCTCGACTGGGACCACCCTGTCTCTTATCAGAAAATCATGCTGCCATCTCACCCTCCTCTGATGTGTTCAGATTCTGTCTGCCAACAGGTAAGCCAGCTTTGGAACTCCTGTGCTTGTCTGGGTGCACAGTGGCTTTGCAAAGATGGTATAGGTGCAATGGATGCCAGTCTTTTGGCAGATCTCCACTGATTGATGTGTTGTTCCAAGAACAAGGCATGATAGGTTTGGACCAGAATCAGGTGTGATGTATGTCATGGGGTGGGGGGGATTGCAGTTTGGTAGTTAATGATGTGAGTTTAGCATGAAATGGTGAGAGATCTTACAAGGCTGTGTGGAAAAAAAATTCTCCAAAAGGTTCAACACAATTCAGATTTAACCAAATGAATGTGAGGTTCAGCTTGTGGTATTTCCATGGCACTGCTTTAAATAAACACAGACCTATATACAAAGTAGCATAACCTAACTAATTCTATGGGATTAAAATCTGCATCAAGATCTTTGGATTCTAATTAGTTATTTGTCAATCTCAGTTGGAATAATGTATGATGTTAGATAATTTTATATATATTTAAGACTCCAATGTCTAAAAATAAACTACTCTTGTAATTAAATACCCACTTAATAAAATTTAATTTTCAGCCATTTTCTTATGATTTCTGTTTCCTCTTTTATTTTATTCTGCTACCCACCTTAGAGTCACCTAACACTGCCAGTGTTCCGGTTAAAGTTCGGAACTCCTGGCGACGCTCAGAATTTTTCTCTCAGCCAGGTAAAAGTTGTACTTAGCAATTTCCTCCTTCTGTTTTGCTTCCTGAACCTGGGAGTGCTTTGGGACACACTAATTGTCATGAGTCATTTCTTGCTTTTCTAGATTTGCCTCCCTCATTATGTGCTGCATAGTTGCCAAAGCATACCAATGTAAGAAAAAGCAGCTTTAAAAATAGTTCCTTAATAGCTGTCTTTTAAAATTAATGTCAACTCATAGGATTTCTAGTAAAATGTTGTTCCTTGAATACAACTTATTAAACATGACATGGATGGAGATTTCTGAATGGAATTTGTCTATTCTTCCCTTTAATATAAAAGTTGGTGTCTTCCCTGTCTTTAGATACAAGACATTGGAGTTAAGGAAAACAGTTCCATGGTACAGTTAAATATATGTATGTGTAGAAAATGCAAAAGCCTTAACTAAATAGGATGTCAATAATTTCTGTCTTTTTTAGCACATTTATAAAATGACCATTGTATTTAGAACCTCACTTACAAGCTCCTACAATTCTCTTCACTATGCCACAATCTGAACATAATGGTTCCATTCAAAATTTTTATTCTAACAAAAAATGCCATCATAGTTAATGTATAATAGCTGAACATAGAATGGATATTGCTTTTGACCACCTCATGAGCATCAGTAATGATTGGTATTTCTAGGCACCTGGTGCCCACAGAGAATTGAAGTACTAGTCAAAACCAGCTGTTATATAAAAAACTAATTTCTGAACTAGTCCTTGCCAATATATGTGGAGTATCAACATCATAACATTCAGAACTACTCAATGCAGATATGGGCAAGGAGACACTGTTTGTCCATCATAACAGTTTATTTTTCTGATTTGTTTAATAATTGTAAGATAATCAATACACAGTTTTTATATAGCCGTAATAAATCTATTTATATTATTTGCCTTTATTTAAAATGTTAGTCTGATGCCCAGAGAAAATAATACCTGAAATTGGTAGGGTTGGCAACTATGTTCATTGCAAACCTTTTAGGACTCGAATGTGTTCTCCCTACTAATTTGCCTGTTTCCCTGTTTCAGGTGCCAAGTAATAATAGACTTCAAAAGTGAAACAAATTACAGAAGCATGGTGTTAGCACAATATTTGTACACAATTCATGGCTGTGTCCTAAAGTTGCTTATTTTATTAGCTGCTGGTTATCACCAATAGTAGTTGGTAAATTCTAGCTATATGGCTCACTTCCTCTACCATCACTTGCTGTCCAGTCATCATTTTTGGAAATCGTTCTGTTGGTGGTGGGTCATGTACAATTACCAGGTTATTTACATTTTGTACATTATTTAACCTTAGAGTTCCACCTGTCCATCGAAGGTTCTAACAGTTGCTAAGAAATAGGGAATGCTCTATAGTGTCCAGACCAAATTTTATCCCTCAGTTAACCTCAGAAACAGATGTCCAGATCATTTATTTCATTGCTGTTCATTAAAACTTCGTATTTAAATCAGTTGCCATATTTCCTGCATTACAACAATAATTATACTTCAAAAGTGTTTTATTAGTGGGAAAGAACGTTGGAATGTCCTAAAGTCTAAAATAAATGCAAATCTTGCTTTCCTTTCCATTTGTATCACTAGCTGTAATAAAATCAAAATATTCATCAAGGATCACTACCAAAATAATAATACTTGATTTTGATTTCACATTCTGCGTTTGTGCTAATTACATTGTCTATTGCAAATTCGAGGGACCTAATGCATTTGCACAACATTTCAAGACAATTTTCTACATTATCTTTTCTGACCTGGCCTTGCACTGCTAATTGATGGCTATTTATTGAACCTGATTGTAATTGGCAGTCTAGTTGTGCATCAGCATATTAAAGGAAATAATTAATAAACCATTTGGAAAAAGGTATTTCCATTGTTACTACCCACTACATGTAGGTCTCCTTCGTGGATAGGTGGAGCATCATTTTCAATCCTTTATAAAATACTTTTTCTTTATCTTTCAGCAGAAGTGAAAAACAGTGAAAATGTAAATGTAAGTATGTAACATTACTATTGTATCTGTGTATTGTGAGCTTGAAAGAGCAACAGTTCTCAACAGCTAACATCTTCAGTGTATTGTTATGTGACATTGTTGGGGTGTGCTTCTCAATATCACATGGAAAAATCATCCTGATCATTACAGGATTGTTGAGCATCATACAGTGCTGTTTCTAATTTTATATTCAAGTTGTTGAATATTCAAACAATGTTAATGACACCATTGTGAAAACTGATGCCTTTCAAAGACAAAGCAGGAATGTTGTTAAAGTTCCAAAGCCATTTGCCGAATCTGACAGTCTTCCAGATCTTTTGAAAAATTTGACACTGAAGTAGCATATAGTAATTTTACCAAATGTGCAATATCATCTTGAACATCTTTGTAGTTCTTGATATACCATGATCCAGACCTGTCTATCAAGCTACTGACCAGTGCCTGGATGGTCCGGGATGGACCCACTGGCTTCCCTCCTTTTCACCCAATGGGGAAACTTCTGGCCTTATGTTAGTAAATTTCCATGGTAAACCTACTTTGATGAGGATCTTGCTATAATGTGATACTTTATGGAAATCATCCCTCATTATTCTGTAGGACAATGCATTAACACTTTCAAAGTCTTTGCCTCATTTGTTTGATTATTGCCAGAATGGAGGACTCCTCTTCATGGTTCACGTGTCCTCGGATTTTGCAGATTATCTCTGTTAAATGAGTGCAGATTTTATTTACTTGCAAGATATAAGTGGACTTTTAAGCAATTTTAATTCTGTGTTTCTTATCTTTGAAATTATGGTTTATTTCAGTTACAATTAGAAGTCATCTCTGGAGCTTGCACTCAGAATGTATCTTGCATATCAGAAAATCTGCATATGACTTGGATCTTTATTATTTGGCTTAAAGTAGTCTTATCTGCATCAAAAATCACAAAATCATAGGATGAGGAAAGTTCATCTTGGGCTTTTCCACTCAGCAGCAAAAAACAACAGTTCTCTTCCCCATCTTAGTATTGAGCAGCTTTATCTCCTCTAGATTAAAATCTCTTTCAAATTTTGGATGCTGTAAATGTGTGAAAATTTCCCTCCTGGCTTTATTTCTAAAGTCCTCTCACCAGTCTGAATATTGCTATTTTAATTTTATGCCTCACATAAAACTTGTTCTCCAGATTTACTCATTAAACTTATTCTATCTTATTGGCTTATTTAATTTAGAAGATCCTGCCACAGGCTCATTCTGTCAATGGTCAAAAGCACCAGTTATAATCATTTCCACACATTGCTATTAAGCAATAAATGTTGAACAACAAGTGATCCGGCGTAATTGGAATTGGACAGTTTTCAGAGAATCTCACAGTTCTTGACTGAAACTAAGGGCAGCAGACTCCAAATTACTAAAAACGAGAATTTCAATGGGGGCCTAAGGCAGATGTGGTATTGGCAATATGCCTCGCATGCCTACAAAGGCTGGATTTGAGAAAGCTGAATTATTTTTGGATTCATTTTTGTCAGCTTTCGAGATTAGCCTCTACACAGGCAAAATGGCAGTTAGAACCTTTTGGGAAAAGATTTCCTGATGGAGATGTGGGGAGGACTGACAGAAAATTGCACATGACATTATGTAGGATATACAGCACAGCAACGGGCTATTCAACCCAACTCGTGTCATTTCCATTCGTGTTTCCTCCCATATTTCCACTTTTAAATCAACCACAGGATCATCAGAAATAGAAAAAGGCCACTCGGCCCCTTGACTGTTCTGGCACCCAGTCAGATCTCCCTGGGGCCTCAATTTTACTTTCCTGTCTATCCATAATCCTTGCTTCCCTTGAAAATCAATAATATGTCCCTCTCAGCATTGAACATTTACAATGACACAATTTCCATTAGTCAATGGGGAAGAGAATTCCAAAGTCTAAAAACCCTCCTGGGAAAAAAAAAATCCTCAGCTCTGTATAAATAAGCTCCCTCAGAATCTGACATGTTTAAATAGGTTCACCACTTGTTCTTCTAAGCTTCAATGAGTACAGGACCAACCTGCATGGCCATTCCTCAAAAGACAATACCTTTGTATAGGAATTAACTGAGTGAACCTTTCCTGAATTGCTTCTAGTACACATGACGTAATTCCTTTGGTAAGGAGATCAAAAATGTAAACAAAACTCCAAGTCTGGTTTCATCAAGACTCTGCACAGATGTAGTCATACTTCCTGACTTTTATACTATATTCGCTTTGCAATAAAGGCAAACACTATTTTGCACTTTCGATCACTGACTGTCACTGCACGCTAGCTTTTTGTGATTCACACACCCGAACACCCGGATCCATCCAGATCACAGATTGCTGCTGTATCTTCATTTAAATAACATGTTTTTCTTTCCTTCCTGCCAAAATGCAAATCTTAAACAAAAAAAAATTGAAAGTTAAATTGGTGACAAATGGATGTGCAAGTTCTCCATCTGAATTGCTTCTACTGGTCACTAATATCAGTTGAAAAATACCTCATGGTTTATTTTGATATTCTGCTGGTAGTTACTGAGACCTAGCCCTACAACCACTCTTGGATGTTTTGTTATAGCTCTGTTAGCTCATGGAGTCATGGAATAACAGGGATGTACAGGACAGAGAAAGGCCGTTTGGCCCATTGAGTTATAAGTAAAACAACAAAAACTATTGATGCCAGACACTCCAATTGAATTTTCATAACATGGTAGTGTTAAAATTGGTGTTATAATACCTTTATCATTATCACTGTGTCTATTCAATATGATTTTTAAAAAATACAACAAGGAGCATTCAGTGGAATTAAACACTTGCACAGCATGAAATAAGGTTAATGTTGGATTACATTTTTCAGTGATTGGCCCTCAGAGGCTTTGCTAAGGTGAGTTATTATGCTAACCTGGAAATGATCGTTGCCCAGTGAAACACAAATGAAAGTAATCTATAGGGAGCCTTCATAGCTGTAACTGAAGGACAAATTGTAACTTACTCTGCTTGCTGGAAACCAGGCAGAGCAAAGGTTAAACTGGAATGCTTCAATATCCTGCTCCATTTCCACCTTACAATGATTTTTATCCCATTGTATATTTCTTAGCTAGATGCAGTACCTTATACATTTGTGCACATTCAAATTCTATGACATACATAGAGCACCAAAGATATTTTAAATGCCAGTTGAACAGAGTACTCAAAAATGACACTTAAAGCACAGCTGCTTACTTTAAACATGCTGCGTGCTAGGAATTAGTTTCAAACAGAAACAGTTAGAACATTTTGCTAATTAATATTAGAAATGTTCAATTTAGTGTTAGGTCTGAATTCTAAATGTGTTAATATTGCCTATATGTATTATTTGGATACTTCTGAATATATAGCATGTGAAGGGATGGGAAGTGAAATTGCATCCATACATCTAAATTTAATAGAAAGGAATGATGCTAAAGGATTGGTGAGCAGATATTGCAGTGTCCATTTTCAAAAATGAGAGCACAGAACCAATTCAGTAAACCACACCTGTTACCTTGCTATCAGCAATAGGAAGGACTTAGAACAAAGAGCAAAGAAAATTTACAGCCAGGAACAGGCCCTTTGGTCCTCCAAGTCTGAGCCAATCCAAATGTACTGCCTAGACCTACTTGATCTTTTTTTTCTAGAAGGTGAGATAACAAGCATCAGACACCGAAATATATTGTTTTAAAATAGATGGGAAGACTGCAGGGCAGATTTTCAGTGTTGCACAGGTTCTAAATCTTTTTTTAAAAATTGCTGGTGGAATCTGGAAGCAGAGGTCCCAACCTCATATCTGAAAGATTCCATTTTTGCCTATAGAGAAAGGGGTGGAATGTAAGTTGCACAGGCAGGAATCCTGAACTTAGCAGGAGCACTTGAAATTAATGTTGAGTTCAATAGACCCCATTTCCATTGCTGTAAGAGTATTAACTACAGTCTGGGAATCAGAAATATAGGGACATTATGTAAAGGTTTTGAAGTAACTCCCCAGAGGCTGGTATCCCATCACCAATTCACCTTTTACTTATACATGCATAGTATTTGACACTGATCTGGCTTCCTCAGAGTGAGCAGGACTTCTGACACTCCTGTTTATAACTGTCAGCCAGGGTTCCTTGATTGCACTAGATTAATAGCCCCAATCAGGGAACTTCTATTCTATTATGTTCACCTGGCTGACCTCATTAAAATCACTACAAGTATGTAAAGGATGGACAGGGTCTGTTTAAGTTTCATTATTATTTAAATCAACAGCTGTTTAAAAATGAAACAAAAAGTAAGATGCAGTGCTGGTTAGAGTTAAAAATAAATAGACACCTGCTGCTAGAGTGCATTGATTTACAGGCTATTCAAAGTCTGTGAGAAGATTTGTAGCTCGGGTGCTCGTTGTTGTGGTTCTGTTCGCCGAGCTGGGAATTTGTCTTGCAAACGTTTCGTCCCCTGTCTATCTGGCTATCTGGTGTAGCTTAGGGTAATAAATTAGCTAGCTGTTCTGCAGTTTCAAGGCATTCATTGTTGATGTTTCCCAAGGAACGTCAGTACAGCTGAGCCCATGATGAATACTTGACTGTGTTTTGCAAGGTTTAAAACCACTTATTTCAGCAATGGTGGTTAGTATTACACATTTTGATTGTGAGTTTTTAGAAGCTATTAAAGGATTAATCATCTTCAATGTTGTTAGTGAGTAGAAATTTTATTTTTACAACAGCTTGACCACTTTAGATAATATAAAATATATGAAAGTGTTTCATGAATGAAAGGGTTTTTTTTGCAGTGTATGAGTATAAGCGTCAACTTAGATTGTGAGAAGTTATGTTTTCTTCAATCTCCATATGGCTCCTGACATCCAACCTTAGTGGATTCTGGATGAGTGGCAGTGAAGCTGGCAAAGGAATTATGAGTGGGCATGGTAGTTGACAAGATTAATATAATAGCACATAATGGTGATGTGGAAGAATGAGGAGACATGGAGTTACTCATCAGAGAAAGAGCACTGAGACATTGATGCAAGTGTCATTGACAGTAGTCAGGTTGAGCAGGATGAGGAGACAATTTCTCACAGTAAGGCATGGAGAATATGATTTTGATAAGGGAGATTTCGGAAATGTGTTAGGTGCAGAGACCATGTTGGAGAGATTCAGACACAAAGTTCTGAGAAAGATGAGATTGGATTTTATAGCCAATGGCACATTTAAGGACCTTGTAGAGGAATAGGAGGTTGAAGAGTGGTGCTACAAGGAAGAAAAGTTAAGGGGGTGGGTCTGTTCATGTGAGGGACATTGATGACAGATTTGACCAAAAGGGAGGCTGCATCTGAGACATAGAAAAAACAAAAACAGAAGGGATCAAAGAATGTGTGGTGACTTGAGTGAATTGTGAACACTAGTACAGAACAGCTGGGCATACCTAATTAGCCAGAGGTATGAGAAATAATGAATCATGCATTGTTTCTATTTTATACCTTCTTGAAGGGGCGAAGACCTTGTCACATGATATCACAAGTCCTTTGACTACACCCAGGAGAAAGGAAAGTAAGCACTTCAGAAGTGGGGGAAAGGAATCAAGATTATTAGTGCTCATATCACTCTTGTCTTTCTGAATCCATTGTATAAGCATTATGGTACAAAGAACATAAATTACATCATAACAGTCAGGAATAACCATAAATACCTTGGTTAAAATGTTTCATGATGAAAAATGTCTGAAAATACTCTTCATATTTAACAATCTGCTCTTGTAAGCTCTTTGACGACAATTTGGTTGGCCCATTCCTGGCTTTAATCTTTTATCTGCTTTCGTCAGTAACTATCATTATTTCTCTTGCTTACTGGAAGCATCGCCTTAAATAACATTTCTCAAATCATGAAATCTGTCACACAACTTTCTCTTGATGTGGATTGTTAGATCCCAGTTGCTCCTTTAAATCTCCCTAAGCGTATTGACCGCTGGTATTGGGATCCAGAAGAAGAACGCAAGCGTCAGGAAAGATGGCAGAAAGAGCAGGAACGCTTGCTCCAGGTACATTAACACGACTTGTATTGACCCTCTGCTACAAAGTGCTATTGTTTTGCTGCTGCTTTTCTCATAGGTTGGGTAGATATGGTGCACCTTCCTCATGGCTCTTAACACTAATCCTTCCTCAATGTTTTTTTCCATAAATGTAGTTCTGATTAGCTAACTAGAAGGTGGTAATGAAAGAGATGCAGTATATCATTGTTCTACTAGGCAGATCAGAACCACAGAAAAATTGATATGAAAATGACTGATAGAATTGCTACAGTAGGGAGCAAATTACTGGCATGTAATAAATATATTTCTGAAATTTGATTCGGGTGTAAGTTTTATTGAAATTGTAATCATTAACTTATTAAATCCAGCCCATCTGCTCCAGGGCAAATTTAAAAGCTTTTACTCATGATTCCCCTGAGGTAAAGTAACACTTGCATTAACTCTCCATGAGGCCTAGTGGGTTTTCTTGCATTATTGTCCCAAATTTGCCTCATTAATCATGCACTCGGCTCCTATAGCACCCTGTTCTTCCAAGGCCTATTGTCCCACTCACTATTAGTGGAACAGAAGAAAAACCCTGACTCCACCTCCTCTTGATGTGGTTGCTGCCATCATGCAGGCCCCCCATCCTCTCAATACAAACCTCCCTGTTCCTTTCTATCTACCCCTCCCTGGATGGCCCATCAGTGCCTAATGTTCTGACACTCTGCCAGGAATTACATCTGCAATCTTATCCTTACCCCCTGAGCTCCATCCCTACAGTTTACTCAGCACCCATTTACAGCTCTCATGTACACCCACAATCATGTGGTTGCGAAAGCCTGTAATTCCCACCCCCTATCTATCCCACAGAATCCCATGTCTTCTCATGTGCCCCAGTCCCACCTTCTGTGTCACATTTCCTCCCCTCTCCATCTGTCGCCTTCTCCATCACAAGTTACTGCCTCCAATCCCGAGCATGGATTCCCCCATTTTCTAAACACAGCAGTATCCCCTGATAACCCCCTTCACTTTCATTCCAGTTATCCCCAGACTTAGTGTGGCTGATCCCACAAGTGCCTTGAGCAGACAGTCATGATTGATTATTGACCAGACCCCTGATCCATCCTAAAAAATGTTCTCTGAATTCCCTCACTGTTGGCACTGGCACTGTCGAAGTGGCCTGCTACCCTGACCCTGACTGCCCCTAGCAAACGACTGATCATTCTCAAACTCCTGAAGTGTGAACAGATGATGCTATCCCTCAGTGTCTCCCTGACTGACTGCAACTAACCACCACCCCACCTGCCCCAAAATCTTGATTGAGGACTACTTCACTTCAATGTTGAGACCTGTCCATAGGTTGATGCACATGGAGTATGTTTGCCATGTGAACTGCTGGCTGAAGCTATGAGATTGACATAGCACAGTGCTACAGAGCAGCATGTCCAGTGACTGCTGAGATTCACGACAAAACTCCTGACTTTATGTCTTTGCTAAGGCAGGGCATTAGTCCTGTGAGCCTTCAAGCTCCAAATGAGGGGCCAAAGCTCAAAAAGGCAAAGCACGGAAGCTGTGAGCATTGAGTATCAGCGATGTGCCATGGTGACCCATTGAGGTTTGTATGTATTGGCTGCAACCTACTGTGGATGTAGGGTGTGCACATCCATATCTGTAGTAGAGTGTACCCTGAGCTGCTGGTGCCCAGTTTCTAAGGTGGAGAGCCAGACGAGCAAGTGGCTAGCTGGAATTGCCAAGTAACCTCTGATGTTTAGGTCAGGAATTCAGGACATCTCACTTCTATCTGGCAGGTGGTAGAAAAGGAAACTGCATATTAATGAGGCCTAAGTAATTTAGTGATGGTGCTGCTATTAATGAGTGTTAATCTGTGCAAATAAACCTCTCACTGCTCACCAGTGAGAATTGCATCTTACTGTTCAACACGTGATTGAAACTGAGACTTTTTTGCACTCGATGTTAAGAAACTCCTCACTTGACATCTCACCCAATTTTCCCATCTTTTTTCACCATAGCCCATGTTGTTCAGAGCCTGGGAAGATTCCACTCATTGCTAATAGTACAGAGTTGTACTATCCATAAATACAAGGCTTCACTGCAACAGTAATTTACTAACTACTGTAGTAACTTGCATTTGTAAATACATAAGATGGTGAATGACTAGTTTTCAAAAAATGGAAAACGCTGACAACACTGCTTCAGTATTACTTAGTATTGTGTGAGATGAAGCAAATTGTGGCGGCTGTAATTGTGACTTTCTGCATGATCTCAGTTTTTTTTGTTACATAAAATATATCTGTGTTTGTTAATCATGTAATCACCATCTTTGCTTAATATTTCTTTAAAGTGATGCTTAGTGTGTGAGATGCCTGTCACTGCAAGTAGTTAAACAAGCTAATCTGTGGAGCCAGTGTTGGAGCATATTTCCCATGATATTCACAGTCTCCTATCCATATAAATATCTGCATTTGTTCTGCTGCACATTGTAAACTCAGCGCAGTCAGACGTAAAAGTTACTAGACATAGTTGACAGTGAGAGGGAAGTACTGTGAAGCTATTTTAATCAACTAAAGAAAGCAATTGACTTGCATCCCTTAATGAGAACTAAATAAATGCTCCTGATTTTCAATAGGGATGGTGATCTGATTAACAATAACATGTGATGCTCTGCTGAAAAACCCAATCATCATTGCATTAGTGTGAGTTCTTGGCTAAGGATGGTGAAAATTGAAACTAAATTAGAATAGTTAAATCCTCTGCTTTCCTAACTTTCACCTAGGTTGTTTGAATTAAACTTTTACCAATATTACAAATGTGAACTGATCACTTATCACACTTGTTTAAATCATTTGATTCTTCACCCTGTTGACTCTTATCTGCAGTCTGATTTGTTCAGGCAAGTCACACAGTTGTGTAAAATCAAAATACAGAAAAACTATCAACGGTTCATAATGAAGTCTTGGCACCAGCTTCCTAGAGTAATAACTGTTGACCTTGTCCTGAGAGTAGAAAGAAATGTCGGACAATTGTCTATCTGAATATATAAGCTTCAACTACAATGGCATGGTCAGAATCTGTAGAGGTATTAGTTCTGGAGAAGATACACCATGTCACTCTTAAATATGGAATAATAATTGTCTGTAATCCCAATGTCTGCAATATTTTTAAAGCATTTTCTAGTGACAATTTACCTGATGGATTTTAGGACTTTAAAGGGAGAATGATAAAAAGGCTAATGAAACAAGAAACTCCCGTCAGTGAACTCCGGGAACTCCATGTCTAATGTATGTGTAATGATACTCATCATGCTGGGGAAGGAGAAGTTGGCCAGCGTTCATATTCATCCATATTATTCTGTAACTCCTCCATTTGTGAGGATAAATAGAAGTTCTCTAGAATACTCAATGGTTTAGATCCTATTTGTAGAATGCCTGTTTGACTCAGGGATGGAGGGCAATTGGTATAAATGAAATACTTTAGGACAGTTGAGAAGTTGAATGAAAGAATTATTGATTCATCACCCACAAACTTCGTAAAAGGTGCTAACTCTCCATCCCTCCTTTGAGTGCACTATAACATCAAGCCACTGCCTTCATTGACTATGAGTGCTGCTGACACAAATGAGGCATTTTTGTAAATTCTATCTGGTTTACTTTAGAAGCGCTTTAATTATTAAATGACACTAGTTTGTCTTTCTGCAAAAGTGTCATAGTCTTACAAGTACCACTTAAATAGGAATGAGCGATAAATGCTAGCCTAGCTAGGAACCAGGAACTTCCACCCAATGAAAGTGTTTAAAAAGGCTTCAGAGGACCAGAGCAACCAATCTTACAGCCAAGTTTCCCTAAAGATTTATAGTTGTAAATGTATTTAAATCCAACTGCTCATGGAGTCAGAACATGTTAATTAGTAGATAAGATTAAATACATCACAGTCAATTTGTGAAGCAATCCACTGTCTCCAGCAATTGCAGTGAAAATAGCACTATGCCACTACATTGTGAAGCCAACTAACCATATTATTATCCTAGATGGAGAAGTCAAATAAATGTGACCCATCTGGTCTTGTTCATAATGTTCATGATGAATTGATTGTACATTTGACACAGTAAGCCCAGTATAGGATTGACAGTACATGTCCTAAAACATGAGTTCCCCCTAAATTGAATTTACTTCTCAACCATGAGATCTTAACCACATGTCCTCCTACTCTAGGCTCGATGTAAACATAATTATGTCACAATTTAGTGCATGGAATTACTTTAAGAGGTAGGCTGATTGCTAACAGTCATGCATGTGCTGATCATGTGGGACTTAAACTTTGATACTCAATAACCTTGGTTTGTGGCCTCTTGATGCTATAATAGAGCAATGGGCTATCAAATGTTTGTACTAAGATCTATGCGCATGTTGTGGTTCAATGACATTGGTTATCCTTACTTCCTGTTGTTCCAAATTTCAATTGTGTTTTATAATCAGGGCTAAGTGAGAGGATAAACAAATGCACTAAGATGAAAGGCCGTAGGAATAATTTTATGTAGCATTTCTAATGTTCACTGTAATATGTCCTAAATATGCAATTGCAGAGTTGTGTGAATATTATATTTAAATATTTTCTGGGTACTCAACTTATTTTAGGATGGACTGTACCTGTACTGTAAGTATATCTTAATATATTATGTATTTTAAAATTGGTGGTGGCAGTAATATTGGATGTGATTAGAATTCTCACTAGTTAGTAACCTTTTAATATATTTGGTTGTCTTGCTTGAGTGTACTTGCTCTGAAGTGCTGAATGCAATTACAGGAATAGTAATGAACTTGTAAAATTTCCATTCACTTCATTACAAGCAACAAAGAGATCATTTAATAACTAGTTTAATGACCGTTTCACCAAAAGAGACAAAAGCATGAGTCTCTGCAAGGAAAGCTCAATAACTGATCTGTTCCTTCAAGTTTAACTCATTGATTGGCAATAAAAGGTGACATCAGTGTTTTACTCTATAACAGGAAAGGTACAGAAAGGAGCAAGAAAAACTTCGCCAGGAATGGGAGAAAGCACAAAGAGAGGTTGAGGAAGAGGAACGTAGATACCATGAAGAGGTAAGCAAGGAATCACTGCATTGTTTTGAGTTCTAATGCTCAACGGCAATTTTGAATTCACTTAGCATTCACTAAAATATCAGTCTCTTTATATAATCCACTGACAATGTGATTAACTCCACTGTATACAAATATTATTTGGTATAGCATGAGCAGGAAAGTCCAAGTTTTTATCCTTCCATTGGATTGGATAACAAGAATAGGATACAGAAACAGAAATAGCCAGAGGAACCCAGCAGGTCTGACAGCATCTGCGGAGAGAAAGCAGAGTTTACGTTTCAGGTCCAGTCACCCTTGAGAAGTGATTGTGGCTAGGAAAAGATTTGTCTAAATGTAGAAGACTGGGGTGATAGTGGCGGGGATGGGGGTAAGACGAATCAACAAGAAGTGGCAATAAAGCCCGTGGAGCAAGGAAAGTTGTTGGCAGACAAGGGAATGGCTAATGGTGAGCCCGAGAGAAAGAAAAGCCACCAGTGGGGACCACTAGTGGGTGAAAGCAAATTGGCTGTGGTGAAAGTCTAGTGAGTGGGAATGGGGCAGAGACCCATATGGAAGAAGGTTTTGACCTTGGTATTGAATCCAGAAGGCTGCAGAGTTCCCAAATGGAAAATCAGGTTTTGTTACTCTAGCTTGCTGGGGCACAGCAGTAAGCCCAAGACAGAGATTTTAGCCAGGGAATTACAGTGGTGTGTTGAAGCAGCAGAAGCAGTGGAAGCTTAGGGTCAGTTCTGCAGAGAGAATGTTGGTGTTCTGCAAAGTGGTCACCCAGTCTACATTTTGTCTGCCAGTGTAGAGGAGACCACAGTGTGAGTAGCGAATACAATAGACTACATTGAGTGAAGTGCAGATAAAGTGCTGCTTCACCTGGAAGGTGTATCTGGGGCCTTCGATAGTGAGGAGGGCAGAAGTAAATGGGTAAATGTTGCACCTTCTGTGATTGAATAGGAAGGTGCCATGGAGAGGTGCTGGGAATAAAGAGGAGTGAACCAGGGTGCCCGAAGGGACTGGTTGTTGCTGAAGGCTGACAAGGAAAGGGAGGGCAATATGTGTCTGATTGTATACCGTTGGAGGTGGCAGAAATGACAGTTAATGATTCTTTGGCTGGAACGTAAGGACCAGGGGGACCCTATCGATGGTACGGGAGGGAAGAGAAGGGGTAAGTGCAAAAGTGCAAGAAATGGGTCAGGCACAGCTGAAGATTAGACAGAACTAAGATATTTACTTTTACTGACAATAACAGAGAAAGGGGCAGACAGCTTATCTTGTCTTCATTGTTTACTGAGCATCTCAGTAGGAGTCTGAGCTCATAAAGATGCCATAACATAAACAATTTTTTAAAAAACATATGACCCATTTATGATCATCTCTAAAATGAGGGGTTGATTATGTTTCACTGTAACATACCTCACAGTCAAATAGTCGACTGACACTTATTATTAATCTGATTTGTGAGAAATGGATACTCAACAGATGTACTGGAAAGTAGATTATGTGCGTGAACCTTTCACCAGCACAAATCATTATCATGCAAAGGAAAGAAAAAGACTCCCATTACTTTCAGCAGTCTAAGACTGATATTTTTTAACCCATGCTGTCAATGTGATTATCACTGAGGCCAGCACTTTATATTTTTGCACCTCCTTAATTGCACTTCAACAAATGTTGGTGAGCTGGCTACAACTAAGAGGCTTGTTAGGCCATTTCACAGGGCAGGTAAGAATCAACCACATTGCTGTTGGTCTGGCCTCACATGTAGGCCAGACCACCAATGTTTTTAGCAAATTTCCTCCCCTGAAAGGTTTTTACAACAATACAGTAATTTCATGATCATTATCAATTTATTCCAAATGTATTAATGTATTGAGTAAAATTTCCACAGCTACCTGGGTGGGATGTGAAGTCATGTCTGTAGTCTATTCATCAGTATCTCAGGATTACTAGTCTAGTAACATTATCATCTACTTTTGTCCCTGGAGTTAAAAATAAAGAGCTGTTTGTGCACTAATAATACCCCAGATTTTGAAGTCAGCAATGAAGCAATGGCAGGTTTCTCTTTTTCCTGACAAAAGCAAAATCTGACATCAGTGATGCCAGTATACATGGAAAACAGCCAATCACATTAGGCCACTCTCACCGAAAGCAGACCAGGAAGTTAAAAGCTTTTGATTCTTTACTTTCAATTTAAATGTTCAGATTATGATTTTTTAAAATTCATTCACAGGGAGTAGATGTCACTGGTCTAGATTTAAATAGAAACTAAGTTAGCAATAGAAATAAACTTCAACAAAATATTATTTTAATAAATGTTGTAAAAATAGTTTTATCATAATGGAGAAATTTGACATCCTACAAATTTAACATTAGTTTTTCATGGTCATGAGGATGTTTAGAAGTCATTAGACAGTTGAGGCATCATTAAAACCCCAGTTACATTTTATTCAACAAGGTGTAACTCTTTCAAACAATTTCTATTGTGATCCACAACATAAGAGTGAGAGTTTTTGTCAGTGCATTGATTTTCCATTGGGTGAAGTCTGAGGGGATCTCTGGAAAAGTATAGAGGTATTATTTGTTTCCACAGTATTCTGCAATTCTGCATCTTCCAGAATTGCTGTTTGTTTTGGTGGAACCGTGGCAGGAAGCATGGGTAATTTTATCATTGTTATCATCATCATCACTGGACAAATATTTTGTCCAGGGTAAATAATGTTATCCTTTTATTAAATGTGATAGTGACATCTACTGATGAACACAAACACTGCAATATCTGGTTCTCCAACTAATTGCACCATGGTCAACAGAGAAATTTTAATTCAATGAAAATCTGGAAAAAGGAGTGAGCCCAATAGTGACCGTATAATCACAGTCATTTGCGATAAAAAACCATCCGGTTCACCCTGTCATATTTAGCTGATCCGGCTTACATGTGACTTCAGACCCTTTACTGCCTTCTGGGTAATTAGTGATGGGCAATAAGTGTTGGTCAAGCTGGTGATACCTATATCCCATGAACAAAAAGAATTGCAAAGAAGCTTCAGAGCACTTGTCTGAACTTGTACACAACCGTGACTCATATCTTTCCAACTGTGTATTTTCTAGGAACGTAAAATTATTCAGGAAACAGTGACCCCGCTGACTCCACGATCACCAGCATTGTCGGCCCATCATCCCAATGAGTGGATCTGTCCATCAAAACATGAGGAAAACTCTCATTCTGACCACATTGAGGGTTCCTCCATGGATCCGGAGAACACGAATGTCAAATCGCAGAAAAATGCAGTAAGTTTTGTTTGCTTAGAATGTGTTTGAAACATTTTAATTCTGTAAATACAATAATGACTATTATAGTATTACTGTTATCAGAAACAGTAGACTCTTCATTTGGTTCTAGCCCTGTGCATGATGTTTGCTTAATTATACCTTATTCATCAACATTTGATAAAATAATATTGTCTTAATCTAAAAGACAAATTGTTATGACTTTAATAAATTTCTAGGAAAGACAACTAGGAAGACTACATCATCTTAATGTGTACATGTAGCAGCAAGAGGAAATGTCCTCTAAGACACATAAATAAAAAGGAAAGTAGTTGTGACAAGCTGGTGTCTTCATAGTGGATTCCAGATTATAGCTCTGCATTTATCATTTCTTAATTAATGATAATAAAAATTAAAATATAAATAAATAAGTGATTCAGGCAATTGGCAGCAGAATAATCACAAACCATTTGTTTTTCCAATAATTCAGCTAGTCATAATTTTTTTTTAATGGTGCCAGGTTTAGTAAAGTTACTTATGCAATTTACCGTGCGGGATTTGAAATCACAATTGCTGGATTTGTTTTTCCATTCATTATTGGGATGTGGGTGCCGCTGACTGGTCAGCATTTCTTGCTCATCCCTTGTTGCTTCTGAGAAGTTGGTAGAGAGTTGTCTTCTTGAACTGCTGCAGTCCCTATGCTTAAGTGGATCCACAGTGCCATTTGGGAGAGAATTTTAGGAGTTTGATCCAGCGACAGTGAAGAATTGGTGATATATTTCTAATTCAAGGTGGTGAGTGGCTTGGTGGAGAATTTGCAGCTTGTGGTGTTCCAATATATCTGCTGCCCTTGTCCTTCCAGATGGAAGTGATTGTGGGTTTGGAAAGTACAATTTCAGGAGCTTTGCTGAATTTCTGCAGTGCATCTTGTGCATCATGCACACTGCTGCAAGAGTGTCAGAAGGAGTGAATATTTGTGAATGTGGTATGCAAGCAGGCTGTTTTGTCCTGGATGGTGTTAAGTTTCTTGTGTTGTTGGAACTGCATCATCCAGACAAGTGGAGGGTATTCTATCACACTCCTGACTTGTGCCTTGTATCTGGTGGACAGACTTTAGGGAAGTCAGGAGAAGAGTTATTAAATAGAACGAATGTTACCTTTTTGTTATCATTTAAACAATTGTATGGTATAATATCAACTGTTATCCTGTTTAGAATATTCCTCAGTCTGGAATTTAATCACTGCAGGATTCAGAGTTTCTGATCTGCTTTTATAGCTAGTTTAGTTCAATTTCTGGTCAATATAAAACTCCAGGATATTGATAGTAGGGGATTCAGTCATGGTGACGCTATTCAGTATCAAAAGATGATGATTAGATTCTCTCCTGTTGAAGATTTTGATTGCCTGGCATCTTATGAATGTTAAGCAAAAGTGAGAACTGCAGATGCTGGAGATCAGAATCTAGATTAGAGTGGTGCTGGAAAAGCACAGCAAACCAGGGAGCATCCAAAGAGCAGGAAAATCAATATTATGAATGTTACTTTCTACTTGTCAGTCATCATCTGGACATTGTCTATATTTTTGCAACATTTGGACATGGGCTATTTCAGTGTCTGAGGAGTTGTGAATGGTGCTGAACATTTTGCAATAATTGGCAAATATCCCCATTTCTGACTTTATGATGCAGGGAAGGATGAAGCAGTTGAAGATGGTTGGGCCTAGGACACTATCCAGAGGAACTCCTGCAGAGACACCCTGGAGCTGACCTTGAACACTCACAACCATCTTCCTTTTTGCCAGGTCTAACCAGCAGAGAGTTTTCCTCCTATTTCCATTCAGATTACAACAGGATCTTGATTAGATGGGCTGAGGAGTGGCAGATGGAGTTTAATTTTGACAAACGTGAGGTGCTGCATTTTGGAAAAAGCAAATCAGAGCAAGACTTATACACTTAATGGTAAGGTCGTGGTGAGTGTTCCTGAACAAAGAGACCTTGGAGTGCAGGTTCGTAGTTCATTGAAAGAGGACTTGCAGGCAGATAGGATAGTGAAGAAGGCGTTTGATATGCTTTCCTTTATTGGTCAGAGTATTGAGTACAGGATTTGGGAGGTTGAGTTGCAACTGTACAGGTAATCACTAATTACCCAGAAGGCAGTAAAGGTTCTGAAGTCACATGTAAGCCGGATCAGCTAAATATGACAGGGTGAACCGGATGGATTTTTATCACAAATGACTGTGATTATACGGTCACTATTGGGCTCACTCCTTTTTCCAGATTTTCAAAACAGCCTGCTTGCATATCACATTCACAAATATTCACTCCTTCCGACACTCCAGCAGCAGTGTGCATGATGCTCAAGATGCACTGCAGAAATTCAGCAAAGCTCCTGAAATTGTACTTTCCAATTTGGAATATTGAGTGCAATTCTGGTCTCCTTCCTATCGGAAAGATGTTGTGAAACTTGAAAGGGTTCAGAAAAGATTTACAAGGATGTTGCCAGGGTCGGAGCATTTAAGATATAGGCAGAGGCTGAATAGGCTGGAGCTGTTTTCCCTGGAGCGTTGGAGGCTGAGGGGTGACCTTATAGAGATTTATAAAATCATGGATAGGATTAATAGACAAGATCTTTTCCCTGGGTTTGGGGAGTCCAGAACTAGAGGACATAGGTTTAGGGTGAGAGGGGAAAGATATAAAAGGGACCTCAGGGCAACCTTTTCACACAGAGGGTGGTACATGTATGGAATGAGCTGCCTGAGGAAGTGGTGGAATCTGGTACAATTACTGCATTTAAAAGGCATCTGAATGGGTATATGAATAGCAAGGGTTTAGCGGGATATGGGCCAGCATGGACAAGTTGGACCAAAGGGTCTGTTTCCATATTGTACATCTCGATGACTGTATGTCCCCAGGTGCTAGAGTTCCTTGAGGCTGGTCTCAGTCAAATGTGGGCTTATTGGGGTAGCCCATGGCCAGAGGTGGCATAAGGTGAATTTTTAGTTGGCATGAATATGGCAGAGAAGATCTTTAGCTGCAGTACCATAATTAGCTTGCCTGGTTCAGCATTAGTGTGAGATCATAAATTAGAACAATGGTTGCTTTATGAAGAAGATTAACCCAAGGTAACAGGGTCTCGGCAGAACAAAGAATCTTACACATTAATAAACACAAAGTTCTGTACAAACCACAGCTGCAGACGTCTGTAAGAAACAGTCTGAAAGGAGATGTCTGGGAACAGACACCCAAAGTTTGTAATCTAGTAAGAATTAAAAGAAGTGTATGATCCCATAGAGACAAATGATAAGTTAAAAGAAGAACGAGATTATGTCTTGTAAAATCCTAGGAGTTCAGACAAGTTCATTGAAATCTAAAATGATTGTGTTTCTGTTTTACTAATGGAACCGATTTCCTCTTATTAAGTAAAAAAGGTAGTGTCGAAAGATTTAGAGTAAGACAGCCTGTGACTAGAATGAGTTATAGTTGCTACTGCAAGATGAAGGAGCAATGTTTACCTGATCTTCCGTGATCAGGTAGGACAGAAGCTGCTCCCAACTCATTGGCTGAAGAATTCTAATGTTAGGGGTAATCATAAATTCTATATATAACTAACCTTACATATGAACTGATGTTATGAATTTTATAGCAATTAGTAAGAATTAACATCTTTTTGAATCTTCTGTGATTAGAATAGTAGGAAATATAAGACAAGTAACAGAATTTGATAAGGATAGCAATGAATATAATGAATAACAGAATTTTAACAGTCCTTAGAAATAAGCAAGTCTGGCAAATGTCTAAGAAAGAGTATAACAATTAACAATGGAATGTAAATGAATGGATTACATTGTAAGATCCCAAGGCCTGTTGATAACAGTCTGGTAAACATCAGAAGATCATGGAAAACCTAGAACTGTGCATAGATGTCATTGATTGTGTGTTTTACAGGCTTGGATGTATAGATTGTGGGAGTGGGAATGGGGGGGAGCATGGTTAACAATGACATTAATGTTGAATGCAATTATAATGCAAACTGTTTGAAAATGCTGTACTTGACTGGGAGGGCCAGAGTGTTCAGGAACTTCTCCAGACTCCTCTCTGACATCTTTTCCCCAACAGGCTTTGACGTCAAGGGCTGTCAGTATTACCTCACTTCTGGATTTCAGCTCTTTGGTCCCTGTATGAACCAAGGTTGTAATGAGGTCAGGAATTGAGTCACCCTCCCAGAACCCAAACTCAGTATCAGTGAGCAGGTTGTTGCTAAGCTTTGTCAATGATACCTACCATCATTTTACTGATGATTAAAAGTAGACTGATGGGGTGGTAATTGTCCAGGTTGGATTTGTCATGCTTTTTCAACCTGGACAGTTTTCCCCTTTGTTGGACAGATGCCAATGTTGTCTCTGTACTGGAACAACTTGGCTAGGGGAGCAGCAAGGTCTGGAAAACAAGTTTTCAGAACTGTTGCTGGGATGTTGTCAGGGCCCATAGCCTTTGTGTATCCAGTGTTTCAACTGTTTCTTGATATTATGTAGAGTGATGTTGGGAACCTCTAGAGGAGGTTCCCAACATCCAATTGACGTTTCTGGCTAAAGATTGATGTGAATGCTTTAGTCTTGTCTTTTGCAATAATGTGCTGGCTCCATTTATGAGCCTTCTTATCCAGTGAGTTGATCTACAATCCACCACCACTCACAATTAGATGTGGCAGGATTGCAGAGTTTAAATGTGATCTGTTAGTTGTGGAATCACTTAGCTCTGTCTATCATCTGCTATTTGTGCTATTAGACATGCAAACAGTCCCAATTTAAGCTTCATCAGGTCATTTTTAGATATGCTTGCCCTTCTGCACTTTTCAATGTACCAGGATTGGCCCCTAGGTTTGACGGTAATGGTAGAGTGGGTGATACAGTGGGCTGTGAAGTTGCAGATTGCACTGGAGTATGATTCTGCCGCTCCTGATGTCCTCTGTCCTAAGGGATGCCCAGTCATGAGTTAGTAGATCTGTTCAGTGACTGTCTCCTTTAGCACAACATGATGGAGGGTATACTGAATGTGAAGGCAGATTACTAATCCAGTAACTATAGGTTAACATAACTAGGTAGTATCAGTGAACAAATACTGAACATATTTGGAGAACATCTCTCTATCCAGTAGTTCAGGAAAAGCATTAATCTATTTAGGTTAGTAGGTGACTAAATTGTGGATTCCTTTGTTGGACTGTTGAAGAAATACTGAGCTAGCAACAGATGGAGCCATTCCCTAGCAGCAGGAGCGTAGGAATCTGGAATTTAAATTCAGAACATTTCCATGTGAAAAATATAATCTGTGCCATATGTTCATCAGATTATGCTGCATTCGCTCAGTCAGTAGTTCAGTTGACGAGTCAAGAGATGCCATGATTTTGAATTTGAGTCCTAATTTTTGGGTGACGAATAAAATTTGATCTCTCCTGGTTTTCTTGTTTTCTAGGACAAGGTTTTATTAAGTTAAGTGAAGTTAAGGCACTCAGTTCAAGAGCCATTAGGGATTGACAGGAAATGGTGACCATGCTAACAAATCCATATCCCATGAAATAACATATTTTTAAAAGTAAATAAGTCAACCTTTTTTCTTTTAAAAATGTATCTATTGCTTATTTTGACTATTGCATTTTATTACATGAACCAGAAGGGCATATGACAAACTCTTCCATCATATTGGCAGTGGGGAATATTCCATTGTTTTGATGGAGATGAATTTCCTCATGGTTTATCTTGCTCCACTATTCTCACTTTTGCAGAAACCCTTCCTACATGCTTCAACAGAATTTCCACCAAAGTTACAGCAATTTTGCAAAATCTCAATCACAATGCATCCATTGCATTAGCATTTTAATGTAGATGCAGCATTTCTTATTTACATATAAATAGCTAATTAATCCTCTACTCTAAGAATCTGAGCGACTGAGCATGTACAAAAGGAGCTACGCCATAGTGTAGCAGATCACATGAATCTGGAGTCTGAGTCTGTAAGGGCTTCAGTGACACATCCTCTCTTGCTATGGCTTATAAATAGTTAATGTTTAATAAAGCCTGGTAATGCTCACTTCCAAGAGTTTTGGCCTCACGTTTCTACATTGTGGCTGTAGACCCATAAGGCCAGAGGCAAGTGAGAACTCAAAATGAAGCTTAGTCAGTGTAGTATTACAGGTAAACCATGATATCAGCCTAGCAATCCAAACACAAAAGTGAGGGATTTACCTGAAGAAAAACTCACTGGTGACTGGAAATACTTCGTAATGGACCTGGACACTAAACCATTAAGAGGGAAGTTCCTGCACAATATTTAAGATAGCCCACCTTAGAGAACACAGCAAGCAACAAGAAAAATCAATTAGTGGGAGTGAATAAAGCATTACAGTAAATTGAAGTTACAGAGATATGGAATCTATCACTTAGAAAATTCACTAACAGGAAACCCATGAATAAAAAGTCACTGTTGATGGCATTAAGGAAACCACCAGTGGAACCTCAATCCAAACTAGTTACAGAGAGAGTCACAAATGCCAAGGGGACTATGTCACAGCTTCATCAGCAACACAGACAGACCACAGGAGGTATCTCAGCAGGGGAGGACACAGAGGAGTCAGATGAGCTCTTACTAACAGTATGTGGCAGACTCAATGCAAGATTTCAGTTCCCCTGATTGTGCAGGCCCAGAGATGAATTCTGTTATGCAGAAATCACCAGAAAATCACAAAACAACTAATTTTAATTCTGATATAGATTTGGATGTATCAATTATTTTGGAGGCTACAGCATGGTTCAGGGACAAAAAATTCTCCGATCATACCCCATTCATCTTTAGGGCATGGGAAACATTAAGATCAGAGGAAAAAGGCAGATGCATCCTACCCTTTGCTACAATGGAAGAGATAACAGCAATCTTGTATATCATTTCTAACCATTACACTTCTTTAGCAAGTGGAGTTGCATCTGTAGCTTTAAATATTTTTCAATTATCAGACACCAGGCACATTGAAGCCAGTGTTCCAGGAATCACTCTGCCGCACTCTAGCGCTATGACTGCATACAGGTAATGTAGACCATCCACTTCTCTCAAAAGAGAAGTTATAAACGGTGGGGAAAAAAAGGGGCAAACAAGGAGATGACCAGTCACCAAAAGGCATAGCAGAACTGAGGTTGATCTTTGAGGGTATAGTCCAGGAAGAATCCCACCATTCTGTTTGTTCAATTAGGGGAGGCTGGGACTTTAGACTTTCTTGTACTCTTGGATTTGGTGCCATTATTTCTAAAGGATAATCACCCTTTTCTTGAAGAAGTTAAAGTTGTCCACTTGTATCACAGAACTTGACAAGAAGATGCTTCATCAGTAATGCAATCACAGCTAGTCTTTGAGTTGAGGAAAGATTGCCTGTTGACAGCCCTTTGATTAATTGAGCGTCATTTTCTACAAATCTGTAAGTTTGGGGCAACCAGAGATCACAACAGCAGGCAAACTGAAAACTTGTCTCCCTTCCCTCCTCTCTCAGTGTGGGTGAAGAAACAGGAAGATCCAAAATAGATTTTAAAAACTGGAACAAGACAAGACGTAGGTCAATAGATCAACAAGCAATTTGAAGAACAATCATTACTTTACAGATGTCACATCAACATTGCTGAAATCAACAGGGAACTGTGAAAGACAATTTGATCTACCATTGTGAACTGAAAATTTGATCTTTGTTTTTTTCATAGATAATAAATGTGTGAAACCATCTGTGTTTGTCTGTCTTAATTGAGAATGAGAGTGTGTGCATTTATTATAAAGGGGTAAAGTTTAAATTGTATGGTGCTGTTTGTTAAAACTACATGTGTTGCAATAAAAGAAGCTATTTTCTGTTAATGACAAAACCTGGAAGTGACTTCTGCAGGCATTAAGTAGATTTGCCAGGAAGCAGTGAGCAAGAGGACGGTCAGGAGAGGGAAGCAGTGCATGTAAAGAAAGTTTGGAAAAAGGCAGCAACAAATGAGAGGATGGTCAGGAGAAAGAAGCAGCAAGCTAGGGGCAGGTTAGGAAAGGGAAGAAGTACATGCGAGTAAGAGTCAGGAGAGGGATGTGGCATGTGTGTGGGAAGGAGTGTCAGGAAGGGGAAAGAATGAACAAATGGGAAGCTTGGTGTGTGGAAGAGACTGTTGGGGATTGAGACTGTCTGCTCTAAAATCACATTGATTGAATAGCACAGGCTTCAATGACCCTGACATAAAACAACACTGAAGTGAAAGTCCTGAAGTGTGTTGTTGTAGCTAAGAACATGTACGGATTTCAACCTTTGAAAAGAAATTACTATAAATAACTTTGCACGTTCTCCCCGTGTCTGCGTAGGTTTCCTCCGGGTGCTCCGGTTTCCTCCCACAGTCCAAAGATGTGCAGGTCAGGTGAATTGGCCATGCTAAATTGCCCGTAGTGTTAGGTAAGGGGTAGATGTAGGGGTATGAGTGGGTTACGCTTCGGTGGGGCAGTGTGGACTTGTTGGGCCGAAGGGCCTGTTTCCACACTGTAAATAATCTAATCTAAAAAAAAAGTTGACCTTTATTGTTTACCTGAATATTTGATCTTAAAGCTCAACTTTTGCACAAGTATATATGGTAAATGTCTAGCTATAACACTGCATGCTAGATGTTTTATTTATGGCATAAGTTTCAAAACAGCAAAAAGCTGTCAACAGCAAGAAAGAAATCACAATTTCCTTTGTGCATTTGTATACATGTAGACAGTTCATATTTTCTTGTGGATGTCAATTCTATGGCTGGTGAGCAGAGGATTGAGCACTTACAGACCATCTTATTCATTAAAATTCTGATACAGACACAAGGTTAACTCTCATAGGTGAACAAGGGTTAACTCTCATAGGTTGACTTATTTGTTCTCTCCACTGGATCTGACTGGCTTGCCACATATTTGCTACTTTCACTGTTGTTTGATTCAAACTTTAGCATCTTCAGATTTTGGTTCAAATTTTAAAGAGTGCATTGTTGCCAAATGGACAATATTAAAGCAATGCTGATACCTGGCGTGAACCTTGGTTTGACTTTAGTTATCAAAAGATAACTGTTGCAATAAATGCAGAAAATGCTGGGAATGCTCAACAGACATGGCACCATATATCGACGAGAAATGAATGCTTCAGGTCATTGATCTTTCCTTAAAAATGGAAAGGTTTTGAGATGAAGTAGATTTAAAGCCAGCACAGGGACATTAGTTGGAGCCTCCATATTCAACAAATTCATCCTCCAACAGTTCTGCCACTTCCAGGGTAGTACCACCACCAAACACAACTTCACTTCCCCATCCCATTCAACAAGGACTGTTTGCTCTGTGACACTTAGGCCATTTCACTATCTTCCATCCCTTTCCCAATGCACCTTCCCATCCACATGTGGGAGATGACACACCAGCCCACGGCTTCTTTTCCTTCTTATTACCTGAGGTACCAAATGTTACGTGAATGGTAGAGGTGCTGGGTTTGCTTAGCATTTCCACTTTTTATTTTAGAGTTTTAGATTTTAGAAGCAGTATTTTGCTTTCGTAGTAGACCAATGTTTCCTATTTTAATCCAAAAACCCAAATGTACCTTTACTTCTTGGAAAAGGCGGAAGCAGAGTGTTGGCAGGCAGAAGATAAAGGACAAATGGAAGCAGAAGAGGAGCAACGATGGCAGAAGGAACAGCAACATAAATTGATGTGGAAACCAGCAGAGTCACAGAACTTTAAAAAAGATGAGACTGAACAACAGGAAAACTGGGATGAAACTGGGAAGAACAAAGTGGAGACGTGGCACTGGCAGGAGAGCAAACAACTAGAACCTGAACAGCAAAAGTATGTATCAGTTTAAAAAAAAGTTTGCAAATGTTTTTCTCGTTCTCTTGATCAATACTATACTTGTATCACTGCTTGTTTTTTTCATTTTTGCTATCATAGTTGTATCGCAGACATATTATCATTTTGATTGCTTATAATAAATCACTATCTGATTAGGCAATGAGAGTACCAATTATATATATCTAAGTTTGTCCACTTTGACATACCAATGATCTGGAGCTTTTTATATCTGTCAAAAATCAAATCAGAAAAGGAGTAATCTATTAATAACAAAGGCAAATAACATCTGTTTCTCGTATGGGTTCATTTGATGCGAGTAAGGGTTCAGGTCAGTGAGCCCAATGTAAGACACACTTCATTTTCTGATCATTACAATTTCTCATTGCTTTACTATGTAATAATTTGAAAATTAAGTGCATTTGAAATTGAGATTATTGCTTTTTGTGCAGAATCCCAAGTCTGTGCTTCCATTGAGCCGGACCCAGCAGCAGGTGTGAAGTCTCTGAAAATGTACTGACTAAAATATCAAGAAAGCTGCAAAACAGGGGTCTTGGCATATGCACTTTACTCTGCAAAACCATACTCTTATTAAGCAAGACTGCATGAGTGCATTTCTTTAAGAGTTCTTCAATGTTGAACTTTAAAGACAAGGAATGTTCCCAACACATCATTTAGTTCAAACAAATAAGGTTCCATTAAAATCATACACAGGACGTTACATTAAGTAATCAATAAAAATGCTCCCTGTTTTCAAGCCAAAAATTCTTTCCTATATGAAATGAGCTTAAACTGATTCAACTAATTCATAGTGGGCATGGACCCATCACATAAGATTGTCCCTAATTCAGCACTGATAGAGAATCTCACTTCGAGAGAGACCTTGGGATGGCTACACTAGCAAATACAAAGTATCAATCTGGGAAAGGGTATTCTTCTGAGATTGCAACTGACATTGCTGAGCCAAAGGAAGGAAAATCTGATGAGGGCTTCATGCCCAAAGTATTCCAACTTTCAATTTCCTTCCCTTAACAAGCACCTTTATTTTAATATGAAGTTCAAAACCTTCAGCACAATCACAGCGTGACTATTGGTTCATGTTCACTGGATATTATTTCACAAGAGTGTGTGGGTCCTCCTCATAAGGTTCAAACTCAGATAAGTCTGTTTAGATTTTAAGCAGTGGAAGATTACTGTTAAGGTCTGGTGCCTAACTCTGAAAATTATCTATGTAACACACTTAAAAGCACCACGTGTAAATAGTTTGACCTCCCGTTAGGTAATTAATCAATCATTCGTTAGTATTTGTGCATGCGGTGTATCGAAGTATTTACGAAGTTTTAGAATTTTGCCCCTAAGGATGAGAAAGTTTAATTTCCACTGTTTAGCATGTTAACATTCTTTCAAAATAGTTCTATGCCCCCAGACAGAAATAAAGCTGAAAGGAAATGAGATTATTCAACCTTGTTTGAGAGCACTGCTGCACCCTGGAGTTGCAGGAATGCACAGCTTTCTTTAAAATAGTTGACCTTGAACTTACAAAACAATTTCCAGTAACATTTTGAGTTCTGTGCCAACAGGTTGAATGTCCAATCTGAAGTACACATTTTCCAAATGGACAAGGAGACTGTTAGTGAAAGACAGCCCCAAGCAATCTGGCAAATACCTTTTGCAGATCACCAGAAATTACCAGCTCAAGGTTAGACATCATCTACGTATCTTCTGGATCTATGTCTTTATTAAAATTTCTTCTTGAAGGGTTGCTTAATGGAGACAAGAAGTCAAATCTTTTCATCTTTTATTCATCAGGAATAGAATGCAATAAACAGACTTGAAAGAAGGGACACCAATTTATATAATATGAGAAGAGGGTGCTGATAGGTTGGAGTCAACTAGACGAAAGTGAGGACTGCAGATGCTGGAGATTAAGGTTGAGAGTGTTTAATTGGTTTCCAGGGATTGTCAGAACTGAACACAACAAATAAGTCTTTTTAAGATAGAAAATGTGGATTATTTTGGTAATTCTCAAACCATTACTATCCAGTTTTTCTCATTATGTCTTCCTGGTTCTTAGGGCTAATGAGCTTGGCACTGGACTGTTTTTTTTTCCTAGTCCAGTCAAGAAAGCACTCATTGACTAAAGTTATTAGCTTTGTACTGCCCTGGCATTCTTCAATAACCAGTTCAGAATTCTTTGAAAGTTTCCTGTATAAATGAGTGATGTTTTGACTGGGTGATTGTATACACAGTAGTGGAGTAATGTAGTCTTCTAGCACCAATGGAAGGAATGGTGATAGCTACTCAATGAAAATGTGGAAATAGTGACAACAGCAGGTCCTGCAGGGATTAGCCAACATATTATTCACAAGGCCTCTTAGCAAGCCTAGGTTCACAATATATGGTTACTGACATGTTGCAGGCTGCAGACATAAAAATGACACAGATCAGTAACCACTATCTTGGTGAAGCTTCAATAGATCAAAGAGCAGCGATGTGTATTTAAGGAAGGGTATTAATAGGGCATTTGTGGTCCAAAATGACAGGTCAGGTACCAAGTCATTTGTTTGGTGCAGTATGATGTTAAAATGTGGCTATTGTCCATACCATCCCTCTACCAAACATGATGATCAGCACGGAAGAGGACATTGGCATGACTGGATCCTTGATATCTTCATGTTTTCCAACTCCCATAGTGCCTACACCAGACGTTTCATTTAATTGAGATGAAATCATTTTGTAGGTTCAAGCATGTATCATTATTTTCTGATGCACATTCATTCATGGGACTCCCATTTATTTAAAACAGATACTTCTTTGTTCATTTCAGCTGCAGGATCTCCACTATTTGCTAGCAAATCATGGAATACAGAGGACCCTCCTTCGTTCCTTGAAATTCCAAGGAAACAACAACAAGGAGATGTAGTGAAGACTGGGTCTCTGGACAGAAGCTGGGCTCTTCAGTCTAATACAATGGACAGAAAAAACTGGTTGGTGGTCAGATTGTTCTTTTAGGTTTATCCTAACTGCATTTTGCATTTGATTTTATGACCTTTGTATTAGACTGGCAGTAAATTTTTATGATTAAAGAGGTGGGAAACCATGAATTTCCATTATGCATTGCACAATACTATGCCTCTTGATGATGCCAGACAAGTTGGCTGATGGGAGTAGAAGCTACAGTTGTGACAGAATTAATGCGACTATATCTTCAGCTGTTGTGGTCCCAAACTCTAGAATTCCATCCCTTCATCATTTTATTTTGTGTCTGTCTATCTTTTAAAGAGGCCTTGTCAAAACATTCCTCTTTGATCTCACTTTTGATCATTATCAAATCCTTCAGACACTATTTCTTGGCATTAATTATCTTCACCACACTTCAGCGCATTTACTTTGTTCAAGGTGCAACCTAACTACAAATTACTGTGGGCCGCTGCAATGTAAATTGAGACATATTTGTTTCGATATTGTAGTCAGTGGTGAAGCTGTATAACTTGTCGCTGACCTTGACAGACGTTGTCTGCACAACCTCTATGCAGCAGGTTTTCTTTTGTTTGACATCAGTTTGAACCTGGCAACAAGTCAAGGAGATTTCCTGGAATTCAGCAACAGTGAAGTCATCAAATGTTGTAAGCAGCCTATAAGTTAAAGTGTTTTTCACAAAGAGGAAACCATAGAGTCATTGATTCATTCAACACGGAGACAGAACTTTTGATCCAACTCGTCCACGCTGACCAAGTTTCCCAAACTGAACTAGTCCCACTTGCCTGTGTTTGGTCCATATGCCTTCTAAACCTTTCCTATTTATGTGTCTATCTAAACGCCTGTTTAAAATGTTGTAGCTGTATCTGTATCTAGCAATTTCTCTGGTAATTCATTCCACATATGAACCATCCTCTGTGTGAAAACATTGCTCCTCATGTCCCTTTTAAGTCTTTCTCCTCTCACCTTTAAAAATATGCCCCCTAGTTTTGAACTTCTCCATCTTAGGGGAAAAAAACTTTTACTATTCACCATATCTATGCTCCTCATGATTTTATAAACCTCTATAAGGTCACCCCTCAACCTGCTATGCTAAAGTGAAAAAAATCCCAGCCAATCAGCCTATCCTTATAACGCAAACCCTCCAATCCTGGTAACATTTTGATAAATCTTTTCTGAACCTTCTCCCATTTAATAATATCCTTTCCATAACAGGGTGACCAGAACTGTCCACAGTACTCCAAAAGTGGCCTCACCAAGTCCCTCAATATGATATCTCAACTCTTATACTCAAAGGTCAGAGCAATGATGGCAAGTGTGCTAAACAGCTTCATAATCATCTTGTCTATCTGTGGTACAACTTTCAAAAATGGCAGGCTTAAATTGCACCAGTACCCTTCACTTCAGATTGATTGGGGCACCTGCATGGAATTAAGGTAGAAGCTAAAATATAAATTTTAAAAATATTATTTTATTGGAACCTCCAAGCAGGTGGCAGTTGTAAGAGAGGGCAATGAGCAGGGCAGCTGGGGCATTTGAAAGGATGTTCTTGGCAGGAAAGGGATCCTTGGAGGAAGGAACCATCATGAGAAGGAGGATTAAAGTCTCAAAGAGTTTCCTCAATCAGACACAATCACATATTTACTTCTATGCAAATATGATCTTTTCCATGTTTGACCTTAATTTTCCTTAATCTTTGTAATGACCTGATGATGCCAACGGACTAGAGTCCCAGCTTCATGATCTTTGGGTTGACCTTGTGTTCAAATCTCATGTTACATTGTTTCTATAATATGGTTTTTAATTAAATCATTAAAAATTGCATTCCATAAACATAATGTTTGTTTTCTAGAAATGTTTGAGCAGCATTTTTGAACTAAAACTTTTCACTGTACTCCTGTGTTTCTGTACTTGAGTACACATGACAATAAATGATATTCTATTCTATCCTTATAGAGTCATAGAGATGTACAGCACGGAAACAGACGCCTCAGACCAACTCAACCATACCGACCAGATATTCTAACCTAATCTAGTCCCATTTGACAGTAGTTGGCCCATATCCCTCTAAACTCTTCCTGTTCATATACCCATCCAGATGCCTTTTCAATGTTGCAATTGTACCAGATTCCACCACTTCCTCTGATAGCTCATTCCATACATGCACCACCCTCAGTGTGAAAACTATGCCCCTTACGTCCCTTTTAAATTTTTCCCCTCTCACATTAAACCTATGCCCGCTACGTCTGGACTCCCCAAATCCCAGGGAAAAGACCTTGTTTATTTATCCTATCCATTCCCCTCATGATTTTATAAACCTCTATAAGGTCACCCTTAAACCACCAAAGCTCCAGGAAAAACAGCCCTAGCCTATTCAGTCTCTCCCATTAGTACAAATCCTCCAACCCTGGAAACATCCTTGTAAATCTTTTCTGAACCCTTTCAAGTTTCACAACACGTTTCTGATAGGAAGGAGACCAGAATTGCATGCAATATTCCAATAATGGCCTAACCAATATCCTCTACAGCTGCAACATGACCTCCTAACTCATGTACTCAATACTCTGACCAATAAAGGAAAGCATATCAAACATCACCTTCACTATCCTATCAGCCTGCAACTCCATTTTCAAGGAACTATGAACCTGCACTCCGAGGTCACTTTGTTCAGCAACACTCCCCAGGACCCTACCATTAATTGTATATTTCCTGCTAAGATTTGCCTTTCCAAAATGCAGCTCCTCATATTTATCTAAATTAAACTCCAAGCCCCCTCCTCAGCCCATTGGCCCACCTGATCAAGATACCATTGTACACTGAGGTAACCTTCTTTGCTATTGGTATTACTCCAATTTTGGTGTCATCTGCAGACTTACTAACTATACCTCCTATGTTCACATCCACCTCATTAAGTGGACCCAGCACCAATCCTTTTGGCACTCCACTGGTCACAGGCCTCCAGTCTGAAAAACAACTGGCCTCCACCACCACCCTCTGTCTTCTATCTCCAAGCTAATTCTGTATTCAAATGGCTAGTTCTCCCTGTATTCCATGAGATCTAACCTTGCTAACCAGTCTCCCATGGGGAACCTTGTCAAACGCCTTACTGAAATCCATATAGATCACATTTACTGCTCCACCCTCATCAATCTTCTTTGTTATTTCTTCACAAAACTCAATCAAGTTTGTGAGACATGATTTCCCACACACAAAGCCATGCTGACTATCCCTAATCAGTCCTTGTCTTTCCTATCCCTACGTGTAAATCCTATCCCTCAGGATTCCCTCCAACAACTCTCCCACCACCAATGTCAGGCTCACCAGTCTATAGTTCCCTGGCTTTTCCTTACCACCTTTCTTAAACAGTGGCACCACGTTAGCCAACCTCCAGTCTTCCCACACCTCACCTGTGACTATCGATGATACAAATATCTCAGCAAGAGGCCCAGCAATCCCTTCCCTACCTTCCCACAGTGCTCTAGGATACACCTGATCAGGTCCGGGGGATTTATCCACTTCTATGGTTTTAAGACATCCAGCACGTCCTCCTCTATAATATGGACATTTTTGAAGGTATCACCATCTATTTTCCCATATTCTGTATCTTCCATGTCCTTCTCCACAATGGACACGATGCAAAATACTCATTTAGTGTTTCTCCCATCTCCTGCGTTTCTACACATAGGCCGCCTTGCTGATCTTTGAGGGGCCCTATTTTCTCCCTAGTTACCTTTTTGTTCTTAATGTACTTATAGAATTCCTTTGGATCTCCTTAACCCTATTTGCCAATGCCATGTTATGTCCCCTTTTTGCCCTCCTGACTTCCCTCTTAAGAATACTCCGACTGCCTTTATACACTTCTAAGGATTCACTCGATCTCTGCTATCTATACCCGATATATGGTTCCTTCTTTTTCTTAACCAAAACGTCAAGTTCTCTAGTCATCCAGCATTCCCTGCACCTGCCGGCCTTGCCTGTCACCCTAACAGGACGATACTGTCTCTGGATATTCATTATCTAATTGTTGAAGGGTTCCTGTTTTCCAGCCGTCCCTTTACCTGCAAATATCTGCACCCAATCAACTTTTGAATGTTCTTGCCTAATACCATCAAAATTAGCCTTCCTCCAATTTTGAAATTCAACTTTTCGGTCGGTCTATCCTTTTCCATCTCTATTTTAAATCTAATAGAATTATGGTCGCTGGCCCCAAAGTGCTCCCCCACTGACACCTCAATCACCTGCCCTGCCTTATTTCCCAAGAGTAGATCAAGTTTTCCTCCTTTACTAGCGGGTACATCCACAAACTGAATCAAACATTTTTCTTGTACACACTTAACAAATTCCTCTCCATCTAAACTATTAATACTACAGCAATCTCAGTCTATGTTTGGAAAGTTAAAATCTCTGACCATAACTATCCTATTATTCTTACAGATAACTGAAACCTCCTTACAGATTTGTTTCTCAATTTCCCGCTGATGATTGGGAGGTCTGTAAATACAATTCTAGTAAGGTGATCATCCCTTTCTTAATTCTCAGTTCCACCCAAATAACTTCCCTGGATGTATTCCCAGTTATATGCTCCTTAAGTACAGCCAGAATGCTATGCCTTATCAAAAATGCTACTCCCCTCCTCTCTTGCTCCCCTGTCTATCCTTCCTAGAGCATTTGTATCCTGAAACATTAAGCTGCCAGTCCTGCCTATCCCTAAGCTATGTTTCTGTAATTGCTATGATATCCCAGTCCCATGTTCCTAACCACACCCTGAGTTCATCTACCTTCCCTGTTACGCCTATTGCATTGAAATAAATGCAGTTTAATTTATTAGTCCTACGTTGTTCTCTGCTTTGTTCCTAACTGTTTGACTTGCTCCTTTTCCCAATTGTACCAGTCTCAGATTGATCTCTTTCCTCACTATCTCTCTGGGTCTCACCCCACCACCTTACTAGTTTAAATCCTCCCAAGCAGCCCTCGCAAATCTCCCTGCCAGTATATTAGTCCCCTTCCAATTTAGGTGTGATCCGTCCTTCTTGTACAGGTCACTTCCACCCGAGAAGAGATTCCAATGATCCAAAAATGTGAACCCTTCTCCCCTGCACCAGCTCCTCAGCCACACATTCATTTGCTCTATTCTCCTATTCCTGCCCTCACTAGCTCGTAGTCCCGGGAGTAATCCAGATATTACTACTCTCGAGGACCTCCTTTTTAAATTCCTGTCTAACTTCCTATTCTCTCCCTTCAGAATCTCATCCTTTTTCCTTCCTATGTCATTAGCTCCAAAGTGTACAACGATCCCCTGCTGGTCCCTCTCCACTTTGAGAACATTCTGCACTTTCTCAGTAATATCCTTGATCCTGACACCAGGGAGGCAACACACTATTCTGATTTCTCTCTGTCGGCTGCAGAAACGTCTGTCTGTGCCTCGGACTAAAGAGTTCCCTATCGCAATCGATCGTTTGGAACCCTTCTTTACATTAGAGAAATTCTCGCTACCAGAAACTTGACTGTTTGTGCTACATTTCCCTGAGAGTCCATCACCCCCTACATTTTCCAAAACCGTGTACTTGTTTGAGATGGGGATAGCCACATGAGACTCCTGCCCTACCTGCCTCCCTCTCCAACCTTTTCTGGTGGTAACCCATCTACCTGATTGTATCTTCAGGTTATCTCCTGTCCTGCAACTGCTATCCATCACACCCTCTAGCTCCTATAAATTCCTCATTGCCTCTAACTGCTGCTCCAGCTGATCCATGCGAACTGATAGGATTCACAACCAAACACACTTCCAACAGACATAATCATCAGTAACTCCCACATCCAACAGGAAAAGCATATTACTCTACTAAAGGCCATCTTTGCTCCTTAACAATCTACAGACCCAGAAAATACCATCATCTTACAGCTCTAAAAACACTGCTCCAGGTTAACTTACTACTTATGGTTTATATTTTTAAAATTTAATTGAGAGACGGATCTCAATAAAACGTATTATCAAGAAAGAACCCACTCTACTCACTACTATAGATTTACAGCAAGGTTACACGTAAAAACTATGCACTTATCAGCTCCTGTGCTGTGAGCTCTCCCACACAGGTTCCTCCAAAGTCAGATATGAAGTTCCCTATTTGTTAATTTACCCGGATGGACTCTGACGTCCAGAGATACTTGAACTCCAACAGGAAAGGCAGTAACTGTGTAGATTCACTGCTCTGTCAGACAGCTGTGCAGGTTTCTTTCTCTGACCATGTAGTCGGTGCCTTGGGCAGTCTTCGTCCTTTTTAAAGTGCCGATGTTTTGATCTTTTTTGCCGCAGTGTTCCAAACCAATGCGACAGCGTATCAAGCAGTAATTGCTGCTCCTGGAATTCGAGGAAATTAGCTCCAACACCTAAAATACCTCAAAAAAGGAGCATCTATTACAGCCACAACTTTTTCCCGTCCTCCATCTTAGTATATCGTTTAGATTAGATTAGATTAGATTACTTACAGTGTGGAAACAGGCCCTTCGGCCAAACAAGTCCACACCGACCCGCCGAAGCGCAACCCACCCATTCCCCTACATCTACCCCTTACCTAACACTACGGGCAATTTAACATGGCCAATTCACCTGACCTGCACATCTTTGGACTGTGGGAGGAAACCGGAGCACCCGGAGGAAACCCACGCAGACACGGGGAGAATGTGCAAACTCCACACAGTCAGTCACCTCCTGTCCTGCAACTGCTATCCATCACACCCTCTAGCTCCTATAAATTCCTCATTGCCACTAACTGCTGCTCCAGCTGATCCATGCGAACTGATAGGATTCACAACCAAACACACTTATACTTCATTCAACAAGATGTAACATTTGGAAAGGTTTTTTAATCTTGAGAGTAATAGTATGAAAGTTCTTTCGTTCAATGATATCTGTGTGATTGTAGTGCGTAAGAACATCTACATCTATGAAGAAATATCGAAACACTGACAGTAAATGCTGGTTTCAACATTAACTGCACATATGCATATTTGAGAGGTCATTATCAATTTCAAAGGATCTGTGTCACTGTGGCACTGTTTGTAGAATAATCACTTTTAAATCACAAGGTTCCACTCTAAGATTTCAGCATAAAGAGAAAAGCTGACTTGCTCAGTGCAGTGCTAAGGGTGTGCTGCTCTGTGAAATATGCAACTTTTTGGTTAAGGTATTTAACCAAGGTGCTATCTTCTTTCTAAGTTCAGCATAAAAGATCTCGAAGCACTATTTCAAAAATAACAGAGAGGTATTTCTCTGTCTCCCAATCTGGTTCTTGTAATCTTGTTAATGGTGGAAATTTGCTGAGCACAAATAAGCTGCAGCTTTGCCTGTGTCTTAACAATGACGACACATCAGAAGTGTTTCATTGGCTGTAAAGCCCTTAGAGATATCCTGTGGTTGTGAAAGGTACAATATATGTATTAGACTACTTTTCTTCTAACTGTTTTGCCTTCATTACTACCGCAAAACCTAGGCCAATGTATGTTTAACTTATATACCAGTTTCATACTCAACTCATGAAGCGACCTATGCTCGATAGTAAACTTCACTATTCATACCGATTCAGTATATACTACACAACTGAGCATTCAATAATGCTGTCCCTTTCCACTGAATCGTAACTGAAGGCTTGAAAGATTCTCACAATATTGTATTTGGAAATATAGTTGTTAAGTTCAAATAAGCATTTATTTAGTTGTTTGACTATCTGTGAATGTCTTTGAGACAGTGCATCTGTTCATGGTCTGGAGGTTTGTGTTGAATACAGAATTTTCGCAGAGTTTGCTGAGAAATAATTTGACCCCTTATAGTTTTGCAAGCAATGTGTTCACTAGAACTTTGAAAAGCATATGAGATTGACAGGGGCTTCTCAATAATAGAGGAGCATTATCAATACTCTCATCCTCTCTAGTTTGATTTAATTGTGAACAGCAGTCTTATAAAAGGTGACCTGCGTCTCACTTTTTGATGTCTTTTTTATTGTGGGATTGGTGCCTAGAGAATGTCATAAATGCTCAGGTTGCCAAACTATGCTGTATGGCAGGTTCTCATCAAACCATTCCTTGGTGCTCATTAAGTACCATTTTCTTTGAAGTTGTCTTTGTATGCTACACATTTCTTTTTGTAACTTTGTTGCATTTGACGAACTCAGCATAAATCTACAATGCTCCACCTTCTCACAGTGGAAGGTAACATTAACTGTTCGAACAAAGGTCAAGGTTAGGTGTTACTTTTTGACCAATCTCTCAAGACTGCCATTATATTAGAGATTCAAGAAGTATACAAAGCCTCCAAGCACTATCAGACAAATGAGAAAGATAATATCCATTTATATACAGATTGCTGAAGAATGTTTATTACTATTGTCTCCAATAATTGACCACATTAAAAATTTGATCTCCTATAAGTGGAAGTACATGAAGAAAATGCTATTGTCAAGATTATAAAATCTTTATCTTCTCCTAGGTCTGGATCTCATGAAAACTTACAATCGGGTCAATCTCCGCCACTCCCACACTCATCTCTTCAGCTACAAGCACCCAGTAGGTGGGCATCACAGAATGGAGCTGTGGCACTACCAACTAACCTCTACTAAGTTGTAGTATATCACTACAGCCTAACACTCCAGCTCAAGATATACAGATAAGCATAAAAGATTGCTGTTACTGCTATTAATCTGATTCAGAATATTGAGGTGCAGCTGTATAACTCGTAAAGGGTCAGCAATAAAACCAACAAAGATATGTACCGTGTTTAATTCATTGAAGAAACAAATTTGAATATTGCTTCTCTGTCTTGTTTTGTAGGTCAGTCAGTGGGAAGAAGTTGTGCTCAACTTGTGGGCTTCCTCTTGGAAAAGGTGCAGCCATGATCATCGAAACACTCAGTCTATATTTCCATATTCAGTGTTTCACGGTGAGTCTATCTGCCTGACCCTTTCAAGAAACTCTCCAACTAATTGGATTGTAGTCTGTGTTGATGGCGAACATAAATGTATCATAAGTATATCACTCTGAACACCGTTTATTACAAAAGATTATTTGTAGAAATTATTATAGAATTGAAAATCTCAAAAAGTGAGAAGAGATTATTTGGCCCATCAGGTCTGTTACTCTATATTGTTTGTTCATAGAGTAAGATTCCTAATTGACCTTGAGAAAGTGGTAATCTGCCTACATGGGCTATTGGTGTGAGTACACCCACAATGTAGTAAGGAAGAGTGATCAGAATTTTAACCCAGTGACAAAGAAGAAATGGTGATGTGTTTCCAAGTCAAGGAGATGTGTTACCTGGTGGAGATCTTGCAGGCGCTGGTCTTCTCCTATATCTGCTGCCCTCCAGCTGTTTACTTAATTTTCCATAACCATTCATGACAATATGTCATGTACCATAGAGCTTTGTTTTGATTCATTACTGATGGAGCTGTATTGATAACATGCTACTTCTGAGACTAAAATCTCCCATGTCTATTGCCATGCCTTTCTGCCAAGTTCCCAGAATGTCTTCCTTTATGCTCCACCCTGTAGTGTTGTTACCATTGGGGGGATTGTTCACCATTCCCACAAATGACTTCTTCACTTTGTAATTTCTTGTCTCTATCCAAATAGTTTCCACATCCTTAAGAAAGAGTTGGATAGAGCTCTCAAGGATTGTGGAATCAAGGGTTATGGAGATAAGAGTGGAACAGGATACTGATTAAGGATGATCAGCCATGATCATATTGAATGGTGGTGCAGGCTCGAAGGGCAGAATGGCCTACTCCTGCACCTATTGTCTATTGTCTATTGTCTGGTTTGTTGGGTTTAGGTCATACCTGCCTATTGTGCTCTTTCCATCATTAACTGACAAAGCCATCCATCCATGTTTTCCTAGCTTCCTATCCTTCCTAAATCTCCTTTTCTCTTCATCCTACAGCCATGTCTCTATAATGGCTGTCAGAGTGTACTTATTTGGGTCAATTTGTGCTCTCAATTTGTCTGTTTTATTTTGAATGCTACGTGCATTCAGATACAGAGTCTTCAGTTTTTTTGATTTTAGTATTTTTCTTGCTTCTAGACTTAGTTGGTAGCTGACTCTGAGATATGTTCTGTCTTCCTGTCACAGTCTGTTTATTCTTTCACATATTAAAACCTATCTCTTTGACAGTCATGATTTGGAGATGACTGGGGTGTCCAAAGTTAAAATCACACAACACCAGGTTATAGTCCAACAGCTTTGACAAGGGTCAGTTAGACTCGAAACGTCAGCCCTTTTCTCTCCTTACAGATGCTGCCAGACCTGCTGAGATTTTCCAGCATTTTCTCTTTTCGTTTCATAGTCCAACAGGTTTAATTGGAAGCACTAGCTTTCAGAGCGCTGCTCCTTTATCAGGTGGTTGTGGAGTATACAATTGTAAGACACAGAATTTATAGCAAAAGTTTACAGTGTGATGTAACTGAAATTATACATTGAAAAATACCTTGATTGTTTGTGAAGTCTCTCATCCTTGTTATATATGTAACTTCTTTCATATGTAAGTCACAAAACTTTTTTTAAAAGTTACATTCTCAGGTTAACTTTAACAATTAAACAATTAACAGGGTGGCACGGTGGCTCAGTGGTTAGCATTGCTGCCTCACAGTTCCAGGGTCCCAGGTTCAATTCCAGCCTTTCAATTCCAGCCTTGGGCGACTGTCTGTATGAAGTTTGCACATTCTCCCCATGTCTGCGTGGGTGTGCTCCGGTTTCCTCCCACAGTCCAAAGGTGTGCAGGTCAGGTGAATTGGCCATTCTAAATTGCCCATAGTGTTAGGTACATTAGTCAGAGGGGAATGGGTCTGGGTGGGTTACTCTTCGGAGGGTCAGTGTGGACTGGTTGGGCTGAAGGGCCTGTTTCCACACTGTAGGCAATCTAATCAGCTAATCTAAATTGGTGTCAGCCCAGATAATGTGTTGAAGGTGTTAGCCCCCTATGTGCTGTTGTCTGTGCCATAATGTTTAGACTGATTCTAACTAAAAAAAATTATTTAACAGAGTCTTACATGGATTCATGCAGTTCCTGAGCAAAATACAATGTAACTCTGCAAGTACAAATTCATCCCACAAACGCGTGTGTGCGTGTGCATGCATGTTCGTGTGTGTATGCACTCACAGTCTCACTCACAGTCACATTCTCCTGTCCCTGAGCACTGATCAAATCAGAAGATCTTGTCCCAACCAGTGTGAAGGTCTCCTGCTATAAAGAACCTAGATAAATTTCCCACTCAGATATGTCTGTAATTCAGTCTCCAGCTCAAACTCTGAACCAAAGCTACTTGAATTCCAAACGCAAACAGAAAATGTTGGAGAAACACAGTAGGTCTAGCAGCATCTATAGAGGGAGAAGCAGTTAATGTTTTCAGCCCCATATAGTCTTCTGCAAAGCTGAAAGGGACTGGAAAATTGTGTTTTTTAAATATTGGTGACAGAGAGGGAGGTAATATTACTGGACTAGATGGTATGGGTGCCCAGAATAAAGACAAGTGGAATACTAATGGTAATAAAGGAGAGATGGATGTGAAGAGGAGAGAAGGAGTCCATTCACCTAAGAGTAAAGCTCACCAGACACAGACAACACATGGACAAAAGATGGAGGGTTGTAATCAAAATGGAGGACAGAGGTCAAGCTCTTGTGGAATTCAGAATTCCAAGAGATCATAAGAAATAGGAACAGGAGAAGGCCATTCAGCCCCTCAAGCCCACTCCATTATTTGATAGGATCATGACTAATCTGATACTCCTCACATCTGCTTTTCTCCATTTCCCTGTAACCTTTGATTCCCCTAATGGTCATAAATCCTTTTTTCTCAGCCTTGACTATATACAAAGACTCGGCCCTTGTCTGTGGCAAGGAGTTCCAAGGACTCATAATCCTCTGAGAGAAGAAATTCTTTCTTCTCTCTACCTTAAATTGCCACCCTTTAATTCTGAGCCCATGCCCTCTGGTGCCAGACTCACCCATGAGGGGAAACATCCCCTCAACAATTACCCTGGCAAGCCCTGTAAGATTCCTGTATGTTTCAATGAGATCACCTCTCGTTCTTCTAAACTCCAGTGAGTAGAATCACAACTGTTAAGCCCTTGCTCAATCAATCCATACCAGGAGTCATTCTGGTGCCCTTCTCTGAACTGCCTCCAATGAAATAAAAACTTTTCTTTTATATAAAAGCACCAAAACTGCTCAAAGTACTCCAGTTGTGGTCTCACCAGCACGTGGACAGTTCTAGTAAGGCTTCCTTACTCTTATTCTCCAATCCCCTTGAAATAAAGACTAACATTCCATTTGCCTTCCTGATTACCTGCTGCAGCTGTGTGCTAGTTTTCTGAGTTTTGTGCGTAAGCTCCCTCATATCGCTTTGCGTTTCAGTTTCCTGCAGGTTTTTTTTCCTGCATTTAATAATACTGTTCTTTAGCTTCCCCCTTCCAAGATGAACAACATCACACTTATCTATATTATACTTCATTTGCCAACTTTTTGCCCACTTAATTAACCTATCAGCACCTCTCTGTAAACAGTAAACTACACTTCTCACAACTTACCTTTTCACCTATTTTTATGTTGTCTGCAAATTTGACTACATTACATTCACTCTCTTCCTCCATCTCATTGAGATATATTAAAAACAGTGGAGTCTTCGCATTGATCCCTGTGAAACCTTACTGCTCACAGGTCACCAATCTGAAAAAGAACCTTTTTATCTGCACTCACTGTCTTCTGCCCATGAACCAGTTCTCTATCCATACCAATATACTACTTCCAACACAAGGGGCTCTTAACTTATGACTTAAGCTTGTGTGAGAAACCTTGTTAAACACCTTCTGGAAATCAAAATACAACACACCTACTGGTTCCTCTCTATTTACTCTGGTTGAAACTTCCTGAAAAAATGCTAATGAATTTGTCATATTATTTCCCTTTCACGAAGCCATGTTGTAAATGCTGTAAAGTGCCTAAACAGTTGTTCCTGCAGCTTGCATCGAGGTTTGTTTTAACTCTGTAAGACAGAAATTTAGCATGAGATGAAGGTGGCTTATTGAAATAGCAAGCAAGTGGAATGTCAGGGTCATCTTTATGAACAGAGCTGAGGTGTTTCTTTAAGCAGTCACCCAGTTTGCTTTGTACTGCGTTACGTAAGAACATAAGGAATCAGCGAAGATGTAGTAGGCCTTTCGTCCCCTCAGGCCTGCTTCCCCATTCAACAGGATCATGGCTGATCTGCCCCAGGTCTCAACTCCTCAATCATGCCAGTTCATCCATTAACTTCCTGATATTTTAAAAATCTATCCATCTTCTCTTTAAATTCTCCTTATGTTCTACCCTCCATAACTCTCTGGCGTAGTGAATTGCAGCATTAACAAGCAATTGCTTCAAATCTTAATTTTTAGTAAGTGTTGCCTTAAGCTTTAACTATGCTGGCTCATTTATCTGCTAAAATGGGGTCTAGAGTCAATTTTGAGGACTCTTGGCATACCTTTCCACTGTATATACTACTGTCTCTGCCTTTGGTCGACCAGTTCTATCAATATACAGGATGGTCTGGAACATGGGCTGTAAGGTATTATTCAATATTATGACTATATCAGGCTTTTGCTTACCTTGTCTGTGAAAAATCTCTCTCAATGTTGACACAAAATCAGAAATGTTAGTAAGAAGGTCATTTCCAGTATCAGGTTGTTCAATCACTCTAGCATTATGATACAGCCAAGTGGCTTGATAGGCTATTTGCCTGGATAAGTGCAACTCCAACCATCCAGGACAAAACAGCCACTTAGTTCTGAGGAAGGGTCTCTCCACAGATGCTGCCAGACCTGCTGAGCTGTTAAAGCAATTTCTAGTTTTGCTTCAAAGCAGCCACTTGTCTGGCACCACATCCACCCCTTCAACATTCACTAGCTCCACCACTGACATACAGTGGCAGCAGTATGTACCATCTTAGAAGACATACTGTATTAATTGACCAAAGTTATTTCAATAGCACTATCCAAACCTGCGACTTCTGACGTCGGAAGGACAAGGGCAGCAAGTATGTGGGAACAGCACCATCTTCAAGCTCCCCTCCAAATCACACACTTTCCTACATCACTGTTTCCTCACCATTACTGGGTCAAAATCCTGGCGCTCCCTCCTTAAAAACACTGTGGGTGTTCCATATAGATGCCAGCAACTTAAGGACAAAACTCTCTAGCACCTTCTTTATTTGAAATGGGCAGTAAATGTTGGCCTAGCCAGAGATGCCTACATCCTGTGGAATTAATTTTAAGAAGTAGAGTTCATTTTTCTATAAAAATGGGAAATCTACTGGGTAGTTCTGTCAATTAATTGGTGCTTGTTCAGAGTTACTCAATGTATTAACTGTCCCTAGCCAAATCACAATATTTGTATGACCCAATAATATTTAGTCACCTTATCATAAATTCTGTCACACGAGTGTGTTGCTAGAAATGTACTTGGCTGGAAGTTTGAATTTAAAACGAGCCTCAAATAAACTGTGACCAGTGACAAAAATCTGTTTTATTTATTTTCTTTCAATTGAGGATTAGCGCTATAAAAATCCACTTCCGCATAGGTGGATTGTTGTTATGAATTTGCCCACCAATGGATAAATTATTGCATCCTGCCACTCTACTAACATCAAAATGACACATCAAGAGTTAAATCTGTATGGTAATATTTAAGGAGATGACTTTAAATGTTACTGACAGGACAATTTTCTTTTTGGGCAAGTGACAGAATATGACATTGTCAGAGGCAGATAAAGTACCAAATCAGAAGATTGCCAATGTTCTCAGTTAAAGGTGCTCATCAGTTGTCATAGTGGTTATACTCAAACCAAAGTAAAATGCTAGATCATCTCCCATTATCCCAGACCAATTTGATACTCTTGCTTTTGTGATGGCACCAGCAGCTTCATGTTATGTTTTTGGACTCTGCAAATTGAAAATCTCAGTCCATTCCAGGAATCTGTAATAAAAACAGTATTAAAAATTTATAGTGAACTAGATTTGATAGTGAGACCATTCAGGCTTCTGGTAAAATGAAGCTTTCATGTTACATCACCAATAAGATGGACAAGCATGATAGCTTGGTCATTTTTTGTAATGACTGCAAGTACTTGGACCAATATCTTCAAAGTAAACTTCTCCATTTCTGAAATTATTAAAAACAACTTCCAAAGCTTTGTCAAACATTCTGTTGAGGGGTCATCATTTACTGTAAAACTAGTGGTGAGTTTAACAGCAGTAGATATTATTTACGCTCCACTGATAGAACAATTTTAAGCAAAAATCTAATTGCAAGGAGAGACACAAATATCCAAACATTGTCCAAGTTGCACTGCTCAACTATCAGCTTCATGAAAAATGCTTCTTACATTCTGCCTCACGAATAGAATGCATTGAAAGGTGTAGCAGCAGATATAAACAAAATTCACCACAGAAAATTAAAGATCATTTCAATTAACAAGGACCTTTTTAATTAAGTTGTAATAATCATTATTTGAGCTCTCTTGCACGGAAAACTAACTAGTGTAAGTATTAATTGTTGGAGATTTTAGGAAGCACATTTTTAAAAATGACTTTATCCTTTCTGTTTGTTATATCTCCCATCTAATCGAGATTTTTCTTGTTCTGTTCGCTTGCTATACCTATTTTGACATTAAACCAACTCAAATTTACAGTTTCTTCCCATCTATTTGTTTCTCAGTTCTTAAATCTGATTAGTGAAGTAGATACACAGTTGTTTGTTCTGACCCCAGATATTTATTTTGAAACCTATTATAATGATTGTTCCATCAGGTGCAGAAGTGAGTTACGTTTTAACACTGTATTTCATGTAAAATATTCCTATGTTAAAGTTTTCAAAGTTCTTATCTAAATATACGTATGAACATTCGGCTTAGGAGCAAGTGAAGGCAGACAATATTGGATGTCCTGCTGTAGCAAAGTCTGGCCCATTGTATTATGGAACCTCATCTATAATTCTTTAAGTTGCACAGTAATATAACAAGGTACCTTGTTTTTCTGTGTTGTTTATATTATTTGCCCATTTATTCATGCCAATAATATTCTCCTCTTGCCATTTTAAAGGTGTGCTTAATTACCAGTGGCATCCTCTGATGCATCACCAAAATGTTTTCCTTGGCGAAGATGTGAGACAAATTTCTTCAAGTCTTAAAAATAATACAACAGAATAATTATCAGTGCATGTGAGCTTATAGAAGGGATGAGTCCAGAAGCACATGAAACCACATGTACTTTTATGATCAATTCCTGTTCATTTCTTATTTCGGAGCAAATCAAAATAAATTGATTTCTTTTTAAGAATTGAAATGGCTTCACCACTTGTTGTTTGATATTACAGTGTGGTATCTGTAAAGGTCAACTTGGAGATGCAACCACTGGGACAGATGTCCGGATTCGTAATGGGCTTCTTAATTGTAATGATTGTTACATCAGGTCCAGAAGTGAGTTACATTTGAGCATTGTATTTCATGTAAAATATTCCTATGTTAAAGTTTTCAAAGTTCTTATCTAAATATACGTATGAACATTTGGGTTTGGAGCAAGTGAAGGCCATCTGGCCTCTAAAGCCTGCTCCATCCTTTAATAAGATCATGGCTTGATCCAATTGTAATTGTAATCTCAACTCTTCATTCCCACCTACCTACTTTCTGTAAGCAGGCCATTTTAAAATGTAATCTCATTCATTCAGGAGCTATTTAAACCTTATTTTTCTTTAGCAGATTTACTTTAGAACGTTGTATAATTTGCAAATTCATTACTTAGATTTTTAAATGTATGATTTTAAACCTCTAACCTAAGAGCAAACATTCTCTTTGACTTACTGCTGGTCAAAGAAATAACATCCGCTTAGGATTTCGCAATCGTCAACTTTCACGAAAGGGAAATTATAGGTTTCAAGTCTGTAGTTTGACACTAGTATTTGAGATATGCAGCAGAAATTCAGAGTAGAAATACCTTCCCTATTCTTAGTTATCTACTTAAAGAATTTTTAATGGTTTCCAAAGTTGCTTTTAAAAATGACAAGAACAATGCCAGTAAAAATTAAATGCTTCATAATGAAAGTATAACCATGCCCAATGCAAAACTGGGGTGCCAAGCAATTTAGAATCCCAATTCCAAAATGGTAGTCCTATCAATGTTTGAAGTTGATGCACCCAATAATGTTAGTTGAACTTAAATCGCTGAGTGATTTCATGACAGTATTTGATTTCTATATGTATTTGCAGCATTGCAATGTCTATACATATACATATACAGAGATGCACTTCAACTGATTATTGTCCTTTGAAATTGATTACTTTTTTTAGCTGCTGGACAACCCACTACTTTATGACCGTGCCACATGTCAATCAGCAACAGCAACTGGATGTCAGGAAAAACACGGATGGCCCAAGCTCAACACTGATCATTGCGACGATTGCTTTATGGACAATCATGGGTAGAAACTGTCATTCACTGGCTTTCTCATTAGAAGAGATATTATTTTCCAAAGTAGCTTCTATCTGCATTGTTATTTTGGCAGTCTACGCCTTGGACCTTTTCAAATTTAGTGAAACCACCATTCTTTTGTGCTCAGAGTTACAAAAGTAGCGTACTAAATTTCATGTCAAATAAAAGCTTTTAACTGGACACCTATTTAATTAATATTGTGTGATATATAATTTATTTTGTTGCCTCTTCCAATTATTTGAAAAAAAATTTAAAGGTGCAATGATTATTCGAGTAAATAAATAATAATTAGGGACTGAGTCTTGTGGCAGGGAACACTGAATTGATGGAAAGATGAGAACCTGCTTTCATCCTGATTAAATCCATTTAATGCCCACTTCAGGTCCTAATGCATAAAGCTGGCATAAAACTAGTGTCGGCAAAGGAGTGGAGGGGACTCGCCATGCTGTGAGCACAACCAGCAAACCACGTATTTGCTTTCAGACTCTGGCAAAGGAGAGGTAAAAGAGTGATATATGGATTCCTCATTAAAAGGCACTCAGTGCCTGATTGTGAGATCTGGTATCAGCAGTAAGGGGTCTTGCTGACTCCATAACACTGCCTTTGCTGCTGACTCACTCTTACCATGATCCCTCTCTCACTCCATCACTCATCGGTGCCCAGGTTCCTCCTCAATCCAAGGCCTCTAGTGGATAGATCAAATGGACAGTAACATGAGATCCCACGGTGCCACCTCTGAGTGCAGAAGAGTTGCCAACCTCTGGTTGGGCAGTAGTTGTCAGCAGGTGGGTCACCCATCCCTGAGGAGAAGGATGTTAGTGTTCAGCTGCAGAGAGCCCTCCCAAAATGATGCAACATGGATATCTCATCAGCACTCCAACCAGTAGCTGAGATACGCCATTGCCTCCACAAGATTCTGCCCTATATTTGCCCTACGTGGTGGATAATAGCTATCTTCTTCCTTTTCCTGCAAGTAACTTAAGCCATCTGTGTAACATTGAGGAGGTGTTGAGATAATTCAAAATGGATAGATTTACATTAATTTTGATATTTTAGATTGCAAAGTGTGACAGTGTTTGGCATTGGTTAAAAAGAAATGAATAATGAGGCAATAACCAAGGTTTTTGATACTAGATTTTGACAGCATCCAGCTAGACAGTTTATTAATGAACCATTTCTTTTTGAAAAAGGAAAACTGAGATACTTGTCTTTTAGGGAAATGTGCGTGCCAGTCCATGGATTATGACTCCAATTTGCTGTATTAGGAAGGACTGCTTTCACATGAGGACTGCCAATGGTTCTAACATTACATCAGATTTTTGTGAATGTTCATTACAGGCTTCCTCTCATCTATTTTTAGCCAGTTGAGCTAAGTTTCTCTAAAGGAGCATCTAGGTGGATATGACCTTCGAGTTAATGACTAATTAGTACACTGCCAAAAGGCTGCAATTCATGTTCAGGATCACAAAAAGAATTCATTGTTCCACACTTTGATGAGTTTTTCTGGTAGCATTGATTCAGCCCCTAAATTTCTTGTTGGCTTCGTGTTTGTGGATTTTTTTCTCTTGTAATTAGATTAGATTATATTCCCTACAGTGTGGAAACAGGCCCTTCGGCCCAACAAGTCCACACTGACCCTCCGAAGAGCAACCCACCCAGACCCATTCCCCTACATTCACCCCTGACTAATGCACCTAACACTACGGGCAATTTAGCATGGCCAATTCATCTGGCCTGCACATCTTTGTGACTGTGGGAGGAAACCAGAGCACCCAGAGGAAACCCACGCAGACACGGGGAGAATGCGCAAACTCCACACAGACAGTTACCCAAGGGGGGAATTGAACCTGAGTCTCTGGCGCTGTGAGGCAGCAGTGCTAACCATTGTGCCACCGTGCCATCCCAGCATAATCTGGCATATTTCCTCTGAATCAAGATGCACCAAGAATTAAAATAACAAAATTCAAGTAACTCTAACGTGATTTCCCTCATGTTTTCAAATGCTTACCCTTACCATTTGAACGGTGAATATGGCTTGTGCTACCATTTTACATTCGGAATCTGACCAGAAACGGATGGGCAGCAAGTTTGAAGTTTCATGTTTTTGCCTCAAACTGAGTCTAGTGATCCCTCTAAAATGCAAGCATCTCTTTACACGGAGAGTAATTGAAGGATCAGAGCCCTATAAGGTTACAAAATAGTAACAATATAGTAACAAATGTTTTGGTGATTATTACACCTTCATTATAAAACATTCTGCCTATTATGAAGCACTGAAACTATGAAACATTTTATAAAGCCAAATTTTTCCAAGCAGGAAAACAAATAGATTGCATTCAGCAGTTTAAGTTATCTGTAAATCTGTCTGATGGAACATTCTGCAAAGTTGCTGAAGGCTGCAAGCTTGTAATTTTTGCTTTTTTTGTAAAAAGTATCATTAGAGATTACCACAGACCTTTAAAATGTAATCGTTCTCATTTTGTAGTCAAATGTGGCTAGCCAAATAATTACAACTAGCCTGAGACATGCCATGATCCCTTGCTTAGCAATCCACTTATATTTCAGGCAGATGCCTGCAAAGTGATTCTGAGGAGAATGGAAAGCACCTAATTATCCAAATACATTGTCCTTACTTTAAACAACAGCATCACAATGTCAGCCCCATGCTCACTGAAGCTCTCGATTTCCATTCAGTAGGATAAATGTTAAAGTATAGTCCATAATCATTTAATATACAAATAAATAAACCTCTTCTTGTCTGACTCAGCTATAATTATTTCTTAAAGTTACATATTTGACATTTATTTATTGAAATAGATAAAGCTATGTTTTGCATGCTAGTCAAGTCCTAATGCTGAAGTACTATGTGATACATGTTTGCTGTATTTTTATTTGTAACCATTGTTGGATTAGTCTGTTGGAAGAATATTTTATTTCTTTCACATTAAAACTGTGCCTTAGAAAATGCAGGCTGTTGCACACGGACTGTCAAAGTGTTGAGCATCTGCAGTGAATGTGAAATAATTGGTATTCGACTCAAGAAACATCTTTATCAACTCTCAAGTGAGCTGGATACATGTGATATTGTAAAGGAAATTAGTAAGACATGAAGCTGAGGCCTAATTGATTTATCTCATGTAACCAGTTCATATTAAACTGAAGTTACCTACTCTTCTGCATGGTTTCAGAAAAGACTGATGTTTAACTTGCAGTCTCTCTATTGTGTAAAATATATTGTTTAGCATTCAACAGATTTTTAAAGAGGACTTTTTACATATTCTTGTATGTTTTTTCTCCTCAGAAATTAAAGTACAGAGAAAGTAGTGATGCATATATAGCAGTACATGATGTCCTTGTTCCAGTAGCCCCATTTGCAATTCCCTTCATCTTAAGAAAAAGTTAAAGTGGTAACAACTTGAACAAGGCAATAGACATTAAGCGTTTAGGTGGTAATATTGTAACTTTTTATCTGTGCAGTAAACTATTTCAGTACACATTTATATTTGATACAGCGTTAAACATTAATGTTCAAAACCAGTGAGTAAAAGTACTTAGAATATGGGTTGGATGATACAGTCAGCAGTATTAAAAATGAATAATTAACAGATTTATATGATATTCATCTATTATTTCAAGGAGGTTTTGTGTCTCAGTGGATAGTGTCCCATACTTGTTTTGGATTCAAGTCCCACACCAGACTTGATGGCCGAGAAAGGTGTGTTTGTAATATTGTTAAATTGAGTATCTATTTGTAAATCTTTCCAGCTTGTCAATAGCAGGCTGTAAAAGCAGGAGAGATTCTTGGTCAACTATGCAATGGAAAGGAAACTCTGCCATCACTATTTGTAGCTTCAGAGTAAAACATGCATATAAAAAATGCATATTGCTACAGCAACTTGCTACAGCAACTCAAACTCCCCAAGAGAACTGTCACATACCACCATTACTATCTTAAAGAAGTTGTTAACTCATTCAAGATAAAAAGAGGGACACCATAAAATGTATTGTGTTCATCTATAAACAACAACAGCAAATTCTTAACTAAAATGTTAATATAGCTATTTACAGAAGTGAACCATAACAGAGTTATGAACACTTTGGATCACCAAAATGCATAGCACCAATAATACGAAAACATAGCCTCAATAACAAAATAATCAACTTATATTTTAATTGGAAAATTACGTTTTGTTTTACAAGATTCCACGATATGTATGGTTGACATCTACTGATTTTGAGGAAGTCCATATTTGGTTCTAAATCAATAAAACTCTATTTAGTACCCATTCTTGTGCTTACTCTTCTCATTTTGTTAGCAAGATGTCAATTCACATTTGCATGATTGGACACAGTGTCTTTACAGTAGCATGCAATGTAGCTCTGCCAGCATCTACAATTATCTGTGTAGAGAGTTGTTAGATCTGATTGCATGTAGTTAACAACCCTTCTCCGAATTTTGCTTAACCAAATATGGACTTGGACTGGTGATTTTTAGGTGAATAATTGTAGCTGGGGCTAATAAATAATTGAAGTTGTCTCATATATGCTACATTCAACTATTGCGCTACATATATAGTGATCTGCCTCTTGAAAGAAAAATAAATTGTGTTCAAATAATACAACAGCTTTTATAGTAAATGTATGTCATTTATAAATAAAATCTTTAAAAATAATGTTGTAACATTGTTTTATTTTCCAATGATTGAGCCATTTTAACGTACATTTTTCTAGAATGTTTGAAGCCTTAGTCTGCACAGGCTTCCTGTCAACTTATCCATTATACATTTCTATGCACATTCAAAATTAAGCTGCATTTGAAGCCAATGCTACCACTAGGTGGAGAACCACACACACATAGAGAATTAGTGTGTTACTGGGCTATGTCACTCCAAAGTGACATTGTGGCACCTGCCCATATATTCACAGGAGTGGAAAATTTGGATTATCCATGCTATTGTAAAATGATGGCTTTAATCCTCCAGAATACAGGATTAGATTTTGCTAGCCATAGTTGGTAATCTATCATTATAATACAAATGCAATAATTTCAGAAAATTACATTTTGTTACCTGATTGCTAGGATTAGTTAACAACTTCAATATCATCACTTGTCACTATCAGGGTAATAGAAGGATGTTCTTCCTCAGCCAGCAATGTCTCTGTGCCTATATAGAGTGCCGATATAGAATTTTAAAATGAATCTCATTCTCTATCCTCACTGTCATTCCATAAGCAGATTGTTATTTAATTTTTCCCTTCCTTAAACGATAGAGGTATACTTTCCCATTTCTTCTGTTTACAGACTCTGACTCACAATAACATTATTATAAGATAAAATCAGAAGTAGGGTTCAACTCACACTCTTAGATATAGCAGGGGCAGGGTTGGGTGGGTAGTTTGGGGGACTTCATAGCACAGGCATAGTCACAAACACACTACCCTGAATACAACACAACTGTAGGAAACCAGTTTGTCAATGTCCTTGCTTTCATGATGGAATTCAAAACTGGGATTAGCAATCGAGAATTTCTTTGGCCTGACTTATTGGCTTTGAAATTCCTCCCAAAGTCTTTCAAAGGATATTACTGAAATGTCGAGCTGAATTTCTGAATCTGATTCAGTTGAAGCATTCAAGAATGCTTTGGATGATTATTTAGATTGAAGTGGTGTACAGGGATATAGGGAAAAGGCACTGGAACAGGTGCAGGCACAATGGGCCTCTTTCTATGCCGTAAGCATTCGTTGATACTGAGATTCTTCCAACTGTGTTGCGTGGTACCCACATGCAACAATGTTAACACCAGTTGCAATTCATCCTTTAAATTCTGTATTATTGTGCTTTTACCCATGCTGCAGGAGTTTTTAGTTTGAATTCAGGCAAACTCCGATGTCTGTTGGTTCACCAGCAGAACTTGAACACAGGCCTTCACCTACAGACCAACACTTCACAATGCAGCCTATCGTTCTGCCTTGGGGATTATCAATTTCATCGGTTCGTCCATGTCTCTAAGCAGGTGGGAAAGGCTTTCTGTGTCTTTCTTTGAAATACTTTGCAAATATTTTGTGTTGTCAGCACAAGAGTTTATGGGGAATTCAGTGTCATCAACAATCAACAGTATCTGTTTCCTTGGAATTGGTGCTGTGAAGTTTTAATCATCAGATCCAACATTGATCGTCGTTTGTGTCTGCTGCTATCTGTAACTTCTAAATGTGTGGATTCTCAGAACTTACACTGTTTAGAATGTTTAAGGCTAGCCACCTTCTAATCTTGGAGATTTTTAGAATAAATAAACTGTGGTTTATTGTATCTATGCAACTTATTTACAGGTTATAATAATAGATTCTATATTATTAGAAGGACATAGCCTTAGGAGTATTAGCCTTCTGGCAAATCCCAGAATGAAACCTGCTGTTGTAGATCATATATTTGATTTTTGCAATTAGCTGACATGATGGTTAGTCACTTGTTCATTCACATGAGACTGCAGATGTTCTTTACAAATGGAACATTAGTTTATTACATAAAATAGAAAATAACCAAACAAAACTAGGTGCATGTATATACATAAGGAACATAAATATTTTAACATAAACATCAAAATAAAGTTTCAACCTATTTGCCAACACCATCAGAACTTTGGCTCAGTGGCTAGCACTGCTGCCTCACAGTTGCCAGGAACCTGGATTCAATTCCAATCTCAGGTGACTGTCTGTGTAGAGTTTGCACATTCTACCTGTCTCTGCGTGGGTTTCCTCCCACAGTCCAAAGATGGGCATGTTAGGTGAATTGATGATAGTTTTCAGGGATGTGTTGGTTGGGTAATAGGTCTGGATGGGTTACTCTTCGGAGGGTTGATGTGGACTTGTCGGGCCGAATGGCCTGTTTCCACACTGTTGGGATTCTATGATCTGTCACAGAGACTCAATCCCGGGGAAATATGATTCCTATCCAATTCTTTTTAACCTTTACTTAACTGGTTGTCCTAGTTTCTTTCCAGTTGAACAATGGAAACATTTGCTTTATTTCATTCTGTATCTGTAGACATGAAACTTTATAATTTCTCAGTTCTAATAACTTGAAGATTTCTATCCAAATGTCCCTGTGTGGAAGCTCCACAGGCTCCTCACACTGAAGAGACTGATATTCCTGAACTGACTTGATTCTCCGAATAGACAAAACACTTCTACTTTCTGAACTGATTCTGGCTTTGTCTGAACTAAGAGATTAAATCTTCTGTTCTGATGTCAAAACCTAAACGAATTGTCATCATGTGTTAGCTCTGCCTACCATAAATCCAACAGTACAGGTCACTCTGCTATAACATGTGTTTTGTTAATGTAAATTCCATGATTGACCGACTGGGGACACTGTTTCTAAAGGACGAACCTTTAAAGCACGTATTGGTTATAACATAACTCTGACTGCATTAGTTTAAATGGTGCTGCTATTACACGATTTTCTTATAACACGGGATTGCATGAGAATGGAACTACCATGTTATCGCAGAGCCGACGGTCTAAACATTAGGCTGAATGTTACTAGAAATTGGTGAAGTATCGTTCTTGGTGAGTTTCATACAGGGTTTCTGTCTATGAATCTCTGTGAGTCTTTTTTAGACGATTCTCCATAGGTGCGGCATGGTGGCTCAGTGGTTAGCACTGCTGCCTCACAGCAACAGGTGCCCAGGTTTGATTCCAACCTTGGGCAACTGTCTGTGTCGAGTTTGCACATTCTCCCCATGTCTGTGTGGGGTTTCCTCCCATAGTCCAAACATGTGTAGATTAGATGGATTGGCCATGCTAAATTGCCCACACTATCCTGGGATATGCAGGCTATGTGAGATAACCATGGGAAATGCAGGGTTACTGGAGTGGGTCTGTGTGGGATGCTTTCCAGAAGTTTGGTGTGGACTTGATTGGCAGAGCATCTTGCTTCCACACTGTAGGGATTCAATTATTTTATTCTGTGAAATGGTCTCATTGCCTATACATTATGCCTCTATGGCATGGCGTTTATTCTATTCTCCCTCTCACCTGAGGCAGAAGTATTTGCCACATTCCATGCTTCCTGGCCCTGGTATTATTTTTTAAGTCCAGTCATGAACCAGGTCAAGTAAGGAGACCGGCCAGTCACAGTGCATGTGATGCAAAGGGGACCAAAAAGAAACAATTTTCATGGTACGTGTGTGATACAGCTGACACATTATTGCAAATATAAATGCATATTTGTAAATGTATTACTGTTTTGGAACCAAGCTATACCCATCCTTAGTGTCAGCTCATCCAAGAAGCCTGTCTAAGGGAATGCTATAGCTTCCCCAAAGCCCAGTGTTGTCTGACATCTTCTCATTGTTCAATGAGGCACTAAGCTATACTGGGAAAGTCTTCAAACAGCTAAAATGCTAGTTTGAATTCAGCAACAAGTGCAAAGATCACAAACTTTCTCTTGACAAAATGTTCACTATTATATTGTCCCTATCAGCTGGATTCTTAAATAGTACAGCTGTAACATTAAACTCCAAGGAAATAGTCTTTTGTTTTTGGTCATGAAATCTCTCCAAGAACCATTGTATTATATATAAATAACAGGTTCTTCAGAGTTATTAGTTTTGTACATTTTAAACTCTAGAGAGCCAACACAAGACTCAATGTCTCTAAACATCATTGAATATTGCTGCTGACAATCCATTGTGAAAAATAACAGAGTAGTTATTTGATTTCCATTTATCATCTTGTAGTGAAATTGCACTCAACTGTTGTCATTGGCATACATAGGCAATTTGCAAGTCTTTTCAAGTTTTGGTGCTGCTTGAACTGATGTATTTATCAGCACAGTTTTCAAATTGACAAAGAAATCCTTTTGTCTTTCAACTATATTGCCTTTCTTCAATGCATACGTTAAAAAAGAACAAACCTCTTATAAAAATCCTTTGATGCCAATATATTACAAAAAGTTTGCATTGTGACTTCAGAATGGAAATATCCAAAAGTGCCTCATTTGTGTTTTTCCAGGTGCAACTTTAACTTGTGTCCCACAGTGTGGCCAAAATCAGTCTCTTTAGCTTTGGCAAATTCATTTTTAGCTAGATTTAAGATTCAATTGGCTTTTTTGTAACCAAACAGTTCAACCAAATATTTAAAATGTCCTCCAAAGGTTTGGATGAATGTAACCGAGTCATTAATACCAACAACACAGGCACACCATCCTTCAAGAGCATTTTTGATTAATCGTTGGAAAGTTGTAGAATTATTTTATTTGAAATAGTGTGCATTTACATTGCTAAAGTTCATTCTGTGTTTCAAAAGCTAATATTTCTTTGAGTCCATTAGTCACTGAAATGTGACAATATCCTTTTGACAAATCAATCTTGGTGATGTATTATGCATGTTTTCCATTCTTTCAATGTGCTCTTCTAGTCTTGGAATCAGATAGAAATTCAACATTGTTCCCAATGCATAATCTTTGTAACCTATTGTTTTGACATTATTTTGCTAAGTGAATCCAGCCGCTGTGATTCAGTTCCGTAATGTAATTGTCCATCAAGAGTTTCATCTTGTCTCTCAACTGAGATAATTTTCATGAATAGAGTCCAAAAGGATGTTGTATTATGGGCAAATCAGCCCTTAAATTAATATCAATATAAAGGCATTTTTCATGGCCTAATCACGTAAATCAATTTATATATCTGTATTAGGTTTTGTAAGTTTCTTCAATAGATTTCTGAAGGATTCCATCTAATTTTTAAGTACCTCCTTATTACCTTATCTGAATATTAGGAGTTAAAAATCACATCAGGTGATGAAGGAGTAGTGCTCTAGAAAGCCAGTGCTTCCAATTAAACCTGTTGGACTATAACCCAGTGTTGTGTGATTTTTAACTTTGTGCACTCCAGTCTAACACCGGCACCTCCAAGTCATGAATATTAGAAGGTCAACTTGTGATTTTTTTTCTGATTCATTCTTCAATTGTTGGAGGACAATGTGGGAGAGCGAGGTGTATTCCAACCCAACTGCCCATAATTTTTCTAGCCCATCTTGTCTCTTGCAAATCAGTAAAATCCTAGCCATTCTTTCATTTTCCTTTTACATTTCTCAGGCTATGCCCATTCATCTTACCTCAGATGAATTATGTAACTGTTATTTATAACCTTAAATATTGTTTGGTCTTGCTTCAACCTGTGTCATCCAATATGATAGCCATAAGCCACATGAGACTAATTGAGAATTCAAATGTGACTAATTGCATTTCGAATGAATAAATCATAAATGAGTAATAAATACTGTCTTTAAGCAATGTGCTCTCGATACAACACACACATGTGTGCTTTAACCTTATTGTACATTGATTGGTAATTGTAAAATGAAAAGTGTGAATGTTATTTTTGGTCAATGTGAATACTTTAATTCCCAGCTCTCTGCCTGGTGGTACATAACTGTGTAGTAAAAATACATATACAAAGTTCATTTACCTGTATTTATGAGTGTACTTATGGCAGATTTTACGAACATTAATGCCTGTGATTAAAATGATGGTGCTGTAATTAAACACGTTACAAGTTACAAATTCTCTTCGACAATGCTTACTTAGCTCATTCTATTAATTATATGGGTATTACTAATTATGAAACATGGTATTGTGGGGTTCTTCACTAGGATTGAGGAATAGCATTCAGAACTGTATACATATGAACTTGCAAAATCTTGTCCAGGGCAAAGTGAAAACCAATTCAGGGTTTTCATTTTCAGCACTTGGTTTGTTGAGCTAATTTATCCCTTGTGTCATCTTATCTTAAATCACATATTAAATCACTGTGACTGCAAGATGGACTCCTTACTCTTTCGCAGACATTAAACATTATATCCCATGCAATAGGTTAACATCAGTTCCTGCCAATGATTGGGTGGATATTGAAAGGATATTTCCTCTTGAGGGACAATTTAAACTTATGAGCCATAGTTTAAAAATAAGGCAGTTTCCATTTAAATCTGAGATGAGAACACTCCCTCAGAGTGTTGTGAATTTTTTTGAAACCCTTCCTCAAAAGGCAGTGGATGCAAAATCGATTTTTAAAAATTGTGGCGAAGGTTGATAGATACTTGATTACCAAGGAGATGAAAGATTATCAGGGATATGCAGGAATATTGAGTTCAGGTTAAAATCAGGTCAGCCTTAATCTTATTGAATGGTGGGATAGGTTCAAAGAGCCAAGTGGCCTATTTTTGTTTCTCTTGTTCTTTATTCATATATTCAAGATCAGGGCATTGGCACCAGCTTGAGCATCATTAGATGGATTGTAATTCTCTAAATCATATTCTCAATGCATGCAGCTCAACAGTGGAAACTGCAATAGGAATCACTCTTCGGTGTGCACCAGGGTTAATGTTCAAACCTTGAAAATCATCTTTCAAATCCTTTTCTTGTATCAACATCAGCCATTCTGCCAAAGAACAGTGGTTCTTGATTTGATTGAACAGGTACTCTCCTGTATTCCCACACAGAGCAAAACAGAGCATACTTTGAGGCACCATTTGCAACATTGTACTCTCAACATGTAGGAGACAGCAGTGGAAACTTTCTGACTGCTGTGAGGTAGAAGACCATTGATTGAGCATACCATTGAAGTCAAGCAGTCACCTCTCATTAATGACAAGAGAGATTTGAGCAAGAAGACTCTGAATGCACTAGGTGCCACTTAAAGTCCAAATTCTAGGTGGAGTAGATTAATATTTGAACAGACATGTAGAAGATCACATGATGATGGAGAAGGTGTAATTGCACTGACCTTGTGCTAAGCTTAAGTATCTTGAAAAGGCCTTAGATTCCAGCATCCTTTTTTACATTATGAAGCTCCTTATGTCTACTACTACACGAAGAGAGGTGGTGCACTGGATGCAAGTTTGTCAAAATATTTAGATACCTTCAACACAGGGAATGCTAGAAGTATGTATAACAAATTCAAAAAGGCAACAGATCCATTAGCAAAGTGAACAAAGCAAACTGAAAGCCAAGTCAAGGGAGGTCACAACTGACTACAGTAAACAGTTGGAGGTGTGGGAAACACTACTCTCAGATATCTTCTACAGAGAGCGTGGACTCTATAGAAACTCTGGTTGTTGTGGCAGTGCTGGATATTGAACCCACAGCAAAGGAGCTTAGCAAAATTATTGTTTCTCTTGTTCAGGTGCTGATGCTGGATCATGCACAAGAAGCTGTTTATCATGTAGCACCTGTGCACACTCTTCTTCCCCTGGAGGGAGGGAACAATGCATCTGTTTTTATGAATACGTTATTTGTGATCATGCACAAAACGAAGTCTGACTGCAGCAATTACAACAACTATTGAAGACTCTGTCTATTGTGTAACATCGTAAATGTCTGTGTTACCCTTGTCCGACCATAGATGCTGGTTGAACATGTGTATACCAAATTCCAATGTGGAAGATCCTCAATTGACAAGATCTTCTTCATGCAGCAGGTAGAAGGAAAATGCTATGAATGAAAGAGACCCTATATCTTCCCTTTATCAATCTCACCAAGGTACTTGAAATGCGAGCAATACCAGCCCATATAAGCTCTGGGAGAAAATTGATTTCCTGTCAAAGCTGCTCAATGTGATCTCTCCTTTCCCTGAAATGATGGATAAGGTCATACATGACAGAACAATATCCAAACCCTTCGAGATCCATACTAGTGTCAAGCAGGGCTGTGTTCTGCCTTTGACATTCTATGACATATTATCTTTGTTCCTGCTGAGTCAACTTTTGATGATGTGAACTTGCTTACACAAGCTGATGGAACCTCCTCTTTTCATAGAACGCAGACATAGAACAGTACAGCACAGAACAGGCTCTTCAGCCCACGATGTTGTGCTGACCATTGATCCTCATGTAAGGTAAACCTAATGTACAAACCCTCAAATTTCTGTGACCATATGCATGTCCAGGAGTCTTTTAAATGTCCCCAATGACCTTGCTTCCACAACTGCTGCTGACAACGCATTCCATGCTCTCACAACTCTCTGCGTAAAGAGCCCGCCTCTGACATCCCCTCTATACTTTCTGCCAAACAGCTTAAAACTATGACCCCTCGTGTTAACAATTTCTGCCCTGGGAAAAAGTCTCCGGCTATCAACTCTATCTATGCGTCTCATTATTTGTACACCTCAATTAGGTCCCCTCTCTTCCTTCTTTTTTCCAATGAAAAAAGTCCGAGCTCAGTCAACCTCTCTTCATAAGATAAGCCCTCCATTCCAGGCAGCATCCTGGTAAACCTCCTCTGAACCCTCTCCAAAGCATCCACATCTTTCCTATAATAGGGCGACCAGAACTGGACGCAGTATTCCAAGTGCGGTCAAACCAAAGTTTTATAGAGTTGCAACAAGATCTCACAGCTCTTAAACTCAATCCCCCTGTTAATGAAAGCCAAAACACCATATGCTTTCTTAACAGCCCTGTCCACTTGGGTGGCCATTTTAAGGGATCTATGTACCTGCACCCCAAGATCCTGCTGTTCCTCCACACTGCCAAGAATCCTGTCTTTAATCCTGTACTCAACTTTCAAGTTCGACCTTCCAAACTGCATCATCTCACATTTATCCAGGTTGAACTTCATCTGCCACCTCTCAGCCCATTTCTGCATCCTGTCAATGTCACGCTGCAGCCTACAACAGTCCTCTATACTGTCAACGACACCTCCAACCTTTGTGTCATCTACAAACTTGCTGACCCATCCTTCAATCTCCTCATCCCAGTCATTAATAAAAATTACAAAGAGTAGAGGCCCAAGGACAGAGCCCTGTGGAACACCACTCACCACTGACTTCCAGGCAGAATAATTTCCTTCCACTACCACTCGCTGTCTTCTGTCGTCCAGCCAATTCTGTATCCAGACAGCTAAGTTCCCCTGTATCCCATTCCTCCTGACCTTCTGAATGAGCCTACCATGGGGAACCTTATCAAATGCCTTGCTGAAGTCCATATACACCACATTCACAGCTCGACCCTCATCAACTTGTCTAGTAACATCCTCAAAGAATTCAATAAGATTTGTGGGGCATGACCTGCCCCTCACAAAGCCGTGTTGACTGCATTTAATCAAGCCATGCTCTTCCAGATGGTCATAAATCCTATCCCTCAGAATCCTTTCTAACACCTTGCAGACGACAGACGTGAGACTTACTGGTCTGTAATTGCCGGGGATTTCCCTATTTCCTTTCTTGAAGAGAGGAATTACATTTGCCTCCCTCCAGTCCTCAGGTACGACTCCAGTGGAGAGCGAGGATGCAAAGATCTTCGCAAGCGGAAAAGCAATCACATTTCTCGCTTCCCAAATCAGCCGAGGACAAATCTGGTCTGGCCCTGGCGATTTGTCAATCTTAATGTTTGTCAAAATTTTCAGCACATCAGCTTCCTCAGTCTCTATCTGTTCCAGCCTGCTTACCTGCTCCTCAATGGTTTCATTCACTACAAGGCCCTTTTCTTTAGTTAAGGCAAAAGCAAGAAACTCATTTAGGGCTTCCCCTACCTCCTCAGACTCTATACACGAGTTCCCTATGCTATCCCTGATTGGCCCTACTCTTTCTTTGATCATTCTCTTATTCCTCACATACGTGTGAAATGCCTTTGGATTCTCCCTCATCCTTCCTGCCAAGCCTTTTCCCTCCCCTTCCCTCTTACTCCATCCCCTCCCCTAACCCCACTTCCTGTCAGGTGTTCACCACCCCTGCTAACCTTCTGGTCTTTGATGCTGAATATGTTATACTCAGCAAAGGTCTCAGCTTTATCCCTCTGCATCCCCACCTTAATGAATTTTGGGCACTACATGACGTTGAACTTTTCTTCCATCGTCTTCACCTCCGTGCCCATCCCACAGACCCTTCACCCAGCTCCAACACATTCCCTCCACCTGGACCCCTCCCTCTGGACTTATACCTGCTCTCGATCTGTTCAGTGGGAACTGTCGATGTAACATTGATAGCGTCAATTTCTCTGATCCCTCACCCAATCCAAATTATCCTCCTCTGAACTGACTGCACTCTTCGTGCTTAGACCCAACCCTGACTTTGTAAGTAAGCCCACCAATAAGAATGGCACTGTTGTGGTCTGGCATACTAACATCTACATTGCAGAGGCTGAGCAGCACCTCTCAGATACCTCCTCTCTCCCCCAGACCATGATCCCACCATGGCACATGAGGCCATTGTGTTAACTATGGTCACTGACCTTATAACATCCAATGATCTCCCCCCCACTCCCCCCACTACCTCCAAGCTGATAGTCCTCAGCCCTGCACAGCTCACATTTACTTCCTTCCAAAAACAGTCCTGTCCGGACAGATCCATTGTTTCAGCCTGCTCCTCCCCCACAGAGCTCATCTCTTCCTACCTTGGCTTGGTCTTTTCTCCCCTGGTCCTATCCCTGTCCACTTATATTCATGATACCTCTGATGCTTTGCACCAGTTTTGAAATTTCCAGTTTGCAGGCTCCAGCTGCCTCCCCTTCACCGTGGGTGTGCAATCACTTCACACATCCATCCCCTTAAGGATGGACTCAAGACCCTCCACATCTTCCTGCAGTAAAGGCCTGAACCGTCCCCACCCAGCACCACCCTCCTCTGCTTGGCCGAGCTCATCTGCACGCTGAACAGCTTCTCTTTTAACTCCTCTCACATTCTTCAGGTCAGCAGTGTGGCCATGGGTGCCCACATGGGCCCTAATTCTGCCTGTTTCTTTGTTGGGTACATGGAACATTCCTTGTTCCTGTCCTATTCCAGCCCCCACCCACAACTGTTTCTCCGATATATCAATGATACGATCGGTGCTGTTTTCCTCTCTCGTCCAGAATTAGAAAAGTTCATTGATTTCACTTCCAATTTCCACTCCACCCTCACTTTCACCTGGTTTATCTCTGACTCCTCCCTTCCTTTCCTCGACATCTCTGTTTGCAATCCTGAGGATAGACTGGCCACTAATATCCACTAAAAACCCACCAACTCCCAGAGCTATTTGGACTATACATCCCCATATCCTGCTTCCTCCAAAGACTTTATTCCATTCTTCCAGTTCCTCCATCTCCAGCACAAACATTCCGATGAGACCAACTTTGACAAGGGAGCCTCTCAAATGTCTACCTTTTTCCTCAAACAAGGATTCTCCAGCACTGTTGTTGACAGGGCCCTCAACTGGGTCCGACCCATTACCCACACTTTGCCCGCACCCACTCTTCCGTCCTGCAAAAGCGATGGGATTCCTCTTGTCTTTACCTACCATCCCACCAGCATCCACATCCAGAAGATTATCAGCCACCATTTCCACCACTTCCAGTGAAATGCCACATACTCCCCTCCCCTCCCCTCCCTTGTCTGCCTTCTGTGGGGACCGTTCCTTCTGGGACACCTGTACACTCCCAACACCTACCCTCTGCCCCATGGCACCTTCGCCTGCAATACCTCAGTCTCAGGCTTGCTGCATTATACCAGTCCAATCTGGAAGAACACCTCATTTTCTGCTTGAGGACCCTGCAGCCCTCCGGACTCAGTATTGAGTTGAACAATTTTCGGGTCTGAACTCTCCCATGCCCTAGCCTCCTACCCCACACACCAGGTCTTGTTATCATATAGTCTGCCAGTACACACTACCTGTTTTAGCCACTAACAGTCTTCATTAATAACTATTCACCCTCGCAACCAGATCATTATCCACTTCTTTGGCTGTCCAACTCATCTCTCTCTCTCTCTCTATCTCTGTCTCTCTCTCTCTCTCTCTCTCTCTGTGGCGTCTGTCTCCAACTATCATTTACTCCTTACCCCCTCCCCTCACAGCCTATCGTCTGTATGTAAACTGACACCTTCCCAGCTACAATAGGTTTTGAGGAAGGGTTACCGGACCTGAAATGTTAACTCTGATTTCTCTTCACTGACACTGACAGACTTGCTGATGGAAAACTGTTCAGCTTCGATTACCTGAGATCCATGACAGATTCCCTGGTCAGAGAGTTGCTGTATGCTGATGATGCCAGCTGTACATATTCTGGATGATCAGGTTTACATTTACCACCACTGATCTATTAACACATCACACCAGCATTTCCCAAATGGCCATATTGGCAGCATTGAGGCCAGAATATTGTGGGCTAAGGCAGGAAATTTGGGAAAACCATGGGAGAATCAGCCACTTGGGACAATCATGGTCAGAATCCTTTCCTCACAAAGGATGAGGAACCAAATATCACACAGCTCACCACCCACCTTGGCTCAGCATATCCCATTATGGGCTGTTTTCTCTCTAATGAGAGAAAGGGAGGGACTGACAGTGTGAAAGTGGCTGGCACAGCTACTAATGCTGGTGCAAGTGAGCAATAGGTGGTGAGTTGTCCCATGTGAGTAACTGGCAGCAATGAGGGTTTGCAGAGTTAGTGGTGTAGGAGGCGGGTGCAGATTAGTGTGGTTGAGAGTGAGGGAGAGAAGATGTTGCAGGCAATAGTGAGAGTGAGAAAACATGAATCTTGGTAGGAACTGTCCGCAGATTCAGTGATAGAGGGGGATATGGTAGGGAGAAGATGGTGGTTCTTACCCTGGTGGATCCGGAGAAGTCATTGACCTTCTTCCTACACTGCTGGGCATTCCTTCAAAAGGCTGAATCCACAATGTCCCAGGTGGCAAGCTTGGACCAAGGTGGCAGGGTCTGGTCTCCTCTAGCAATCCTGCTGGAAGAAGATAATCTTTCTATGCACCACTCCATGCACAAAGACCTCCAGGTGCTGGTTTGCAAAATGGGGCACCAATCACCCCTTCTCTGCTATGTAAGGGACAAACGTTGCAAACAGTGTAGGGCAGCTCCAGACTGACAGTGCTTGTCCAGGGGCACAACAGCCTTTCAAAGTTAGGGTTGCCAACAGGGATGCCAATCCTTTCCAGATTAACCTGGCAGTGTTGAGTTCTTTCAGCTACACTGAGTGGTAAAAGCAAACTAGCATTGGACAAGGGCAATGTCATAGTGGCATGGTAGGTAATTAATAAGGTGAGTTTGGGACAATAGTGCAAGAAAGGAGGTTGCTAAGCCACTGGCGAGGATATTTGCCTCCTCACTCTCCATGGGAGTCATACCAGAGGATTGGAAAGAGGCGGATGTTGTTCCACTTTTCAAGAAGGGTAATAGGGAAATCCCTGGCAATTACAGGTCAGTGAGTCTTACATCTGTGGTCAGCAAACCTTTGGGAAGAATTCTGAGGGATAGGATTTTATGACTATTTGGCAAAGCATAGAGTGATTAAAGGCAGTCAGCATGGCTTTGTGAGGGGCAGGCCATGCCTCACAAATCTTATTGAGTTCTTTGAGGAGGTGTCAAGACAGGTCGATGAAGGTCGAGCAGTGGATGTGGTGTATGTGGATTTCAGCAAGGCATTTGGTAAGATTCCCCATGGTAGGCTCATTCATAAAGTCAGGAAGTATGGGATACAGGGAGATTTGGCTATCTGGATTCAGAATTGGCTGGCTGACAGAAGGGAGAGAGTGGGTGTAGATGGAAAGTAGTCTGCCTGGAGGTCAGTGTTGAGTGGGGTCCTGCAGGGCTCTGTTCTTGGGCCTCTGCTCTTTGTAGTTTGGATGAGGAGGTTGAGGGGTGGGTTAGTAAATTTGCAGATGACACAAAGGTTGGCGGTGTCATCAATAGTATAGAGGGCTACTGCAGGCTGCAGCGCGACATAGACAGGATGCAGAGCTGGGCTGAGAAATGGCAGATGGAGTTCAACCTGGATAAATGTAAAGTGATGCATTTTGGAAAGTCGAACTCAAATGCTGAATATAGGATTAAAGACAGGATTAGGATTAAAGAAAAGATTGGGATTAAAGACAGGATTCCCAGCAGAGTGAAGGAACAGAGGGATCTGGGTGTGCAAGTAAATCGATCCCTCAAAGTTGCCACCCAAGTGGATAGGTTTGTTCAGAAAGCATATGGTGTTTTGGCTTTCATTAACAGGGGTATCGAGTTTAAGAGCCGTGAGGTTTTGCTGCAGCTCTACAAGTCCCTGGTGAGACCACCCTTGGAATATTGTGTCCAGTTCTGGTCGCCCTACTATAGGAAAGATACAGAGGCTTTGGAGAGGGTGCAAAGAAGGTTTACCAGGATGCTGCCTGGACTGGAGGGCTTGCTGTATGAAGAAAGGTTGAATAAGCTCAGACTTTTCTCTCTGGAGAGAAGGAAGGAGACCTGATCGAGGTGTACAAAATAATGAGAGGAATAGATAGAGTTAGTAGCCAGAGATGTTTCCCCAGTACAAGAAGACATAGTTTGAAAATATTAGGAGGAAGATATAAAGGAGACATCAGAGGTAGGTTCTTTACGCAGAGCGTTGTGAATGCATGGAATGCGTTGCCAGCTGTGGTGGTGGAAGCAGAGTCATTAGGGACATTTAAGCGACTGCTGGACATGCACATGGATAGCAGTGAGTTGAGGGATGCGTGGGTTAAGTTACTATATTTTACATTAGGATTAAGTCTCAGCACAACATTGTGGGCCTAAGGGCCTGTTCTGTGCTGTACTTTTCTATGTTCTATGTTCTAAAACCCACTGGCCCCCATTGGAGAGAAACCATCTGTGACACTCAAAGAGAATGACACTTGCCATAAATAAAACCACACACACACACACACCCTGCAAGTGATCTTTATAAAATTGTTTTAAGAAAAGTCTTACAAATGAAGCTGCTAAATGCCAGGAAAGCTTCAATTGGAGAAGAATGAAATGGGGGAGGAAAAACTCAATGGGAGGAATTTTCCTTTTTTGAGACTAAGAATGGAAGAGGATGATGAAGTGGGATAGACTTCTACTTAGCAGGACAGGGTTTCCTGCTTGATTGTATATATCTTCAGATGCTGCATAGGGGGATAAAGCACCACATTTTTTCTGATTCTTGCTGGACCTACCTGGATCAACATTGAGGCACCAAATTTAAAAGGCACTCAGGAAACAAGTGTATAACCCAAAAGCATCACCCATTCCCTGCTCATTAGCCTCGTCCAGTCCCAACATTGTCAAAGACCACACAAAAAAGAATGACACCACATTTTGGTAACACCTCCCCAGATGTTCTCCTGAAGGCCATCCTGGAAAGGAGGGGAGTACTTTTCCCTATGGGGCGTAATAAAGGGCCATCCTCACTGATGAAGGCAGTGGTCAGAGGTCACTGTGGAGGTCAGTGTCAACTGGTAGCTCAGGAAGATCTGGCTTCAGTTACCAAAGGAATGATCTGCTGTAATCCACCGGAGTATGTAATACTGCCTACTCAATGCCTCATGTCCCTTTGAGCTAGCGTTGTAAGGTTGCAACTGCAGAAGATTCCAACACAGGATATTGGGTACTGGGTACATTCATTAGATGCCTGATGCACAGAATTTCTCTCTGGTCATTGCAGCTACCAGTGTAACACTACTGTGACCACAGTGATACTACCTCTCATGCATCTGTCATGGTTCAAATTTATTTCATACAAAACAGCGAGAACACTCAACAGTTCACTGATTCTCTAACCCCCAAATGGGGTTTCAACCAACACTTTGGAAAACATTGCCTTGGAGGTAGTGGCAGGGAAAATTATATTGGGCAAAAGCATACATCTAGAGGTGCTGAATAAATATTTTCACTCTGAGTTCACAGTAGAGAACATGACTGAGACCAGTTGATATTTGGACGCTAAGGAAATCAAGAGAAGTGGTGATATGATGACAATATAGAGCTGAGGTAGAAGGACTACAATGACTGTACTGAATCATGGCAAGATTTCAAAGGAGTCATTTGGCCTCTCTTGACTCCTTTTTCTCTTCTTCCTATGTTTTCCCAAAGCCCTATATTTTCCTTCCTTTAATTATTTCTCCAATTCCCTTTGAAATCTACTTCCACTTACCTTTTAGGCAGTACATTCCTGATCAGAATAAAATGCTACATGAAAAAAGTACAACCATGTGCTAGTTGAGTTCAGTATTCATTTGAAATATTCCAGGAAGGACCATCAGCAATGAGTTACTATCCATTAAAAGAGAAGAATCTATCCACTTGTTTTGAAAAGTCACCATATTCTTAATCCAAATGAACACATACTAAACAACACTGGAACCAACCGGCATCCCAGGAAATGTCATTCTCAGTTCACCCATTTTCTGGTTATCCAGCACGCTGTGATGGAACAAAGTTATGCATAAAAGCAAAGTCACTCCCAACCAATGAAACAGATCTTGGAGCAGTTGAAACTAATTGGCTCATATTTGCTCATGACTACTTTATGCACAATTTTGTCAGATTAATTATTGATCAAACTGACCATGCATCTGATGCTCTGTCTTCATTCACAACTGTTCAAGTGCGGAGCACAGGATGTTTCCAAACACATTTACTAAAGAGCATGGGACCTTAATGCACTGAAATCACATTAACTTACCTGAGGAAAACAAAATAAATAGGTTATGAAGCAATTTAAGCAATGCATACTATTCCCAGCAAATTGACAGTCTCAAGCCCTAGAGGTTGGTGAAACAATATAAAATGCTTTCTTGAGCTCAACAAAGAATCTCAATGCTTTTATTGTTGTTACGCATGGTGCCCATTGCTGGGAATAGAGAAGTTCCTTGAAAATAATTTACACAACTTTCGTTCATCGGTTAGGAGGTTTCCTTTTTTAATCTTGGCCTCGTAAAGGGAAAATCGACTATTCAGATCTAATAATGGGGAAATTTGCAAACATTTTACTGATACCACTAACATCGCTTAAATTTGCAGAGGTGATGGCCTAGTGGTATAATTGCTGGATTGGAGAGCTAGATAATGTTCTGGGGACTTGATTTCAAATCCCGCTATTGCAGTAACTGGTAATAAACCCTTCAACCAAAGAGTAAAGTACTGCGGGTGCTGGAAATCGGCGATAAAAACAGAAAATGCCAGAAATGCTTAAAGGTCGTCCGGCAGCATCGGAGAAAGGGGGGTCAGAACGAATTACTCATTTAAGGACCGTCGATCTGAAACGTTAACTCTATTACTCTCTCACACACAAAAACAGAAATTGCTGGAGGAATTCGGCAGGTCCGGCAGCATCTGCGGAGGTAGAAGCAGAGTCTGTGTTCCGAGTCCAGTCATCCTTCTGTTTCTCCCCCCCACAGATGGCGCCCGGCCTGAGGCGGGTTTCGAACATGTTCAGTGATTGTTCCTGATATCCAAACCTGGCGGCCCTGGCTGACAATTCGGAACCCAACCCACTGTAATTCCTTTGGGGAAACCTTTACTGAGTCCAGCCGTCAGTGGAAATGCCCAAGTCGAGTCTGCAGCAATGGAGACTGCGGAAACATTTCTGACAAAGCTCGGGAGCAAACGGTCTGCATTTCACTCCGTTCTCCCATCACTTTCACTTGAATCAGGGATGACGGAGCCGTCACTTTGACTTAATTCGACTATAGATCATTGAGCACCGCTAATTTTCAACATTCCTTTCTGGTTAACGTTTCCCAGAAACATTTTAAAACATTACAAATTCCCCGACCCAAACTTCTCCGGCGTCAGTTTGAGCACATGCAATCCTCAGCCCCGAGTGTCATTCTCTCTCCGATTCACTGCAATTGTTTTATCACACTTTCTCCAGAGGCGGTATTTTAATTAATTCCACTCCACAACCAGCCGATAGAGGGAGGAGCAGCGCTTCGAAAGCTAGTGCTGCCAAATAACCTGGAGTTATGTGATTTCTAACTAAAATCATGAACGCCAACCACATCAAAAGCCAGAATTGCTTGCACAATTCCTTTGATTGTGCTGTTCCCCTAAATTTACCAATTTAAAGTATTTTACGAGTTAATGAGAGTGTGTTAGTGAAGATGTGTGTTTTTGATTTCCATTGAACTAGGCGGGCACATAATACAAGTCCGTTGTACAAAACCACCGCTAAATGTGTCCGCAATTCATTGCAATCTGAAACATACCCAGGACACTGACACAAAACATAGTTCAATTCAGTGGTAAAGCGTGCACATCGAAATGACCTCAGCACAGGGTCCGCTCTTTATACTTAATGCCCCCCCCCCGCCTTTGACAACTACCCACACATACTCTCTAATATCTAAGCTGCGCCATGGCTATTTTCTTTGGAACAAAAATGTTCAAGGAATGACTAAAGAAAGGCCATGGCCAGTCAAAATTCCGAAGTTCAATTCAATACTTTTATATGGGGACATAGAAATGTGTTCTTTATTAATAAGGGCCGTGGAGCAAATCTGTCATCCGTACAATCTAGATCCCCAGGATTCATTGTGCTTTAATATTAGGGAACAGTTAATCCACGCGGGAACTCTCAATATTCCCTCGCTTATTCGCTAAAATTCGTTCGGGATCAAACTGATGCGAAATTAATCAGGTATAACAATGAATTATTTGAACAAATGTTAACAAAATCTGATTAACTCGCTTCATATGACTGAGCACACTCTGCCGGAGAACCTGAATCCTTCATAAACACTGCAGAGGGCGACAGACCCTCACAGCAAGATCATTGAACTCGGCCAGCGGCTAGGAACATCCAGAAATGGACTTCTATCGCTTTTGTAATAACATCTGAAGCACAAATTGATGGGAATCTTTACTGAGGTATAAAGGACCCAGATCTGGTCTGTTGGAATATGTTGGGTCCGTGTCCGATCTTATAATGAGAATTCCCATTGATATATGACAGATTGTCGTAACAGAATACACCACATCTGAGGAAGTTCATTGTTGGGATTCACTACTAGGATTGAAAGAGTTTCATTCATGTCGGCCTTTTTCGAATACAGTAGTTTTAAAACACTTTGCAGCTAATTAAGGACTTTATTTTTGAAGTGTAGGGACCGTTGAAATAAAATCATAGAGTTACAGAAATGTACAGCACGGAAACCAACCCAATCTAGTCCCACCTGCCAGCACCCGGCCCATATCCCTCAAAACCCTTCCTATTTAAATACCCGTCCAGATGCCTTTTCAATGTTGTAATGCCTGCACCACTTCCTCTGGCAGCTCATTCCATACACGTACCACCCTCTGCGTGAAAACAAATTGTACACAACAAACTCCCCATAAACAATGCAGGAGCAAAAATAGGTTATTCGATTCCTTGAACCGGCTCCACCTATCTAACTGAAAAAAAATATTGCCGGTGCTGCAAGTCTGAAATAAAAACAATGTGTTGGAGAAACTCAACAAGTCTGGCAGCATCTGTGAGGAGAGAAACAGAGGGAGAAAGTGAGGACTGCAGATGCTGCAGAGTCCAGGGTGTGGTGCTGGAAAAGCACAACAGGCCAAGCAGCATCCAAGGAGCAGGAGAATGGATGTTTCGGGCATAAGTTCCTGATAAACGGCTTATGCCTATAGCGTCGATTCTCCGGTGTTGCTTTTTCAGCACCACACTCTTCGTCAAGAGAGAAACAGAGTTAACGGTTGGAGTCCAGTCTGACTCTTCGGAACTGTGTTAACTCTGTTTCTCTCTCCACAGACGCTGCCAGACTTGCTGCGTCATTCAAGATCAAGGCTGGTGGTCTGCCTAGATACCCTATTTTCACACTGCCACCATACCTTTTGGTGTCATTAATAACTAGAGGTTTATCAGTCTTGCTCCTGAATTTACTAAGCTTCTGGGATAGGCAATTCCAGAGCATCACCACTCTCTGGGTGAAGAAATTTCTCTTCATCTCAGCCTTAAATAGCTTGCCTTTGGTCATGACCCCGATTCCCCTGATCCCAGACCTCACAGCTAGGAGAAATGTTATTTCTACATCCAATCAGTAATTATTTAAGAACGTTGAAAGTTGCTGTGAGATTGCCTCTCATTCATCTGCATTTCAGAGAATACAAAACTAGACTTAGAGTCACCATCTAAGGAATCAGTCTGGTGATTCATGACCAAACATGATTGCCCACTCTCTCTGTGGCAAATATATTCATCCTAAGGCAAGGGGGTCACTATTGTATACATTACTCCAGGTGCAGTGTTCTAAACAATTGAACTAAAACTTTGCTCCTATAATCAAATCCTCTTGTGTTAAAGTTTAACATATTGCTTGCCTTCTGAATTACTTGTCGCATATGCGTGCTAGCTTTAAATAACTTATGAACAAGCCAGCTAAGTCCCGTTGGACATTAACACTTCCTAATTCCTCACCATCAAACTCCTCTTAGCAAAGTAGGTAGCATCACACATATACACGCTGTGTTCCATCCACAACTGCTCTGAGGCTATTCATTTGGTATTCGCTACTAGGGTGGAAAGAAAGTTTCCCCTTTCAACTCTGTTAAAACCATTCTCAAAAACTCAACCAGGTTTGTCTGTCATGGTTTTCCCTTCCTAAACCCACGTTGACTCTACCCACTCAGACAATTGCTTTCTCAATATCGAGTAACCGCATCTTTTATAATGGATTCTAATTCCCTACGACTGAATTCAACCCAGAAGGTCTAAAGTTCCCAGGATTCTCTCCCTTCTTCCAGAAACAGTGGAATTATATTTGTAATCTTTCCAACTGCAAGTGCCATTGCAGAATTAACAGAATTTTGAAAGATGATCACCAATGTGTCCTTTATCTGAGAGTCATCTTTACACACTGTATGTTGATGGTCATCAGGGATCTGCAGCTTAGCAATTTTCAGTCCCTTTAAATGCTGCAATACTACTTTCATTCAATTACATACTCTCACTAGACGCTTGGATCTTAATTATTACAGGTGGACTGCTTGTATTGTCTTCTATGTACACAGATGCAAATTACTTATTTTGCTTCTCTAACATATCTCTATTTTCAATTACAAATTCTTATCTCTCTGCCTATAATAGATTTGCATTTGTCTTTACTAACCTTTTCATTTTAACTATTTTTACTAACCATTAAACATCAATTTTTATGCTTCATACAATTTTACATTCATGCTTGACACACATTCCTTATCAATTCATTTGTCCTTCTTTGCTGAATTCTAAAACTCGTCCAATTTTCAGGCTTACTACATTTTTGGCAACTTTATAAGCTTCCTCATTTGACCTAATATTTAACTTCTCACATTAACCATGATTTTCTCAGTTTACCTAATGGGGATTTTTGCCTTATATTTTTTTTAAACCAGGCATTATTTCTTTAAATACCGATTTACTGTCAAACTTTTAATGTGTTTTCCTGATCCACCACAGCATTCCTGCCCCACAACATTTGTGCACATTAAATTTATCCAGTCTTATTCTTATCCAGTATAAATTAAAGTCACCCATGATTACTGAATTGTACTTCTTACATGGATATATAATTTCCTGTATTATACTGCACCCTGCATTACCATTATTCTTTGCTGTTTGAGAACCACTCCTATCAACGTTTTCTGCCCTTGCTGTTTCTTAGCTCAATCCAAACAGATAAGTATGTCCTTCCTCTCATTAATGCATCAATTGCAGTCCTTGTTATTAGCATTGCCCACTTTTCCTTTTGATTATCCTCCCAAAATATTGAATATACTTTAAGATTCAGTCCCGAGTTTGCTATTATGATTCTGTAACTTTTTAATTCTCTCCTGGGAAGAAGGCATTGCTGGCTGGCCAGCATTTATTGCCCATCCCTTGCTGCCTTCAAGAAGATGGTGGTGAACAGTCTTATCTATGCTACGTAACTCTGTGATCTGCCTGTGTTGCTCGCAAGACAAAACTTCTCACGTGAAAATAAATTCAATTCTTGAACTCTGCAGTCGATGTGCTGTAGGAAGACCCACAATGGTAGGAGATACAGAGGCTTGATCACACGCACCAACAGGTTCAATAACAGCTTATTCTCTGCTGTTATTAGACTGCTCAATGGACCTGATGAAGGGCGTTTGCCCGAAACGTTGATTCTCCTGCTCCTTGGATGCTGCCTGACCTGCTGGGCTTTTCCAGAACCACACTCTCAACTCTGATCTCCAGCATCTGCAATCCTCACTTATTCCCCGCCGAATAGGCCTCTCTAATTTTAAATTTAATTTTGCTTTGTGTATCTCCTGTACAGCTGCAACCTTGTATGCTTCACTCTGTCTAAGCACTCTATGATCTATATGTCCTTGTTTGCTATGATCTGTCCGTACTGCTCGCAAAACAAATTTTTTCGCTGTGCTATTGTGACAACAATGAATCAAATCAAATTACATCATCCTCCTTTACTTGATTGAGTGTGGTCAATTCACCTGTCATTTTGCAAATGCTGTGTGTATTCAGGTAGAATTCTTCATTTCTGTTTTTAAAAGCACTGTTCTGTAATTTGGCCCTGGTTGATTCTAGAATTATTTTTGTTGCTGTCTACTTTCATTTGCAGCTTTTCTACTTCCTATGATCAGCTTTGTTTTTATTCTGTCTGAATTCCCTCTCAAGTTGCCCCGCCCCCGCCCCCCAGCAATTAATTAAAACCTTGCCCAACAAATATACCTGTGAGAGACTAATCCCATTCCTACCAAAGAGCAAGCCATCCTTCCTATAAAAGGTCCCCCCACCTGTGACATCATAGAGTTCAAAGCCCCAGAAATTTAAAGTTGTCCCTCCTGCTTCACTTTTCAGCCATGTGCTCATTCACTCAATCATCACGTCTCTCGTTATCTTGCTACACTGGGAGTATTCCTAATACTTCTGCATGAACGTCTGGATTTTCAGTCTCTTGTCTCACGACTTAAAACCTACTTTCAGAACCTTATCACTCCTTCATTCTATATCATTGGTGCAAATGTGGACCATGACCTCTGCCTCTTCACCTTTCTCCAAACGAATGACCTGCAGCAATGTGATAATGACCTGGCCATTTGTTTTTGAAATGCTGATTGAAGGATAAAGATCGATCATGAAATCTTCAACATCTGTCTAAGAGAGCTCAGAGGGTCTCCATTTATATCTCATCTAAGAGACCTCCTACAATGCAGGACTCCCAGTATTCAACTGGTGTCAGCCTAAAGCTTTGTGCTCACATTACTGAAGGGAAGTTAAAACTCACAATTTTTTGCTACCAATTGAATTATAGCTAACACGATGATGACAAACACTTCTATGTGGTTTGAGAAGAACACTTCCTTTGGAATAGTTTGATAATCCCATTCATTAGGTTATCACAAACAAGTGCTCCTTTCAACAAGGGAATCTTTCATGACATATTGAAAATTCACAGCCAGACTGACTAGAATATGGAATTCCAATGACTGGTTAGAAATTTGCAAGATGAAAAACTCCATCGGTAAACTGAGATTGAGACCAACAGCCGGCGGAATTCCCATTATCGAATTCCTTTCTATGGAAACTTTATTGGAGCATCAAATATTGAAATCCCTTTTGTTTGAAACGGTTCCTGGAATTTTATGAATTGACACCATTTTGGTTGATTTTGCGTCTATTTGATCACATGCTTTCTGAGGGCACTGGGGACTTGTACCAGCGTCTAATATCATTGATTGAAGCTCTCTTAGAATACAGTGTCAGAAATTCACACTCTGTCCACTTGATGGGAATTAGGGGTCACCCACCGGCACCAAAACTATTTGACATGATTCCCCAGCAGTTTAACAGACACCGACTATTTGATGGAAATCTCTTTTGGGAGACATAAAGAGTTAAAACCTGAGGGGAGTTCACGTAGAAAACCGGAGAGTGGCACCTAATCTGTTTGATCGCATCTGTACTGAAATATCAATAACTGGCTTCTGCAATCAGCTTGCATTCAGTAAGATCGTTGAGGTACAAGATAATTTTCCAATCCCATACCAGAATGTATTAGCACTAACCTAGGAAACCCATAACTTCGATTGCAGTCATTGCTTTATGCTGAGGAAATATTGTAGCAGCCTTTTCTTAAGTGATTCGTTATGGGATGGTTGATTCATTAAGTATATTGGTCACTGGTATTTGCACAAGATGTCTGAGCAGGTTGTTGAAGTGCTGTGATATGATGCGAAACCTTATAACAATAATGCGATTTTTGATATAAAAAAGGGAATTGCTTCAATTATTCGAGTGATTTTCGACATCATCAATGGAAATATGTCCTAAAGCGTTCTTTTCGTTTACACAGGCTGTTGTATAAGCGATAACCTTCGAGCAAAAGCACCCTCTTAAATGAGTATCGTTCGAAAATTATTTCGTATAAAAGGGAAAACGTGGAAATCGTTGCAGACATTTCTCTTCATAGATTCTCTTCGAATCTGTGGATTTATTGCCAGGATGTGGCTTTGCAAATATAAGTGCTACCAAAAGTCTTGGGAAATTAGGAAGCTGTCTTTGACACATGTTGGATGTGCCAACCACTGTACATGCCATTGAACATGCCCATGTACCACCGTTTCATCCTAACTGGGAGAGCATTTTGTTTTTCCTCTCACGGCCCTTAAATAATCTAGCTATCGTTGATATAAATTATTTGCCTTTAGTCGTAGCTTGGGTCGGTTTGTGTTTGCTAACTGCGTGGAAGGGGTCATGTGGCATAATGGTAATGTCCCTATCTCTGAGCCAGGAGACCCGAGCTCACATCCACTTTGCTCCAGAGGTTTGTACTAACATCACCGAGCAAGTTGATTACAAAATATCTTTCCTAATCACTCTATATTTCTATTGTCAACCAGCTACTTACAAAGAGCCGGTTATTACGGTCAGTTCACCCAGGACAAAGCAATGTCCAGACTCGGTACTGCGTTACAGATCTCCTCGCATTCCTCAAAGGCAGTAGGAGCATGCCGGGTTTGGTTTGTTTTGACGGTTATTGGTAGTTGATGAGATGCTGTACCTGGGCAGTCAGATTTGAAAAACAAAATACTGTTTTGTTTTCGAAATGACAAATAGAATTTGCTTATTATAAGTCGATTCCCATTGCACTTGCTGAATGCAATATTCACTAATATTCGAGGAATATGTTGCAAAATCAATCAATTTACATTTCGTTTGATCCCGCTCTTGCTTTTAATTAGCAAGGTAATGGTAAATATATACAGGTCGTCCTTCACAGGACAGTGGGAAAGACCTAATCGCCTCTTTATTAGTCAAATCTGAATAGTATGTAATTAACTTGCGTGGGCCAATTGGTGCCTACTTTACTCATTGTCCCTCACCACAGTCAGCATCAGCACAAAAGCAGATCATTTGATGATGTACAACTATCAGCGAAAATGTTGGAAATGCTCAGCATGTCACACAGCATCTACCGAGAAGCTGTTTCTCCCACAGATGTTGTCTGATCTGTTCAGTGTTTTTCGGTGTTTACCTCAGATTTCCAGCTCTGCAGCATTTTGCTTTTATAATCTGATCGTATATTTTGGTTGTCGTCTGTGGAATCTTGTCGGGGGAGGTTTGACTGTCACGATGACAGTGAATACACTTCAAAAGTACACATCTTAAGGCGCTGAAAGGATTTAATAAATGCAGGTTTAATCGCCTTTACACCCTCGGTTTACATGATATTAACTTACAATAACTCTTGCTTGTTTTATTGTGTATGTTTATGCAACAAATCTGAAATCATTTTATTGATTCTACTTTAAGCAACAAGAACATAATCCATTCATCTCAATTCGTCGTAAGATCTTTATCAGTTCAGGGAAATCCAACATAATTCTAAGAGTTTTTTTAAAAAGACGAGCGAAACATAGTAGCTGTTTATTCAAATTGAAACATCCTTTTCTGTGATTAGCTGAGACATTCGTCTTCAAGAAAAAAAGGGGTTAATGCAATGGATTGATAATTAACGTTTCGGATATGTAGACAGCACAAAGTGAAACTGCAGCATTAATCAGCAAATGGGTTTTGCCTTTTTTTATTATTACGATTTCACAGTTCTGCTTCTGTCGTCTCTGGTATTTCCATCAAAGATGACACTTAAAAATGAAAACTAATACAATCACAATCTGCTTATAAATACTGTAATTCAAACCACTCCATTTAAAAATGTGTTTGAGCTTCTCCACACAAGACGAAACAGATGTTAATATATATTAGAATAATGTTCACTCTATGTCGGTCAACAATATTTAAGAAATTCACATTGACATTCTCCTGGAGCTGACAACACACAGTTGCTACCCTGTTTTAGGTTACTTTTTATCCCTCAGCCCCTAGGCCATACCGCCACAGCTTTAGTAACAAAAAAACAGAAACATATTCCAACCTTTGCTTCGCATTTTATTATCAACAATCAAGTTAATGGTACACTTTTGGAAAACTATATGCACACGTAGAAATATTTCCCTTATTTAAATATAAGCATCCATTATACCACATATAAATAATTCTGAACTCCTGAACATAATTTATGAGGATTATGCTCACCATAATTTCGAACGAGAGAGGTGTTGGGGGCGGAGAGGACGGTAACATGCATTTAACAAAAATATATACCATTATTATTATAATATGAACCAGCTTTTACCTAAACAAAATAACTCAACCCGTGATGATCTGTTTTGTATTGAATTATCCATAAACACACTCTAGATAGACTACAAGGTGTGTGTGGTGGGGTGGGGTGGGAGGGGAAGGGATTAGGGAAGGGAGGGTCTTTTAAGGTCAACTAGAGAAGACAATTTATACTGAGAATAACACTTACAGTTTAGTCACAGAACACCGCTGTAGAAAGACACACAAAATGTTTTTTTTGTCTTTTTTTTTCCCTTAAACATTTTTTTGAAATCCCAGTGTTGGAAGGACGAGGGGGTGAGGGGGGGAAGTAAAGGGTTCAGAACATGCTGCTTTTTACTAAAGTGGCTTTGGTTCCGTTGGGTCTCTGCAGTGAGGACAGCACGCTAGCGAAAGGCCCTCCTATTGAATCGGGCACCGCGCTCACTCCGCTCGGGCCTGTTGCCCAGCCGGTACCCGCTACTCCCGCAGCCGCCGCTGCCGCTGCCGCCGCCGCCGCCGCCGCTGCAGCCGCCGCGGTCGCCGCTTTGGCGGAGTCACCGGCCCCCAGACCCCCTCCACCACCTCCACCTCCTCCTCCAGCCCCTCCACCTCCTCCCCCTGCCCCGCTGCCAGACACTCCGCCGCCGGTGCCCGGGGTTGGCACACAGCTGCCCGGAGCCGTGCTGTCCGGGTCTGCCGGTTTCGAGTCCTTGTTGTCGTCCTCGGAGCGCAGGTCGGATTTCTTGGCCGAGCCGCTGCTCTTGGCCGCCGCCGCCGCCGCCGCCGCCGCTCGCTCCTGTTTGCGGAATTTAGCCCGCCGGTTCTGAAACCAAACCTGCAGCACGGGGAGAGAGAGAGAGAGAGAGAGAGAGAGAGAAATAAAGACAGGCACAGGAAGTTCGAGACGGGGACGGACCGGTGGTGGTGTGAAACAAGAAATGACTTCACGGCCAAAGAAGAGATTTACTCAAATCACACCGTCAATTCACGAACATCAGATGAGAAAGGGCTCAGGAACCGGATCGACCTGAACGGGAATACAGAAACCCAACAAGGCTGAAGGTTCATGGTGTACTTGTGGAGGGGAAGGGTTCCTGAGCGTGCTGTTATTGCATGAAGATACTATCCTGTCACATTCCCAGGAGTTCACGGATAGCGCCTTCAGGGCTCACACTGTCTCCCTTTCTGTTTATCTCTTGTATATATCCACACGCGCGTCGCGCTGATCTAGTCAATATGAAGGTATCATGTACATACTGGAGCGGACCGGTGTTGTCCCCTTTTATTCCAGAGATCAGATTTTCCCTCCTCCTTGAGGCCTATCTCTCATGTGATTTCCCTTCTATGTTGCATTAACTCACATAACAGCGCATTCCCTGTTCTACAAGATAACCCCGATAAACAGATATGGATGGATAAATTGTTACTGCACTCTCATTCTTAGGCAATCGCTACTCAATAATGAACACAATGGGTGAAGGCGCTATTCAAATATGCAATAGTGTCATTGAATGTGTCTAGATATGTACCAATCTATTGTAAGTGTTACTGATATTGGAGTAACGTAGAGGTGAGAAAATGTAATTGTTAAACTGAAGTGGTGCTGTCCTAGATCAGGGTTCCCCAAAAATACCTGCACTCTGGCCTCGGTAAGGTCTATCTTCAGAGCCAGCTCTTCGCGTGTGTAAATATCCGGGTAGTGGGTCTCTGCAAACACACGCTCTAGTTCCTTCAACTGAGCGCTGGTGAAAGTGGTCCGTATCCGTCTCTGTTTCCGCTTTTCGTTCAGGCCGCCATGATCCGTGAACAACTTGTATGGGACTGGGTGCGAAAGCAGACAGCCAAGGGGAAAGTCCACAAATCAATACAATTATAACAAAAAAGGCAAATACACTTGAAGTAACGTAGTGAAACATAATTAATTCTTCTGTAGAAAACAATAGCATTAAGAACTGTAGTTAAGTACAAGATAGATGTATAAAGAGGCAGTTCTCAATTCCGCTTTGCAATTCACTAAAGAGAATCCAGATATTTTTTTAAAATGTGATTAAGTATAAGACACGATCTGAGATTAAATCAAGTTATAATTAGTGGAATAAAGAATGGTACAAAAATAAATTATTCGTAATCTTTCCCTCAAAATGTAGGGGGAAATACAATTGGAAATAAAATCAGACGATTTAGCATTTTAATGTTTTTGTTTGGTTTAAATATATTTATTTCGAGCAAAATTGTCTATAAATACCCTTTCCTAAATTTTATGCCTATTAAAGTTTGTCTAACGTTTTAAAATGATGGTCGTATTAAGTCCAAGCCACTCTGCTTTAAAGACACTCTGGTAATGAGCTTTAGTCTTTGGTTATTTAATTACACCAGGACAGATTTTCTAAGCTTTACGTATCATCGCAAAGTAAATAAATTATGCCTATCATTTTGGCAGCTTAAGATAATTTTGTTGGCGGTTCGGGTGTGACTAGTATAGTGTAACCCTGTAACTGAATTACCCATTGCCTGCAATCGCTTCTAACGTGATAAATTCTTTCATTTGTGTAAGCAAATTTCGTTTGGTAAATACTAAACACATTTCAATTTTCAAATGCAATCAACCTTCCTATATACATGTTTGTTGCGGGGAGAAGGGGTACTCTTTGGAAAGGATTGCAAAGGGTCCTTACCTGCTGCATATGGACTGCTCTGATGGTCCCTAAGAGTTCCAAGGCTGCAGGATCCTGGAGTTAGAGATGGGCATCCCGAGCTGGCCCCGAATGTGGTCCTTATAGGATTATATTGGAATCCACTCGCCTGGCTGCAAGAACTGAAGTCAGCATAAGCTGAAGCAAGGCTTGAAGTGTCCATACCAGCCATACACGACTCGTAGGCAGAAGAATTGAGGTAAGAATATTCCATTTTATACATTGAAAAGGCTCTGGATATCTGGCCAAAAAAAGAATGAGAAAAGAGAAAGAGAGAGAGAGAGAAAGAGAAGGTGCCTTTGGTGGGTAGATGTGCACAGCACAGAGTCTGCTTTAAACTGGGCTTCTTTCTAAGAGGAGAGCTTAGTTTTATCAAAATGCCTCCTATGAGCTGCCTTGCCTCAGGTCTCTAGAGCATATAGTCCTCATAATAAACTTGGCTGTTTCCACTTGGACAATAGCAAAGCGGTGGTCTTATTGCCTTCGCTTTTACATGACAATAACTCATCAGTCTATTGGGCTGGCACAGGGGGACTGAGCTGCCCAACCTCCCTATCATTGATTCCTGCATCTCTAATTAGAATTTAATACCACACCATTACGCACAGAGTCCCCTCCATCATCCCTCTAACCATATCCCTGCCCTTAATTCAATCAGACTACTTTTAAATAATGAAAGTTGGGTGACGATTCTCCCTGATCCAATTTCCCTACGCTTTTAAGCTTTTTAAGCGATCATAGCTCGGGCACAAATTGAGATATTTTCTGTTTTCGGAGAGGAAGCCGGGTGTCATGGTCCGCCTTTTTTGTAATAACGTTACACGCTCAATTTAACAACAAGTCTCTTCCCTGTTGTGCGTGAAATGTTATCACGGGTGGACATTCGCTGGACGCTGACACCGTGCATAAATAGAGCCGGCATAGAGAAACAGAGAGAGAGAAAAAATAAAGAGATTTTATTTTAAACACACCTGGCTGGGTAATGTACAGGGAAGGCGATATTGTGTATTGAAGGGTAATCAGTTTGAAGATCTTTCTGCGATGCGACGGTTTCTTTTAGTAGTAATGTTTTCTCATTTATTTAATCTGTTCAAATAATTGACAATAAACGAAAATCAAGAATATTTTCGTTTGATTGTCACAAGCAGATCCTGCGCTTGATGTGGGAATTTTTAAAAAATGATTTTTAATGCCGGAAATACAAAAGGTGACACTGCATCAAAATAATTAATGCTTAGGAACATGATTTGACCAAATTATCCAGTTATTGTTTTATGTAGTTTAAACAAAACTGAACTGTAGATACGGGAAGAAGTTATTCTGTAGAAAATAGCAGCATGGCAATCCGTGGAAGTACATCGACGGGTAATTTCAGAAGATTTTTGAAAAAAAATTATTTCGGATTGGGTTAAAAACATGTATCAAAAATGCAATGTTATTTAATCCAACGCTCTACGGGATATTTTTAATCTCTAATTAATCCTTCAACTGTGAAGAGTGCACTTTACACGGAAACACTCTAATATAAGGCAACAGTTGATGTAATTTTAAATAATTAGAAAATTAGTGTAATTACATCAATGAGTCTTTTATGTGTTAAATACCAACCGAAATTGAAAAACATTATTGCAAGTGTAGAGTATGCAATATATCATTTATTTGTGTACAAGAGGCATCGGATCTCACTAGATGGATCACAAAAAAAACCAGCGCAAAACCGGAAATAAAAGGCTAACATTCATTTTAAAATGTAAACATCAAATAGCTGAAAACAAAAAAAACCTGATTATTTTAAAACTGTTCATTCGCACGTGTAAGTGTATTCTAGTTAATAGTCAGAGACTATAAAGATAAATAGGTCAGTCAGTAAAAGTAGGGAACAGAATTTTTAAAATCACTTTTAGGTAATGTTATACAACAAACAGTATTTAAAGAGGCTGAGGTTGGATTGATGAGGCTGTATTCCATTTCACAAATGAAAACGGCAGGATTTAGAAGCAGGTAGGCTGCAGAGAACTGTAGCTTATTGATGATGGCCGATTTAATCCGTGTTGAGTTGTGGTTTTGATAAAGAAGGGCTTTCTTTTGTGCTTTGTACACATTGTTTTTTTTTGTTGTTTACCGGGGAAATGAAAACAAAGTTACCAGTGACATTGGAAAACAAATTGCACATTGCACTAAATTGCTTTCTCATCATCCGTCTCCAGCCAGACGACAAAGGCGAGGGAAGCATCTGTCTTCCAAATCTGTTCAGTCGCAAACCTAAAGAGCTGCAAAGACGGATGTGAATCTGAGTATTATTGCAAGAATTTATCTTTATTTATTCCTTCAGTCATGAATATGAATGCCATTTCTCTCCCCCTCCCATTCTGTGGAGTAACAATAAACAAGCTAGACAGATATGGAAATAGTCCTGCGAAAAAGAATAAACTTGTTTTTCCCTAAATGCTGCATCGTAATGTTATAAATAACAAGGAATAAGCGCTTATTTTTTCAGATTCCATTTAAGGTTTGAGGTGATTTGAATATTTAGGTGAAGTAGTGGACAGCCGGACAGCAGAAACCAGCAATATTTCACTGGCCGCTACCGGCCACAGTGAACATGGGATCCGAACCAGACCAACTGAATGGGGCAGCTACACAATGGCCTGGTGCAAATGTACAGGTACTGTAGGTACTGGCACCAACCTCTGCACAGACTTAGACGTGGAAGTCTACCTTCATTGAGCCCGGTTATGAGAATTCTCATTCGATGGCGGCAATTTTTGATCTGTGTCACCTCTCCTGCTCAAAACTCAACAATGCATTCGCCGTGTCTCAAAGCTGAAAGCTGTTTATTCAACCCTTCGATCGACCTGTGAGCAGATTAGAAGGACAAATGAGATTTTGTTTCAAAACCTTATTTCACCAATGCTGCTACTACCAATGTATTGCCATAAAATAACATCAAATACACCATCACTTTCGTTTGGAAACTGTTAACTTCATCTAGAATAACTATGTTTATGTCTTATGACCGAGTGATTATGAATCTAATTGTGCCTCATCGGAGAGTATACAAAATCCGTGGGACAAGTAGCAATGTTTGGCGCTGTATATTTGACACTTTAAATATCCTTTTTCCGCTTCAGAACTGAACAGACAAATCACTGAACCCAGTTGCATCAAACACAACAGAAAATACAAAGCAACATGAAAGCAGAAATGCCTCCACTGCACAACTGGAGGCGTTTTTCTTCAATCGTGCTTTCCTTTCTAGTTTTTGTAAGTTTGCTTTGCCTCCAAAAGGGGGAAAAATCTTTTGTGGCCACGTTTTTATGGAGTTGTAGGATAAATGACTCGGGCTGACAATCAGCAGCCCCTTGTTTTGTTCAACTTGCGCTCTCCACGCGAGCTTCTGGCGACCTAGCTCCGGCTAAAAAGTTGTACCAAATGGCTAATTCAATTATTAAAACTATAGACCAACTGCTCCAGCAGGCATCCACCACGCGTCTGGGGAGAAGGAAGTGAAGGGGGCGGGGGGGGGAAGACCGAACCAAATATAATTTAATAGAACTGAAAGCTGGAGCACCCGTTTCGAATTTTTAGCCGGGACCAACACAATTAAAGGCGCGAGTAGGAGCCAGTCCATGAATATTGTCTGCAAACCCAGGAAAATAACAAAAAAAGAAAGCTCAGAACCGACTTTGGTGCCAGATGTGAATAGAAACGTTGCGAAGCACAACTAATAAATCAGTTGAAGGGGTTCTATTCTGAAAAAGAGCAGTGTCTATTAATTTCACATTCTAGCTCAGTTACTTTTAAATACAATGCAAAACTTCCCGTGCATTTAAAACAAAAACTAAGTATAAATATAATTCAATGGAGGAGCAGCGCTATTTGAAAAAATATAGCAATCGTGTTGAATGGGGACATATGAAGTGACGAGTTTAGGTATTTGCAATGATTTGTAACAAATAGAGAGCAAACAGCGATTGTTCTTTCCATCCCAGGCGTGAATCGGGGAGAAAGCATTTTCTTTTCCCTCTTTCCTTGTTTTTTGTTGAAAGAAGAGATTGGAATGTTGAAAGACAGCGAAACAAAACAACTCGTAACAAAATGCCATTGTATTTCTGTTATGTATTGACTGAAAACGCCTTGTCAAGGCCAGCATAACGTCTCACTTTAAGGAGATGTTTCACCCGAGGCTAAACACAACATCGTGGGACCTGCTATAATATTGCAACCCCAGTGAGAATTATATGAAAATATCCCCATCTCTTCAATTAGATTTGATTCACCAACATTTACTTGCTGAATACAAGCGCCGTTCAATGCAGCCATCCTGAAACAATAGTAAGGCCACACAACAAAAAAAGGCGGATCATTATTAGTGTTGTTATATTCAATTCTTCTCCACTCTTTAATAGATATTCTCGTCAATGCTTATTCCTTTCATTTTACGCCGACCAGAAACATCATAGCTAACATCGCTGAACATATTTTAAATCCATTATTGGCATTATTTTGTTTTGAAAAGAAGCAATTAGCAGGCAGTTCCCGCTAAGATATAATGGAAAGCAAATCGTCCTTTCGAAATTTCCATCGTTTATTTGCAGTCATAATGGTGAAGTACGTGTTTCAGGTTATTATTAGTGTATTTAAAAAACAGGATTCCAAATGCATGTAAAAACTGTGCATCGGCTCCCGGCCAGCTTTGCAGTATCTATAAGAGAGGGAACATCTGCTAAGCTTAAAGAAGCAGAACGTTTGAACAGAGGCACAGATGTAAAGTGACATCTGCCCATGACAAAGGAGGAAAAACGAAATTCAATTAGTGAGAGGCCTTTTTGCCGGCTGCCATGAACCAGTCCCTAAACCTGTATGATCAAACCGGCACACTGGCAGCCTCCACCCACCAACTCGCTTCGTGCCGTCCCTTCCTTTGCGTTTGTCATCTTTATGAACTGGCTTATCCATTGCACCGATCAGTCCAAGATGTATATGAGCCCGGCTCTTGCGCAATGGTGCTGAAGGCGGGACCCGTTAAGATCACGCTCATTTTTACATGAACAATTTTACATTTATAGTACGAGAATCCCCTCCCCAGAATAAATGGCACTGTAATATAAGGGAAACAGCAATATAATTTTTCAAGCAATGCATTGCATTTCCCCAAATCTAGTTTTAATTAATATCTAATCACCAAATCATTCTTCAACATGCTTTCCCGCTGATACAATTCCCTACATTTGTTGCTGCAATATGCAAAATAATATTATCGACATTCAGCAGAGTATTTCTAACAACGAGGTGACAGTGGGGCGGGAGCGTTTGTACAAATTGAGATATTTTGTGAAGGAATTTGTTGGATATTTGTCACATGTGTGATTTTACTTCTCTGCTTTGCCTGTCCTCACCGAAAGGATTGTGTTTAATCAGACAATTTACATCGCAGTGCCCCTTGTGACCTGAAGACAAGTGCAGCCCATGAATTAGTATGGTAATCTCATTCTGATGGATAAAATTAGCAAAGTTATTACCCCAAATGTAGGCCGGGCAATGGAGAGTCGCTGTCCTTAGAATCAATTACGAAATTACCCTGAGCTTTTAGTGGACATTAACAGAACAAAAATTGCTATCGACCTTAGTCAGAGAGATAAAAATCTGCGATCATTAAATCTCCCAGTACTAAACACGAGGCTGATTCATAAGAAACTGCACAAATATAATGGAATTTAATTTTCAACGGAATCCGTTGTCAACATTTCATTTATTCTTCCAGCGTTTTAGCATCCCGTGCTCTGACATGATTTCAATGTTTTAGAATTGAATCGGAGTTGGATGTTACATCCCTTTATCACTGAGATAAAGACATTAAGGTTCAAATGGCCGTGCCTTTCAATTTAAAGCATATATAGTTTAGTACTGACACTTAATCTTCACAACCAGGGAACATGATAAACAAAAATAAGGAAGGGTTCACTTATTGGATTTTCAACACGAATTGTTGCATTTTATATCTGTACATGAGGAACAGCACATAAAATAGACTGTTAAAATGTGCTAATAATAAATAGTTATCACAGGGAGCACCCATTGAGGTAAAAACAATCTTCGAAACTCAAAACACAAGCAACGCAGAATTTGCATTCAGATTGTTTAGTTTTGCAGAGAAGTTTAAGAAGAAATCAAGTGTAGATTTCAGGCATAACTTTAAGTAGTCGTCAGAAAAGATGTCACGTTTTGTGTGCTTCGGTGTGATATTATCAGAGAATACCTCGTCAAAGTGTAGAATCCAACAGGAGGTAAATATATATTTGAGAAATATACTTGCAAATGTCATGTGACCACACTTTTTGGCATTATCCATTTTACTTCCAGTTAAACTCTTGAACATTAAATTGATTGCTTGTGAAAAAATAAAATGTCCTTTAAAAACACAGAAGGCCAGACAGATAGGCGGATAGAAAGATATGATCACGGGGTCTCTATCTCACTAAAGCTGTCAAATTGCCTTTGTATTAGTAATTGACGTTATTATTAGTATTATTCACATCACCTGTCAAATCGTTATTAAGCATCAATTGAAGTGCTGTTGGGGGAGTCTGGGTCAGGCTCATTAACCAGCTTCTGTCCTAAGTTTTGCATGTACAACCCCTCAGGCAACCTGGCTGCCATAGAGCTGTATGGATGCACACACAGCAAGGACATCCACAGGGCTGGCCACATCCATTACTGTTCAACAACCAGCTATTGTTTATCCAGAGGTTCAGTGGAATTAACTGATTAGTGTCACCATACACAATGAGTTCCGCCTACGAGGAAGAAAATGATAGTCACTTTTAATTCATAGCGCGGCGTTTAATGTAAACCTTAGGCGCAGATTAAATGGATGCGTAAACAAATTATGACACTGCAAAATTTTCTTTCCTCTTTCTGTGGTGAGTTAAATACAATGTGTAAGAGCTGTAAGTAAAAGTTTCTGTTGCACCAAACCTGAAAAACAAAACCGGATACACAACTTGGTGGTTAATTCGCAGCGTTGCTGTATTAATATTTCTACATTGTGCGTGTAACTCATGTATATTTTAAGTCATATCAACACTGATTTTATCAATCGATTATTAACCTGATAACAAATACTCTAAGTGACTATAAACAACATGCACCAATAATGCATGGAAGTGAATGACTTTCCTTTCTGTTTTCCAGTTCCTAGTTTAAAATATTATTCACAATTCCGTATCATTCACTTAACATAAGAGTTTAACATTTAAATAAAGCTGGGAGTTGCACAGTAGGGGTTGCTTTCTCTGCTTTTGGCTAATGACCTTAACTTTGACCTATTAAGTTGTGCTTTCTAATTTCTGCAATTCAGCGCAGGCAAGAGCATAGGAAATGATGAAGTTAGACATTGATTCACAATGTTGTTGAGAATGAGCACCACTGTGATTAGCGGGAAACATATCTTTTAACTACGGACATCATTACTGTTATCAGCATGCTGTTGCAAGAACCAGGCCCCTATTCAGAACAGTCACACAATGCTGTCCCACCAGTGTATCTGTAACAGCTGACGCCTACATGCCAGACCGACTTTATTTTATAGAACCCCGGCTAAAAAATGTTGGGAGAAAGTTTCCAGCCCAGACGTAGCTTTCACTGAATCGAAATATCGTTTAAAGAGAAGTATGAGACGCCTGGGGATGGGGTCGGAAGCTTTTGGGATATCTTAAAGCCAACGGGACTCTTCCATGACAGGGGAAACTTGTCTTGTCAAGTGTGGACACTTCATATTATTACATCCCTGGGCTGTTCGGGTTGAACATGACCAGCTGAAAAATCTTATTTTTTTTCATGAAAAATATACCATCGTCTCTCCTCGCTGGTAGCATCCTGAGCAATATGCGAACCTGACACTTTGATTTAAAACTACAGACCGCTGGCGTCACTGAGCGTTTCCCATTCATCAATAAAAAAAACTAATTTAGTCCAAGGATACAATAGAACAAATTCCATCTCCAGTTTAGGAGCTACAGTTGATGAACCTTTGGCTTTTGTAGATTATGTGAGTGATTTTCAACTCGCAGCAATATCCTCAGGCTTTGACTTCGCACATTATATAAAATAGTCGGGTCACTTGTGTAACCTTTAGCTTAATAATAACCTTCAGCTATAGTCAATACAATATTGTTAGACGAGTGTCGTCATTAAATGTACACGGGAGTGCTCGGCCTGTGTTTTCGGGCTGTTAGATGGCGGTAACCCGCTCTTCATGCATGATCATAAACCCTTTTTGTTAGCCAATGTTGCTGCCTCAGTGTAATAGACTGAGCCTCCATTGTCCATGACAATACCTGCCCTTCCACTGTTACCCTGGCTCCCACTACACCTGTTTCTCCATTGCTCCGTGTAGCTGTCTGGCGGCGAGCCTATTCTGAAAATACAGACCAGCAAAGGCAACACACCCATAGCTGACAATTATATAACTCTGTTCTCATTCAAAATGTGACAATGCAACACATGAACAGATATAGAAACCAGGAGTAGCAGAACCCATTCAATATGATCATGGCTGATCCTCTACCTCAACCATATTCCTGCTTTCTCTTCATATTCCTTGGTGCCTTTAAAAATCGAATCACTTATCAAGCTTTTTTGAATATACGCAGCACAGCTTTCTCTGGTAGTGATTTGCACAGTGTGACCACCCTCTGAGTGAAGAATATTTCTTTATCTCAGTCCAAATTAACCTTCCATATGTACTATGAGGCCATGAACAAACCTCATGTAGCAAGATAGATAGCTGAAAGCTTGGCTAAAGGACAGTCTTAAAAGAGCAGAAATAATCCCATCTCCGAGGACCTGAAATCTGGTGCAGACAATTCTGCTGAATCTCTTTCCCACAGTCCAGGACTCTGCACTGTGTTTCTTGTTGAAGGACCCAGCCATTAATTCCAGGGTATTTCTGAGGATGGATATTCACAAGCTCAACCAATATTACCACTTTTTTTCATTAATTCAGAAGATGTGGGTGTCACTGAGTGGGCCAATATATTTTGCACATCCCCAGTTGCCCTTGAGAAGGGGTATGAAGCTTTTTTCTTCAACTGCTTCCGTCAATATGGTGCTGTTCAAGAGGGAATTCCAGGATTTTAACCCAGTAACATTGAAGAAACAATGCTTTACTTCCAATCAGAATTATGACTGGCTTGGAGGGAAACTTGCGGGTGATGGTGTTCCCCTGTTTCTGCTGCCTTTGTCCTTCTAAATGGAACTGATCATGGGTTTGAAAGATGATGTCTAAGAAACCTTCGTGAATTTCGGCAGAGCATCTTGTAGATACGGCATCGTGCTGCTACTGAACATTGGTGGTAGAGGGAGTAAATATTTGTGGATGTAGTGTCAATAAGTGGGCAGATGGCGTCAAGGTTCTTGAGATTTGTCAGAGCTGCACTCATCCAGGCAAGTGGGAATTATTCTCTACAAAGATAGGTAGAAATCCAGGTAGCATTGAGGAGACAGAAAGGCTGCAGAAGGATTTGGATAGGTTAAGGCAAAGAAGTGGCAGGTGGAGCACAACATGGGAAAGCGTGACGTCATGCACTTTGGTAGGAAGTACAGAGGTATGGACAGTTTTACAAATGGAGAGAAAATTCAGATGTCTGCAGTGCAAAAAGGCTTGGAAGTTCTAGTCCAGGCTTCTGCCAAGGAAAACTTGCAAGTTGAGTCTGTACTTAGGAAGGCAAATGCAATGATAGCATTTATTTTGAGAGGACTTGAATATAAAAGCAGGGATGTACTGTTGATCCTCTATAAGGCTCAGATCAGTCCACATATAGAGTACTGTGTGCAGTTTTGCATTCCATATCTCAGGAAGGACGTAATGGCCCTGGAGAGTGTTCAGAGGAGGTTCACGAGAATAGTCCCAGGAATCAAAAGCTTAACTTATGATGAATGTTTGAGAACTCTGGGTTTATACTCGATGTAGTTTAGAAGGATGAGTGGGTATCTAATTGAAACTTACAGAATACTGAATGGCCTGGACAGAGTAGATGTTGGGAAGATGTTTCCGTTGGTAGGAGACACCCGGACCGATAGCATAGACTTAGAGTTAAAGGAAGATCTTTTAGAACGGAGATAAGGAGAAACTTCTTCAGCCAGAGAGTGGTGAATCTATGAAATACATTGCCACAGAAGGCTGTGGAGGCCAGGTCACTGAGTATATTTAAGACTGAAATAGATAAGATCTTGAGTACCAGAGGGATGAAGGGTTACGGGGAGAAAATGGGAGAATGAGATTGAGAAACTTTTCAGCCATGATTGAATGATGGTCAAGTAGAAGGCAGGAAGAACACAGCAAGCCAGGCAGCATCAGGAGGTGCAGAAGTCCACATTTCAGCTGTAACCCTTCTTCAGGCATACTGAAGAAAGGTTACACCTGAAACATCGACTTCTCCACCCCCTGATGCTGCCTGGCTTGCTGTGCTCTTCCTGCCTCCTGTTTGTCTACGTTGGATTCCACCATCTGCATTTTTTTTGTCTCTAACCATGATTGAATGTGGAGCAGACTCAATGGGCTGAGTGGGCTAATTTCTGCTCCTATTGTCTTATGGTCTTATTCCTTCAGATTCCTGACTTGTGTCTTATGGAGGATGGACAGGCTTTGGTGAGTCAGTCACTCATGGCATGATTTCTAGTCTCTGACCTGATTTTGTTGTGGCAGTATTTAAATAGCTAGTCCTGATGAAGGGCTTATGCCCAAAACGTCGACTCTCCTGCTCCTCGGATGTGCTTTTCCAGTGACATATTTTTTGTCTCTAATCTCCAGCATCTCACGATCTTTTATTTATATGGCTAGTCCAGTTCAATTTCTAATTAATGATAACCTTGAGGATCTTGATTGTGGGGACTCAGTGCTAGTAATGCTATCGAGTGTCAAGGTGCAAGTATTAGATTCTCTCTTGTTGGACATGCTTGTTACCTGATACTCGAGTGAGGTGAATATTATTTGCTAGTTCTCAGTCCAAGCATGGATATTGTCTTGGTTTTGCTTCATTTCAACATAGACTGCTTCAATATCTGAAGAATTGCAAATGGTGGAGAACATTGTGAAATCATCAGCTAACATCCCCACTTCTGACTGTAGGATACTGTGAATATCATTGGAGAAGCAGCTGAAGATGGTTTGACTTAGGGTACTACCCTAACAAACCCCTTCAAAAGTATCCTAAAGTTCAGATGCCTGTCTTCCAACAACCATGACCATCTTTATTTGTGCCAAGTATGATTCCAACCGATGGAGAGATTTCCCCTGATTCTCATTCACTTAGTTTCCTGGGACGCCTTGATGCCAGACTCAGTCAATTTTCATTCACAGCTACAGAGAATAGCTCTTGTTTAATACTACTTCAAATGAGGATTGTAGATTACACAGTCACAGATGTAAATTGCCAAACTGATACATCAGACTCCTTATATAGAGTGATTTCCTTACATATCTCTTTAACTGAGCATACATGAGATAATGTTTCAAGTGCAAAACCAAAGGCATCTGACGCTGCATTCTCCAAGATGAGGCTGATATATTCTCATTATCTTAAGCTCTGTAAATCATCCAGTGCCAAATCTTAATTAGCATCGCCTAATATATCACCCTCCCATTCCCAACCCACCATTTTCAGCTGGTGCAGTGGAGAAGAATGGAAGTGACACTAGGACTGGCATTAAATGGGTTGAGATACAGGAATGTGGAGATGCTTCTTGCTCTTGCATGGCCTGATCCTCTTCATTGTTCTCCTCATCAATGATATACTTACAGTAGATCTTTACAGCTAGAATGAGGCTGTTAGGCCCAACATTTATTTACAACTTCTCTGCGAGAATGATCCCAAATCAATTCAATTACCAAGTCTTGCCGTAGGTGCAGATTTGTTTTAGACATTCTATAGGCAAAATAAAAAACAGAAATTGCTGGAGATAGTCAGGAAGTCTGGAAGCATCTGTGGAAAGCAAGCAGAATTAATATTTTGGGTTCAGTGACGCTTTTTCAGAATTAGGGGAAGGGGAGAGTAGTTAATATTGTTGCACACATATGCAGGACATGCAGGATGAACCCCACTCTCTCCATATTCTACGGCATATTATTGTGCTTCAAATATTTTATCCAATCTCTTTTAAAAGGTGAGATTCTCTCTATCTTGTGGCAAGGCATTCCATTCATGAACAGTGCCCTGTGTAAAGAAATGTCTGCTCATCTCTCTCCTCCTCAGTTAGTGACAATTTTGAATTGATGATACTGAATCACAGAAACTCTAGCCAGAGGAAATGTTTTCCTTCCATTTCACAATAAAAACACTTTTTAATTTAAAAAAAACTTGATTAATTCTCTTCTCAGCCATCTCTGCTCAAGTGGAAATATCTCAATTCCCTCGTCATAATTATCCATTCTCACCCTGGCGTCGTCCCAGTGAATCTATGCTGCAAATTTCCCACTGCTTTAGTGATCTTTAGTCATGGAGTGCCCAGAGCTACAAACTTAGTTCTCAGTCTATCCTGACCAATCAATTCATTACTCATTCCTTGTTCTTACATTTCTTTCCCTTATTTATAAAAGCCCAGATTCTATGAGGTTACCAGGCACTTTTGCAGAGTTTTGTATTTAAACATAGGTCTCTTTCTGTCCATCAAACACAGAACCAAAGTACGCCACTTGGCCCTTCATGCTTGTTCTGATATTCAATTAGATCATGGTTGATCTGATTTTAACCTGAACTCTACATTCCTGCACAGCCCTGATAATTCATTATTTGTTCGGGAATTAAGTATCTACCTACGTCTGCCTCAAAGATATTTTTTCATTCTGTTACAATGCCTTTTGAGGAAGTGAATTTTTTTCATTCCTTCACAAGACACAGACATCGTGGCTCGGTCAGCATTTATTGCCCGTCTCTAGTTGCCTTTGAGAAGGTGGTGACGAGCTTCCTTCTTGAACTGCTGCAGTCCACAGCTATGGGTTGACCCACAATGCCAAGAGGGAGAGAATGCCAGGGTTTTGACCCTTTGATAATGAAAGGACAGCAAAATATTTCCAAGTCAAGATGATGAGTGGCTTGCTGAAAATGTGTTGCTGGAAAAGGATTCCTGAAGAAGGGCTTATGCCCGAAACGTCGATTCTCCTGCTCCTTGGATGCTGCCTGACCTGTTGCACTTTTCCAGCAACACATTTTCAGCTCTGATCTCCAGCATCTGCAGTCCTCACTTTCTCCTTGATGAGTGGCTTGGACAAGAACTTGAAGGTGGTGGTGTTCTCATGCACCCTCTGTCCTTATCCTTCTAGATGGAAATGGTCATGGGTTTGTAAGGGACTGTCTGAGGATCTTTGGTGAATTTCTGCAGTAAATCTTGTCGATAGTACACACTGCTCCTACTGGACATCAGTGCTAGAGGGAGTGGATATTTGTGGATGTTGTCTCAATCTAGTGGGCTGCTTTGTCCTTAATGGTGTCAAGCGTCATGAGAGTTGTTGGAGCTGCCCCCATTTAGGTAAGTGGGGGATATTACAACATACTCCTCACTTGTGCCTTGTAGATGATGGATAGACATTGGGGAGTCAGGAGGTGAATTACTCTCTGCAGTATTCCTAACCTCTGATCTGGTCTTGTAGTCACTGTGCTTATGTGGTGAGTGCAGTTGAGTTTCTGGTCAATGGTAATCCCCAGGATATTGATAGTGGGTGATTCACTGATGGCAACATCATTGAATGTCAGGAGTGATGATTACATTGTCTTTCATTTGTGATATTCATAACCTGGCATTTGTGTGATGTATATTGCTTGCCACTTGTCAGTCAAGTCTGGATATTGTCCAGACCTTGTTGCATTTGAACGTGGACTCTTTCAGCATCTCAGGAGTCATGAGTGGTGCTGGATATTGTGTAATCATCAGCAAATATCCCCACCTCTGACCTTACCATGGAGGGAAGGTCATTGATGAAGCATCTGAAGATGTTTGAGTACCCTAAGGAACTCCTGCAGAGATGTCTGGAGCTGAGATGACAGACTTCAAACAACCAATGCTATCTTTCTACATGCTAGGTACAACTCCAACCATTGGAGAGTTTGCCCCTGATATCCATTGATACCAGATTTGTTTGGGGTCCTTAATGCCATAGTCAGTCAGATGCAGCCATGATTTCAAAAGCTGTCACTCTCATCTCACCTCTGGATTTCAGCTCTTTTGTCCATGTTTGAACCAAGGCTGTAATGAGGTCAGGAGCTGAGTGGCCCTGGCAAAACCCAAACTGCACGTTATTGAACAGGTTATTGTTGAGCAGGTGCTGCTTGATAGCATTGTTGATTACACTTTCCATCACTTTGTTGATGATGGAGAGTAGACTGATGGGGCAGTAATTAGCTAGGTTGGATTTGTCCAGCTTATTATGTACAGGAAATACCTGGGCAATTATCCACATTGTCTGGTAAATGCCAGTGTTAAAACTCTAATGGAACAGCTTGTCTGTTTGGAAGCTTCATAACCATCTGAGAGTATTTTTTTCTCACTTCTGAATTAAAATTGGTGATGCCTTATTCTTAAACCATGAGCCCTCATTCTAGATTCTTCCAGAAGACAAAACATCCTTTCCACATCCACCTGGTCAAGATCCCTCAGGACCTTACATGTTCAATTAAATCATCTTTGACTCTTCCAAATTCCAGAGGATTTAGGTTGACTCTGTCTAGCCTTTTCTCATAAGACGATGCACTGATTCCAGGCATTAGTTCAGTCGACCTTCTCTTAACCAATTCCATGGCATTAACATCCTACTATAAGTATACTACCCTACAGATCCACTCTTATCAATACCCTGTGTAACTGAAGCATAAACCTTGCATTCAACTTCCCTTGCAATAACACAGCTTTCCTGATTTTTCTTCATTCATTCATAAGATGTGGGCATCATTGGCTGGTCTATTCAGTACAGATTCTTTCCTCATTTTCTTTTGAGCAGTTGATAGAATAAAACAACTTGTTGTATCATTCAGAGGGCAGTTAATAGTCAACATGTAGGCTAGATCAGGTTAGGACAGCAGATTTCCCTCCCTAAAGGACATTAACCAACCACATGGATTTTTCTTGACAATTAGCAATGGTTTTCTGATTATCATTAGACTTTTAATTTCAAATTTATTTTTGATTGAATTCAAATTCCACCATTCGTTCTGGTGAGATTTGAACCTGGTCCTCAGAACATAACTGGGCTCTCAGAATTATGAGAGCCGCAACAACATTTTTTTTGCTAACTTTCTCTTGAACTCTAATTTTTCCCTCCTCATTCAGCTTTTAGTCATTTTTTTTAAGAATACATTTTGTCCAATCTTCTGACCTACTACCTAGTTCTGCACAGTTGTATGTCTTTTCTTTGAGTTTGATACTACCTTTGAATATTCTAGTTAAGCATGGATGATGGGTCCATCCTTGATTTTTTTCTTATCTGTTGAAATGTATCCATTCTGAGGTTTCTGGAAAACTCCTTAAATATTTGCCACTGCATCTCTAATGATCTGCCCCTTAATTTAAGTTGCCTGTTCGATTTCGTTAGCTCTGCTTTCATGCCCTCACAATTATCATTATTTAACCTCAAAACAGTAGTCTTGGACACACACTCCTATCCCTTAAACTGAATGTAAAAGTCAATCGTATTATGGTCACTGCTACCCAGGGCCACTTTCACTCTGAAGTCAGTAATTAATCCAATCTCATCTCAAAACCAGGTTCAGTATAGCTTTCTTTCTGGTTGGTGCCATAGCATGCTGTTCAAAGAAACTATCCCAAAAGTATTTAATGAATTCCTCATTTTGATTACATTTTTCAGATTGATTTTTCCAGTCTATATGTAGGTCAAAATCTCCTATGATAATCACTGTAGGCTTTTGACAAGCACCCATTGTTTCTTCTTTGATGCCTGTCCTACCATATGGTTATATCAGGGGGTCTGTTCACAGCTTCCACAAATGACCTCTTGGCTTTATCATCCCTGATCTCTACCCGGATTACTTTTATATTGTAGTTTTGCTGACTTTAGATCATCCCTCTCTATTGTGCTAATATGATCTTTAAGTGACAGATCAGCTCCTCCGCCATTTCCCAACTTCCATTCCTTCCTAAATGTCACATATCCTTCAATAGTCAGAACTTAATCTAGGTTTCAATAATAGTCACGACATCATACTTACTTATCTCAAATTGTTCAAGTAGCTCATCTGTTTTGTTTTTTCAAAATGTTTATGCATTCAAACACTTTGCCTTAAGTTTTCCCTTGTTATTATTTTTGTAACCTCTAGCTTTAACTGCTCTTAGATCTAAATTCTTTGTCCCTTTCTGTCATTATCGGTTTATCATTTCCACCGTTAATTCCTTCATCTTTTGCATTTTGCCCACTTATTGATTCACCACAACTTCTCAAATTTGGATCCTTGCCCCACTATTTTATTTAAAATCTGCTCTACTTCCCTAGTTATGTGGTTCATGAAAACACCAGTCCCACTACAGTCAGTGTGTAGACTGTTCCAATGATGTAAGGGCCACTTTCCCAAGTATTGGTGCCAGTACTCCATGAACAGAAACTCACACCTCTTACAGCAGTCTTTCAGTCATGCATTCATCTCTCTAATCTTGTTTCTCCTGTCCTAATTTGAGTGTGGTCTCGATCGTAATCCAGAGATTATTATCCTTGAAGTTCCGCTCCTTAACCTCATGCCTAGCTTCTCTCACTGGCTGTGTAGATCCCCTTTTCTCGTTCTACCTATGCCATTAGCATCTACTTGGACCACAACAAGGCTGTAATGAGGTCAGGAGATGAGTGGCTCTGGCAGGATCCTTCATGTCCCATTACAAGTTCTCTAATCCAGATATCCAGCAGACAACATGTCATCTGGGCTCACACTCATTGCTGCAAAGTGCAGTGTCAATCCCCTGACTGTGCTGCCTCCTAATATCAGTACATTCTTTTAGGCTCCCTCTCCCGAATGGCTTCCTGTACAATGGTGCCTTGGTTCACTTTGCTCTCTCCTCCCACAGTTCCCCACTCTGAGCCAAGCAAGCTGGGAGAACTTCATGGGAAGAATAAGGCATGTGGGAGGTCCAGAAAGATATTATTTAGTAAGGTGGATGAACTTGGAGCATTGATTCGCATGTGGGAATGTGATACTGCTGCAGTCACTGAGACAAGGTTGAAGGAAGGACAGGACTGGCAGCTCAACATTCCAGGGTATAGAAGTTTCAGACATGATGGAGGGAATGTAAGAGAGGCGGGGCATTGAATTATTGATAAAAGAAGAGCTGTTAGATGTTTTATCAGGCATAAAAGAGGAGGCAAAGGGTGATGCTGGAGGATTGTTGTTGTGATTGGAAGCCTGTGAGCTGCTGTGTGCCTCAGGGATTGGTGCTGGGACCTTCGCTGTTTAATATGTACATTAACAATTTGAATGTGGGATATAGAAGTGTGCAGATGACACAAAAATTTGTGGATTATAGAGAGAAGGATGGTCTCAAATTACAGTTTGATATTGACTAGCTGTTAATTTGGGCAGAGCTTTGGGAGTTGGTGATTCATGCTGATAGTTGTGGGGTGATGCATTTTGGGGACTAATAAGGGAAGGCTATTCACAATGAATGGAAGGTCCTTAGGAAGTACTGACGAACAAAAATGTACAAGTATATCAATCCCTGAAGGTGTCAGCACAGAGACAGGGAGGTGAAAAAGGCATACAAGAAGCTTGCCTTCATTAGCTTTCATAGAACATAGGAATGAAAATTATTGTTTAAACATTATAAAACATTGGTGAAACTACAGGTGGAAAATGGTGTTCAGTTCTGGTTACCTTACTATTGAAAGGATGTGATTGCACTGGAGAGGGTGCAGAGGAGATTCACCAGGATGTTGCCTGAGGTGAAAAGGCTCGGTTAGGAGTACAGACTGGATAGGCTGAGTTTGTTTTCCTGAGATGAAGATGAGGGATGTTCTGACTGAGGTATTTAAAATTATGAGAAGCATAGACAGAGTATATCATGAGAATTTCTTCTGCATGGCAGATGTGTCTAAGACCAGAGAATATAGGTTTAAGGTGGGGAATAAGTGGTTTAGAGATCTGAAAAAAAATTATGCAGAGAGGGGTAGAAGTATGGAACTGTAGAGGTGGTGGGATGGGTACTCTTGTAATATTTAAGAAACGTTTGGATGAGCACATAAAATGCGAGGGCATAATTGGCTATAGACCAAGTACAAGCAAATGGGACTAGTGCAGTTTGGTGTTTGTTGGTCAGCATAGACATGGTCTATGGTCAAAGGGCCTGTTTCTGTGCTATATAACTGTATGACTCTGTGCTTGAACAATTGCAGAGGTTGGTACTCCTGTGTTCCTGTCCTCCGTGTCTCTTTACGGTCTTAGTTGCAGTCATGCTGTCCTGTCCCTGACCAGTCACCATATTAGAAAGGCCTATCGTAAAAGGTGTGATTGTCTCCTGGTGCATGGAATCTAAGTATCTTTCTCCTTCTCTGATGCAGCACAATGTCTGTAGTTCAGACTCCAATTCACACACTTACTACACTCCAATTCAAACACTTACTACAGATAAGTTTTCCCTGGATCACAATAATATACTTGAGCTCCGACGTTCTGCAGCTTTGAGACCCATTCTTAATGAGTCTTTGATTCATTATTTAGTTATGTTATTCACTTATTTATGTTGCTTTTTATGTACTGTATTAACTTAACCACTAATATATAATACATTAAAACTTGAAAATAAAATTGTCATTAACCAATTTGCAGATACTCAGCAATCAGCTGGCCCCTTTTCCCTGTCATGGTGCAAGAACTAATTCCTACCAGCTCTCACCTTGCGCTGATATCACATTCATCAGCCTTTTGGAATTCTGCAGGGAGTCAATATGTATCTCTCCACGGTCTTTATCAATTGAAGATCCATCGCTTTCCATGCTTTTTTTAAAATGAAGGTTGACCTTTAGTCTGGCAGCATGGCAGCTTAGTAGTTAGCACTGCTGCCTCACAGGCTTTTTGATCCCAGCCTCGGGCAACTGTATGCATGGAGTTTGCACATTCTCCTTGTGTCTGGTGGATGCTCAAGTTTCCTCCCACAGTTCAAAGATGTGCAGGTTAGTTGGTTTGGCCATACTAAATTGCCCATAGTGTCCAGGGATGTGCAGACTAGGTGGTATAGCCATGGGAAATGCAGGGTTACAGAGATAGGGCATGGATCTGGGTGGGGTGCTCTTCAGGGGGTCGGTGTGAACCTGATGGGCCAAATGGCCTGCTTCCACATGTGTAGGGATTCTATGAATAGTGTCATTTTATTCTTTTTATTCCCACAATGTCTTATCTCTGACATTGAGCTTACAAATGAAACACACAGTTAAAAAGTGTCTTCTGTTCCATTCAACTCAGTTGCATTTAGATTATAGCATAAGACTATCCTAATACATCCCATCAGCAATTATTTAATTACCTGGGAAAGACATAAAACCTTAATAAATAAAACCTTCCATGAAATTTAGGGGAATGGTGTATTGGAAATGCACCTTCCACTCCAAAACAAAAATCAAAATTTCCAAGGGATAAGAGTGAAATTGAGGTACATTAACTAACATCCTACCCATATTTTGTATGTAACTACATAGCCCTTCTCCAGTCCCTTTAGAGAAGTGCAGCACAGGAACAGGCCCTTTGGCCCTCCAAGCCTGTTCCAATCATCATGTCCTGACTCATGTAAAAAACACTTCTGTCCTTATTCAGTCTATATCCCTCTATTCTCTCCCTATTCATGTTACCATCCAGAGACATCTTAAATGTCGCTAATGTGCTTGCTTCCACCACCTCTTCTGGTAGCGTGTTTCAGGCTCCTCCCACTCTCTGTATGAAGAACTTGCCTCACACATCTCCCTTAAACGTCCCCCCTCTCATGTTGAACTTGTGCTCCCTTATGATTGAAACTTCAGCCCTGGGAAAAGGCCTCTGACTATCCACCCTATCTATGCCTCTCATAATTGTGTAGACGTCTATCAGATCTCCTCTCAGTCTCTGTCTTTCCAATGAAAAGAATCCTAGTCTTTTTAACCTTTCTTCAAAGCCAATGCCCTCAAGACCAGGCAACATCCTGGTGAACCTTCTCCACACTCTCTCTAAAACTTCCACATCCTTCTGGTAGTGTGGCAACCAAAGCTGCACACAATACTCCAAATGCGGCCTAACAAGGGTTTTACATAGCTGCAACATGTTTTGCCAACTCTTGTATGACATGCCCTGGCCGATGAAGGTGAGCATGCTATGTGTCTTCTTAATCATCTTGGCCTCCTGTGTAGCCACTGTTAAGGAACTGTAGACCTGCACACCCAGATCCATCTGTATGTTAATGTTTCAAAGGTTCTGCCATTTGCAGCTTATTTGGAAGAAATATATACCCGTTGCATTTGCCATCAATTTATCCCAATTATCATTACTGTATTTGTAAAGTTTCCTAACATCTAGTTTAGTAATGTACATGCATTACTTCTACACATTACTCTTGTTTATGATAATTTATCAAATAACCTTTCCAAATTTACAATTTCTAGTCTCTTTCCTATTTAAATATTTTAATCCAAGTCTCCTTTAAGTCTACATTTTCTGCAGTAAAAGGATCTAGCTTCTGACCCCATTATTATAATCAAACGTTTTAAAATTAATTAATTTGGTCAGCCTATTCTGAATTTTTCAGGGCTTTAACATCAACCAACATGTGAAAATACAGAAACTGGGGCATTTTTAAATGCCTTGCCTTTTCAGTTGCAAGCACTTGCGAGGTCACATTCACATCCTAAAACCTGAGCAGAATAGCACAAGTGCATTAAGTTTAGGAAATGAGAGGTCATGTTGCGGACAGGGCATTAATTTGGCCACTTTTGGAGTTTTACATTCTGTTCTGGTCTCCCTGCTATAGAAAAGATGCTGTGAAACTTGAAAGGGTTCTGAAAAAAATGACTAGAATTTGGTCAAGGTTGGTGGGTTTGAGCTATAAGGAGAGGCTCAATAGGCTGGGGCTATTTTCCCTGGAGCATCAAAAGCTGAGGGGTGACCTTATAGAAGTTTACAAAATCATGAGGGGCATGGATAGGGTGAATAGCCAATGTCTTCTCCCTAGTGTATTGGAGTCCAAATTTAGAGGGCATAGGTTTAGGGCGAGAGGGGAAAGATATAAAAGAGACCTAAGGGACAACTTCTTCACGCAGAGGGTGGTGCTTGTATGGAATGAGCTGCCAGAGGAAGTGGTGGAGGCAGGTACAATTGCAGCATTTAAAAGGCATCTGAATGGATATATGAATAGGAAAGGTTTATAGTGATATAGCCAAATGCTGGCAAATGAGATTAGATTAATTTAGGACATCTGGGTGGCATAGATGAGTTGGACGGAAAGGTGTGTTTCTGTGCTGTACATCTCTATGACTCTATGACTTTAAACCCTGTACTGTTTAGAGCAGCATAGCATTTGGTCAGGATACTTAAACTGGCTGCACTGGCAATCTGTACTCATGAACAACCACCCCAATTAATGGCAAATCTTTGCCAAAGAGAATATATCCAATTCCATATCTAATCCAGATCTGTCCTCCATATAGCTCTGTTTTCTATCATAATATACTGTGAAAAGCCTTCTCAAAGGCTTGTTGAAAGTCAACATATTCATACGTCCATATGAATTCGGTCATTCACCAGAAACATCTTTAAAGAATTCAACTAAATTGAAAATTATCTTTTTTTTTCAGAAGTCATGTTGCTCCTATTAATCTCTACTCTGTCAAGGTAGTTATATGGAATATTACCAATGATCCTTTATAAAAATATTCTTATAACTGACTTCAAGCAAATAGCCTACAATTTCCATGTCCTGACTTTTTGGTGCTTTTAAATGTTGATATAGTGAAACTCTACAGTTATTAGGAATGATGCCAGAAATGAAGAAATGATCAAATATATAAGTAAGAAGCCCACTGAGCACAGCTCCTATTTCTTCTAGCTGCCTTGTGTAAATGCAATGTGGATCAGTAACACAATCTGATTTGGGACCTCTTATGTGCTTCAGGTTTACTGGTTTCCAGCCATTTCTGGCAACAATTTTTGTTGCCTTTAAGCTTAGTACAAATTCTATCATGAGTGTCCTGAGGGATTTTACTGTTAAGTCTATAAAAGTTTAAGTCTGAATTGTCCCTGCATTTGACTAGTCACCATTGATCTTGTTTTTAAAGATGTGTCCTTTATGTAACATCAGTGATGTACAGCGTTTTATTTTTGTATTATATGCTTTGTAAAAAAAAAATCCATTCTGCAGTTATATAGGTAATTGCCCTGCATTAACAGTACCACCAAGTTGACTTAATTAAGTCCTCTGCCATTTTTGTAAATTCAACTGTGTGAAATCGAAGACTAGCATTAAATATGTGGCAATTTTTTCTGTGACTAATCTGGTTAAATCTAGTAATACTGTGCTAGCTGTTGCATATCCAGTTTACATTGATTCTAGTAATCTGGCCAATTTTTCCTCAAGTGTTTTGTATTGTTTACCAGATACACTAATATATCATCGGCCAATTTGGAGTTCATTTTCTTTATTTTTAAATCCAGGAGCAAAGGTGAACCCAGAACTGACCCTTGGGACACTATTGACCTTTCTCCCATACAAGTAGTACCCATTTGCCCAAACCCTTTGTTTCTTGTCTGCCTGTTAATCTGCTACATTTTCTGTTATATCATGCACATAGTTTTTTTCTAACAAGTCTCTCATTAAGTACCTCATTGATAGCTTCTGAAAATCAAGGAGATCCGAGGCATTTCCAATATCTATGTGATTGATCATTCCTTTAAACAAAAGCACATTTAATTTGGCAAATCTATCTTTGATAAATTCATAATAAAAATCAAAAATCCTGAAAACATGCAGCAAGTCAGGCAGCACTTAGGGAAAATTTTGGTTACAGTCATTGACTTGAAGCATTAAGTCTGTTTGTCTCGTCATATATAGTGAGTCTTTTTCAGCATGTTCTGTCTATATTTCAAATTTCTAGAATTTACTGCATTTTACTCTGTTTTAATAAATCCATGCTGGCTTCCCTCAACTAACCTTTGGCTTCTAAGTGCACATTAAGTTTGACTAAGCATTTCCAAAGCTTGTGGGTAGCACAGTGGCATAGTGGCTAGCTCTACTGCCTCACAGTACCAGAGACCTAGGTTCAATTCCTGCCTCAGGTGACTGACTGTGTGGAGTCTGCACATTCTCCCTGTGTCTGTGTGGGTTTGCTCTGGTTTCCTAAATTGCCTTTAGTGTTAGGTGTAGGGGAATTTGTCCAATTTATTGTCTGTCTTTCCCTCCTCTACAAATATATTGTATGGCTACAATTCCATACCTTGTGCTCATCATCACTGATACAGTCCATAAGGACTGACTTCTTCCCTTCCCTTGTATTTAGTGATATCTTTCTTTTCTCCATCATCTTCTGATCTCTTTTGCTTTAAAGCATAGTAAGAAAGGTATTTTTTTTCCTCCCATGGCACTCAACAAATTTTCTTTTCTTTATTGCTTTTCATCCAGAAATATCTGATAGTTGGCCTCAGTGAAAAATGTGATTTCCATTTCTCCCTTCTTTCGTGGTTCTACTCTATCTTATTTGTTTTCCATGTGAAGGATTTTTTAAAAAGCGTTTCAAAATCTCATTTGAACTATTATAATTACCCATCAAACAATCCATTCATGTCCAAGACTCACTGTTTACCTCACTCCTCACAAGCCTGTGCCTGAAATTCTCAGCCACTTGATTTTGTAAAGACTGCACCTAAAATTTCCAGCCAGACTGTTACGTGTGATTGGTTACATGTGATGTTCAAATGAACTGACCGTATATTATATTGTAGGATTGGTGCTGGATTAGATTGGAAGAAAAAGACACTCCATCCCTGCAGTTTAACATCAGGCAGGGTTGGCACAGTGAAACTTTGGAGTAAATATTTAAACGAATTAAGTGTTGGTAAGGCAACCTCATTATACCGACCAAAATGACCCAATCCTTCCACTCATTCTCTCTTCCTTCCCCACTGTTCTCGTTCCTAGTATCCTCCTAACACTTTCTGCTCTTATTCTCCACCTAGGTCCAAATATGGTCATGTCCCTGCTTTCTAAAGTTGCTTAATATGACGATGGCACTTGAACTTGAATACCAAGTGCGAATGCTGCAGGCAGGTAAATTATGTTAATGCTTGTATATTACAGGAAGCCTCACCCATTGGGAGGGCTTACTCAGAAATTATGGCTGATGTACATGCTTTTCCATTTATAAGATTATGCCTGGTGTCTTCTGATTTTAAAGTTATCCAGCAAAGAAACTCTTCTGATAATCATGGTAAAGAGATCTTGAAATTAGCAGAGGAATCACAATGGATTAAATTTACTAAAACAGTAAAATCTAGATCAGGGGGATGAGTGCAAATCCACAAATCATTATAAGTTGCAATGCAGATTAATAAAGCACAACAGTGAAACAAACGCAAGTTTTATTTTGAGAGATAGGATTATAAACAATGAATGTTATGCTAAACTTGAATTTGACCAATTGCTAGTTTATAAAAAGGAAATAGAGACACATGAGAGGGTGCACAAGAAGATTTCCAAGAATGAAATCAGAATCGTTGGGCTATACAAATCAGGAAATAATGAAGAGTTAGGTCATTTTTCTTTGTAAGAGAAAAGGCTGAGAGGGTAAGGGGTGGGGAATGGGTGAGGGAGGGATCATGGCATTTTGAAGAGTTATGATTGAGTCCATACAGCAAATGTGCCTCCCATTTGAGGGCAAGAGCTAAAGTATAAGTCATCACAGGAAGAATTTTATCTCAAAGTCAGAAACTGGAGTATGTTTACACTGTGAATTGTACTACAACAGGAAATGAGTAAGATGATAGTATAAGTGTATTTAAGGAAAAGCCAGATGTACCTATTAAGTAGAAAGGAATAGGAAGTTTTGCTGATAGAGGTAATTAGGAAGGATACAAGGAGGTTTGTATGAAGCATAAAGTCAGCAGAGACTGGTTGGGCTGAATGGTCTGTTTCTGAGCTGCATATTCTACAGTTCTATTTAATCACAACAAGGAAATCAGGAAATAATGACTAACGATATGCTCTATGCATTAAACTTTTACGTTTAGCAATCTATTTAGATTGTCTGAATAACAGGATCAAAACCCGAACCAATGACACCGAGCTTGTGATCATGTCCAAATTTTGCACCAAGCAGTGAGTTCATGAAACTGCTCTCTTTAAAATGGAGCTAGTTTCACAAAGCATATCACTTTAACATTTCCAAATTCTTTGACTGTCCTGCAGCATTGAGCCTTTATTGCCAAGTTTATTCTCACTAATTAAATAGGCCACAACTCCAGCTTCTGCCACTGTTATCTGGAACTTTCAGTAAAGTAAGTAAAAATAGATATTAGAGTTAAGTAGCTAGTTGCTTACTTCTCTTGCGCGTAACAGAAAGAATGCAGCACAAGAAGGTCAGCAGCAGTTCATCAGCAAGCAAGCTATTGACTGTGTGAATTGCTGTGTGTTTTCATTGGCTGGGGAGCCATATCTTTCTGAATTGCTCATGTCTGAAAGCATTCCCCCTGGACTTTTCCTGATCTGGAAATGACTTAGAAACAGATCATTGGCTTCTTTTGATAGTAAAAGGTCTATGAATTTCCAAGAGATTTGAATGTTGTTTGCTTCTCCCAATATCCCTATGATTACCATCCTGGATTTGTGCCACCTTCAGGCTCTCAGTTCAGAATAGATTTTCCCAGTGTTGTCCAGTTATGACATGCACTTACATGATTAATGGAGGAGAAAGCTGAAACAATGGTTTCAGTGGTGGTTGAATTTAATTGAAGCATTTAGAGGCATTTTAAGGGTCAGGTCTCAGTTCTGCAATTGGTGAACTGTACTATGACACCAGGGTCAGACCACTGTATTATCAGTCATTCTACAACAAGGTAAGTCTAGGAAAGGTAAGTGAGGGGGTCACACTTTTACAGAAGAGGCTTGTGGCGTGATGTCTAATTTGCAGCTGCTTAAAATTATGTTTGTGTGAGCTCGCAACTGCTCCTCCCAGCACCAGCCAAATAAATGCCAGCTTATATTTCAACTGGGGGCCTGCTTTGCTCTCATACCAGTGATACCAGTCAAAGAGTGGACAGTTCGCATTCCAACCACTTCAGTCCTAAAATGGCAAGTGAGTTCCTGTGTGTGTTATGATCATATTGCAAGAGCCCTATCTCCTAATCTAGGGAGGTTCCTCAGCTGCCCCACAGTAGAAGTATAACACTGACAAGCTGGTCAATCAACTGTATTCATTTGGTGAAAACGCGACCAACTCCAGTTTGTAGCTGTTCCACCTCATTTCTCTCAATTCTGAAATGTTAAAATTGACTCAATAGAATATGACAGCACAGAAAAAGATCGTTTGGCCCATTGCCATTTTGTGCTGGTTCACTCAAGAAGCATTGCATAAGAGGTCACGAGGTAGCTGAGGTGTTGGACTTGAGCCCGGACATCTCGGCTGACACTTCAATACTGAGGGAGTGCCGTACAATCAACTTTGTAATGCAATGCTAAATTATGGCCCCCTTTGCATTTTGTCAAATGAATAGAAAAGATCACAAAGCAGGGGAATTATCCCCATGGTCTAGGTTAATAATTAACCTTCAAGCAACATTAAAGAAAACAAATGATCTTGTCATTATCATATTGTTGGTTGTGAAAGCTCGCTGCGTGTAAATTTGCTGCTGTGTTTCCTATATTGCAATAGGGACCACACTTCACAAGTATTTCCTTGGTTGTAAAGTTCACTGAGATAGTATAAAGTCAAGCTGGGATATCTTAAATTTGTGGAAGCTTTTACATGAATGCAAATCTTTCTTCTTTTAATCCTCTCTGCTATAACAAAAACAGTTATTTTCAGTTTCTCTCATTTCCCTCTTTAACTAAAACAATAACAGAATAAATTATTTGAATGATTGGGTCTCATTTGTAATGTCTGTAAACTCCTTGCAGCTTAAAATGCTGCTCCATGTGATCCTCTCTCCTAATGCCTAGGGCACTGTCCTCACCATAAAGAGAGAACCTAATGCACAGGACAATGTCCTTTATCTTAATAGAGAGCTTAACGGCCAGGATAGTGACTCCTTCATAAAGAGAGAACCTAATACCCAGGACCAAAAATAGACATTACTGGAAAAGCTTAGCAGGACTGGCAGCATCTGTGGAGAGAAATCAGAGTGGACGTTTCGGGTTGAGTGACCCTTCCTCAGAATTCAGTTTTCTATTTTCATATTCTATTTTTTCAGTTTCTATTGTTTCTGATTCACAGCATCTGCAGTTCTTTCAATTTTTATCTAATATCCAGGACAGTGTCCTTTTCATAAATGGGAGAGTGTTGCTCAGGACAGTATGTAAGTAGAGATTCTGATGCCCAAGACATTGTCCTCTTCATCAATAGAGACCCTGGTGCCTATGACAGTGTGGAATTAGAGAGCCTGATGCCCATGATGGTGTGTATTAAAAATACATTGTCCTTTTCATAAATTGAGAACCTAAAGCCCAGGATTCTATCCTCTTCATAAATCGAGAGCCTGACGCAGGAAACACTGTCCCCTTCGTAAATAGGGACTCTAATGCCCACTATCCTCTTTGTAAATAGATAGTCTAATGCCTTATACAGTGTTCTTTTCATAAATAGGAAGCCTAATGCCCATGATCACATGTAAAAAGGGAGTCTGATCTCCAGCACACAGCCCTCTTAATGAATAGAGAACCTAATGCCCAAGTTAATGTATATAGAGGGCCTGACACACAGGACAGTGTCCTCATTGTGAGTAGGGAGACAAATGCCCCAGACAGTGTTCTCATCATGAATGGAGAGCCTTGATGCCCAAAATTTGCTTGTGGAACATGGGCATCACAAGCTGGTCAGCGTTTATTTCCTGTCCATACAGAGGTGGTACTGAGCTCCTTTCTTGAACTGCTGTATTTCCTGTACTATAGATAGTCCCACAATGTCCTTAAGGAAGGAATTCTAGGATTTTGATCCAGAGACAGTGAATGAGCACAAATATAATTCCAAGTCAGAATGGTGACTGGCTTGAAGGGAAGCTTAGAGGTGATCGTGTTCTCATGTTTCTGCTGTCCCTTTTCCTTCTAGATGGTAAAGCTCATGGGCTTGGAATGTACTGTCTAAGGATCTTTGGTGAATTTCTGCAGTGCATCTTGTACACAGTACACACTGCTGTTGGTGGTGGAGAGAGTGGATAGTTGTTGATGTGTTGCTAATCAAGCAGGTTGCTTTGTCCTGGATAATGTCAAGCTTTTTGAGTGTTGTTGAAGCTGCAGTCATCCAAGCAACTGGGGAGTATTCCATGACACTCCTGACTTGTGCCTTATCGTTGGAGGACAGACTTTGGAGGAAACAGAAAATGAGTCACTTGCCACCGTATTCGTAGCCTCTGACCTGCTCTTGTAGCCACTGCATTAATACGCTGAGTCCAACTGAGTTTCTGGTCAATGGTCACCCCCAGGCTATTTGTGGGTCATTCAATGATGATAACACCATTCAATGTAAAGAGGCTGTGGTTAGAATGTCTCTTACTGGAGATGGTCATTGCCCGACCCTTGTGGAGCATCCTCCTGTAGTGAGTTGTTTAATTGTTTACCATTATTGACAACAGGATGTGACAGGACTGAAGAGTTTGACGTTGGTTGTGGGACCACCTCACTTTGTCCATCACTGGCTGCTTATGCTGGTTGGCTTGCAAAGTAGTCCTGTTTGGTAGCTTCACCAGGTTGAGACCTCATTCTTATGTATGCTTGGTATTGATCCTTGCATGCCCTTCTACATTCTTTATTGCATCAGGTTTGATTCCCTGGTTTGGTGTTAATGGATGAATGGGAGCTATGTCAGGCCATGCCAACTAGTTACAGATTGTGTTGGAGTACAGTTCTGCTGTTAATGGCTCACAGTGCCTCATGGATGCCCAGTCTTGAGTTGCTAGATCTGTTTAAAGTCTGTCCTATTTAGCACAGTGATAGTGCCACACAACACACTGGATGGTATTCTCATTGTGAAGCTGGGACTTTGTCTCCACAAATACTGTGCAATGGTCACTCTTATTAATACTGTCATGGTCAGATGCATCTCCAGATGGCAGGTTGGTGACGGTGAGATCAAATATGTTTTTCCCTCGTAGTGCCTTCACCACCTGCTGCAGATGCAGCCTAGCGGCTATGTCCTTGAGGACCCGGCAGCTTGATTAGCAGTGTTGCTGCCGAGCCACTTGTAGCAATGGATAGTGAAACCCCCAGCCAGTGTATACTTTGTGCCCTTGTCCCCCTCAGCACTTGAAGTGTTGTTCAACATGGAGGAGTATCAATTCATCAGCTGAGGGAGGACAGTGCATGATAAATCAGCAGGAGGTTTCCTTGTCCATGTTTAACCTGAAGCCATGAGATGTCAAAGGATCCAGAGTCAATGTTGAGGACTCCCAGGCCAACTCCCTCCCAAATAGATATTACTGTTCCCTCATCTCTGCTGGGCTTGTCCTGCCGATGGGACAGGACATATTCAGGGATGGTGATGATGGTGTCTGGGAGATGTAAAGTGTGATTCCATGAGTATGACTACATCAGGCTGTTGCTTTACTGTTCGGAACCTTTGAAATGTTCCAACCTGACACTTCGACTCCCCTGCTCCTCTAATGCTGCTTAGCCTGCTGCACTCTTTTCAGCTCCACACTTTATCAACATTTGCTTTACTGGTCTGTGAGACAGCTATGCAATTTTAGCACTAGCCCCAGATGTTAGTAAGGAGGACTTCAGGGTTGGCAGGACCACAAAGAGTGATGCTGGGTCCACTGCTTTTCATCATTTATACAAATGATATGGATGTGAATATAGGTAGCATGGTTCGTAGGTTTGCAGATGGCACCAAAATTAGTGGTGTAGTGGACAGTGAAGAAGGTTACTTCACAGTACAACACAAACTTGGTCAGATGGGCCAGTGGGCTGAAGAGTGGCAGACGGAGTATAATTTTGATAAATGTGAGGTGCTGCAAATCAGGACAGGACTTATACAGTACATGGTACAGCCCTGCAGAGTGTTACTGGACAAAGATACCTAGGGATGCCAGTGTATAATCCCTTGAAAGTGGAGTTGCGGTGGACAGGGTGATGAAGAAAGTGTTTGGCATACTTGCCTTCGTTGGTCAGAACATTGCTTATAGGAGTTGGGATGTCATCTTGCAGCTGCACAGGACATTGGTGAGGCCACATTTAGAGTACCGTGTACAATTCTGCTTGTCCTTCTATAGAAAGGATATTGCTAAACTTGAGAGGGTGCAGATAAGATTTACAAGGATATTGCTGGGACTGGAGGGTTTGAGCTATCGGGAGAGGTTAAATAGGCTGGGACTTTTTTCCCTGCAGCATCAGAGGTTGCAGGGTGACCTTATAAAAGATTTATGAAACAATGAAGGGCATGGATAGGATAAATAGACAAGTTCTTTTTCCTAGGGTGGGTGAGTCCAAAACTAGAAGGTATAGGTTTAAGGTAAGAGGGAAAAGATTTAAAAGGACCTGAGGGGTAATGTTTTCACACAGAAGGTGGTGCCTGTGAGGAAAGAGCTGCCAGAGGAAGGGGTGAAGGTGGGTACAATTACAATATTTAAAAAAGCATCCGCTTGGTATATGAATAGGAAGGGTTTAGAGGGATATGGGCCAAATGCTGGCAAATAGGACTAGGTCAGATTGGGATATCTGGTCAGATTGGACGAATTGGACCAAAGGGTCTGTTTCTGTGCTACAGGACTCTATGACTCTATGGCCTTCCTTCTCAGTGGTTAGCACTGCTGCCTCACAGCACCAAGGTCCCAGGTTCGATTCCAGCCTTGGCAACTGTCTGTGTGGAGTTTGCACATTCTCCCTGTGTCTGCATGGGTTTTCTCCAGGTGCTCTGGTTTTCTCCCACAGTCCAAAGATGTGCAGGCCAGGTGAATTGGCCATGTTAAATTGCCCATAGTGTTAGGTACATTAGTCAGAGGGGGCTGGGTTACTCTTCGGGAGGTCAGTGTGGACTTGTTGGGGCAAAGGGCCTTTTCCACACTGTAGAGAATCTCATCTAATCTAAACTTACCCAGCTCGATTCAAATGTCACAAATGATTGACAGCTGTGGTGGTCAATTCTTGGCTGAGTTTCCTTGAGATCTTGTATAACTTTGAACTAAATTGTAGCAATTTTCCAGTTATAAGTATCAGAGTATTGCAAACAAAATTCCTCACAAAACATTTCAATAATCTGACTAATTGCACTGGAAATGACTATCAGGCTAGAGCATGTGTAGCAAGTAGGCAGTCTTCGCAGTCTGTGTTGTCCTGTCTCAAAATCACATTAATAACATCATGGGATGCACATTTCCATTTTATATTTAGGTGAAGCTGTTTCTGGGAGTAGCATGGGTGTCTAACGGGAGATTGTAAAGACTATCAGGTGATGGCAAGAACAGCTCTCTTTGGTGTACTGGCCTTGGTACAGCAAAACAAAAATCAAGATGGGAGAGAGATCAAAGATGAGGAGGCAAGGACTTCCACCCTTATCAATTCGTGAATCTTCTATACCATCCCTTAGTCACAAGGACACCAGTGTATGAGATGTGTCCAGCATCATGGTCACTGGACCCTCCAATTCCAACTCATCAGAATACATGTGTAGCGTACACTTGGTGGGAGTCTACAAGTGGAACAAAGATTATCGATTTGATTTTGTATTCAGCAGTTCTCGTTCCAAACCAATACGATCCAAAGTGCTCTTTGCAAATTTATTCAATTTATCCTTATATCTGTAAAAGTTTAAGTATACAAACCAATAATTCCCTTTACCTCACTTGTGCTTTAAAGTTTTACCATTTACTGTGGATTTTGTTCCTCAGTGAATTTCTTATGGCATCAAATCACCCACCTACATTTAAAAATTTTACCCAAATCTCTTTCTCCAAATGTAACAGCCTTTCTCCCCTTATCTATTATGGCAGTGTGCAATGAAGGCATTTTGTATTCTTTTATGCAAGAGAAATAAGAGATTGACAACAGTATTTTACCACATGGGAACCACAGGTTGCAGGGTCCAGGCTTATCTTTGTGGCTTTCCTTTGCACTTTTTCTAATGTACTAATATTCCGAATCAGAAATGGTAGCAGAAATAAAATCTAATATTGTCAATAAAATATTCCTAATATTTGCAGTCATAACATTGTTGAACTTGCAATCCATGTTATTGGGAAAGTAAGTATAGGTTTTATAAATCTTCACAATATAGGTTAGGTTGTTTCACATTTATGTTTCTACTTATATATTCATCAAAATTATTATTATAGTATGATGCCAATTACTGGATTTGCTAAAGAAAGATACAAATTTTGGTTGGCAGAACACTGCCAGGAGGCATTTGAAAATCTCAAAGCCATACGCATCACTGCAGCAGTTTAAGCGACATCAAATGTTTAAAAACCTTTTAAAATTGCAACCGATGCCAACGATATAGGGGTCGGAGCTTGTTAATGCAGGGAGGGTGATGGTGGAATTGAAAGACCAATTGGTTATTTTTCAAAGAAACTTAATATACACCAGAGAAAATACTCCTCAATTGAAAAAGAGTTACTGAGTTTGGTACTGGCCTGACAACATTTCAATGTTTATGTGATGAATAATGTTTCAGAGACGATTGTGTACACTGACCACAAATCTCTCACAATTCTGGAAAAATTTAAAGGCAAAATATGAGATTATTTTATTGGAGTCTTATGTAATAGACTTTTAATTTACAAACTATATATGTTGCGGGTCGAAAATATATTATTGCAGATGCGTTATTATGGGTTTAAACGAAAATCTGTGGATAACTATTCAATTTATACATTAATGATCTGGATGAAGGAACCAAAGGCATTCTGGCTAAGTTCCCAGATGATACAAAGATAGGTAAAGGGGCAGGTAGTATTGAGGATTGGGGAGGCCAACAGAAAGATAGGCAGAGGAGCAGGTAATACTGAGGAATTGGGGAGGCGGATACAAAGATAGATAAAGGGGCAGGTAGTATTCAGGCGTTGGGGACGTTGATACAAAGATAGGTAGAGGAGCAGGTAGTATTCAGGAGTTGGGGAAGCAGATACAAAGATAGGTAAAGGGGCAGGTAGTATTGAGGGGTTGGTGAGGATGATACAAAGATAGGAAGAGGAGCAGTTAGTGTTGAGGAGTTGGGGAGGCTGGTACAAAAATATGTAAAGTTTCAGGAAGTATTGAGGAGTTGGGGAAGCTGATACAAAGGTAGGTAGAGGAGTAGTTAGTGTTGAGGAGTTGGGGAGGCTGGTACAAAAATAGGTAACGTTTCAGGAAGTATTGAGGAGTTGGGGAAGCTGATTCAAATATAGGTAAAGGGGCAGGTAGTATTGATGAGGTGGTTAAGCTGATACAATGGCAGGTCAATGGGCAAGTAGTTTTGAGGAGTTGGGGAGGCTGATACAAAGATAGATAAATGAGCAGGTGGTATTGAGATGTTGGGGGAGCTGATACAATGATAGCTAGAGGAGCAGGTATTTTTGAAGAGTTGGGGAGGCTGATAGAAAGATAGGTAAACAGGCAGGTGGTATTGAGGTGCTTGGCATGCTGATACAAAGATAGGTAAAGGAGCCGGTAGTATTGAAGAGATGGAGAGGCTGAAACAAAGATTAGTAGAGGGGCTGGTAATATTGAAGAGTTGGGTAGACTGATACAAAGTTAGGTAGAGGAGCAGGAAGTGTTGAGGAGTTGTGGAAGCTGATACAAAGATAGGTAGAGGAGGATATAGTATTGAGGTGTTGTGGAGACTGATACAAAGATAGGAAGAGGAGCAGGTAGTATTGAGGAGTTGGGGAGACTGATAGAAAGATATGGAAAGGGGGACATTGTATTGTGGAGTTGGGGAATCAGATACAAAGATAGATAAAGGATCAGGTAGTATTGAGGAGTTGGGAAGACTGATAAAAATATCGGTAGAGGAGGAGATAGTATTGAGGTGTTGGGGAGACTGATACAAAGATAGGTAGAGGGGCAGGTGGTATTGAGGAGTTGGGGAGGCTGATACAAAGGTAGGTAGAGGAGCTGGTAATATTGAGGATTTGGGGCGGCTGATACAATGATAGGTCGAGGAGCAGGTAGTATTGAGGAGTTGGGGAGGCTGATACAAAGTTAAGTAAAGGGGCAGGTAGTATTGAGGAGTTGGGGAGACTGATAGAAAGATATGGAAAGGGGGACATTGTATTGAGGAGTTGGGGAGACTGATACAAAGATAGGAAGAGGAGCATGTCGTATCGAGGAGTTCGGGAGGCCGATACAAAGATAGGCAGAGGGGTAGGTAGCATTGAGGAGGTAGGGAAGCTGATACCAAGAGAGGTAGGCGAGCAGGGAGTATTCAGGAGTTGGGGAAGCTAATACAAAGGTAGGTAAAGGGGCAGGTGGTATTGAGGCGTTTGGGAAGCTGATGCAAAGATAGGTAAATTGGCACGGAATATTGAGATGTTGGGGAGGCTGATGCAAAGATAGGCAGAGGGGGAGGTAGTATTGAGGAGGCGGGAAGCTGATTCAAACATAGGTAGAGGAGCAGGTAATATTGAGGAGTTGGGTAAACTGATACAAAGATAGGTAATGAGGGAGATATTATTGAGGAGTTTGGGAAGCTGATGCAAAGACAGGTAAATAGGCAGGTTGTATTGAAGAGTTGGGGAGGCTGGTACAAAGATAGGTAAAGGAGGAGGTGGTATTGAGGAATTGGGGAAGCTGATATAAAGATAGGTAGTGGAGCAGCGAGTATTGAGGAGTTGGGGAGACTGATAAAATGATAGGGAAAGGGTGACGATGTATTGAGGAGTTGGGGAAGCAGATACAAAGATAGGTCGAGGAGCAGGTGGTATTGAGGAGTTGGGGAGGCTGGTCAAAAGATAGGTAAAGGTTCAGGTAGAATTGAGGATTTGGAGAAGCTGATTCAAAGACAGGTAAAGGGGCAGGTAGTATGAGGAGGTGGGTAAGCTGAGACAATGACAGATAAATGGGGGCAGCAGATACAAAGATAGGTAAACAGGCAGGTAGTGTTGAGGAGTTGGGGAAGCTGATACAAAGATGGGTAAAGGGGCAGGTAGTATTGAGGAGTTGGGGAAACTGATGCAAAGATATGTAAAGGGGCTGGTCGTATTGAAGAGTTGGGAAGCTGATACAAAGATAGGCAGAGGTACAGGTAGTATTGAGGAGTTGGGGAAGCTGATGCAAAGATAGGTAGAGGGACAGGTAGTATTGAGGAGTTGGGGAAACTGATGCAAAGATATGTAAAGGGGCTGGTAGTATTGAAGAGTTGGGGAAGCTGATACAAAGATAGGCAGAGGGACAGGTAGTATTGAGGAGTTGGTATAGCTGATGCAAAGACAGATAAATGGGCAGGTAGTATTGAGTTGGGGAAGCTGATAGAAATATAAGCAGAGGGGCAGGTATTTTTGAGGAGTTGGGGAAGCTGATACAAAGATAGATAGAGGAGCAGGTAGTGTTGAGGAGTTGGGGAGGCTGATACAAAGATAGGGAAAGTGGGACATTGTACTGAGGAGTTGGGGAAGCAGATACAACGATCGTTAAAGGAGCAGGTAGCATTGAGGAGTCGGGGAGACTGATAAAAATATAGGTAGAGGAGGAGATAGTATTGAGGTGTTGGGGAGACTGATACAAAGATAGGTAGAGGGGCAGGTGGTATTGAGGAGTTGGGGAGACTGATACAAAGATAGGAAGAGGAGCATGTAGTATCGAGGAGTTGGGGAGGCTAATACAAAGATAAGCAGAGGGGTAGGTAGCATTGAGGAGGTAGGGAAGCTGATACCAAGAGAGGTAGACGAGCAGGGAGTATTCAGGTGTTGGGGAAGCTATACAAAGATAGGTAAAGGGCCAGGTGGTATTGAGGCGTTTGGGAAGCTGAGGCAAAGACAGACAAATTGGCACGGAATATTGAGAAGTTGGGGAGGCTGATGCAAAGATAGGCAGAGGGGGAGGTAGTATTGAGGAGGCGGGTAGCTGATTCAAAAATAGGTAGAGGAACAGATAATATTGAGGAGTTGGGTAAACTGATACAACGATAGGTAATGGGGCAGGTATTATTGAGGAGTTGGGGAAGCTGATACAAAGATAAGTAGAGGGGCAGGTGGTCTTGAGGAGTTGGGGAAACTGATACAAAGATAGGTAAAGGGGCAGGTAGTATTGAGGAGTTGGGGAAGCTGATTCATAGATAGGTAAAGGGGCAGGTAGTATTGAGGAGGTGGGTAAGCTGATACAATGACAGGTAAATGAGCAGGTAGTATTGAGGAGATGGGGAGGCTGATACAAAGATAGGTAAAAGTTCAGATAGTATTGAGGAGTCTGATACAAAGATAGATTACTTACAGTGTGGAAACAGGCCCTTTGGCCCAACAAGGCCACACCAACCCTCTGAAGCACAACCCACCCATACTCCTAACCTAACACTACAGGCAATTTATCATGGCCAATTCACCTGACCTACACATCTTTGGGCTGTGGGAGGGAACCGGAGCACACCCACACAGACACAGGGAGAACATGCAAACTCCACACTGTCAGTCACCTGAGGCAGGAATTGACCCCGGGTCTCTGGCCCTGTGAGGTAGTAGTACTAACCACTATGCCACCATGCCACCACTTCCTCAGTGAGGTGTCAGATAGTATTGAGCAGTTGCGGATGCTGATACAAAGACAGGTAATGCGGCAGGTAGTATTGACAAGTTGGGGAAGCTGATACAAAGATAGGTAGAGGAGCAGGTAGTATTGAAGAGTTGGGGAGACTGATAAAAAGATACGTAGAGGAGCTGGTAGTATTGAAGATTTGGGGAAGCTGATACAAAGATAGGTAAAGGGGCAGGTAGTATTGAGGAGTTGGGGAGGCTGATACAGAGATAGGTAAAGGAGCAGGTAGTATTTAGGAGTTGGGGAAGCTGATACACAGATAGGGAAAGGGGAAGGTTGTATTGAGGAGTTGGTGAAGCAGATACAAAGATAGGTAGAGGAGCAGGTGGTATTGAGGAGTTGGGGGAACCGATACAAAGATAGTTAAAGGGGCAGGTAGTATTGAGGAGTTGGGGAGGCTGGTACAAAGATAGGAAAAGGTTCAGGTAGTATTGAGGAGTTGGGGTAGCTGATACAAAGAAAGGTAGAGGGGTGGGTAGTATTGATGAGTTGGGGAAGCTGATACAAAGATAGGTAAAGGGGCAGGTAGTATTGAGGAGTTGGGGAAGCTGATACAAAGATAGGTAAAGGGGCAGGTAGTATTGAGGAGTTGGGGAAGCTGATACAAAGATAGGTAAAGGGGCAGGTAGTATTGAGGAGTTGGGGAGGCTGATACAAAGATAGGTAAAGGAGCAGGTGGTATTTAGGAGTTGGGGAAGCTGATACACAGATAGGGAAAGGGGAAGGTTGTATTGAGGAGTTGGTGAAGCAGATACAAAGATAGGTAGAGGAGCAGGTAGTATTGAGGGGTTGGGGAAGCTAATACAAAGATAGGTAGAGGAGCAGGTGTTATTGAGGAGTTGGGGAAACTGATACAAAGAAAGGTACAGGAGCAGGTAGTATTGAGGAGTTGGGGAGCTGATTCAAAGATAGGTAAAGGGGCAGGTAGTATTGATGAGGTGGGTAAGCTGATACAAAGTTAGGTAGAGGAGCAGGTAGTATTGAGGGGTTGGGGAGGCTGATACAAAGATAGGTAAACGTTCAGATAGTATTGAGGAGTTGGGGAAGCTGATTCAAGGATAGGTAAAGGGGCAGGTAGTATTGAGGAGGTGGGTAAGCTGATACAATGACAGATAAATGGGCAGGTAGTATTGAGGAGTTGGGGAGGCTAATACAAATATAGATAATGCGGCAGGTGGTATTGACGAATTGGTGAAGCTGATACAAAGATAGGGAAAGGGGCAGGTAGTATTGAGGAGTTGGGGAAACTGATACAAATACAGGTCAATGGGCAGGTAGTATTGAGGAGTTGGGGAGGCTGATACAAAGATAGGTAGAGAGGCGGGTAGTATTGAGGAGGTGAGTATGCTGATACAAAGATAGGTAAAAGTTCAGATAGTATTGAGGAGTTGGGGAAGCTGATACAAAGGTAGGTAGAGAGGCGGGTAGTATTGAGGAGTTGGGGAGACTGATAAAATGATAGGTTGAGGAGCAGGTAGTATTGAGGAGTTGGGGAGACTGAATCAAAGATAGGCAGAGGGGCAGGTATTATTGAGGAGTTGAGGAAGCTGATTCAAAGATAGGTAAAGGGACAGGTAGTATTGAGGAGGTGGGTAAGCTGTTACAATGACAGGTAAATGGGCAGGTAGTATTGAGGAGTTGGGGAGATTGTTACGAAGATAGGTAAAGGGCCAGGTTGTATTGAGGAATTGGGAAAGCTGATGCAAAGACAGGTAAATGGGCAGGTAGTATTGAGTTGGGGAAGCTGATACAAAGATAAGCAGAGGGGCAGGTATTATTGACGAGTTGGGGAAGCTGATACAAAGATAGGTAAAAGGGGCAGGTAGTATTGAGGAGTTGGGGAAGCTGATACAAAGATATGTAAAGGGGCTGGTCGTATTGAAGAGTTGGGAAGCTGATATAAAGATAGGCAGAGGTACAGGTAGTATTGAGGAGTTGGGGAAGCTGATGCAAAGATAGGTAGAGGGACAGGTAGTATTGAGGAGTTGGGGAAACTGATGCAAAGATATGTAAAGGGGCTGGTAGTATTGAGGAGTTGGGGAGGCTGATACAGAGATAGGTAAAGGAGCAGGTGGTATTTAGGAGTTGGGGAAGCTGATACACAGATAGGGAAAGGGGAAGGTTGTATTGAGGAGTTGGTGATGCAGATACAAAGATAGGTAGAGGAGCAGGTGGTATTGAGGAGTTGGGGGAACCGATACAAAGATAGTTAAAGGTTCAGGTAGTATTGAGGAGTTGGGGAGGCTGATACAGAGATAGGTAAAGGAGCAGGTGGTATTTAGGAGTTGGGGAAGCTGATACAAAGAAAGGTAAAGGGGCAGGTAGTATTGAGGAGTTGGGGATGCTGATACAAAGATAGGTAAAGGGGCAGGTAGTATTGAGGAGTTGGGGAGGCTGATACAGAGATAGGTAAAGGAGCAGGTGGTATTTAGGAGTTGGGGAAGCTGATACACAGATAGGGAAAGGGGAAGGTTGTATTGAGGAGTTGGTGAAGCAGATACAAAGATAGGTAGAGGAGCAGGTGGTATTGAGGAGTTGGGGGAACTGATACAAAGATAGTTAAAGGGGCAGGTAGTATTGAGGAGTTGGGGAGGCTGGTACAAAGATAGGTAAAGGTTCAGGTAGTATTGAGGAGTTGGGGAAGCTGATACAAAGAAAGGTAGAGGGGTGGGTAGTATTGATGAGTTGGGGAAGCTGATACAAAGATAGGTAAAGGGGCAGGTAGTATTGAGGAGTTGGGGAAGCTGATACAAAGATAGGTAAAGGGGCAGGTAGTATTGAGGAGTTGGGGAAGCTGCTACAAAGATAGGTAAAGGGGCAGGTAGTATTGAGGAGTTGGGGAGGCTGATACAAAGATAGGTAAAGGAGCAGGTGGTATTTAGGAGTTGGGGAAGCTGATACACAGATAGGGAAAGGGGAAGGTTGTATTGAGGAGTTGGCGAAGCAGATACAAAGATAGGTAGAGGAGCAGGTAGTATTGAGGGGTTGGGGAAGCTGATACAATGATAGGTAGAGGAGCAGGTGTTATTGAGGAGTTGGGGAAACTGATACAAAGAAAGGTACAGGAGCAAGTAGTATTGAGGAGTTGGGGAGCTGATTCAAAGATAGGTAAAGGGGCAGGTAGTATTGAGGAGTTGGGGAAGCTGATACAAAGTTAGGTAGAGGAGCAGGTAGTATTGAGGGGTTGGGGAGGCTGATACAAAGATAGGTAAACGTTCAGATAGTATTGAGGAGTTGGGGAAGCTGATTCAAGGATAGGTAAAGGGGCAGGTAGTATTGAGGAGGTGGGTAAGCTGATACAATGACAGATAAATGGGCAGGTAGTATTGAGGAGTTGGGGAGGCTAATACAAATATAGATAATGCGGCAGGTGGTATTGACGAATTGGTGAAGCTGATACAAAGATAGGGAAAGGGGCAGGTAGTATTGAGGAGTTGGGGAAACTGATACAAATACAGGTCAATGGGCAGGTAGTATTGAGGAGTTGGGGAGGCTGATACAAAGATAGGTAGAGAGGCGGGTAGTATTGAGGAGGTGAGTATGCTGATACAAAGATAGGTAAAAGTTCAGATAGTATTGAGGAGTTGGGGAAGCTGATACAAAGGTAGGTAGAGAGGCGGGTAGTATTGAGGAGTTGGGGAGACTGATAAAATGATAGGTTGAGGAGCAGGTAGTATTGAGGAGTTGGGGAGACTGAATCAAAGATAGGCAGAGGGGCAGGTATTATTGAGGAGTTGAGGAAGCTGATTCAAAGATAGGTAAAGGGACAGGTAGTATTGAGGAGGTGGGTAAGCTGTTACAATGACAGGTAAATGGGCAGGTAGTATTGAGGAGTTGGGGAGATTGTTACGAAGATAGGTAAAGGGCCAGGTTGTATTGAGGAATTGGGAAAGCTGATGCAAAGACAGGTAAATGGGCAGGTAGTATTGAGTTGAGGAAGCTGATACAAAGATAAGCAGAGGGGCAGGTATTATTGACGAGTTGGGGAAGCTGATACAAAGATAGGTAAAAGGGGCAGGTAATGTTGAGGAGTTGGGGAAGGTAATACAAAGTTAGGTAGAGGAGCAGGTTGTATTGAGGAGTTGGGGAAGCTGATACTAAGAAAGAAACAGGGGCAGGTAGTATTGTGGAGTTGGGGAGCTGATTCAAAGATAGGTAAACGGGCAGGTAGTATTGAGGAGTTGGGGTAGCAGATACAAAGATAGGTAGAGGAGCAGGTGGTATTGAGGAGTTGGGGAAACTGATACAAAGTTAGCTAAATGGGAAGGTAGTATTGAGGAGTTGGGGAAGCTGATTCAAAGATAGCTAAAGGGGCAGGTAGTATTGAGGAGGTGGGTAAGCTGTTACAATGACAGGTAAATGGGCACGTAGTATTGAGGAGTTGGGGATACTGATACAAAGATAGGGAAAGGGGCAGGTAGTATTGAGAAGTTGGGGAGGCTGATTCAAAGATAGGTAAAAGTTCAGATATTATTGAGGAGTTGGAGAAGATGATTCAAAGATCGGTAAATGGGCCGGTAGTATTGAGGAGATGGGGAGGCTAATACAAATATAGGTAATGGGGCAGGTAGTACTGACGAATTGGGGAAGCTGATACAAAGATAGGGAAAGGGGCAGGTAGTATTGAGGAGTTGGGGAAGCTGATACAAATACAGGTCAATGGGCAGGTAGTATTGAGGAGTTGGGGAGACTGATAAAATTATAGGTTGAGGAGCAGGTATTATTGAGGGGTTGGGGAGACTGGATCAAAGATTGGCAGAGGGGCAGGTATTATTGAGGAGTTGGGGAAGCAGATACAAAGATAGATATAGGGGCAGGTAGTATTGAGGAGTTGGGGAGCTGATTCAAAGATAGCTAAAGGGGCAGGTAGTATTGAGGAGGTGGGAAGCTGTTACAATGACAGGTAAATGGGCAGGTAGTATTGAGGAGTTGGGGATACTGATACAAAGATAGGTAAAAGTTCAGATAGTATTGAGGAGTTGGAGAAGATGATTCAAAGATAAGTAAATGGGCAGGTAGTATTGAGGAGGTGGTTAAGCTGATACAAAGATAGGTAAAGGGGCAAGTTGTATTGAGGGGTTGGGGAAGCTGATGCAAAGACAGGTAAATGGGCAGGTAGTATTGAGTTTGGGAAGCTGATACAAAGATAAGCAGAGGGGCAGGTATTCTTGAGGAGATGGGGAAGCTGATACAAAGATAGATAAAAGGGGCAGGTATTATTGAGGAGTTGGAGAAGCTAATATAAAGTTAGGTAGAGGAGCAGGTAGTATTGAGGAGGTGGGGAAGCTGATACAGTGATAGGTAAATGGGTAGGTAGTATTGAGGAGTTGGGGAGACAGATACAAAGTTAGGTAGAGGAGCAGGTAGTATTGAGGAGTTGGGGAGACTGATATAAAGATAGGTAAAGGGGCACGTAGTATTGAGGAGTTGGTGAGACTGATACAAAGATAGGTAGAGGAGCAGGTAGTGTTGAGGTGTTGTGGGGGCTGATAAAAAGACATGGAAGGGGGAGGTTGTATTGAGGAGTTGGAATAGCAGATACAAAGATAGATAGAGGAGCAGGTGGCATTGAGGAGTTGGGGAAACTGATACAAAGATAGGTAAAGGGGCAGGTAGTATTGAGGAAGTGGATAAGCTGATACAATGACAGATAAATGGGGAGGTAGTATTGAGGAGTTGGGGAGACTGATACAAAGATAGGTAGAGAGGCTGGTAGTATTGAGGAGTTGGGAGACTGATAAAATGATAGGTTGAGGAGCAGGTAGTATTGAGGAGTTGGGGAAGCAGATATAAAGATAGGCAGAGGGGCAGGTAGTATTGAGGAGTTGGGGAAGCTGATACAAAGATAGGTAAAGTGGCAGGTAGTATTGAGGAGGTGGGTAAGCTGTTACAATGACGGGGAAATGGGCAGGTAGTATTGAGGAGTTGGTGAGACTGATACAAAGATAGGTAAAGGGGCAGGTAGTATTGAGGAGTTTGGAAAGCTGATGCAAAGACAGGTAAATGGGCAGGTAGTGTTGAGTTGGGGAAGCTGATACAAAAATAAACAGAGGGGCAGGTATTTTTCAGGAGTTGGGGAAGCTGATACAAAGATAGATAAAGGGGGCAGGTATCTTTGAGGAGTTGAGGAAGCTGGTACAAAGTTAGGTAGAAGAGCAGGTAGTATTGAGGAGTTGGGGATGCTGATACAAAGATAGGGAAGGGGGAGGTAGTATTGAGGAGGTGGGTAAGCTGATACAGTGATAGGTAAATGAGCAGGTAGTATTGATGAGTTGGGGAGGCTGATACAAAGATAGCTAAAGGGGCAGGTAGTATTGAGGAGTTGGGGAAGCTGATGCAAAGACAGGTAAATGGGCAGGTAGTATTGAGTTGGGGAAGCTGATACAAAGATAAGCAGAGGGTCAGGTATTATTGAGGAGTTGGGGATGCTGATACAATGATAGGTAAAAGGGGCAGGTAGTGTTGAGGAGTTGGGGAAGCTGATACAAAGTTAGGTAGAAGAGCAGGTAGTGTTAAGGAGTTGGGGAAGCTGATTCAAAGATAGGTAAAGGGACAGGTAGTATTGAGGAAGTGGATAAGCTGATACAATGACAGATAAATGGGCAGGTAGTATTGAAGAATTGGGGAAGCTGATACAAAGATAGGGAAAGGGGCAGGTAGTATTGAGGAGTTGGGGAAGCTGATACAAAGATAGGTAGAGAGGCTGGTAGTATTGAGGAGTTGGGGAAGCTGATACAAATACAGGTCAATGTGCAGGTAGTATTTAGGAGTTGGGGAGGCTGATATGAAGATAGGTAGAGAAGCCGGTAGTATTAAGGAGTTGGGGAGACTGATAAAATGATAGGTTGAGGAGCAGGTAGTATTGAGGAGTTGGGGAAGCAGATACAAAGATAGGCAGAGGGGCAGGTAGTATTGAGGAGTTGGGGAAGCTGATACAAAGATAGGTAAAGTGGCAGGTAGTACAGAGGAGTTGGGGAAGCTGATTCAAAGATAGGTACAGGGGCAGGTAGTATTGAGGAGGTGGGTAAGCTGTTACAATGACAGGGAAATGGGCAGGTAGTATTGAGGAGTTGGTGAGACTGATACAAAGATAGGTAAAGGGGCAGGTAGTATTGAGGAGTTTGGAAAGCTGATGCAAAGACAGGTAAATGGGCAGGTAGTGTTGAGTTGGGGAAGCTGATACAAAAATAAACAGAGGGGCAGGTATTTTTCAGGAGTTGGGGAAGCTGATACAATGATAGATAAAGGGGGCAGGTATCTTTGAGGAGTTGAGGAAGCTGGTACAAAGTTAGGTAGAAGAGCAGGTAGTATTGAGGAGTTGGGGATGCTGATACAAAGATAGGGAAGGGGGAGGTAGTATTGAAAAAGTGGGGAAGCTGATATAAAGCTAGGGAAAGGGGCAGGTAGTATTGAGGAGGTGGGTAAGCTAATACAGTGATAGGTAAATGAGCAGGTAGTATTGATGAGTTGGGGAGGCTGATACAAAGATAGCTAAAGGGGCAGGTAGTATTGAGGAGTTGGGGAAGCTGATGCAAAGACAGGTAAATGGGCAGGTAGTATTGAGTTGGGGAAGCTGATACAAAGATAAGCAGAGGGTCAGGTATTATTGAGGAGTTGGGGAAGCTGATACAATGATAGGTAAAAGGGGCAGGTAGTGTTGAGGAGTTGGGGAAGCTGATACAAAGTTAGGTAGAAGAGCAGGTAGTGTTAAGGAGTTGGGGAAGCTGATTCAAAGATAGGTAAAGGGGCAGGTAGTCTTGAGGAAGTGGATAAGCTGATACAATGACAGATAAATGGGCAGGTAGTATTGAAGAATTGGGGAAGCTGATACAAAGATAGGGAAAGGGGCAGGTAGTATTGAGGAGTTGGGGAGGCTGATACAAAGATAGGTAGAGAGGCTGGTAGTATTGAGGAGTTGGGGAAGCTGATACAAATACACGTCAATGTGCAGGTAGTATTGAGGAGTTGGGGAGGCTGATACAAAGATAGGTAGAGAAGCCGGTAGTATTAAGGAGTTGGGGAGATTGATAAAATGATAGGTTGAGGAGCATGTAGTATTGGGGACTTGGGGAAGCAGATACAAAGATAGGCAGAGGGGCAGATAGTATTGAGGAGTTAGGGAAGCAGATACAAAGATAGGCAGAGGGGCAGATAGTATTGAGGAGTTGGGGTGGCTGATACAAAGATAGGTCGAGAGGCCGGTAGTTTGAGGATTTGGGTAGAGTGATAAAATGATAGGTTGAGGAGCAGGTAGTATTGAGGAGTTGGGGAAGCTGATACAAAGATAAGCAGAGGGGCAGGTATTTTTGAGGAGTTGGGGAGACTGATAAAAAGACAGGTCGAGGAGCAGGTTGTATTGGGGAGTTGGGGAGACTGATACAAAGGTAGGCAGTGGAGCAGGTAGTGTTGAGGAGTTGGGGAAGCTGATACAAAGATAGGTCGAGGTGCAGGTCGCTTTGAGGAGCTGGGGATGCTGATACAAAGATTGGTAAAGGAGCAGGTGGTATTGAGGAGTTGGGGAGGCTGATACAAAGATAGGAAGAGGGGGAGGTAGTATTGAGGAGGCGGGAAGCTGAATCAAAGATAGGTAGAGGAGCAGGTAGTATTGAGGAATTGGGAAAGCTGGTACAAAGATTGGTAGAGGAGGAGGTTGTATTGAGGAGTTGGGGAGGCTGTTACACAGGTAGGTAGAGGAGCAGGTAGTATTGGGGAGTTGGGGAAGCTAATAAAAAGATGGGTAGAGGAGCAGGTAGTATTGAGGAGTTGGGGAGGCTCATACAAGGATAGATAGAGGGGCAGGTAGTGTTGAGGTGTTGGGGAGGCTGATACAAAGATGGGGAAAGGGGGAAATTGTATTGTGGAGTTGGGGAAGCAGATCCAAAGATAGGTAGAGGAGCAGATTGTATTGAGGAGTTGGGGAAACTGATAGAAAGATAGGTAAAGGGGCAGGTAGTATTGAAGAGTTGGGGAAGCTGATTCAAAGATAGGTAAAGGGGCAGGTAGTATTGAAGTGTTGGAGAGACTGATAAAATGATAAAAGATAGGGAAAGGGGGAAATTGTATTGTGGAGTTGGGGAAGCAGTCACAAAGATAGGTAGAGGAGCAGGTCGTATGGAGGAGTTGGGAGGGCTCATACAAAAATAGGTAAAGTGGCAGGTGGTATTGAGGAGTTGGGGAAGCTGATACAAAGATAGATAAAGGGGCAGTTAGTATTGAAGAGTAGGGGAGGCTGGTACAAAGATAGAAGAGGTAAAAACAATGACTGCAGATACTGGAAACCAGATTCTGGATTAGTGGTGCTGGAAGAGCACAGCAGTTCAGGCAGCATCAAAGTAGCTTCGAAATCGACATTTCAGGCAAAAGCCCTTCATCAGGAATAAAGGCAGTGAGCCTGAAGCGTGGAGAGATAAGCGAGAGGAGGGTGGGGGTGGGGAGAGAGTAGCAGAGAGTACAATAGGTGAGTGGGGGAGAGGATGAAGGTGATAGGTCAGGGAGGAGAAGGTGGAGTGGATAGGTGGAAAAGAAGATAGGCAGGTTGGACAAGTCCGGACAAGTCATGGGGACTGTTACTGAGGTGGAAGTTTAGAACTAGGGTGACATGGGGGAAGGGGAAATGAGGAAACTGTTGAAGTCCACATTGATGCCCCGGTGTTGAAGTGTTCCGAGGCAGAAGATGAGGCGTTCTTCCTCCAGGCGTCTGGTGGTGAGGGAGCAGCGGTGAAGGAGGCCCAGGACCTCCATGTCCTCGGCAGAGTGGGAGGGGGAGTTGAAATGTTGGGCCACAGGACGGTGTGGTTGATTGGTGCGAGTGTCCCGGAGATGTTCCCTAAATCGCTCTGCTAGGAGACGCCCAGTCTCCCCAATGTAGAGGAGACCGCATCAGGAGCAACGGATACAATAAATGATATTAGTGGATGTGCAAGTAAAACTTTGATGGATGTGGAAGGCTCCTTTAGGGCCTTGGATAGAGGTGAGGGAGGAGGTGTGGGCGCAGGTTTTACAGTTCCTGCGGTAGCAGGGGAAAGTGCCAGAATGGGAGGGTGGGTCGTAGGGGGGTGTGGACCTGACCAGGTAGTCACGGAGGGAATGGTCTTTGCGGAAGGCGGAAAGGGATGGGGTGGGAAATATATCCCTGGTGGTGGGGTCTGTTTGGAGGTGGCGGAAATGTCGGCGGATGATTTGGTTTATGCCAAGGTTGGTAGGGTGGAAGGTGAGCACCAGGGGCGTTCTGTCCTTGTTACGGTTGGAGGGGTGGGGTCTGAGGGCGGAGGTGCGGGATGTAGACGAGATGCATTGGAAGGGCATCTTTAACCACATGGGAAGGGAAATTGCGGTCTCTAAAGAAGGAGGCCATCTGGTGTGTTCTGTGGTGGAACTGGTCCTCCTGGGAGCAGATACGGCAGAGGCGGAGGAATTGGGAATAAGGGATGGCATTTTTGCAAGAGGTAGGGTGGGAAGAGGTGTAATCCAGGTAGCTGTGGGAGTCGGTGGGTTTGTAAAAATTGTCAGTGTCAAGTCGGTCGTCATTAGTGGAGATGGAGAGGTCCAGGAAGGGGAGGGAGGTGTCAGAGATGGTCCAGGTAAATTTAAGGTCAGGGTGGAATGTTTTGGTGAAGTTGATGAATTGCTCAACCTCCTCGCGGGAGCACAAGGTGGCGCCAATGCAGTCATCAATGTAGCGGAGGAAGAGGTAGGGAGTGGTGCTGGTGTAATTACAGAAGATCAACTGCTCTACGTAGCCAACAAAGAGACAGGCATAGCTGGGGCCCATACGTGTGCCCATGGCTGCCACTTTGGGCTGGAGGAAGTGGGAGGATTCAAAGGAGAAATTGTTAAGGTGAGGACCAGTTTGGCCAAACAAATGAGAGTGTCAGTGGAAGGGTACTGTTGGGGACGTCTGAAGAGGAAAAAACAGAGGGCTTGGAGGCCCTGGTCACGGCGGATGGAGGTGTAGAGGGATTGGATATCCATGGTGAAAATGAGGCGTTAGGGGCCAGGGAAATGGAAGTCTTGGAGGAGGTGGAGGGCGTGGGTGGTGTCTCGAACGTATGTGGGGAGTTCCTGGACTAGGGGGGATAGGACAGTGTCGAGGTAGGTAGAGATGAGTTCAGTGGGGCAGGAGCATGCTGAGACAATGGGTCGGCCAGGGTGGTAAGGCTTGTGGATCTTGGGAAGGAGGTAGAACCGGGCAGTGCGGGGTTCCCGGACTATGAGGTTGGAAGCTGTGGGTGGGAGATCTCCTGAGGTGATGTGGTTCTGTATGGTCTGGGAGATGATGGTTTGGTGATGGGGGGGGGTGGGGTCATGGTCGAGGGGGCAGTAGGAAGAGGTGTCCTCGAGTTGCCGTTTGGCTTCAGCGGTGTGGAGGTCAGTGCGCCAGACTACCACTGCGCCCCCTTTATCTACTGGCTTGATGGTGAGGTTGGGATTGGAGCAGAGGGATTGGAGGGCTGCGCGTTGTGAAGGTGAGAGGTTGGAGTGGGGGAGGGAGGTACACAGGTTGAGACGGTTAATGTCCCAGTAGCAGTTGGAAATGAAGAGGTCGAGGGCAGGTAATAGGCCAGCGCGGGGTGTCCAGGTGGATGCAGTGTGTTGGAGTTGGGCGAAGGGGTCCTCGGAAGGTGGGCGGGAGTCCTGATTGTGAAAGTAAGCTCGGAGGCGGAGGCAACGGAAGAATTGTTCGACATCACGGCATGTATTAAATTCATTGATGCGTGGACGGAGGGGGATGAAGGTGAGTTCTCACCAGCAGACGCCTGGAGGAAGAATGCCTCATCTTCCGCCTCGGAACACTTCAACCCCGGGGCATCAATGTGGACTTCAACAGTTTCCTCATTTCCCCTTTCCCCACGTCACCCTAGTTCTAAACTTCCAGCTCACTAACTGTCCCCATAACTTGTCCGGAGTTGTTCTACCTGCTTATTTTCTTTTCCTTTTTATTCCTGATGAAGGGCTTTTGCCCGAAACGTCGATTTCGCTGCTCCTTGGACGCTGCCTGAACTGCTGTGCTCTTCCAGCACCACTAATCCAGTATTTTCTTTTCCACCTATCCACTCCACCTTCTCCTCCTTGACCTATCACCTTCATCCCCTCCCCCATTGTATTCTATGCTACTTACTCCCCACCCCCACCCTCCTCTAGCTTATCTCTCCATGCTTCAGGCTTACTGCTTTTATTCCTGATGAAGGGCTTTTGCCCAAAACGTCGATTTTGAAGCTACTTGGATGCTGCCTGAACTGCTGTGCTCTTCCAGCACCACTAATCCAGAATCTGGTACAAAGATAGGTAAAAGTTCAGGTATTATTGAGGATTTGGGGAAGCTGATTCAAAGATAGGTAAAGGGGCAGGTAGTATTGAGGAGGCAGGTAAGCTGATACAATGACAGGTAAATGGGCAGGTAGTATTGAGGAGATGGGAGACGGATACAAAGATAGGTAAATGGGCAGATAGTATTGAGGAGTTGGGGAAGCTGATACAAAGATAGGTAAAGGAGCAGGTGGTATTTAGGAGTTGGGGAAGCTGATACAAAGTTGGTTAGAGTAGCAAGTAGTGTTGAGGAGTTGGGGAGGCTGATACAAAGATAGGGACAGGGAGAGGTTGTATTGAGGAGTTGGGGAAGCTGATTCAAAGACAGGCAAAGGGGCAGGTAGTATAGAGGAGGTGGGGAAATTGTAACAAAGATAAGTAGAGGAGAACGTAGAACTGAGGAGTTGGGGAAGCAGTTGCAGAGATAGGTAGAGGAGCAGGTGGTATTGAGGAGTTGGGGAGACTGATACAAAGATAGGTAGAGGGGCAGGTGGTGTTGAGGGATTGGGGAAGCTGATACAAAGATACGTCGAGGAGCAGATAGTACTGACGAATTGGAGAAGCTGATACAAAGATAGGTAAATGGGCAGGTAGTATTCAGGAGTTGGAGAGGCTGATACAAAGATAGGTAAAAGGGTAGGTGGTATTGAGGAGTTGGGGAAGCAGATACAAAGTAAGGTAGAGGAGCAGGTAGTGTTGTGGATTTGGGGAGACTGATACAAAGATAGGTACAGGGGCAGGTGGTACTGAGGAGTTTGGGTGACTGATACAAAGATAGGTAGAGGGGCAGGTAGTATTGAAGATTTGGGGAGGCTGATACAAAGATAGGTAGAGGAGCATTTAGTATTGAGGAGTTGGGGGAGCTGGTACAAAGATAGGTAAAGGGGCAGGTGGTATTGAAGAGTTGGGGAAGAAGATACAAAGATGGGTAGAGGAGCATTTAGTATTGAGGAGTTGGGGGAGCTGGTACAAAGATAGGTAAAGGGGCAGGTAGCAGTGAGGAGTTGGGGAAGCTGACACAAAGATAGGTAGAGGGGCAGGTATATTGAGGAGTTGGGGACAATGATACAAAGAGAGGTATAGGAGCAGTTAGTATTGAGGAGTTAGGCAAGCTGAAACAAATACAGGAAGAGGAGCAGGAAGTATTGAGGAGTTGGGGAGATTGATACAAAGATAGGTAGAGGGGCAGTTGGTATTTAGGAGTTGGGGAGGCTGTTACAAAGATAAGTAGAGGAGCAGGTAGTATTGAGGAGTTGGGGAAGCTGATACAAATACAGGTAGAGGAGCAGGTAGTATTGAGGAGTTGGGGATGCTAATACAAAAATAGGAAGAGGAGCAGGTAGTTTTGAGGAGTTGGGGAGACTGATACAAAGATAGGTAAAGGGGCAGGTGGTATAGAGGAGCTGGGAATGCAGATACAAAGATCTGTAGAGGAGAAAGTGGTATTGAGGAGTTGGGGAAGCTGATACAAAGATAGGAAAAGGGGCAGGTAGCACTGAGGAGTTGGGGAAGCTGATACAAAGATAGGTAGAGGAGCAGGTTGTATTGAGGATTTGGGCAAGCTGATATAAAGATAGGTAGAGGAGCAGGTAATATTGAGGTGTTGGGGACATTGATACAAAAATGGGCAGAGGCGCAGGTAGTATTGAGGAGTTGGGGAGGTTGATACAAAGACAGGTAGAGGAGCAGGTAGTATTGAGGAGTTGGGGACGATGACACGAAGATAGGTAGAGGAGCAGGTAGTATTGAGGAGTTGGGGATGCTGATACAAAAATAGGAAGAGGAGCAGGTGGTACAGAGGAGCTGGGAATGCTGATATAAAGATCGGGAGAGGAGAAAGTGGTATTGAGGAGTTGGGAAGCTGATACAACGATAGGTAAAGGGGCAGGTAGTTTTGAGGAGTTATGGAAGCTGATACAAAGATAGGTAGAGGGGCTGGTATATTGAGGATTTGGGGACAATGATACAAAGATAGGTATAGGAGCAGTTAGTATTGAGGAGTTAGGCAAGCTGAAACAAATACAGGAAGAGGAGCAGGTAGTATTGAGGAGTTGGGGAGACTGATACAAAGATAGGTAGAGGGGCAGTTGGTATTTAGGAGTTGGGGTGGCTGTTACAAAGATAAGTAGAGGAGCAGGTAGTATTGAGGAGTTGGGGAAGCTGATACAAGGATAGGTAAAGCGGCAGGTAATATTGAGGAGTTGGGGAGGGTGATACAAATACAGGTAGAGGAGCAGGTAGTATTGAGGAGTTGGGGATGCTGATACAAAAATAGGAAGAGGAGCAGGTAGTTTTGAGGAGTTGGGAAGACTGATACAAAGATAGGAAGAGGAGCAGGTAGTATTGAGGAGTTGGGGAAGCTGAAACAATGAGAGTTAGAGGAGCAGGTAGCATTGAGGAGTAGGGGAAGCTAATAAAACAATAGGTAGAGGAGCAGGTAGTATTGAGAAGTTGGCGAGGCTCATACAAAGATAGGTGGAGGAGCAGGTAGTATTGAGGAGTTGGGCAAGCTGATACAAATACAGGAAGTGGAGCAGGTAGTATTGAGGAGTTGGGGAGACTGATACAAAGATAGGTAGAGGAGCAGGTAGTATTGAGTAGTTGGGAAGCTGATACAAAGATAGGAAAAGGGGCAGGTAGCATTGAAGAGTTGAGGACGCTGATACAAAGATAGATAAAGGAGCAGGGGATATTGAGGAGTTGGGGAAGCTGATACAAAGATAGGTAAAGCGGGAAGGTAGTATTGAGAATTTTAGGCAAGCGGATACAAAGATAGGTAGAGGAGCAGGCAGTATTGAGGAGTTGGGGAAGCTGATACAAAGTTAGGGAGAGGAGCAGGGAGCATTGAGGTGTTGGGGATGCTGATACAAAGATAGGTAAATAGGCAGGTGGTATTGAGGAGTTGGGGAAGCAGATACAAAGCTGCTTAGAGGAGCAGATAGTATTGAGGAGTTGGGGAGACTGATACAAAGATAGGTAAAGGGGCAGGTAGTATTGAGGAGTTGGGGATGCTGTTGCATAGATAGATAAAGGGGCAGATAGTATTGAGGAGTTGGGGAGGCTGACACAAAGATAAGTAGAGGGGCAGGTAGTATTGAGGAGTTGGGGAGATGATACAAAGATAGTTAGAGAAACTGGTAGTATTGAGGAGTTTGGGAAGCTGATACAAAGATAGGTAGAGGAGCAGGTAGTATTGACGAGTTGGAGAGACTGATACAAAGATAGGTGGAGGGGCAGGTGGTGTTGAGGGGTTGGGGAGGCTGATAAAATGATAGGTAGAGGAGCAGGTAGTATTGAGGAGTTAGTGAAGCTGACACAAAAATAAGTAGAGGGGCAGGTAGTTTGAAGAGTTGGGGAAGCTGATACAAAGATAGGTAAAGGGTCAGGTAGTATAGAGGAGTTGGTGAAGCTGATAAAAAGATAGGCAGAGGGGCATGTAGTATTGAGGAGTTGAGGAGGCTGATACAAAGCAAGGTAGAGGAACAGGTAGTATTGAGGAGTTGGGGAGCTGATACAAAGATAGGTAGAGGGGCAGGTGGTATTTAGGACTTTGGGAAGCTGATACAAAGACAGGTAGAGAAGCAGGTAGTATTGAGGAGTTGGGGGAAGCTGACACAAAGATAGGTAGGGGGGCAGGTAGTATTGAGGAGTTGGGGAAGCTGATACAAAGATAGGTAAAAGGGCATGTAGTATTGAGGAGGTGGGGAAGCTGATACAAAATAGGTAAAGGGGCAGCTAGTATTGATGATTTGGGGAAGCTTGATACAAAGATTGCCAGAGGAGCACGTAGTATTGAGGAGTTGAGGAACTGATAAAAAGATAGGTAGAGGAGAAGGTAGTATTGAGGAGTTGGGGAGGCTGATACAAAGATAGGTAGAGGAGCAGGTCGTATTGAGGAGTTGGGGAGACTGACACAAAGATAGGTAGAGGATCAGGTAGTATTGAGGAGTTGGGGAGGCTGATACAAAGATACGTAAATAGGCAGGTGGTATTGAGGAGCTGGGGAGGCTGATACAAAAATAGGTAAAGGGGCAGGTAGTATTGAGGAGTTGGGGAGACTGACACAAAGATAGGTAGAGGATCAGGTAGTATTGAGGAGTTGGGGAGGCTGATACAAAAATAGGTAAAGGGACAGGTCGTATTGAGGAGTTGGGGAGACTGACACAAAGATAGGTAGAGGATCAGGTAGTATTGAGGAGTTGGGGAGGCTGATACAAAGATACGTAAATAGGCAGGTGGTATTGAGGAGCTGGGGAGGCTGATACAAAAATAGGTAAAGGGGCAGGTAGTATTGAGGAGTTGGGGAAGCTGACACAAAGATAGTTAAAGGTTCTGGTATTATTGAGGAGTTGGGGAACCTGATACAAAGATAGGCAAAAACAATGACTGCAGGTGCTGTAAACGAGATTTTGGATTAGTGATGCTGGAAGAGTACAGCAATTCAGACAGATAGGCAGAGGGTCAGGTAGTATTGAGGAGCTGGGGAAGCTGATACAAAGCTAGGTAGAGGAGCAGGTAATATTGAGGAGTTGGGGAAGATGATACAAAGCTAGGTAGAGAGGATGGTATTATTGAGGAGTTGGGGAGGCTGATACAAAGATAGGTAAAGGGACAGGTGGTATTGAGGAGTTGGGGAAGCTGATACAGAGACATGTCAAGGAGCAGGTAGTATTGAGGAGTTGGGAAGCTGATACAAAGATAGGTAGAGGAGCAGGTAGTATTGAGGAGTGTGAGAGGCTGATACAAAGATAGGTAGAGGGGCAGGTAGTATTGAGGACTTGGGGATGCTGATACAAAGATACGTAAATAGGCAGGTGGTATTGAGGAGCTGGGGAGGCTGATACAAAGATAGGTAGAGGAGCACGTAGTATTGAGGAGTTGAGGAGCTGAGAAAAAGATAGCTTGGGGGCAGGTCGTATGAGGAGTTGGGAAGGCTGATACAAAGTTAGGTAGAGGAGAAGGTAGTATTGAGGAGTGGGAGAGGCTGATACAAAGATACGTAAATAGGCAGGTGGTGTTGAGGAGTTGGGGAGGCTGATACAAAGATAGGTAGAGGGGCAGGTAGTATTGAGGAGTGTGAGAGGCTGATACAAAGATAGGTAGAGGGGCAGGTAGTATTGAGGACTTGGGGATGCAGATACAAAGATAGGTAGAGGGTCAGGTAGTATTGAGGAGTTGGGGAAACTGATACAAAGATAGGTAGAGGAGCAGGTCGTATTGAGGAGTTGGGGAAGCTGAGACAAAGATCAGTAGAGGAACAGGTAGTATTGAGGAGTTGGGGAGGCTGAGACAAAAATAGGTAGAGGAGCTGGTAGTATTGAGGAGTTTGGGAAGCTGATACAAAGATAGATAGAGAAGCAGGTAGTATTGAGGAGTTGGGGGAAGCTGACACAAAGATAAGTAGAGGGGCAGGTAGTATTGAGGAATTGGGGAAGCTGATACAGAGGCATGTCAAGGAGCAGGTAGTATTGAGGAGTTTGGGAAGCTGATACAAAGATAGATAGAGAAGCAGGTAGTATTGAGGAGCTGGGGAAGCTGATACAAAGATAAGTAGAGGGGCAGGTTGTATTGAGGAGTTGGGAAGCTGATACAAAGATAGGTAAAAGGGCAGGTAGTATTGAGGAGGTGGGGAAGCTGATACAAAGATAGGTAAAGGGTCAGGTAGTATTGAGGAGTTGAGGAAGCTGATACAAAATAGGTAAAGGGGCAGCTAGTATTGAGGAATTGGGGAAGCTGCTACAAAGATAGCCAGAGGAGCACGTAGTATTGAGGAGTTGAGGAGCTGAGAAAAAGATAGCTTGGGGGCAGGTCGTATGAGGAGTTGGGAAGGCTGATACAAAGTTAGGTAGAGGAGAAGGTAGTATTGAGGAGTGGGAGAGGCTGCTACAAAGATACGTAAATAGGCAGGTGGTGTTGAGGAGTTGGGGAGGCTGATACAAAGATAGGTAGAGGGGCAGGTAGTATTGAGGAGTTGGGGGTGCAGATACAAAGATAGATAAAGGGGCAGGTCATATTAAGGAGTTGGGGAGACTGATACAAAGATAAGTAGAGGGGCAGGTAGTATTGAGGAGTTGGGGAAGGTGATACAAAGATAGGTAAAGGGTCAGGTCATATTGAGGAGTTGGGGAAGCTAATACAAAGATTAGTAGAGGAACAGGTAGTATTGAGGAGTTGGGGAGGCTGATACAAAGATAGGTAGAGGAGCAGGTAGTATTGAGGACTTGGGGAGGCTGAGACAAAGATAGGTAGAGGAGCAAGTAGAATTGAGCAGTTAGGGAAGCTGATACAAAGATACGACGAGGAGCAAGTCGTATTGAGGAGTTGGGAAGCCGATACAAAGATAGGTAAAGGGGCACCTAGTATTGAGGAGTTGGGGAAGAAGATACAAAGATAGGTAGAGGAGCAGGTAGTATTGAGGACTTGGGGAAGCTGATGCAAAGATAGGTAAAGGGGCTGGTAGTATTGAGGAGTTGGGGAGGCTGATACAGAGGCACGTCAAGGAGCAGGTAGTATTGAGGAGTTTGGGAAGCTGATACAAAGATAGATAGAGAAGCAGGTAGTATTGAGGAGTCGGGGGAAGCTGACACAAAGATAGGTAAAAGGGCAGGTAGTATTGAGGAGGTGGGGAAGCTGGTACAAAGATAGATAAAGGGGCCGGTAGTATTGAGGAGGTGGGGAAGCTGATACAAAGATTGGTAAAAGGGCCGGTAGTGTTGAGGAGTTGGGGAGGCTGATACAAAATAGGTAAAGGGGCAGCTAGTATTGATGAATTGGGGAAGCTTGATACAAAGATAGCCAGAACAGCAGTAGTATTGAGGAGTTGAGGAACTGATAAAAAGATAGGTAGAGGAGAAGGTAGTATTGAGGGGTTGGGGAAGCTGATACAAAGATAGGTAAAGGGACAGGTAGTATTGAGGAGTCGAGGAAGCTGATAAAAAGATAGGCAGAGGGGCAGGTAGTATTGAGGAGTTGGGGAGGCTGACACAAAGATAAGTAGAGGGGCAGGTAGTATTGAGGAGTTGGGGAGGCTGATACAAAATATGTAAAGAGGCAGCTAGTATTGAGGAATTGGGGAAGCTGCTACAAAGATAGCCAGAGGAGCACGTAGTATTGAGGAGTTGAGCAGCTGAGAAAAAGATAGCTTGAGGGGCAGGTCGTATGAGGAGTCGGGAAGGCTGATACAAAGTTAGGTAGAGGAGAAGGTAGTATTGAGGAGTGGGAGAGGCTGCTACAAAGATACGTAAATAGGCAGGTGGTATTGAGGAGTTGGGGAGGCTGATACAAAGATAGGTAAAGGGGCAGGTCATATTGAGGAGTTGGGGAGACTGATACAAAGATAGGTAAAGGGGCAGGTCATATTGAGGAGTTGTGGAGACTGATACAAAGAAAAGTAGAGGGGCAGGTAGTATTGAGGAGTTGGAGAAGCTGATACAGAGATAGGTAGAGGAGCAGGTCGTATTGAGGAGTTGGGGAAGCTGAGACAAAAATAGGTAGAGGAGCAGTTAGTATTGAGGAGTTTGAGAAGCTGATACAAAGATAGGTAGATGGGCAGATAGTATTGAGGAGATGGGGAAGGTTATACAAAGATAGGTAGAGGTGCTGGTAGTATTGAGGAGTTGGACAAGCTGATACAAAGATAGGTAAAGGGGGAGGTGGTATTGAGGAGTTGGGGAAGCAGACACAAAGATAGGTAGAGGAGCTGGTAGTATTGAGGAGTTGGAGAAGCTGATACAAAGATAGTTAAAGGTTCTGGTATTATAGAGGAGTTGGGGAACCTGATACAAAGATAGATAAAAACAATGACTGCTGATGCTGGAGACCAGATTTTGGATTAGTGGTGCTGGAAGAGCACAGCTGTTCAGGCAGATAGTCAGCTAGTATTGAGGAGTTGGGGAAGCTGATACTAAGATAGGTAAAGGGGCAGGTGGTATTGAGGAGTTGGGGAGGCAGATACACAGATAGGTAGAGGAGCAGGTAGTATTGAGGAGTTGGGGAGATGATACAAAGATCGGCCGAGGGGCAGGTAGTATTGAGGTGGTGGGTTGGCTGATACAATGATAGGTAAATGGGCAGGTAGTATTGAGGAGGTGGGAAAGCTGATACAAAGATAAGTAAAGGGTCAGGTAGTATTGAGGAGTTGGGGAGGCTGATACAAAGATAGGTAAAGGGGCAGCTGGTATTGAGAAGTTGAGGAAGCAGATACAAAGATAGGTAGAGTAGCAGGTAGGTATTCAGGAGTTGTGGAGACTGATACAAAGATAGGTAAAGAGGCAGGTAGTATTGAGGTGTTGGGGAAGAAGATACAAAGATAGGTAGAGTAGCAGGTAGTATTGAGGATTGGGGAAGCTGATACAAAGATAGGTAAAGGGACAGGTTGTATTGAGGTTTTGGGGAAGCTGATACAAAGATAGGTAGAGGGGCAGGTTGTATTGAGGTTTTGGGGAAGCTGATACAAAGATAGGTAGAGGGGCAGGTTGTATTGAGGTGTTGGGGAAACTGATACAAAGATAGGTAGGGGAGCAGGTAGTCTTGAGTTGGTGAAGCTGATACAAAGATAGGTCAAAGGGCAGGTCATATTGAGGAGTTGGGGAAGCTGATACAAAAATAGGCAGATGGGCAGGTAGTATTCAGGAGGTGGGGAGACAGCAGAAAGTTTAGACAGGTTTGCAAAGTGGGGAAAGAAGTGGCAGATGAAATACACCATGGGAAAATGTGAGGTCATGCACTTTGGTAGGAAGGATAGAGGCATGGACTATTTTCTAATTGGGGAGAAAATTCAGAAATCTGAAGTGCAAAAGTACTTCGGAGTCCTGGTCCGGTTTTCTCTTAGGGTAAACTTGCAGATTGAGTCGGTAGTTAGGAAGGCAAATACAATGTTGGCATTCATCTCAAGAGGACTCAAATATAAAAGCAGGCATGTACTTCTGAGGCTTTATAAGGGTCTGGCCAGACCACATTTAGAGTATTCTGAGCAGTTTTGGGCGCCATACTTCAGGAAAGATTATTGACGCTGGAGTGGGTCCAGAGGAGGTTCATGAGAATGATGCCAGGAATGAAAGGCTTAACATATGAGGAACTTTTGAGGACTCTGGAATTATACTCGATGGAGTTTAGAAGGATGAGGGGAGATCTTATTGAAACTTTCAGAATACCGAATGGCCTGGACAGAGTGGATATTGGGAAGGGGTTCCCATTGGTAGGAGAGACAAAGACCTAAGGGTACAACCTTAGAATAATGGAAGAACATTTAGATGGACATAAGGAAAAAGTTCTTTAACCAGAGAGTGGTCAATTTGTGGAATTCATTGCCATAGAAGGCTATGGAAGCCAGGTCATTGAGTATATTTAAACAAGTTTTGATTGCCAAGATGATCAAAGGTTACAAGGAGAAAGCAGGAAAATGTAGAAAACCTATCAGCCATGATTGAATGGCAGAGCAGACTCAATGTGCTGAACGTTCTAATTTCTGCTCCTATGTCTTATGTTCTTATGGTCTTACAAGATTGAACCAATACAGTCCAATGTTGTGTATGTGTTCAGAATTAATATGAAAGGTATAACTTAAATTAATATGTATTTAATAATAATAGCTTTGAGATTTAGAAGGCAAAAAATGAAGTCATCATTCCATTATGATTGTTCATTTTTTATTAAAGGGGTACATGTTATGAAGTGGAAAGAGTGTCTGGTCACTTTAAGAGAGAGGTGCCTTCTGTGAGCTGAGAGATTGTGACAATCCTGTGTGCCTGTGATTAGCTGACAGGAGTAGAGAGTGCTGAGAATTGATAATATGTCACAATTGGCTTGGGGTTGTGTTTTTATGTTAAGGCAACAGGATTTGAATTTAACCAATTAATTTAAATTATGCCCAAGATACCAAAAACCAAATGAATTTTAATATATTGTATTGACAACATTGGACCAATGAGAGGGTATGATGCTGGGGGTTTAAAAAGGAAGGGCATTTTGAAAATTGGTCAGAGCTAACTGCCCGTTGAACTGGAGAGCCAACTGCCATCCGAAGAGATAAACATCTCGCTCTCAAAAGAAATCTCTTAGAAGGCATCATTTATTGAAGGTACCAAGAAATTTTATACAAAGACACTCACAGTAAAAAGTAAGAAGGTAACCCATGAAGAAGACAGCAGCATTGGAAGGACGAAAGGAAGCAGCAAATTCAGAATACTGGAAGGAAGACAGCATAACAGATTGTCTGGACTTCGAGAAATTAAGTAAATGTAATGTTTATTAGAGTTGGGGTCAGATAGTGATTAGTTAAGAAAAAGGTGGCTCGGGTTTGTTAGTAGTTATTGGTGGTGGTCACTTTTTCTTTCTTTAAAAGGTGGAAATCAGGGGTTTTCTTTCACTCATTCACACTTCTAGCAGATGGCGAGCTGAGCTTTTCTGGGTGTTTTGGTTTTCATTCGCAGCGGATTTCGACATCTGCACCATCACAAAATGTTTTTCCCTCCATTTTCCCTGTATCTTCTGTGAAAACCTTAAATCTGAGACCCCCCATCTTTGTATCATCAGCTAATGAGAATGGATTTTCCTTGTCTACCTTATTTAAACCTAGCATAATCGTGCGCACATCTATCAAATCTCCCTTCAATCTCTATTGATGCAAGACCAACAACTTCAGCATTGCCAACATTACCTTGTGTCTGAAATACACAATTCCTGAAACAATTTTGATAAATGTCTTATGTATCCTGTCAAGAATCCTGAAGTCTTTACCAAAGAGTGGTGACCAGAACTGGGTGTAATACTCTAGTTGTTGCCGAACCAGAGCTTTATAAATATTCAGCATAAATTCTTTAACTTACTGTTGTGTGTGAAAGCTTCTCTGAGCAATGATCCTACCTATAAATGAGGAAACTTTACACAGGATTACATAAAAATGTGACAGTGTCTACAACAAAACATAGTTTGACTGTTGAATTGGGTTCTGTAATGTATTACTAATTGAGGGTATCCTCCGAGGCAATCTGTAGTCTTCCTTGTGAAAATGAGAAAATAACCCATTAACAAGTCATGCTGCGAATGCATCTTGTCCCAACATAATTTCACATGGTGTCTCAAGTGCATAGTTTCAGTACTAAAGGAACTGTTTTGATGCCAAAACATCATCTGTGCACCCTGTCTAGAGTGGAGGCAGAGACTAACTGTATCACAGTCATTATATGCCCAAGCATGGTGCAGTGTCTGATGTGCCTTAGCTTTTATTGGCACACAAGCTGAAGCCTCGTGCTGCACTGGAAGCTCAGCTTGAGGTCATGAAGTCTTAGCTTGTTACCGTGCAGGCTCAGCTGCAGATCCTAATGCTCAAAGGAGCTTGCAAGGTTTTCGAGCAGTCCAGCAGTCTGTGCTCCACACATTATTAAAATAACTGAAGCAGTCCACTGCTGTGGGGTGGTGGTGATTCCATGTGGAATGAAGCTTTTCTTCAGTCATGCTCCAATGTCCTTGCTGTTATCTAACAGGCAGTCAGTCTAGACTGTTGCCACCCATGCCAAGATGGCAGTATACAAAATTGGCCTCTAGGCCCAGAACTAATTGAGGGTATCCTCCAAGGCAATTTGTAGTCTCCCTTGTGAAAGTGACCAAACAAACCATTAACAAGTCATGCTGCAAATGCATGTTGTCCCCACATAATTTCACATGGTGTCTCAAGTGCTGAGGGAACAGCAGGCATCAATTTAATGTAAGTTTTATGACCTTTGCTAAGATCCCAGCTCATGTTATTCCTGAATAAGTCAGGTCCCAGACAGAAATCAGGCTTGATAGACCATGTTTTGATTTGCTTTTATTTAATGAAGTTGTCTTTCACTGAAATCAAGCACACAATGCTGCAAAACTAGTTTTAACAATAAAATAAATGCTTAATATCTAAAAGTAAGATGAAATGGAATAAACCAAGGTAATTACTATATCACAATTTGAAAGATTTTGCAACGCATAATAAAATACAATATTCCATATACAGTATTCCATAGGATCCCTTTACAGCACTCAAACACCAGAGAAAATCCACTTCCCTATAACTCCCATAGTTTAGATTTAACTGTTGTTTTAAATTCCCAGTCTTGAGAGTTTAATAGCCTCTTCTTTGAGTATTCAAGGAGAGGTGATAGCCTAGTAGCATTATCACTTGACATGTTAATTCAGGGAATGTTCTGGGGACCTGCGTTCAAATCCTGCCATGGTAGGCATATAAGAGTCTGGGAAAGATTGTTGGGGGGAAACCCATCTGGTTTATTAATGTGCTTTAGGGAAGGAAACTGCCATCCTTACCTAGTCTGGCCTACATGTGACTTCAGACCCATAACAATGTGGTTGACTCTTAACTACCTTCTGGATGATCAGGAGTTGACAATAAATGCTGGCCCAGCCAGCGACACGAACAAATAATAAAAACAAATTCACACAACTAAGCATAGACTTCAAATAACTCCATCAGGGGTTTAACCAAATACTTCTAGTCTGGAACTTACACTGAGGTAACGTTCCCTTTTTTAAAAAATTTCTAACCTAATTATTTGTTGCAGGAGATCTGTTTCCTTACTTCTAACTTTGACCAGGGCTCCTACAAATTCAAACTGAATGATTTTCTAATGTATGGGTGTTTCCCCTAAGAAAGAAATACCTTGATCCTTCTAACTGAAAGCAGCCTTCATCTCCTCAATGTTTATTCTGTCTGCTCATAAAGTCATCGAAATACAAGCAAATTAGCATTAGCACTCCAGGAACCACTAAGCATAGTCACATATTCACATATATTCAGCAAGTGGTAACTTCTGCAGTTGCAGTACGTCTCAGGATTGCAATGCAGTGCACAAACGTTGATAGCACTTTTCTGGCAAAGGTACATACAGCCTTCATCTGCTTTTCTCTGGTCAGAGACAAGAAAATGAACCATCTCCTATTCTGGTATGAAGGTTACCTGTCACCTCTCTGATGCAGCAGATGATGGTGAAAAGCATCACACAAAAGTGGCACAAGGCTGGGTAGGAGGATGAGCACTGAGGAGGATGCAGAGATGCTTCATTGTAATTTGGGCAAGTTGAGTGAATGGGCAAATGAGGTATAATGTGGATAAATGTGAAATTACCCACTCTGGTGGCAAATAATGAAAGACTTACTATTATCTGAATGGAGATACATTGAGAAAGGGGGGGAGTGTAATAAGACTTGGGTGTCCTTGGAGATCATTTGCTGAAGGTAAGCCAGCTGTGAAGGATGCACATAGTATGATGGCCTTCACAGTAAGAGGTTTCAATTACAGGAGCAAGGCATATGGAAAGTGTGCAGTGAATTCCTGGGATGGCAGGACCGACATACGAAAAAAAGATTAGTTTGGTTAAGATTATATTCATTGGAATTTAGAGTAATAAAGGGGAATCTAAAAGAAACCTATAAAACTTGAATAGGACAGGGCAGGCTAAGGATAGAAAGGATGTCCCTGATGATTGAGGAACCGGGGGTCACAGTTTACACATTCAGGTTAGGACATTTAGGATTGACATGAGAAGCAAGTTCTTCATCCGTGGGTGCTGGAAATCTGAAACAAAAACACAAATAGCCAGAGAAACTGAGCAGGTCTGGCAGTATCTGGAGAGAAATCAAAAGTTAATGTTTCAAAATCCAATGATCCTGGACCTTGTGAAGAAGAGTTACTCGACTTGAAATGTTAATTTTGCTGTTTCTTTACAGATGTTGCCAGACCAGCTGAGTTTCTCCAGCAATTTCGGCTTTTGCTCTTGAACTATTTTCCTAACACATCTAACTTCCCTCAATCAGTACCAAAATGTCAGAATACAGCAGTTATTGCTATAAAAAGGCAATGTGGCTTGGACAATATTTCACTCTGATGCTGCCAGCATGGTTTGCCAGACGGTGTTTATTGGGATGGATCCTGTATTGGAGATTGGGCCTGAAAAATCGTGTGAGGGGAAGAATGTAACTTTTCATCTCATCTGGATTGGAAATAGGGATTCTGAACCAAGCTTCTTTGCCTACATCATTACAAGTGGATGGGATTTATCACCATAGAATCCCTACAGTGTGGAAGCAGGCCATTTGGCCCAATGAGTCCACACTGACTCTCTGAATAGCATCCCACCCAGAGCCACTCTCCATCCTATCTCTGTAACCCTGCATTTCACATGGAGCGCACATCTAGCCTGCATATCATAGGAAATTTAGCGTGGCCAATCCATCTAACCTGCACATCTTTGGACTGCAGGAGGAGACCCACACAAACATGGGGAGAATGTGCAACCTCCACACAGACAGTCACCTGAGAGTGGAATTGAATCCAGGTCCCTGGCGCTGTGAGGCTGCAGTGCTAAGCACTGAGCCACCTTGCTGCACCAGTGCAATCCTTCTGAGTGATAATTGACTTTCTTCATTAATTTTCTCCTTATGCTTACTTACTGTTCTTAAAACTGGAAATGCATTTTAGGGTGCATTGTAGCTAGAGGGAAAGAACAGAACAAATTGAATAAGCCGATGGAGCAGTGGAAAAAAAATTTGAAAAAATGATTTGGAAGTTGGAATAAAAATGGGATGATTTTAGTCTGAATAGTGGCTGAAATAATAACTCTTGTCACTGATGTTAATAAGAGGTAGAAGAAGGTGTGGACCTATATCAACAGAATAAAAGAAAGAGATATAATATGGTCAGACCAAGAAGGTAAAGATCTTAAATTTATTTCAATATGTCACAAAGTATTGCTGATTTCAGAAGCAGGAATATGAAAGTTAAGATGCTGAAGTAAGAAGCATTCTGAACAAGTTCCAATTCATGCAAGGTGGTAGCATGAGAACCTGCTTAGCAACATTACAGCAGTCAGGTTTTGAGATGATAAGGGGATGAATTAATATTGAACAGTAGAGGAGTTTTGATGATGTAAAACAAGCAAAGTCTGAAAGTGTTCCTGATACATTATGGACATTTAAAGAAAAACTCTCACACCCATCAATTAGCTGACAGAACTATGTTACAAATGTTACAGGTTTCAATTTAACAAACTTTATTCTATATCAAAAAGAATTAGACAAAGTAGGGACTATTGACACTGTAATTTATTTTTACATTTTATGTTTTGTGAATTAAGTTTTACTTTTTACTTAGACTAAGAACTCCTTATCTTAAAAGGATCTTGAAGTTAATTCATTTTTCCTAGGACAAAGGTATGTCACAGACCTCTGGAAATGACTTTGATTCTCCTTGATACTTTAGCTTTCTCCATGGCACAGGATTTATGGGGAAATGTCATTAAGTTTTGGTTGAGTCACTCTCCATTGTCTTTGAGACATTAGGCCTGTGGATTCTTTAGCCCTATATGTTGAGTTGGACATACGTAAATTGATTTTCCCAGCTGTTTCTATAACTTCTGTACAGTTTTCTTTCCTAGTTAACTATTCAAGCTGATTGATTTCCTTTATTAGGCTCTGTGAGGATCACTGTAGCACCTTCAAACTTGGATTCAGCTTGATGTCATCTCACAATTTCCAAACTGTGTTCAAGTCTCTACCTGCACTCCAAAATAACAAGAAAGTTGATATTTTCTCACTTTAAATGTAGGTCTGGCTAATATTCATTTCCTTTAGTTCTTCAAATGCTTCTGTCAGCTCCCAAACTGAACTACTTGCTTCTGTCAGTAAACGTACTAAATAAACCAAGTGAAAGATTCTTCTCACTGAGACTCGACCCTGATTAACTAGCTCTTGGAGAGATGGGGCGCTTTGCCATTGATTCAAACAGAACTGTAAAGAAATTCAATCACCTTCAACATAACTCATTTGCCAGGATTTTTATGATGGTGAGGTTTCCTTTACAACTGCCCAAAGAATTGGTGGTGAGTGCATCATTACCAACAATCATTGCCTCACAGCCAAAGGCTGGAGATGAGACTTGTGTCCATTAATCAGAAGGAAGTCTCACCTCAATCTGACTGGCAGCAGCTCTCTAGACCCAGCAGTGCTAGCAAATGCATTGGAAAGCTCTAGAGCAACAAGCAATCCCGTGAGTCTTAAGTCCCCAGTATACCAGGATAAGGATGTTAATGGCAAAGCTGAAGGAAGATACCATCTGCAACAGGAAGGCCTCGTGGGACATCCAATGTTGAAAGGAGGCTATTGAAAGTGGTGGTCCTCCCCCATCCATGACCTGATTGGAGTCACATTTCAAGTACCCACTCATCCCTGAACTTCCTGCCAGACTGGAAGATGAGGTGGCACTGGAAACAACTCTTACGTAGTCATCAATCGACTACTGAAGAGCCTAAATTGGTGAAGTGTGGTCCAACCTAAGCCTCAGCTGTCCAATTATAAAATCCTGGAAAGTATCAGATGGTGGAAGGCCAGTGGGAGATCTATTTGAGGAATGTTATACTCCTTTACCCTTCACCTGTGAACTCACTTTGATTCTGTCCACCAGCAGTCATTGCTCTCTGAAGAGAGAGCAGCCCTGTAGGTTGATAAGACTGTGGTGACGCCCCTTACCTGATTGCTAATGGAGTTTTATGACTTTTTCCATAGTCCCAGGCTCTGTTACAAGCTTACAGATGGAACATTCATTGTTCAATTTTTTTTTAACAATCAACTCTGACCCTGCAAGACAAATGGAGATTACTTTATAAGCCTATTAAACCCAGTCTGGTTTGATTTGCATTTACATCAGTTTCATTTTCACCAGTTTATCAAATGAATGTCCCAATTTTCTGCAGTTAAACTTTAACCCATATAACTAGCAGTACTACACCAAAACATTTGAATTATGAATCAGAATTTTGTCACAAAGCATAATAGGTTTAATCTCCTGGTAGCAAAATAGATGTGGGAGAAATCTAAGCCTTGGCTAAGACAGTATTTGAAAGTTTCAGATGATTAAGCTTTGCAGAAGCTTCAATCAAAGAGGTTACATGGGTTGGAAGAGAAAATATACATAGTTCCTAAATTCAAGGGGATAATTTCAGTTTTATCTATGCAGAATTTAGCCAATATGCATGTCAGAATAGTAAATTGCATAGACAAACAAACATACCTTAGAGTGAAAACAAAAGACTGAAGGTACTAAGCTGGGTATTCTCACCATAAAGACTTTGTTGACTATGTATGCATGGGAGGATAAGCCATGGGAAGATCCATAATATTGTTAAGGAGACACTTTTGAAGGGCAGAGTAGACTAGCAATGCACTGTGAAGAAACATTTAAGCACAATTGAATGATCACTGTGTCAAAGCAGCAATTAGGTCAAAAAGGATAAAGAGGAAAACTTTGACTGAAGTAGTTGCTGTATAAAGAATAGCAGGAAAGGTGGGTGTGTAGTTATGAGGCAACAATACACTGGAGAATTTTAGAGGAAAAAAGATTTGAGATTGGTTGGTAATAGGATAGTGGGAATGGGTTATAATATAGAGATAAACCTGGATGTTGATGATCCATGGATGTGATTAGCAACCAGAGGAATGGAAAGGGGAATTTGCATCAAAAAGAGCAGATTCGGAGGATAGTTGCTGATGAGATAGTGGACTTCCCAGATCGGAAACTTCAATGATGACACCATCTTTGTTGTGGGAAAATTATTGGCATAATAGGTGGGAGTAGTTTTGGAAGAGAAGAAATGATAAGAATGCCTGACTCCCCAAAGCCTGTCCATCTACAAGGCACAAATCAGAAATGTGATGGAATACTGCCTGCATAAATGCAGCTCTAATAACAGTCAAGAAGCTTGACACCACCCAGGACAAAGCAGCCTGTTTGATTGGCACTACATCCACAAGCATCCATTCTCTCCACCACTGATGCTCAGTAGCAGCAGTGTGTGTACTAGCCACAAGGTGCACTGCAGAAATTCACCAAAGATCTTCCGGTAGCACCTTCCAAATCCATGACCACGTCTATCTGTAGGTATATGAGAACATTACCACAGTCAAGTTCTCTTCCAAGCCAATCACCATCCTGACTTGGAAATATATTGTCGCTCCTTCACCATTGCTGGTTCAAAATCCTGGAATTTCCTCCCTAGTGGCATTGTGGGTCAAACCACAGCAGATCCAAAAAGGCAACTCACAACCATCTTCTCAAGGGCAACTAGGGATGGGTAATAAATGCTGGCCAGCCAGTGGCACCCGCATCCTATAAATGAATTTTTAAAAATTAGAGTTAAGGGACACAATAGGGCAGTCATGTGACTCGGAAGGTTCAGCACAAATAAATTCATGAACTCTGTGAGCTCTTTGAATTTGAATGTGAGCCAACAGTGGATCACGGATGAACGAAAGACACAATGTTTCTTGATAGCAAAATATAGACATTTTGAACTTGCCACTGTTGTGAAGGATAATTTTAGAATAACAGGAAGTTATACCAGAGAGGGGAGCCATGGTAATTCCTCAGCTGCTCCAGCCAGATTTAGCAATGAACCAGCAGATCAGTCACATGCCAGATGTGGTGAGGAAAAGGTACAGAAATGGGATAGAATAAATGCCTCCAGTTTAAAACATTGCGCATATACTATGGATGAATGAATTATATATGTATCATAATTTCAATAGCTCATAATTTTGATTTAATTCCCTGACACAAGCATGCTTCATGGCATTCTGTTGAATTGTAGAAAATAATTGAGATGATTTACTTAATGGAGGCAAATATGTCCAGCCTTTTCTGGTTTAATCTATATTTTCTCATTTTCTCCCCTGCTTCACTGAAGGTATTGACTTCAGCTGGGGTCTGCTGCTAAAATGCTAGCTGCGCCAATAGCTTGCCCAAGGGATCATTCTTCACAGAGGTGATTCATTTAACCAACAATAAGATGAAAGGACAGAATAACATTTTTTACTCACTTATTTCAACTGGTTTTCAAAATGCTCCTCGTGACAGAAATTAACATGCGACATTATTGTTCTTGACCGTTAATACAGACCATTCTTGATTAAGCCCGAACCTAAAAAGCAAAAGTAACCTGCATTTATACATCATGCCTTGAACAGAATAAAATCACACAATTTAATGGGAAGACAAAGGAAAGGGAAACTTTTAAAAACCAGCAGAGGATAACGAGAAAAGCAATAAGGGGGGAGAAGATGAAATATGAGGGTAAGACAGCTAATAACATAAAAGAAGATTGCAAGAGTATTTTTAGATACATAAAAGGTAAGAGTGGAAATTGGACTGCTGGAAAATGAGGCTGGAGAAGTAGTATGGGGAACAAACAAATGGCCGAGGAACTGAAGAGGTACTTTGCATCAGACTTCACAATGGAAGACATCAGAGGAATACCAGAACTTTAAGAAAGTCAGAGATGCACAGGCAAGTGTAGTGGTCTTCACTACGGAGAAGGTGTTGGGGAGCAGAGTGACCAAATGGTCTGGTTTTGAAGTACCAGGAGAGCAAAAGAGAGATGAACAGGAAAAGGGAATGAGGGAAGCCTTGAGTGCTGATAGTGAACAAAGAAATGGTCACCTTTTAATGGGTAACAAAAGGACAAGGACAGATTTAAATTATATGTATGCAAATGGCAAATGCATGGAGTATAGTGAACAAAATTGGGGAACTGGAAGCAGAAATCACTCTGGGGGTTGTGGCATAGTAATATTGACTGAAACTTGGCTCAAGCCAGAACAGGACTGAATACTTAACAGCTCAGCAGTGGACCTTTAGCCAACTGAGTTGTTGGAAGGCAATCATTTCAGTCCCAAGACACCATCTTTCAATTATTTCAATGATCTTTCCTCCTTCCTAAGGTCAGAAATGAGGCTGTTTCCTGAAGATTGTGCATTATTCATTTCATTTCACAATTCCTCTATTATTGAAACAGTCCATGTTCACTCCCATCAAGACTTGTACGACACCAAGCTTGGACTTGTCCATCACAAGGTGGTAGGAAGCTGCCATCTTGAATCATTGTACTTCATGTGATGTATGTACACTCATGGTGTTGTTAGGGAGCTAGTTCCAGGATTTTGATGCAGCACAGTGAAGGAATAACAATACAAAATCAACATCAGGATAGTGAGAGACTTGGAGAGGAACTTACAGGTCATGCCCTTGTCCAATTAAATGGTAGAGGCTGCATGTTTGAAAGGTGATGTTGAAGGAGGCATTGCATCGTGCACATAGTACACATTGTTGCAATTCTAAAGGAGTGCAGGACCTGGGTGTGTATGCATGCAGATCATTGAAGGTGGCAGGGCAGGTAAAGTAGACATTGTTCCCAGCTTTATTGATAGGGATGTAGAGTACAAGAGCAACGATATAAAGTTGAGCCTGTACAAAATTCTTGTCAGACATAAGCTGGAGTATTATGTACAATTGTGGGTATCATATTATAGGGAAGATCTGAATGCATCAGAGGGAGTGCAGAAACAATTTGTAAGAATGGTTCCAGGAATGAGAAAGCTCAGTTCTGAGAGGAGACTTATCTCTTTGGAGAGAAGAAGGCCGAGAGGTCTTTCAACAGATGTTTTCAAACCACATGCGGGCTGCAATGAGTAGATCGGGAGAAGCTGTTCCAGCTCATAAAAAAAATAGAATGGGAAGGCATGGGTTTAAATCAAATAAAGCACGGAAGATATGAGAATAAATGTTTTCGTTCAGTGATTAATTAGGGTATGCACCACCTGGCAATGTGGTGGAGACAGAATCAAATAGGACATTCAGGAGGACATTGGATGATAATCTCTACAGAAATGGTATGCAGAGATATGGGTAAAATGCAAGAAATTGGCATGATGTAATATAATTGGTACAGGCACGATAGGCCAAATGGCCTCCTTCTGCAGCATAACAATTCTGAGTTTGTGAATCTGTGAATGCTTCCAGTGGTGGATGATCAAGCAGGTTGCTTTGTATCACGTGGTAGCGAGTTTTTTGAGAGTATTCCATCACATCATAATTTGTGCCTTATTGTGCAAGATGCACTGCAACCACTCACCATGGTAGCTCCAACAGCATCTCCAAATCCAAAACCACCATCTAATAAAAGGATAAGGGTATTTAGTCAATGGAAATATCACAGTTCTTAAATTCCATTTCAATATCACACACTAGTTCAAAGTGAAACCATTTCATGAGTTCCATCTTCTCTGATTCTATGTTTTGGAATTCCCTCTTAAATAATGATGATATAGAGGTGCTGGTGTTTCACTGGGGTGGACAAAGTTGAAGTGGACAAAATGTTGCGTGATTTTTAACTCTCAAATAACAACAATGGTGTAACTACACCACTGACAGTGCAGCAATTTAACAATGCAGCTCATCACTACCTTGGCTCAAGGACAATTAAGGATAGGCAATAAGTGCTAGCTTTGTGAGTGACATCCAATAAATAAAAAAACCCAAAATGAGTGTATTTTAATTTCAGATTTTCATCATCTGCTTTTGTGATGTGAGATTAATTCTTTAATTGTCCAGGAATTTAGGTAGTAAATTGAAAAGCAGGACTTCCAGGTTTATAATCTCAGGATTACTGCTTGTGCCACATGCTACTGAGGCTAGGAGCAGAGACAGAGTGCAATTGAACACATGGCGAGACAGGTGTGTACAGGTGGATCATTGGGATGGCTTCCAGTGAAAGTGGGACCTGTAAAAGAAGGACAGGTTATATCTAATCTGGAGGGGTCCTAGTATCCTGGCAGAGAGTTTTGATCGTGCTAGTCAGGAGGGTCTAAACTAGTGTGGTGGGGAATGGGAATCAGAGCAGCAGGTCAGTAAGTACAGCGATTGGGGAAGAGCTTGAGACTAAGGCAAATATAAGAAGAAGAACAGTCAGGGAGAGGTTGCTGAGCTCAGTAGAACTATTATATAACAGGTAAAACAGATGAATTTGCAGCCTGGATTAATGCATGAACTTATGATGCTATTGCTATCATGGAGATATTGCTGAAAGAGGGACAGGATTGGTAGCTTAGTGTTGTGGGACATTGATGTTTTAGATGAGACGGAGGAGGAAGTAAAGAGGTGGTGGAGTTGCATTACTGGGTAGGGAGCATATCAGCTGTGTTGAGGGAGGACACCCTGAAGGAGAATTGCAGTGAGGCATTATGGGTAGATCTCAGGAATTGGAAGAGTGCAATCACAGTGCTGAGATTGTACTACAGACCTGCCAGCTACCAGTGGGAGATAGAGGTAGAGATATGTAGTCAGATTCTGAAAAGATGTAAAAATAACAGTTTCGTTGGGTGATTTTAACTTCTCCATACTGACTGGGACTCCCTTAGTGCGAGGGGTTTGAATAGATAGCAATTGCTAGGTGCATCCACGAGAGGTTTTTGAAATAGTTTGTGGATAATCCAATGAGGGAGAGGGCCATACTGGACCAGATATTGGGAAATGAGCTCAGTAAAGTGATCAAAGTTTCAGTGGGGGAGCATTTTGAGAATAGTGACCATAATTCTGTATGGTTTCGAATATTATGGATAAGGACAAGAGAGGACCTTGGATGATTGTGTTAAATTAGAAGAAGGCCAAGAATTGGAGAATGTGGACTGAGACCAGCTGTTTGAGAGTAAATCTATATCTGATATGTGGGACACTTTTTTAAAGACCTGTTGATTAGATTGCAGGACAGGCATGTTCCTGTGAAAGTGAAGGACAGGAATGGCAGGATTTTGGAACCGTGGGTGACAGGGGAAATTATCAAAAAAGGAAACATGCCCAAGGTCTAGGCAACTAAAAACAGAAAATGTCCTTGAAGAATATAGTGAAGATAGGAAGGAGCTCAAAGGAGGGGTGGGTTAATGGGGCTAAAAGGGGCTATGAAATGTCATTGGCTGGCAGGTTTAAGGAAAACCCAGGGCATTTTATACATAAATTAGGAACAAGAGGGTAGCTAGATAAAGTAGAATCACTCAAGGATAAAGGAGGGAAGTTCTGTGTGGAGCCAGAGAAAATGGGTGAGATCCTTAATGAGTACTTTACATTGTTATTCACCAAAAAGAGGGACATGAGGGGTGATGCAATAGAGATCTACAAAATTATGAGAGGCATCGCTAGGGTTGATAGTCAGAGTCATTTTCCCAGGGTGGAAAGCTCAGGAACAAGGTGATGGGGAAAAGGTTAGGGGAGAAATGCGGAGAAATATTTTTACACAGAGGGTCATGGGTGTCTGGAATGTTTTGGCAGTGGAGATGGTCGAAGCACGTTACAATGTGAAGGAGTACCTTGACAGATATATGAAACGGGGTGTGAAAAGAGGATAGAAACCGCATATGGGCAATAAGTAATGGGTGTAAATATGGATTAGGAATTGGCTTGGTGGACCGAAGGGCCTGTTCCTATCTGTATTGGATTATTGTATTATTGTTGTATTGTCTGAATTTAATTTTACTCATCCTGAAATGAAATGCACAAAATCTATTCAATAGGTAAATAGTCAGTAATCGCAAAATGTGACAAAAGACAAGATCGCCATGGGCAATATAAACTCAAAAAACCTACTCTTTAATATTAGCATTAAAACAAATAAGTAACAATCACATTTTTAATGTAATTTAACCATTCTTTACCACAGAAGACTGTGCAGGCTGGACCCTTAATTAACTGAAGGCTGATACAGTTAGCCTTTTTAATCAATAAGGGAATGAAGAGTTAAGTGAAAAGACAGGAAAGTGGAGTTGATAAGTATTAGATCAGCCATGATCTCATTGAAAGGCAGAGCAGACCCGATGGGCCAAATGGCCTTATGGTCTTACAGCAACACCTTCAGCTGGAAATGCTGAGTGAACGATTTCTCCCAGCCCCCTTCTGAATTCCCCAGCATCACAGATGCCAATCAACAGCCAATTTGATTCATTCTACATGATCGGGAGCAATGGCATGGGCTATTAGAAAGGCTATGGGTCCTGACAACATTCTATCAAGATTTGTGCTTCAAAATGTGTTGCATCCCTGGTCAAGCTGTTCAAGTACAGTGATAACAACACTGACATCAACTTGGCAATGTGGAAGAATGCCCAGGTATGTCCTGTCCGCAAAAAGCAAGTAAAATCTATAATTTGTTCAATAGTAATATTGAGCACAGTTAACCTCACCATATTGTTCATGCAAAGTCAGGCCATAGGTACCAGATTGGGGGTTCATAAAGCTACATGAGAGAAATAATGCAAGGAAGTAACCTATTTGTTCTAAGTGTAGCACACACATTTGAGCTCAATATCTCTCCCAAAGATTGCTTCAAACCTGCTGTCCTTAATGTTCATTATCTCCGTGTATAGAGAGGATTAACTCCTGGTGAAATCTCTGTCAACAAGAGAGATTCCACTGCTATAAAATAACAAACTGCATTGTTACAGTGGAATTCTTCGTGTGTTACAAAGACAGTCTAATCAGTGAGGAAGAATCAGACAGAAAAAAATTAAACATTTCAGTTCTTCTATTTTTTAATCTCCAACAATAATCACATTTGAAGTTATGAAACTGCACCCATATAAAATTCAAATTCAAGACTAGAAATGTTGCACAGGAGCTTTGAATTTCTTGTATATTTCAAATAGAAAGCTAAGAGTGTAATTTATAATGGTATATTACTATTAGTACTGGTAATGGTAATGGTGCTATTTCTTGGAAAATGGACCATTAACAGAGCCCATCCATCAATCCAGTAACTGTGTGTTTGTCACTACTGCCAAGACCTTATTGCCACCTTTTCCCTGGTTGGTCCTGGGGCTAGCAGGTGGTAGACAGTGAAGGAGCTGAAAATGTGTTGCTGGAAAAGCGCAGCAGGTCAGGCAGCATCCAAGGAGCAGGAGAATCGACGTTTCGGGCATGAGCCCTTCTTCAGGAATCAGTGAAGGCACAAGCTTTGTTATGAAGCCGTGCAGAGGAAACTTCACCTTGCACTAGAGTTGCAGCAATAATTTTTCTGCCTCATTTTAATCTACCACTATCCTGCTCAATTCAGAATAGGGGCACCATACAAAATTCAGTTTGTAACATTCCCCAGCAACATGAATTGGTTAAAAGATCTTTAATGGTCTGCGGTGACCATGTAAGACTCTGCATTGGAAAGGTATAATTTATAACTGTGCTTCATTTAATTTCTCCAAATTCAATTGAATTCATGTGGAAGATGACAAAAAATGAATGATGGTATGCAAAAATCTTATTGATACAGGCAAGCATTGCAATTTAGGATTTCTGATTAACTGGGAAGTCTTATTTTTACATATTAATTAATAAGGGAATCTATAATTTAACAACTGCATTGCCTATGTGTGACATAAATTTGTTAATTATACTTTCATAAGCACATTAAAGTCATCAATGTTTTCCAAAATTACTTCAAAATGTAAGCAATTAATTTTGCATATTTCTTTCACTGACCAAAATCATAAAAAAGATGAAAAGATATTAGTATAAAAATATGCTTGTTAGCTATATGTTTGAAAACTTAATAGTAAATATATATTTCAGAAACATCAATATAAAATTATATTGTTAGAGATGACCGTCAAATAGTAAATACATATTCTAGCACAAGCTGAAAAATACAAAACATCATAAATTCATAAAAAAGCAAAATTAAGAAAATATTTGGGTCATAGAACCAAAGTATTAGACATAAAATGTACAATATGTCTCTTAAAAATTAATAGAATATACTATTCCATATTTGTCACATGATTAAAAGATGCTGCAGTTGCAGTCTTGTTAAAATTCTGATGAAAGTTATTAATTTGAATTGTTTTGCCAATATGATCCTTTAAACCTTTCTGGATCAATAGAAATTGAGAAGTGAGTTCTGCAGCACGCACTGAAGAACCAGTGTCATTGGATTCAAGATTTAAATTAATTTCGATTAAACTGCGCCAATGTGACTTACAGCACAGATGTCAAATCTACTAAACAGTTCACACATTCTCAGTCAAACAACCAACACAGAAGGCAAGTGATGCGAACACTATACTCATTTTTCTCATTTTAATGCAGTCTTTTGAAAGCTGTACATTGTAGTCAACAGAGAACATCCGTCACAAATAGGTGTTTCAAGATCATTTTATAGAGGAAATTGGAAGTCAGTTTAAGAGATTTTTGATTTGAACAATGGAAAAAGGTAAGTTTTATGTTTAATGTGGAGTGAAGTGATAGAGCAAACAAAAAAAATGGAGAAAAAATGAGAAATCAGACTGGGATTACATTATGCAAAAGTATAAATATGTTTTCTTTGGATATTATCACATGATTTAAATAATATTGTAATAACACATCTTGGATGTGTTTACTTATTGGCATGTTATATTCTTTTTCAACAAGTCTAAACAAATGTATAAAATTTGTTATGTGCATGGGTTATAATACAGTCTAATGAAGATGTATTATAGCTCACATAATTGCTAGCATAATTTTCCAAGAGCCATTTTTACTGATTGCTGGATTTTTTCAGATATTTTCCTTCCACTATACATGTTGCCATGCAGCAGGCTTATGTGTTGTGTCTGAGCACACACCAGCATTGACCTTTGCTGTAAGATCCACTATAGGCAGCACAAAGTCTCACATCAATTTACCAAGATTGGATGTGGCATCTTGTGGTTAATTTGATTTAGAAAAAGATGCACCTGGCCCTCCATTTCCCCAAGGGTTGGGGAGGGGGTCTGGGCCTTACAGACGTCATCCATCTGAGTGGCCCATGTGCCTTTCAAGTTCTGAACAGTTTATCTTCATTCTCCAACTTTTAACCCTTATTATACAGACGACATTCCCAATTCACATGGATATTTTTGCTTGACATTTCCCGGTACGATCATTTATTTGGGCATATAAATAGATAAACACACATGCTCAGCAATAACTCTTGTAGATGCGCAGAGATAAATAGCTGCACAGATATAGTGAACACATGATTCGATAACTTATCTTATAAGGAATTAAAATAAACATAGAAATGGTTGAATAGGGATATGCTGCCTCTCTCTTTTTCCACCACATGTAGAGGATGTAATGGATACTGTAAGTGAATTACATGGCAGTAATCCAATCGAGGGGTTCAGGTGATGTCATAATCCCCTGAGAGAGATACTTGAGTGGTTTATTGTTATCTGAACCCCAAGATTGGATTAGTGCCTAGGTGAATTCAAGAGAATTATTATCATTGAGAAAAGAAGCAAAATGCAGCTTTTTTAATGGAGACATGGTCACAGTTAAATTTTATGCAAAGTTTCTTGTTACTATTTGAAAATAAAATCTGTGTTGTGTAGCTCACAACACTACTGTTACCAACCTAATGATACAAAATGTGTCAGTGTGGCCCGGTTTTCTGAGCTATAACTGGGACTGTGTGTGTGTGCGCGCGCAGGCAGGAAGCAAGCAAGAGAGGCATGGTCAATTTTAAATTGGTGGGCCTCCTTCTCATGATATGCATCTGACTTTTGTCCAAATTTGGTGGGAATGAGTTCAGAACCAGAGAATGGGAGCAGGAATGCATTTTTGATCGTGGCAGAGATGTGGTATCCTCAGTAAAGATGGTGGTGGTGCTGCTTTTGAGAGGGAATGGAGTGGGCATTGGTTTGCCACTGGTGAGAAGGAGAGGAAATGTCCAGGCAGACAAGGCTGATATGTTCTCTGCAGAATGAGGAGGGCACTTGCTCCTCCTTAAGGAAACCCTCCAAAGTTTTGTTTCTCTCTGCAGCTCCCTCTGCTGTATTCTATGAAATGTCCCTTGTATGTTTTCCACTCATTGGACTTCCCTCAAGCTGCAGTAAAAAATTGAAGCTTTACTTTTTATTTTTCTGATAAGTTCTACCCTGTTTATCGTGGGCGTTTTGATTGGCTTGTTGGCTTACCCAGGGACAAAGCCAACAAGCAAATGGCAGAGGGAGAGAATAGAATGACCTTGGGCCAATAAACATAATTGTCTGACATTAAAATAAAAGTTCTGGAGAAACTTAAGCAGATCTGGCAACATCTGTGGAGAGAGAAACAGAGTTAACTTTAAGAGTCCGATAATAATCTGTTTCAGAACAGCTGCTGCTATAACTGCTAAGTTTCTCCAGCATTTTGTCTTTTTATTTCCGATTCCAAGTATCTGTAGTAGTTTGCTCTTATTTGTTCGAGTTTGACCTTCCATATATTGTTCCTAACCATCGGCAATGGCATATTCAAATTGTTCTCAGTATGTTGGTATCACATTGACAGAGTCATAAAGTCATAGAGATTAACAGCATGGAAACAGACACTTCGGTCCAACATGTCCATGCCGACCAGATATCCCAACCTAATCTAGTCCCATTTGTCAGCTTTTGGCCCATATCCCTCTATATCCTTCCTATTCATATACCCATCCAGATGCCTTTTCAATGTTGCAATTGTACCAGCCTCCACCACTTCCTCTGGCAGCTCATTCCATACACACACCATCCTCTGCGTGAAAAAGTTGCCCCTTAGGTGCCTTTTATATCTTTCCCCACTCACTCTAAACCTATGCCCTCTAGTCTTGGACTCCCCCACCCCAAGGAAAAGACTTTGTCTATTTATCCTATCCATGCCTCTCATGATTTTGTAAGCCTCAATAAAATCCCCCCTCAGCCTCCGACACTCCAGGGAAAACAGCTCCAGCCTATTCAGTCTCTCCATATAGCTTAAATTCTCCAACCCTAGCAACATCCTTGTAAATAATTTCTGATCCCTTTCAAGTTCCAAAACATCTTTCTGATAGGAAGGAGACCAGAATTGCACACAATATTCCAAAAAATAGCCTAACCAATGTCTTGTACAGCCTCAACATGACCTCCCAGCTCCTATACTCAGTACTCTGACCAATAAAGGAATGCATACCAAACACTTTCTTCACTATCCTATCTACCTGTGACTCCACTTTCAAGGAACTATGGGTATCAGGCAGGCACAGAGAACTCCAGCTGCAGCCTAAAAGGTTTATTACTGTTTTAAGAGGCTGGAACATACTGGGAACTTCGATGAGAGGTAGAAAAGCCTGTGCCTGGATGAACAACTGGAACAGACAATTTGCATCTTGAAATGATTAGACCGTAAGGCCATAAGATATAGGAGCAAATTAGGCTATTTAGCCCATCAAGTCTACTCCTCCATATGATGATGACTGATCAACCCCATTCTTCTGCCTTCCCCCGTAACTTTTGATCCCCTTATTAATTAAAATCCTATCTATCACTGTCTTGAATACATTCGATGACTTGGCCTCCACAGCCTTCTGCAGAAATGAATTCCATAAATTCACCATCATCTCGCTGAAGAAATTCCTTCTCATCTCAGTTTGAAAGGGTTATCCCTTCGCTCTCCCTCCATTCTCAAACATGAGTGTTACATTAATATTTCCAGTTCTCTGGGGCCCTCCCTGACTCCAGTGATTCCTGAATGATCCCCACCATTGCCTCCACAATCTCCTCAGCTATCACCTTCAGAGCCCTGGGATATAGTGGATCTGGTCCGGGTGATTTTCAGATCTTTCAGTTTCACCCTTTCGTGATGACCACTACACTCACCTCCGCACCACACCGACCCCATCCCTCACCCTCCAGCACAAACAGAGACTCCACGCTGCCCTCTCCCCACCTCCCTTGCGCACACCCCCACCCCACTACTCTTGAAGTTCTAGTATGTTGCTAGTGTCTTCCATAGTGGAAATCAATGCAACGTATCTATTCAGTTTCCCTGCCATTTCTTTGTTTCCCATTACTACTTCTCCAGCCTCAACTTCTAATGGTCTAAAGTCTACTCTTGTCAGTCTGTTACTTTTTGCATATCCAAAAAAATTCTTATAATCTTCTTTTATATCACAAGCTAGCATTACCTTATATTTCATTTTCTTTCCCCTTGTTTTTTTTAAAATCCTCTGCTGGTTTTTAGAGGCTTTCCAATCCTTGGGCTTCCCACTAATCTTCACCACACTCTCTGTTTTATCTTTTGCTTTTATGCTGTCCCTGACTTCCCCTGTCCCTTCTAAGAAGTGATATTTGTAACGCAATATTTGTTAAGGTACTGCTACCAATGACCATTTTTTCATGCAGCAGTCTAAAACACAATCCATTGATAGATCAGGAAAGACAGCAGTTTACATATGAGCTTCACCATTGAGAGTTATTAGTGGAATCTTGACCAGAGCAGGGATGAACTCTTTCCTGCCATGAGAGAAATTCATGAAGCATAGGCAACACAAGAGTTGTGGCAATACTGGGTTGAATTTTACACAGGAGTCAAGGCTCTGCCACTTCTCCTCTTCCGCTAGCCTCTCTGTAAAGTCACAACATTGATTGGCTTAAGCAGGGCTGAAAATGTGTTGCTGGAAAAGCGCAGCAGGTCAAGTAGCATCCAAGGAGCAGGAAAATCGATGTTTCAGACAAAAGCCCTTCTTCAAGAATGGGCTGAATATCCTACATTCGCTCTGATTTATGATCTAATGGCCACTGAGCACCAAAGAGCTTGCTGTAAGAAGCCAAGAATCATGTAGCTCAGACCCGCAGTACTCTGACACAGGCAGAAAAGCTGCAATGCACATAGCTATAGCATCTTCACAAGTCTCCCATCTATGCTGTTTAGTAACTTTTTTATGGTCTGTCTAAATTAACTATTCTGTAATATTCTTCTTAAGCTGCAATGTCAAGGATGGAAACTAAAGCATGATGGTCAACTTCCCAGAAATGTGTCAATTTATCAATGACAGAACAACACAAAATGGAATGTGAGGAATGATTGGAAAATCACGGGTCTCAGGCTGAAGTTGCAAGTCACTCACGCAAATGCAAACTTGGAATCTCACCACATTGAAATATTGGAGCTGAAATGTCAGATGCAATGCCTGACTTTCTTGTAGCCTTGTCCCTATGGATAACCAACAGGAGAAGGAGACAGCAGGCCCAAGAGCTTCAGCCAGCCCAGCAAGAAGAGTAATCTCCAGAGACTGTAGGCCATTACCTAGAGGGAGAAGCAGCAGCACAAAGAGGTACACAGGAATAGTGAGAACTAGGGTTTATTGGCTTTGCTGCAGTTACCTGCAAATGTGTGAATGACACTTTTGCAGAAGGTTAAGGATGTCCCTATCCATTGCCTCAGAGTGATGCCAACTGTTGGATGAGGACTGGTACTCAGTAGGATCCAGTGTCAACCCCATGGCCAGCAAGGTCGCAGGTGTCTTTAATTTTTATTCTGGCAACTCATTTCAGAAAGCATCTGGGATGTCTGCACCATCTCCCAGTCCTTCTTTCAAATGAGTATCCGATATTACCGATACCATTTTCACAAGAGCCAACCTCTTCATTGTCTTCAGTTTTGAAGAAGAGAGTTGAACAGCAAGGACATTAGGATTCTCTGTCATCTCCATCTTCCCCCAAGTTCAGGATGCTATTGAATTGGAGAGCCATATTGCTCTGAGAGCCAACTACTGGCATTTTAGAACATGATAAGATTCCATTCCCAGTAATATTCAACCAGTTTATGATAATCACTGTCATTTTGGTCATCTGCATCAGATATGCTGGGAGAAGCCAGGATTCATATGTACCTCAGCACTGAATGGTGTCTGCCTCTTTCTAAGGCCCTTGCTCTAGGTCCTTGGTGCCTGATGCATTTTGTAGAAAATGAGTTCTGTGATGATCTTTAATGTCCCTGATAGTAAGTTGGCAGCTGTCGTCTCTCCAGGTGATCTTCCCTCCTAAACTCAGCAAGCTCCAGGAATGTCCCCTGGAGTTCATAAAGACACTCAACCAGATATCTATGAGGTGATCCTCTTCTTTTCTGAAGCTGCTTTGTTGCTACTGTATACAAAGAAAGCTTTGTGTTTACATTTCGCCTCTGTCCTCTTTACCACCCTCTTCCTAATTCCCTGCCTCTGGATAAATTCCAAACAGGGGCTTCATCTTAAATATTAAGCAACTTCTTTCATTGCATCTGTGTCATTTCTAGATACTACCAGTCGAACTTCCTCAGGCATTCGCCCAACTGTCTGTCATACCATTAGTGGATAATGGGTAAAGCCATCATGGAACTTCAATCCACTATATCTTGGAAGCTCAAGAGCAGAAATAAAGGAATGACATTTTCTCAGTAGGTAAAGATCCTGAACTTCAGAATTATTGTTCGCTCAGGCTTTACATTACTCAAAAGACTCTTTTGTTATTTGCTGGCGGCCAGTATTTATGAGGGCAGCCAGGATACGACCTGTGACTGGCGTTGGGACAGGAAACCAGGTCACAGGTCATTTAATGCCATAACTATGACAACCCTAATTGATCTGATTCCCTGTGCCTCCTTCAGGCATAGTGCTGCAAAGGTCTTCTCAGAGAGAGGGTTAGAACGTTTGCAAATGGCCTAATGGGAACTCAGACCCAGCATTGCAAATCTTCACCCATATTTCTGACTGACTGCATCTTCTGATCATGTACTCCTGGACATTATTCCCACGGAAATCAGTCCTGTTTTGGAATGTAACATGAGTGAAAGGTTCAGAAAATAAAATGACAGCTATTTCTCTTTCTGTCACAAACCTATGGTATGATCCGTAGTCTTATATTCCTATATTAATTGTATTAACATTCAAAGATATAATAAATCAATTATCACAGAAATACTGGGGGTTTAAAGTACGTGACCTCGGGAGTGAACTAATGCCTCTAACTATAGTTGTGGAATATAAAAGCTGAACTAAAATTTTAAACTAAATATTGGAGTTAGGGGATGGTGGCAGTTGCATGGAAGATTACTGAACAAGTTAAATGGAGAGGCAGAGATTATTAAAGTTTCCTGAATAAGTAATAGAATGGAGAGTATGCAAAAGATCAGGAACCTAACTTCAGGCACAGTAGGTAAGGGGACAACTATGAGAAGAGATGCAGTTAACACAGGACTGAAGGTTTGGTGCTGAAACACACCCAGTATACAAAACAGGGTAAATGTGCTTGTAGTGCTGGCAGGTATAATGTTGTGGGTATCCAGTGACATAGCTGCAAGGGAATCAAAGGGAACTAAATATCCAAGGATACATATCCTATTGAAAAGACAAGTAGATGGACAGAGAGGGCGGGTTGACTTGTTAGTAAGAAATGAAACTAAATCGATAGCAAGGAATGGAAGGAATTGAAAACTTAGAATCTGTATTAGGTAGAGTTGAGGAACCCAGACACCTAGGTGGGAATTTTTTACAGGTCTCCTAGCATTCGTCAGGATGTGGGAAAGAAAATAGAAGATAGAAAAGGCATATAAGAAAGGCCTTATTGCAATAATAATTGGGACTTCAATGTGCAGATGGAAGGGGGAAATCAAATTGGTAGTGGTTCTTTAGAAAATGAATTTGTGGAATGTCTATGAGATGGTTTTTTTGGAACAGCTTATGGTAGAATCCACTAGTGGTAAGGCAATTCTGGATTTGTAATGAGACAGACTTGATTAAGGGCTTAAGGTGAAGGAAGCCCTAAGTGGCAGTGACCATGATATGATAAAGTCACCCTGCAGTTTGAGAGGGAGAAGCTGGAATTGAAAGTAATGATATTGTAGTTGATAAAAGGTAATTGCAAAGACATGAGGAAGGAACTGGCTAGAGTTGATTGGAAGGGAAGTCAAGCAGGAAGGCGGTAGAGCAGCAATGGCAGGAGTTTTGGGGGTAGTTGAAGAAGCACAGTAGCAATTCATCCAAAGGAAGAGGACACATACTGAGAGAAGGATGAGACAAACATGGCTAAATAGGGAAGTTAAGGACAGCATAATTACAAGAGAAAAAGCATACAATGTGGTGAAGATTAATAGGAAATCAGAGGATTGGGAAGCCTTGACAAACCAGCAGAGGATAACTAAAAAAAGCTATATTCAAGTAAGTTTGTGAGAACTTTTTTAGACATCTAAATGACAAGAGAGAGGCCCGGGTGGTCATAGACCACTGAAAAATGAGGCTGCAGAAGTAGTAATGGGAAATAAAGAAATAGCAGAGGAACCGAATAGGTACTTTGCATCAGTTTTCACACTGAAAGACATCAGCAGCATACCAGAACTTCAAGAGAATCAGGGGGCAGAGGTGAGTGTAGTGGCCATCATGAAGGAGAAGGTGCTGGAAAAGCTGAATAAATCACCTTGACCAAGTGGACTACACCCTGCACCCTTCTGAAGGAGGTCACTGAGAAAATGATTGATATATTGGTGATAATCTTACAGGAATTAATGGAGTCAGGGAGGGTCCCAGATAACTGGAAATGGTTAATGTAACACCCCTGTTTGAGCAGCAAGAAAGGCAGAAAACAGGAAACTGTAGACTGGTTGGCTTGATCTCAGTCATTGTGAAGGTTTTAGAGCCCATTATTAAGGATGAGATTGCAGAGTACATGGAAGTGCATGGTAAAATAGGGCTGAGTCAGCATAACTTTGTCAAGGGGAGGTTTTGCCTGACAAATCTGTTAGAATTCTGTGAGGATGTTCCCGCCTCAGGCAACTGTCTGTGTGGAGTTTGTACATTCTCCCTGTGTCTGCGTGGGTTTCCTCTGGGTGCTCCGGTTTCCTTCCACATTCCAAAAATGTGCAGGTTAGGTGATTTGGCCATGCTAAATTGCCCATAGTGTTAGGTGAAGGGGGTAAACGTAGGGGAATGGATCTGGGTGGGTTGCTCTTTGGAGGATCGGTGTGGACTTGTTGGGCCAAAGGGCCTGTTTCCACACTGTAAGTAATCTAATCTAATCTAATCTTAACCACAGGAGAACGAGTGGGTGTGATCTATTTGAATTTCCAGAAGGACTTTGACAAGGCGCTACACAAGAGGCTGTTAAATAAAATAAAAGCCAATGGTGTTAGGGGCAAAGAGCTGTCATGGACAAAGGATTAGCTGACTGGCAGAAGGCAGAGTGTGGAGATACTGTAAATGGGTCTTTTTCAAGATGGCAACTGATGATTAGTGGGATTCCATAGGTGTCAGTGTTGGGACCACAGCTAATCCCGCTACATATTAACGATCTGGACGAAGAATATGAGAGCATGGTTGCTAAGTTTGCAGATGACACAAAGGTAGGTGGAGGGACAGATAGTGTTGAGGCAGTAGGGAGGTGCAAAAGTAACTCAACAGGTTAAAAGAGTGGGCAAAGAAGTGGAAAATGGAATAATATGTGGAAAAGTGTGAGATGATGCAGTTTGGTCGGAAGAATAGAGACGTAGACTATTATAAACAGGAAAGGCATCAGAAATCTGAGCAACAGCGACTTGGGAGTCCTCGTTCAGGATTCTCTTCAGGTTAATTTGCATGTTATTTTGGCAGTTAGGAAGGGAAATGTGGTGTAAGCATTCATTTCAAGAGAACTAGAATACAGGAGCAGAGATGTATTGCTGAGGCTGTATAAGGTTCTGGTCAGACTGCATTTGTAAGCAGTTTTGGCCCTTTTCCAAGGAACAATGTGCTGGCTTTGGAAGTGGTCCAGAGGATGTTTACAAGAATGATCCCAGGGATGAAGAGCTTGTTGTATGAGGAGTGGTTGAGGACTCTGAGTCTGTATTCGATGGAGTTTAGAGGTTGAGCGATAAACTGACTGAAACTTGCAGAATGCTGAGAAGCCTGGATACAGTGGACATGGAGAAGATATCTCCACTGTCAGGAGGGACGAGGACCTGAGGGCACAGCCTCAGGGTGACGGGATGACTTTTAGAACTGAGATGAGGAGGAATTCCTTCAGCCAGAGTGTGGCTAATCTGTGGGACTCATTGCCAAGAGGGCTAAGGAGGACAAATCATCGAGTGTACTTAAGACAGATATGGATAGGTTTTTGATTAGTGAGGGGATCAAGGGTTATGGGGACAAGGCAGGAGAATGGGGTTGAGAAGCAGATCAGCCATGATTGAATGGTAGATTAGTCTTGATGGGCTGAATGGCCTAATTCTGCTTTATCTTTTACACCTTGGCTCATTTCTGAAATAGTCAAATTAACCATTGCCATGCATGTATTCTTAGATTAAACTGATTTTTAAAATGCTCATCACTCTTATTAATTTTATACAAACTGCATTGAGGCTCTCTGATATTAGAAAATAATGTTTCCTGCTGTGTTTCTTATTTAAGTCACTCATTGTAAACTTTGCTGATAGTAACTTCCTGGCACAGTAGGTGTGTACAAGTGGGTGAGTATTTAAAATATTAGTAGAGTCTACAAGAAAGAAAAAGCACATGTTAATCTGTAATTGGTTGCACACAGAAAATGCTATGTAGAAGAATTAGGTCTGCATTGGTTTTTACTGAGTGCACTTTTGTGAGTCTGTTTATATCATGTTTTAAATTCATGCATGCACTGAATTACATAAACGAAATGTTGTTTGGTAGATTTGTTAATAGGTTAACATTCACAGTGGAAATGTTACTCAGAGGATCACAAATGGACTGAAGCTTAGATGCAACTACATACATTCCAGTTATTATATTTTCATTCAGTTACTGACTAATTTTGGATGCATTATAGATCTACATTTTTCTTTCCTGTAACTTGACTCTTACTCATTCCCCTTTCAGCAGCGACTTCTCTTTACTGTCAGAAATGGAAAAATGAAATGTTCCCTTTAAAAGTGCCATCCATTACAGCTGAACCATTCATTGTTTTCCCTGGAATAATGTAGAAGGAAGTTAAAAGAGACTTGAATTCTACTATTTTACAGTTTTATATTACTTAGAATAACAAGTGTTAAAATTGATCAGTAAGGAGGTTATTAGCTGGACATGTGGAAATCTCAAGATAGTTGGGAAGATCAGCATGATTTTGTGAAAGGGAAACTACGCCTTGTGGATAAGAGGAGTCTCTAAACAAATATATTGCAAATGGGATTTTCAGAAGGTATTTGACAGTGGGCCTTGAGAATGCCCAATGTAGGCACTCAAGGTGTAAGAATAACATAGTAGCATGGATCAAAGTCAGATTGGGTGTTTTTCTCATTGGCAGGATATGATGCGTGGAGTCCCACAGTGCTTTTTTGCTGGGGCTTTTTCCAATTGATATCAATGATGGAAATGAGTGGAACAAAGGCATGGTAGCTAATCTTGCATAAACCACAAAGAAAGGTAGGAAGGTATGGGTTACAGACGAACATACAGAACATATGAACAAGGAGTAGGTGTACCTCTCAGCCTTCTCCACCTTTTAATCAGATCATGACTGTTCTGATTGCAATGATAGATCCACTTTTCCACTAACCCTGAGAACCTTTCACCCCTTGCTTATCACAAATCTATCCATCTCTGGCTTAAAAATATCCAAAGATTCTGCTTCCACCAACTTTGCAGGCAAACAGTTCCAAAGACTCAAAACTCTCTGTGAGAAAAAAAAGTGGCCTCATCTCTGTATAAATGGGTGACCTTTATATTTCAACAATGACCCATTGTTCTGGATTCTCCCATAGAGGAAACATCCTTACTGCAACAAGCTGTCAAGACCCATCACCATCTCATATGTTTCAATCAAGCAACCTCTTAATCATTTTAACTCCAGCTGGTAAAAGCCTGGATTGTCCAACTTTTCCTCATAAAACAACCTTCCCATTTCATGGAAAACCATCTCTAAACTGCTTTAAATGCATATGCATCCATCCTTAAACAGAGTGACCGATACCATACATGGCACTCAGCTGTGGTCTCACCTGTGCACTGAATAACTGAAACACAACCTTTCTACTTTATTTAAAAAAAGGAATTGTTGGATAAACTCAACAGGTATGGCAGCAGCTGCAGAGTCAGAAACAGAATTATCATTTCAAAGCTGTTCTTTGCAACTGAAGGAGGCTAGAAAATACTGTTGACAAAGGTGGAGGAGAAGGCAAATGGATTAGATGTGAGGGTGCACAGAACAACAGTCAAAGGGAATGCTAGTTAAAGAGATAACTGAGATGCCAAATTATGACTAAAGGGGAGAAAAATAGGCCAGTTCTGCTGAAAGAAAACCCATGAAAACAAGACATTGATGGAAGTGGGTGGGCAGATGGAATAATGAAAATGGAAATCAACATTCATGCTCTGAAATTGTTGAACTCAGTTGAATTCTGAAGGTTGTAAAGTGCCCAATCAAAAAATGAAGTGCTGTTCTTTGTGCTTATGTTGCATTTCTCTGAATTTGCATTTGTAATGGACCTTGGTGGACAATCCACCCCCAGAAATAGAAGCAGTGAAGTAAAGGAAAGGGTGAGAGGAATCAGAGATACACCAGATGAAGATGACAGAAGAATGGAAATTGTAAACAAAATTATTAATTTTTCCCATTCCAGGCAAGAGTAGGAAGCAGCACCCTTGACATAATTGGTACATTGGAGAAGGAGTTTTGAGAGAGACTCGAGTAGGACTCAAATGAGAAGTGATCCACGTACCCCACAAATCGGCAGACATAACCAGGGACACATATGGGTATCTATAGCCTCATGGATTTAGTTGTAATCTGATTCAATTCACCTCATGATAAATGATAACATTCTATTAGCTTTCTTAATTGCTTGTTGTAACTACATATTAACCTTTTGCAATTCAGGCAGTACAACGCCTAAATCCCCTTGCACCTCAGATTTCTGCATTCTATCACCATTTAGATAATATACCTATTTAGTTCTTTGTGACAAAAAGACAGTTTTACATTTTCCTACATTTCACTGCATTTGCCAGATCTTGGTCAAATCACAACCTATCTCTAACAATTTTCAGCCTCCTTATCTCCTCTTCACAACTTACTTTTCTACCTAACTTTGTGTCAAATTTAGCAATCATATTTTTCATCCCTTCAATTAAGTCACTGATATAAATTGGAAGCAGGTCAGATCACAATAGTGTGGCACACTACCTATTACATCTTGCTAACCTTATAAAGACTCATTTATGGATACTCTCCACTTTCTGTTGGCCAGCCCATCTTCTATCCATGCTAATATGCTGCAACTACACAATGAGCTTTATTTTCTGTCAACATCTTTTATGTGGAATTTAATAAAATGCATTCTGGATATCTAAATACAGTATATTCATCAATTCCCCTTCATCCACAAAGTGTGTTACATCCTCAAAGAACTAGATTAGTTAAATGTGACTTTCCTTTCAGAAGGCCATGCTGACTCTGCCTGACTAACATGTGCTCTGTTATAACTTCTTTCATAATAGCTTCTAACATTTTCCCTATGACAGGCATTAGGGCAACTGGTCTGTGGTTCCCTGTTTTCTATTCTGCTACATTTTTAAGTAAAGAGTTGCATTTGCTATCTGCCAAGACAATGGGACTTATCCTAAATCTATGTTTGTTTAGAAAATTGAAATCGGTGTATCAACCATCTCATTTGTCATTTCTTTTAATATCTTAGCAGATACGGAGGATGCAAACAAATATATATTGAGAGTGGGCAAAAATCTGGCAGATATGGTGTGAGAAAATGTGATGTTGATCACATTGTCAGGAAGATAAAAAGAAACAAAGTATTACTTAAGCAGAAATGACTGGAGGATGTAAATGTGAGGTGTGATCAGAAACTCACAGGGAATTAAACAGGTACAGAAAGTGGAAAAACTTCAAGGGAGACTAGAAGTCAGAAGAAATTAAGCCAAGTATCAAGTATGCTTCAAATATGAAAATTATGTCAAAAAGACATACCTAAATGCACATAACGTTTGTAACAAGGTGATGATCTAAAAATACAAGTAGAACTAAATGGGTATGATATAATTGCCATTACAGAAACATGGTTGTATGGTGACCAGGACAAGGAACTGAATATTCTAGTCTACTTAATGTTTAAGAAGGACAGACAAGAAGTAAAAAGAAGATGGATAAAATATGAGATGGGATCAGTATTTTAATTAGTGATGATCTCAGATTGGAAGAACAATGTTTAGGTGGAACAAAGAACCAGCAAGGGGGAGTGGACATTGGTTGGAGTTATTTATGGGGTCAAAATAATGGTAGCATGAGGTATGGTATAAATCAGCAGATGAGAGAAATTTGTAGTATATGTAAAATTTAATTGTACATGACATCCAACCTGTGTATAGACCGGTAAACAAATTAAGCACTCCAGCAATGGAAGGTTAGTTTCTGAAGTGTTTTAGGGATTGTTTTTTCCATAGTAACATGTTGAAAAGCCAACTAGAGGATAGGTTATTCTAGGTCTAGGATAACATAATGAAAAAGGGCTGGTTGATTATCTTATTGTAAAAGAACCTTTAGAATGGAATGACTACACTATGATAGAATTTTACATTATAGTTAAAAGTAAAGAATTCCAATCTGGAGCAAGGCTGCTAAATTTGAATAAGGGAAATTACAATTGTTCAAGATACAGGTTGATTGAGCTGGATTTTGAAAATACATGAAAAGGGACTTGACAGTCTTTAAGATACAAAATGTGCAAAATAGGTCAATCAACTGTGGCTTGGAATAGTTAAGGATAGTATAAGATTAAAAAAAATGTTTATCATGTGGCCAGAAATAGTAAAATCTGAAGATGTGGAAGTTTTTAAAATATAGTAAAGGGGAACAAGAAACAAATAAGGGAAAGGAGAATAAAATACAAATATAATCTAACAGAAACCATAATAATGGGCTATAAAAGATTCTACAGCGATGTAAAAAAGGAAACATTGGTCCATGAAAGGCAGAGTCAGGAGAATTCATAATAATGAATAGAAAAATGGCTGATAAGCTAAACTACTTCATTGTGTTTATCTTCATTGAGGGAGATACAAGAATCTGAATAGGTTTGTCAGTGCCATGGAGAGAATGAGAATTAACCTTTCAAGTCCAATATGACTCCTTTTCCAAACTTGAAACATAATTCTCTCTCTCTTTCTCAGTCTCAGTCTCTCTCTCTCTCTCTCTCTCTCTCTTCACAGATGCTTTTACTTTAATCAGAGACAAAAAAAACTGCAGATGCTGGAATCCAAGATAGGCAAGCAGAAGGCTGGAAGGACACAACAAGCCAAGTAGCATCAGGAGATGGAGAAGTCAATGTTTCAGAAGTAAACCTTCAATGGCTTCTCACACACCCTCTAACAATTCATGCTTTCTCTTTCACCATCAAACAGGTTAAAAGGCTTCTTCACCTTTTGAGGAAGAGAGTTCCAAGGATTCATGACTCAAAGGTGAATTATTAAAGAACAGCAGAGACTGTGCAATCTTCAGACTGGCCTTCTAGGCAGATTGACAATGATGCAGGGAGAATAGAGCAATGCACCTTCAGATGGTTGGGGTGGTGATGCAGGAAATTTCAACAGTGATTTCTTGCATGAATACAGTAGCCAAGTCAGTAGAACACCAAACATATAAATCAATGTAGCCCACAAACTTCTTTACCATGACTGTGCATAGTCTAGATGCTAACATGACTGCCACCTTAAATTGTTTAATAGATACCTTAATTTTGGCTTTCCGATATTTCAATACCAAAGTATTTTCCAGTAGACTGAGAGCAGTGAACTCTACCTGGCCTGTGACTAATTTTGGGGAAAGAGGTGTTGGATAAGGCTGAAGATACAGGAACTGTTAAGAAACTTTACAGTGGGCTGTTATGTGAGTGGAGTTATTCATTGGACTGAATCATTCAAGTCAGCTAAGAGCTAAGATCAAAGAATATCACCAACTGCTGTCTCTTTTAAATAAAGACAAAACGTTTGGGATAGGACACTTGCACAGATAATTCTTATTAAGGCATACACTTGGCATAGAGATCTTTGAGTAAAGCAGCCTGGGACATCCTTGATTTTTCAGGAGAGCTCCAGCGATTAGCTACTATGAAGAGATAGCCCATGTCAGGAGGTATCATAGAGATATAGAGAAGCAGTTCAGCCTGGCCAGCTAGACGGGGTATGGGGTTGTTTACAGAACCCAGGGTACTGAAAGATGGCCCTCCCCAGTCAGTAACGCAATGCTGCTTTGTGTCCCAGTGATTGAGTCTGCCCCTGTAGAAGTACAGGTAGAGCAGTCTTTGGGAGGACCATAACTGAGGTGAAATAGACAACATTCAGGGTCTCAGCAGTCAGTGCAGGGTCCTGAGCACTTTCCCTCTACCTTTGCTGAAGCCACAGGAGCTGTGCCACATGGGAGGTAGTAAGCGTGTTCTTACTTGCACCAGTGGATGCAAGTATGAGAAACATATTATGAATTTATTTTAGTTTATTTAGCAAATACAAATCCCCAATGCCATCTTGTAATATTTTCATGGTTTAGCAGAACCATCTAAACTTTACTAGTTTGCACCAGTTTCTCATTTTGTCTATTTTTGAGCTCTGGGTGATAAGAAGCCTTTTAACCTGTTTGATGGTGAATGAGAAAGCATGAATTGTTAGAGGGTGTGTGAGAAGTCTTTGGTTATTTGCAGCGCTGCTTTGTGTCATTTCCATGGTGTGGGGTGGCAGGAAGAGTATCCACCATGTGATTATGATATCAAGCCACTGGAGCAACCTAAATGAACTGTGTATGTATAAGTGCATTCTGGCTAGCACTATACATTCGTGGTCTTGCATTACTCTCATAACCTTTCTCTTCTTCCTCCTCCTCAGGGTTACCTACGGATGATAGGCATTTTGTGCCTTGTTTCTCCTGCAAGTTCAAAGCTCACTGCTGTTCAATGTTGCTCAGATTGCAACACACCAAAATTATTTCAGGTCTCCTGACCAGTTCAAGGGTGTCTCCAGATCAGTATAGGAACCTGAAGTATATCTTCATCATGCTGATGGCCTGTTCCATCTCACATCTGGCGGTGATGTATCTCCATAGCACTATTGGGTTTCATTGTTTGGGTATCTGTCAGTAATTGAGAGAAAGTGAGGACTGCAGATGCTGGAGATCAGAGTTGAAAGGTGTGGTGCTGGAAAAGCACAGCAGGTCAGGCAGCATCCGAGGAATAATCACCGACCAACCACGTTTGAATTGGGTTTCATTTGTTTCCCTGCACCCAGCCTTTACATTTGTATACAGATCCAAAGTAAAGAGAAAGTTGATTATCAGAGAGGAACTTTAGAGTTAATCTATTGAAATGTCTTTTTATGGTTCCACAACAGCTGCATAGTGCCCTTGCAGATCACAAATCCTCCTGGTTATACTGGACGATGTGCCTCCAGTATGTGCTATACTGATGTCGTACTGTGGTATACTGTGCAGAGTCCTGAGGGTCCTGTACTATAGCTACAATATGTGCTGAATGCTCTGCAACTTGCCAAAGTTACTTCGATTCCACTCTCTTCTCCTGTAATCTCTACTACGACAAAAGGAGATATTGAGAGGGAAAACTAACACCTCCAATGCTCATTCTAAGTCACAAACAATTCTGACTTGGACATTTATTATCAGTCCTTAATTATTGCACAGCTGATATCCTAGCATTCCCTTCCTAACCCCATTGGTAGGAACACCTTCACCACAAAGATTGCAGAAGTGTCAAGGAGAAAGTCTCTAACATCCTATGTTCAGAACAATAAGTGACAGACAATAAATGTGACCTTGCCTACAATGCATGCATCCTAAGAACAATTCATAGGAAAGAAAAATTGCAAGTGAAAATAAGATGGTTGTTCATTGTGCATCCGATACACAGCGATGGGAAAGATCAGGAGGACGCCATAGAGGCCTTTGAAACTGCTCCACATTTCAGAAAGCTCATGGCTGGTCTGATTGATGTCTCACCCTACTTTTCTGTCCTCACCCTACAATCCTTGACTATCAAAGGCCTATTTCATTCTAAATCCACCGCCACAGCCTTCACTACTTTGGAGGGAAGAAAATTCCAGAGAATAGTAAAGCTTGGAGAAAAAAAAATCAATTCCTCATCTACTTCTTAAAAAGCAGACTTCTTATTTTTAAAGTGTCCCGCAGTTCTAGTCTTCCCACGGGAGGAAACATCCTCAACATTGAGACTACCCAAGTGTCTAGAGCATCTTGATTGCAACATGGGTCTTCATCCAGAGTGGATGTGGAAAGTGTGTATTCCTTTGTGGGAGAATCTGGAACTAAAGATAGCTGTTTAGAAATAAAGGTTAAGAATCACACAACACCAGGTTAGAGTCCAACAGGTTTAATTGGAAGTACACTAGCTTTCAGAGCGATGCTCCTTCATCAGGTGATTGTGGAGGGCTCGATCGTAACACAGAATTTATAGCAAAAATTTGCAGTGTGATGTAACTGAAATTATACATTGAAAAATTGATTGTCTGTTAAGCCTTTCATCTGTTAGAATACAGTGATAGTTTCATTTCTTTCATGTGTAAATCACAAAACCCTTTTTTTTAAAGTTGCAATCTAAGGTTTTGTGATTTTGCTATAAATTCTGTGTTACGATCGAGCCCTCCACTATCATCTGATGAAGGAGCATCGCTCCGAAAGCTAGTGTACTTCCAATTAAACCTGTTGGACTATAACCTGGTGTTGTGTGATTTTTAACTTTGTATACCCCAGTCCAACACCGGCATCTCCGAATTAGAAATAAAGGGTTACTCATTTAAGGCAGAGATAAGAAGAAATGTTTTTCTCACAAATTATTGTGAATATTTGGAACTCTTTCTCTGAAAAAAAAGTGGTGGAAGCAAAGTCTTTCTTTTATTTTAAAGAGGTAGGCAGATTTTCTGTACGTGAAGAAGTGAAAGGCTATTAGAAAAAGGTGGCAATATGGAATAATCAGATCAGCCATGGTTTTATTGAAAGAAAGAGCAAGCTTGAGCAGCCAAATAACCTACTCCTAGTCCTAATTTATACCTTTGTGTGCTTTCATGAGATCATCTCATTCTCCTAAACTGCAATGGATATGGATCCAATTTGTTTAACTTCCCTTAATTAGGTAAACCCTTCAGCCCAGAAATGTGTCCAGTGGATTTTTTTTTATGAACTGCTTCTGATGCAGCTATATCGTTTTTTGCAAGTAAGGAGACTGAGGCTACAGACCATACACCAGATCTGGTCTTGCCAAGCCCCTGTCTAGCTGCAGCAAAGCTTCTCTATTTTTAGATTCTGTTCCCTTTGCAAAACAAAAGTTAAAATTCCATTGACCTTCCAAACCACTGATACCTGCATGCAACATTTTTATGATTCTATACCAGGACACCCAGGTCTGTCTGTACCACTGAGTTATAGAGTCATAGAGTCATTGAGATGTACAGCACAGAAACAGACCCTTCAGTCCAACTCGTCCCTGCTGACCAGACATCCCAACCCAATCTAGTACCACCTGCCAGCACCCAACCCATATCCCTCCAAACCCTTCCTATTCATATATCCATCCAGATGCCTTTTAAATGTTGTAATTGTACCAACCTTTACCACTTCCTCTGGCAGCTCATTCCACACACGGACCATCCTCTGCGTGAAAAAGATGTCCCTTAGGTCTCTTTTATATCTTTCCCCTCTCACCCTATATCTCTGCCCTTGAATTCTGGATTCCCCCAACCCAGGGAAAAGATCTTGTCTATTTATTCTATTCATGCTCCTCATGATTTTATTAGCTTCAATAAAGTCCCCCCTCAGCCTCCGACACTCCAGAGAAAACAGCCCCAGCCTATTCAGCCTCTCCATATAGCTTAAATCCTCCAACCCTGGCAACATCCTTGTAAATCTTTTCTGAACCCTTTCAAGTTCCACGACATCCTTCTGATAGGACGGAGACCAGAATTGTACGCAATATTCCAAAAGTGGCCTAACCAATGTCCTGTATAGGTGCAACATGACCTCCCAAATCCTGTACTCAATACTCTGACCAATAAAGAAGAGCATACCAAAAGCCTTCTTCACTATCCTATCTACCTACGACGCCACTTTCAAGGAGCTATGAACCTGCACTCCAAGGCCTCTTTGTTCAGCAACACTCCCTAGGACCTTACCATTAAGTGTATAAGTCCTGTTAAGATTTGCTTTCCCAAAATGCAGCACCTCGCATTTATCTGAATTAAACTCCATCTGCCACTTCTCAGCCCATTGGCCCATCTGGTCCAGATCCTGTTGTAACCTTCTTCGCTGTCCACTACACCTCCAATTTTGGTGTCATCTACAAACTTACTAACTATACCTCCTATGTTCACATCCAAATCATTTATGTAAATGACAAAAAGTAGTGGACCAAGCATCAATCCTTGTGGCACTCCACTGGTCACAGGCCTCCAGTCTCAAAAACATCCTTCCACCAACACCCTCTGTCCTATATCTTTGAGCCAGTTCTGTATCCAAATGCCTAGTTCTCCCTGTATTCCATGAGATCTAACCTTGCTAACCAGTTTCCCATGGGGAACCTTGTCGAACACCTTACTGAAGTCCATATAGATTACGTCTACCATCCTGTTCTCATCAATCTTCTTTATTACTTTTTCAAAAAACTCAATCAAGTTTGTGAGACATGATTTCCCACGCGCTCTCCCTAATCTGTTTTTGCCTTTTCAAATACATGTAGATCCTGCTCCTCAGGATTTCCTTCAACAACTTGCCCACCACTGACATCAGGCTCACCGGTCTATAGTTCCCTGGCTTGTCCTTACCACCTTTCTTAAGCAGTGGCACCATGTTAGCCAATCTCCAGTCTTCTGGCACCTCACCTATGACTATCGACGATACAAATATCTCAGCAAGGGGCCTAGCAATCACTTCTCTAGCCTCCCACAGAGTTCTAGCGTACACCTGATCAAGTCCTGGGGATTTATCCACGTTTATGCGTTTCAAGACATCCAGCACCTCCTGCTTTGATTCACCATCTATTTCTCCACATTCTGTATCTTCCATGTCCTTCTCCACAGTAAACACGGATGCAAAATACTTGTTTAGTATCTTCCCCTTCTACTGCGGCCCCACTCAAAGGCCGCTTTGCTGATCTTTAAGGGGTCCTATTGTCTCCCTAGTTACCCTTTTGTTCTTACTGTATTTGTAAAAACCTTTTGGATTTTCCTTATCCCTATTTGCCAAAGCTATCTCATGTCTCCTTTTTGCCCTCCTGATTTCCCTCTTAAGTATACTCCTAATGCCTTTATACTCTCCAAACGATTCACTTGATCTCTCCTGTCGATACTTAACATATGCTTCCTTCTTTTTCTCAAACAAACCCTCAATTTCTTTAGTCATTCAGCATTCCCTATACCTTCCAACCTTGCCTTTCACCCTAACAGGAATATACTGTCTCTGGATTCTAGTTATCTCATTTCTGAAGGCTTTCCATTTTCTAGCCGTCCCTTTACCTGCGAACACCTGCACTCAATCAGCTTTTGGAAGTTCTTGCCTAATGCTGTCAAAAATTAACCTTCCTCCAATTTAGAACTTCATCTTCAGTGTAGTTCCTTAGAACAACATGCTCTGGCACTGACCTGAGAGCAGGATATACTAGATCTGATATGATGCAGTAAGATTGATTAATAATCTCACAGTGAAGGCAACAACTATAATATAATTGAATTTAGCATTCAATTTGAGAGAGAGACAGGGATTGAGACTACTTACTAAAACTTAAATAAGGGCTATTATGAAGGGATGAAGGCAAAGTTGAGCGATGCAGTGGTAGACTATTGAGTGAACTTTTTTATTTATTCATTTGTGGGATGTGGCTGGCCAGCATTTATTGCTTGTACCTAGTTGCCCTTGAGAAGGTGGTGGTGAGCTGACTTCTTGAACCGTTGCAGTCCACCTGCTTTGGGATGACCCACAATGCCGTTAGGGAGAGAATTCCAGGATTTTGATTCAGCAATAGTGAAGGAATGGTGAGCTATTTCCAAGTTAGGATGGTGAGTGGTTTGGAGGAAATTGAAGGTGGTGGTGTTCCCATGTTTCTGCTGCCCTTGTCCTTCGAGGTGGAAGTGGTTGTGAGTGTGGAAAGTGCTGTCCAAGGACCTTTGGTGAATTTCTGCAGTGCATCTTGTAGATAGTACACTGCTGCTACTGAGCGTCAGTGGTGGAAGGAGTGGATGCTTGTGGATGTACTGCCATTCAAGTGGGCTGCTTTGACCTGGTGGTGTCAAGCAGCTTGAATGTTTTTGGGCTGTATCCATTCAAACAAATGGGGAGTATTCCATTACACTCCTTGTAGATAGTGGATAGACTCTGGGGAGTCAGGAGGTGAGTTACTCACCTCAGTATTCCCAGTCTCTGACCTGCTCTTGTAGCCACTGTGTTTATGTGGCAAGTCCAATTGAGTTTCTGGTCAATGATAACCCCCAGGATATTGATAATGGGGGATTCAGTGATGATAATACCATTGAATGTCAAGGGGTGATGGTTAGGTTGTCTGTTATTGGTGATGGTCATAGCCTGGTATTTATGTGGTGCGAATGTTACTTGCCACTTGTCAGTTCAAGCCTGGATATTGTCCAGATCTTGATGCATTTAGACACGGACTGCTTCAGTGTCTGAGGAGTCGTGAATGTTGTAAATATTGTGCAATCATCAGTGAACATCCCCACTTCTGACCTTATGATTGAGGCAAGGCCATTGATGAAGCAACTGAAGATGTTTGGGCCTAGGACTCTACCCTGAGGAACTCCTGCAGAGATGTCCTGGAGTTGAGGAGACAGACCTCCAACTACGCGACCATCTTCCTGTATAGCAGGTATGACTCCAATCGGCATAAAGACCCCCCCCCCCACCGATACCCACTGATTCCAGTTTTGCTAGGGTTCCTTGACACCCACACTCAGTTGAATGCAGCCTTGGTGTCAAGGGATGTCACTGTCACCTCCCCTCTGGAATTCAGCTCTTTTGTCCATGTTTGAACTAAGGCTGGAATGAGGTCAGGAGCTAAGTGACCCTGCCAAAACCCAAATTGGACTCAATTTCAGAATCCACAAAATAGCTATGTTATAATGAGTGAGAAAAATTCCAAGAAAACTTCCATCATCCATGCTTAACTGAAAAAAATAAAGAATATTAAAATTAAAGAAAAATCACGTATTATAGAATAGTGTGCAAGATGTGTGGCACATCAGAGGATCGGACAGAATATAAAAAGCAGCAAAGAATGACTAGAACTGTACTAAGGAGAGAAAAATCACTGCATCAGAGAAAAGTAACAATATAGAAACACAAAGTAACAGTTTTTATAAATATTTTTAAAGGAAAATGTTAACAAAATGAGCTATGGTCCTCTAGAAAGTGAGTCTTTAATAATGGAAACTAAGGAAATGGCTGTTTAATTGAGGAGGTAATTTGCATCTGTTTTCATTATTGTGGATACAAGTAGCATCCCAGAAGTGCAATAAATCAAGAGCTGGAAAAAGAGAGGAACTCAGGAAAATTATAATCACCAGGGAAGATTACTGGTAAGCAAGAAGGTGTAAGCTTATTAGTGTAATTAGGAATGTGAATTTGTGGTTACAACCAGGACAGTGATTATCATATTAAATGGCAGAGCAGGCTTGAGGGGTAAATGTCCTTCTCCTGCTCCTTGTTTGGACATTCACATTGGTCTGTCTGTATATCCGAATCTGAACTTCAAATTATAACTAACCTACCTTTTGTCTTAGTTTTTGCTGACACACTTGGGAAAATGGAGAGACAGTGAAAGACTGAACTATTTTTCCAGCTGATTCCAATTATGATTTTGGAGAAACAGTTGTGAAACTTGTCTAATTCAGCATTTAAATTGCATTTTAATCTTAGCTATGAAGTCAGATGATCGATGACATGGTGCTGAGATTAGTTGGGTCTACTGGAGTTTTAAACAGATTTCTCAGTTTCAATATCCACATTTGTAAGTTTACGTAGAAATCATGGATGACACTAATGATACATTTTAAAATATGATGCTTTGTTTGTAGGGGCACTGGTTATATTCACAGGATACATTACTGGGTCATTTATCGTCCGTGCATTCTAAACAAATTCTGCAGCCCAGCTTCTAATCCATAACATTTTAAACCAGTCCAAAACAAAACTCCATTGCTCTGTACTGATCACAAGATATTCTTTTCAGTTCAAGACTTCATATACTTCAGGAATTATTTTCTTGGCCTGCTTAAGTTGCATTTAAAGCCTCCCCTCTATAGAATTACTTCTAAAAGACTCAGGGTCTCACAATAAAGTCCACACAATGCCTTTTAAAACAAATCTAAATGCTGTATTCAGACATGCTATAAATGGCACTACATGATCATTGTAATTAAACGACCAGGCTCACTTAACGCAGATCTAGTGAACTTTATGAGGAGATAGATGCTGTACATAACAAGAAAATAATTTAACTTTGCAAGTTTCAAAGTTCTACATTTGTCAATAATCGGTATCTCTTTTAAATGCTAATGCATGACCTTCATTATGAATAACAATAGAAGCCACGCTTCATATTTTTCTTTCAGATCCTTTTTGATGTCGTGTCCTGCAGCATGTGCCATTTAAGGTCAAACAAGGTTACCTTCATTTCAAATTTCCTAGAGAGATACAGGGTCACTACACACTTTAAACTAGTCATCAGCAGCGAGAGAACAACTTGTTTCAAATATGAGCAGCCCTTGATCTCACTATAATGGGTAACCCTTACACTCACACTCTTCATAACTGAAAAAAAAACTGTCAGAGTAACATTGGTGTATTTAGATATCAAGCTTGCAGTCTGTCTCTGACCCTCTGCTGTGTCCTTATTATAAGGAAGTCAAATAGCTTTTAGGACAGGCAAATTTGAAAGCCTGGTGACACAAAACATGCGTCATGGGAAAAAGCAGGTGGTTTGAAATGTTCCTCCCCAGCACATGTTGAGAGGAAGAATTACAGTCTAAAAATATAGTATAAACATTTTTGAAAAATTCATTATTCTGCAAATGATTATAGCCATGTGACTATTACAAGTGATGGGAGATAAAGATATTTTTAATATTCTCTGAAATAAATGTAGTGCAGATTTTAATATTGTGAAAGTTGGCTCAAGAGATATTGCATAATTGTAAATACTTTTCTATTGGAAACTATGAAAAACTGTGGGGTCTATTTCCTGAATCCTCAAACAATACAAATACAAGTCACAAATTACAGCACATTCAAATCTAGGTTGAGCTCCAAGTCAGGAGGATGTGGATTCTAGCATCACTACAAACCTCTAAACCTACACTAGGTTAGCCTTTCGGTACAACAGTGAGGAGGTGATGTGTTGTTTAAGGTGCAATATTCCAAACAAAATAGTGAACTTGGTTTCTCTGCCTACTCAGGTATAAGATTCAATAATATTATTTGAAGAATAGTGTTCTCTTAGTTTTCAGGAAAATATTCTTCCCTCAGCAAAAATAGATGAAGTATGAATATATTTGTTTGCTTTTAGTGAAACACTGTTGTACACAAATTGACTACACCTTTCCATTTAGGGACTATCTAAGAGATTCTGCAATGTCACCAATGTTGGTCAAATGGTACTCAACCAATGAAATTTTTCTATCCATAAACCACACCTTTGATAAACAGAAGGTAGCCGAACCAATATTTTATAAATTATAACAAGACTTCTTTGCTTCTATATTCTATGCTCTGGCTAATGAAGGCAAGGATCCCGTATTGTGTTCTTTACTACCCTGTCTACCTGTAATGACACCGTCAGGGATCAATGGACTTGTTCACCGAGGCCCCTTTGTTCCTCCGTACTTTCCAGGGACCCACCCTAGAATATCCATCCCTTGTTAGACCTCCCAAAATGCATCACTTTGGACTTATCAGGATTAAACATCATCTGCCATTGCTCTGCCAAATGTAACAACAGATCAATATCAGACCAATCTTCAGATACAGACCATCCTCCTCAGTAACAACACCAGCAATTTTCATATCCCATGCAAACTTGCTAAATATACGTTCGAGAGTGGGTGACCATCCTGTCCCAAGACCAGAAGCTTGACAGTTATGCTAAATTTTTATTTTTATGGCTGCTTCTAATGAACCACTGGGGAACTGTGTGGGATGTCTCAATCCTCAACACATACATACCAATGCAATTTGTGTCAGATCATACCTCTTTGAGATTAGTACTGCTCCTGTATGATAGGCTTTGGCAACAAAGTTGCATTCCCTCACATTCGGTAGGCTTTAGACTATACTCATGCAGTGTTGAGAGTGTTATATCTTAGTGCAGCTGATATCATCAACAGAAAACATTTATATTCAATCAGTGTAAAAGTCATCAGTTATCATTGGTACCACATCTTTGAAGTCTGTACCAGGAACCCTGGGAACTGCCATTTTGCCTGCATACTTGAGAATTCTAAGTTTCCTGCTTCATTTCAAGGGCTGGATGTGTTACAAGGATATTGGTGGGAGACAAGGGTTACCCTTGACAGTCACAGCTCCAACCCCTGACTAACATGGAATGTAAATACAATGCAGCCCATTCTTTGACCAGGTGCAGTTTTGAAGGAGACAATAGGCCTGCTGAAGATCAGGTTTCTGTCTAAGCTGTGAGGCTGGAAGGCTGTGCAACTGCTCCATGGATCCTCACACACTGATCAATGCCAGTGGGCACCTGCTATGCAAGGAAGTAATGAAAACTCAGACCAATGCAGATGGTGGAAGGGAATGGAACATCAGTTGGCAGCCTAATCTAACTGGCAATAGTGAAAGTACAACACAATATGAATTGCATGACAGAAACAGCAAGCAACAAACAGAACTGAAAAATCCAACTACTGATTGATCAGATCAAAAATCTCTAGTCACATCACTTCATGTTATGAATGATTGTAGATTTTAAACAACTCACTGAAGGAAGAGACTCAACAAATATCCCCATCCTCAATAATAGGGAAGCACATTGCATGAGTGCAAAAAGTAAGGCTGGAGCATTTGCAACAGTCTTCAGCTGGAGGTTCAATGTGGATGATCCACCTTGGTGCTCAATTAAAAAGTATGTGGCACAAGAAAAGCACAGCAGGTCAGGCAGCATCTGAGGAGCAGGACAGTTGACGTTTTGGGCAGAAGCCTTTCATCAGGAATATGTAGTGAGAAGGGAACTGAGTGATAAGTGGTGGGGGGGGGAGTTGGAAGTCCTGAGCATTACATATGCCAGCATTAGGCTAATTCAACTCACTCTACTTGATATCAGAAATGGCTCAAAAATCTAGATACTGCAAAGTCTGGAGACCTTGATAACATTTGGCAAATTACTGAAGATTTGTGCTCCATAACTCGTCAAGCTGTTCCAGTACAGCTATAACACTGGCATCTAACTGACAATGTTAAATTGCCATGGTATACCTCTACTTAAAATGCAGGACAATCCAACCCAGTCAAATACTGATCCATCAGTCGACACTTGATCATCAGCAAAGTGATGAAAGGTGACCTCAACAGTGGTGTTAAGTGACACTCACACAGAAATTAGTTGCTTACTCATGGTTTAGATTCCTCCAGGGTTACTCAGCTCTTGATCTCATTACAGTCTTGGAACAAACATAACAATACAGCTGAATCCCAGAGGGCAGGTGAGAGTGATTCCCTTGACATCAAGGAAGTTTTGAGTGAATATAGCATTAAGAAGTCATCGCAAAAATGATGTCAACGTGGATAGGTGGAGTATAGGGTGGGATCGGGAAGGGTGAAAAGAGGTAATGGAATACTACACCATTTGGAATCATACCTAATACAAATAAAAGATGGTTATGGTTATTGAACATCAATCATCGCAATCCCAGGACATTACTGCAAGATGTTCCTCTGCATAGTGTCCTAGGCCCAGCCACATTTAGCTGTTTCATCAACGCCCTTTCCTTTTTCATAAGGTTGGAAATTGTGATATTTGTTGATGATTTCACAGGGTTTAGTAACATTTTCTACTTCTCAGATACTGAAATAATTGTGCCCATATACAGCAATTCTGAGACAACATTGAAGAAAGATCACTGAACTGAAACATTAACTGTGTTCTCTCTCCCAAGATGCTGCCAAACCTGTTTAGTTTCTTCAGCAATTTCAGACTTTATTTATAACATTCAATCTTACACTGATAAGTGACAAGGAACATTCAGAGACAATACAAGTGCCAGTGAGGGCCATTTTTGTCAATAGAAGCTAACCATCTTCCCTTGACATTTAATGGCATTACCATTGCTGTATTTTTCCACTAGCATCTTCCTTAATGTTAGCATTGAGCAGAAACTGAACTGGATCAGCCAGTTAAATACTGTGCCTATGAGGAGTGGTCAGAGGTTAGAAATTGTGTAGTGAATAACTTATCTCCTGATTCCCTAAACTGAACTACAAGCTTCAAGGTGAGGTGAGAGTGACTGCCCTTGACAGCAAGACTGCAGTTGACTGAGTGTGGAATCAAGAGCACTGGTATCATTAGAATCAATGGGAATCAGGGGGAAGATGATCCAATGGCTGGAGCCATACCCCCTAGCACGAAGGAAGATGGTTTTGTTTGTTGGAGAACAATTTTCTCGTCTCTACGGTATCCCTGCAGGAGTTTGTAAGGACAGTGTCCTAGCTGCAACCTTGATTCTGAAATGGTCCATGTACAAATGCAACAAGATCTGAGAATATCCACTCTGGGCAGATAAGTGGCAAGTAACAGTGGAGCCACGCAAGTGCCAGAAAATGACCAACTCCAGCTGCATCACATCTACAAACACCACCATAAAACCAACAAAAGTAGGAACAGATGTGAGCCATTCAGCCCATTAAGTATGAATTGCCTTTCTCTGAGATCCTGGCTGATCTGATCATTCTCAATTCCACTTTCTTGCCTTTTCACTGCAACCCTTGATTACCTTACTGATGAAAAATCTGTTTATCTCAGACTTGAACAGACTTAAAAATCTCTACAGCCCTGTGTGATCAAAAATCTTGCAAATTCATTGCTCTCTGAGAGAAGAAATTCCTCCTCATCTCTGACTGAAGTGTATGGTTTCAGCAAGAGTTCCCTTCCTTTTATATTCTGTGGCCTTTGAAACAAAGGCTAACATTCCATTCTCATTTTCTATTATCCGCTGAATTAGCATGCTTTTTTGTGGTTTATGCATGGGGATTCCCAAATCATTTTGTGCTGTAGTTTTCTGAAGCTTTTTCTATTTAAATAATATTCAGCTCTTCTTTTCTTTCAGTCAAAGAGCATGATTTCATATCTTTCCATGTTACAATCCATCTGCTAAGTCTTTGTCCACTTGCCTAACCTGGCTACGTCTCTCTGCAGACTCTTGGACAAATCCTCACCACTAACCTTGCTATCTATTTTTGTGTCATCATACTACAGAATCAGTCAGGAGCAGAAATCTTGCCTGACTTCTATTCCTACCGAGACAGAATATTAAGGCCAATGGCTATACTTTACAATTCATTCAGCCACTAGCAACCAATTCAGCAAAGAACCGGGTTGTCTCTACCACAGCACATAGCACACTGATCAACAAGAGTAACTAGTACTGTGACATAGAAAGATATTGTCAGAATCTCCAAGGGGTCTGAGTGATGTAGCCTATGATGAGATTTGTGCCAGAAACAGATGAGAAGCCCAGAGACACCCATCATGACATCAGGAGCATTTTGCTTCATCTTTAATGCTTTTCACAAGCAGCACAGTGAGTTTCTTGTTAGGCAGTGATGAATTGCCGACTGAAAGGGAATATTGCTTGTAAAACACCCTGTTAACAGCCCAACTTGCTTTAATAATATTCAGATTCCTATCTTACCAAACTCACCAAACAAATTCAACATTGAGATCATTCGACATGGAACTGGGTAGTAGAACAGAGAAACCTAGGGATTCATTTTCATAATTCTTTGAAAGTTATATCACAGGTAGATAGGTTGGTTAAGAAGGTGTCTAGCAGACTTGCCTTCATTGTTCAGACCTTTGAGCATAGGAGTTGGGATATCATTTTTAGATTGTAGAGGACATTGGTGAGGCCTCTTCTGGAGTACAACGTACAGTTCTACCCACTTTTAGAGGAAGAATATTATTAAACTGGACAGGGTTCAGGAAAGATTTACCAGGATTTTGCCGTGAATGGCAGGTTTGAGATATAAAAGTAGACTGGAAAGGCTGGGACTTTTTCACTGGAATGTAGGAGGTTGAAGGGTGACCTTATTGAGGTTTATAAATCTTGAGGGGCATAGATAAGAGGAATAAGAAGGGTCTTTTCTCTAGGGTGAGGGAATTCAAAACTAGGAGACATATTTTCAAGGTGAGAGGAGAAATATTTAAAAAAGACCTGAGGGGCAACATTTTTGCACAAAGAATGGTTCATGTGTGGAATGAACTGTCCGAGAAAGTGGTGCCTGCGAGTACAGTTACAATGCTTAAAATAATTTGGATACGTTCATGAACAGGAAAGGTTTGGGGACATATGGGCCAAGTACAGACAGATGGAACTAGTTTAGTTCTGGAATATGGTCAGCATGGAAGAGTTGGACTGAAGGGTCTGTTTCTGTGCTGTATGACTCTATGGTTCTATGGCTCTATAACTCAGCTAACTGATGCTTCAACCAGCAGCTTCTCACTTATGGCAGAATGCTCAGATTAAAGATTGGATTTATCAGCTATCTCAGACCCCATTGAACAAAAGTGGAAGCAAATGATCTCAAGGGACCACCTGAGAAAGAGAGAGACAGAGAGAGAGAGGATCAGAGAATCAGAAGTGGACGTCTATGATCTGATTTTTCAATTATTAAAATTAATTGATATGAAATTCTGAAACCACCAAGAGTCTCTGAAAAGTTAATCCTTGTACCGATTGTGCCTGTGTGGGTTTCTTCTGCTCCACTTGCCCATTAGTGGAAGATGGCTAACATTATTCACAATTTTATGTTACAAATCTATTGGATATAAAATCATTCACTGCTTTGTTTTTGTTAATCCATTGAACAGAGTATGATCCCATTATATTTCTATGTAACCTCTAAAGATTTCACTGCCTTTACTTTCGTTAATCTTTTGATACAGTTCCTTGTTACAAAATCATTCATTTTGATTAAAATCTCTAAAAATTGCAATACGTACGGTAAGAAATCTGTGGTATGTAAAACAGAATTTTGTACATTGAAATTCAGAAAGCAATGTCTTTAATTTTGCCTGAAAGAGACCCATTTGTCAATGAATGAGACATACTTGCAGCAATTCATAAAGTAAATTTATCCTGAATGTATTCTGCTTCCGAGAATAATATGCCTGACATATCTGAAGGGAAACGCGAGGATACTTCACAATTACTCTGTTTTTTATTGCTAATGTATTGCAGGTATTAGTTTGACAGCTATGAGACTTTTTAATTAAATTAACAAAACAGTATGCTTCCCAGAACCTGACAGCTACTGCGAAACATTCAAAACTCGTGACCTTCATAGGTGGTACTTAATAGTGATAAAAATCAATCATTAAATCATACAATGCGGAAGAAGGCCATTTGGCTCATGGTGCTGGCTGTTTGTAACAGCAATCCCATTACTTCCACTTCTCTATTCTTGGCTCATATTGCTGCAGTGTTTTCCTTTTCAACTTATACATTAAAAAGACTTGGCACATGTAAGTGTTTCTCATATTCACTGAAATAGCTGGGGATGTGATATACTTGTTTTTCACAGCAGATTCCTCAACATCAGTGGCATCAGACACACAGTCATGAATACACACAGTGGTTCTAGTCCTAAACCTAGTCCCAGCCCGAGTGCTATCTCTGAGTTATGACTTAAAGCAGCTGCCATCTCATGGAAGGGAGCATACTCTATCAATGTGGTGTCAGGAAAAATTATGTCTTGAAAAGGGTAGCTAATCTACACCTTCACAAGGATAGTTATGGATGGAGAATGAATCTTGGTCATACCAATGATGCTCATATCCCAAGAATAGGTCAATAATAACATCGTTGTTCTTGCTGTGGAACCAATTGCTACTGGCTATCGATTGGGACAGATGCTGCTTTTACATGCTGGGTATAAGTTTAATAGTGGTAGAAGATAAACCGCGATTGAGTCTTAACAAAAAAAAGCTCTTGTCTTCACAGTACAATGTACTTCATTGAATGATAGCACTACAAATTACTTTGGCACATTAGACATAATTACTAAGATTACCAGGAGTCAGGGATTGCACATCTGAGTCGAGAGTGTGTTGCTGGAAAAGCACAGCAGGTCAGGCAGCATCCGAGGAGCAGGAGAATCGACATTTTGGGCAAAAGCCCTTCATCAGGATTACACATCTAACCCTATTGGGATCTCTAACTCAGATTTTCACCCAAGTCTGCGTAGCATGATCAGATTGAGTGGAGCTTAAAGCAGTCTGTAACATTAATCTTTTCAGACCATTACCTTAGCAACAAATTTTACCTGAAGTACTTGATATTGATAAGGCCGAAGTTAGAGCTGTTGGCAACAATCGTGATAACATATACAAAAGACATTGTGAAGGATATAGCCATAAAATTCCTTGCCTTTTTAGTGGGTCCTAAATTAGGGCAACTCATTGATTGGTAGGACATTGAAGAGAGAACTGTTTAACCCAGTTTACTGCCCCCAAACCATAGCTCAGAAGGATAAGAATGCAAAGAACTGCAGAGGCTGAAAGGATGGCTTTTGGCCCAGCACTCCTGAATTGATTCCCTATAGCCTGCATTCTTATTCCTTCAAATTTTTCTCATTCCTTTTAAAAAGTCAATGTTAAATTGTCTTCCATTATCCTTTTTGACAGTACAGTCTAAATCACACCAACTCACTGCAGTGACACAAGGCTCAGTAGACAGACAACACAGATTTCATATAATTGGCACAAGAACCAGAGTGTTGTTTGGTTACTGATCCCTCTGCTGCTGGAAATAATTTTTCCTTAGTCACTGTAATAGAAACAGCAGTGGTCAACACTCATCGAAGATATATAAATCTGCAGGGGAGGAGAGGGAAGCAGAGAAGTGCAGTTTGCAGGAGGTCATCCCATTACTCAGCAAAGGATCATCTCCCTGCACAAGTCAGAGCACCACTGTGTCAGAACACCCATGCTGGAAGGAGAGCTGATACCTACTGGACATCATTATCAGGCTTTACCAGTTCCTAACAAAGCTACCACCTTCCTCAATCATTTTGATGCAGACTCCATCCAGGAATTGACAGGAAATCTGGATCCTGCAGGACTCTGCTCACAAGTGCGTCACACTGATGACTGATGCCATATTTTTCAGGACTGGTAGTTATGTACACATTACTACTGATGATGCCAATATGAATGAGCAGGCACTTGGATTTGTGCTTCTGATTAGCCTCTGACTAATCTGGAACTGCCCTTTCACATGCACTAATCAGTTTACAGACTGATGAAGTTGGGCTGCATTTTGCACAATATTGTACAGCAACAAGGATTGGATCACTAGAGGGAGCCACGGACAGAGCACCGAATCCCTTTGGAGAAGGAAGAGGAATATAACAGGACCAATGGATCAGCGTGGTGCCCATTACTGCCTGGGATACCAGCTGATGGCACATACTAAACCCACTTGGCTACCCAAACTTTACCCAACACAAAGCAATCCTGCTATTAACCAAGTTTCCTGTAACTATGCCCATTGCCCATCCTTATATCATAACATTCTTCACAAATGAAAAGGCCACTTGGCAGATAACAGTCATATATTTGCATGAGAGGAATGTGGGTCATACACTCAGGCAACTGCAAATTGTCCTCTTTCTCTTCCTGTCCTACTACATGCTGTGGATCCAACTCAGATCTGGTAATCTGTGATGAGACAGGTTTAATAAATTATCTCAGAATAAAAGATCCTTGGAGAACAGTGGTCATTAGGTGGTAGAATTTAGCACAAATATTGAAAGTGAGAAACCTGGGATGAATACAACTGTGCTGAACTTAAATAAATGTAATTACACAAGAATGAAGGCAAAATTGGCTGGATTAGGCTATGAAAGGAGTTTTGTTAGATGATGAACAATGGCAGACATTTACAACAAAAATTCATGCCTCAGAACAAAAATATATATCAGTTAGAAAGAAGGATAGTGGGAAGAGGATAAACCAACTATGGTCAACAAGGGACATTAAGCACAACATCAAGTTGAAGAAAAAAAATTACAATGTGGTAAACATTCGTGGCAAATCAAAGGCTTGGGAAATTTTTGAAAGCCAACAAAAGATAACAAAATGAGGGAAAAAATAAACTATGAGGGCAAGTAAACTAGCAAGTAACATAAAAATGCACTCTCAAAGCTTCTTTAACAATGTAACAAGAAAGAGGCAGCATTGAATGTAGATCTCTCAGAAAATGAGACTGAACTCACTGGCAGTAATCTTCCAAGAATCCTTAGATTCTGGAAAAGTCCCAGAGGATTAAAAAAACTACCAATGTAATGCCTTCATTCAAAAATAGAAGGTGACAAAAACACAGATATCTATAGGCCAGTTCACTTAACACCTATGAATAGGAAAATTCAGAGTCTACGATAAAGGATGAAACAGCAGAACATTTAGAAATAAATAATATAATCAAGCAGAATCAACATGGCTTCATGAAGGGTAATCACGCCTGCCAAATTTCTCACAATCTTTTGAGGCTGTAACATGTGAGGTATATAAATGGGAGCCAGTAAATGTAATATATTGGGATTTCCAAAATGCAATAAGGTACTGCACATAAGGCTACTAAATAAGGTAAGATTCCATTCTGTTAGGGGTAGTAAATTAACATGAATAGAAGATTGCCTAACCACCACAAGACAGCACATTGGGACAAAGGGGCCATTTTCAAGGTAGCAACCTGTAACTTGTGGAATAGGGCAGTGATTAGTACTTGGGCCACATGTATTTACAATATCTTAATGACCTGAATGATGGAAGTGAATGTTATATCATGAAGTTCACAGTTGACACAAAAATTGACGGGAAGACAAGTACTGAGGATGACAGAAGGTGTCTGCAGTGGGATATAGAGAGGTTAAGTGAGTGGGTAAAAATATAGCAAATGAAGAATATTTGGGAAAATGTGAAGTTATGCACTTTGACAGGAAGAATAGAGGAGTTCAATTTTATTTAAATGTCCTGCCATTTAACAAAGGGATTTGATATCCTCATGTGTGAATCACAAAAAGCTAGAAATCAAATTCAAAGAGTTATAGGAGAGCAAGTAGAACATTGGAACAAATTACTGCAGATGCTTGAATCTGTACTGAAACCAACAAATGCTGGAGATTGCTATGGGTCAGACAGCATCAATGAAAGAGCAAGCTAATGTTTTGAGTCTAGATGATTGTTCATCAAAGCTCTGATAAAGAATCATTTAAATGTGAAACAGTAACTTGCTCTCTCTCCATGGATGCTCTCTGACCTGCTGTGATCTCCAACATTTGTTATTTTCACATGAAATGTTGACCCTTGTTTTGATAGAATGGAATATCCAAGTAGGGAAGCCTTGCTAAAATTATACCAAGCACTAGTTAGATCAGAGGGAATAGTGTGAACAACTTGGACCCTTTATCTAAGGGATATAGGAGGTGGTCAGAGAAGGTTCATGAGGTTGGTCCAGGGTATTAAGGAATTTTTTTTCTGGAGTGTGGATTAGAAAGTTGGACTTGTCCTCATCCAAGTTTAGAAGAATGAGAGGAGACCTTATTGAGATAAGTAAGATTCTTAGTGGGCTTGACTTTGTAGCTGTGGACAGGTTTTCCCTTATGGAGGAGTCTAGGACCAGAGGGCATAATCTCAGAGTAAGGAGTTACCAGTTTAGATAGATGAGGAGAACTTTTTTCACTTAGGTGAAGAATCTGAATTTTTTTAACAGATATGGCTGATGATGCTAGATCCTTAAGTATATTCAAGGCTGAGATAGATCGATTTCTAATCTTTTAAGGGTATCAATGGTTATAAGGATAAAGCAGGTAAATGGTATTGAGAATGATCAGATCATCCTTGATCTCATTAATGGTAGAGTGGACTTAGTAAGGTGAATGCTCTATTTCTGCTGAAGTGGGAACAGTGCACTCTACCAAGTTTGCAGATTATGAAAAAAACAGGTGGGAAAAAAGGAGTGAGGATGAGACAAAAAGTCTGCAGAAGGACACACAACAGGCAAATGGGCAAGAACTTGGCAGATGGAATATAATGTGGAAAAATGTGAGTTTATAAGAACATAATATTAAAGATCAAAAGTCAGTCATTCAGCCCATCATGTCTGCCACACCATTCAATGAGATCATGGCTGATCTGATCATCGTTGACTCAACTTTCCTGTCTTTTTCCTATAACACTTGATCCCCTTATTGATTAAAAATCTGTTTATCTCAGCCTTGAAAATAATTACTGATACAGCTTCCACTGGCTTTTGTGGTAAATAATCCCACAGATTAATTACCCTGTGAGAGAAGAAATTCCTCCTCAGCTATGTCATCAGTGGTGGCCCTTTATTCTAGGATTATTGCTTCTGATCCCTGAAGGAACATATGAAAAGGAGTGGGTCATTCAGCTGTTGTGTCTGCCCTTCCATTCAATTTGATTGTGGCTGATTGAATACTTCAATATCTTTTACTCACCCCATTCCCATAATGTTATATGTCATGGGTAATCAGAAATGCACAAGGGCTGAGATTTCACATTTTCCTTAGGACTAGAGAGAGATGTGAACAGTCATCCTCACTGAAGCCATAAAGTTTGCATAAGATAAGTGGTTGCATATCCTGAGACCATAAGACAAATGAACAGAAGTAGGTCATTCAGCCTATTAAGTCCGCTCCACAACTCAATTAGATCATGACTGATCCGGTAATCCTCAGCACCTCTTTTCTGCCTTATCCCTATAACCATTGATACCCTTAAATGATTAAAAATCTGTCAACCTCAATCTGAATCCACTGCATACATCTCTGTATTAAATGTGCTACTTCTTATCCTGAGATTGTGCCCTCTGGTCCTAGACTTTCCCACAGGGGAAACAACATGTCCACATCTACCCTGCCAAGTCGCCTGAGAATTTATATGATTCAATAAGGTCTCCTCGCATTCTTATCAATTCCAATACATACAGGACCAGACTACTCAATCTCTCTTGATATGACAGTCCCTTCATACCCAGGAGCAGACTACTGAACCTTCTCTCCACTGCCTCCAATGTCAGAAAATCTATCCTTACATAAGGAGCCCAAAACAGTTCACAATATTTCAGCTGTGGTCTGAATTGTTTCAGCAAAAATTCTCAACTTTTATACTCTGAAATAAAAATCAACATTCCATTTGTTTTCCCTATTATCTGTTGAAATTGGATGCCAGTTTTTGTCTTGCGATTCATGCTTGAGCACTCCCAAATCCCTTTGCTATATAAATTTCAGCAGTCTTACTCCATTTAAATAATATTAAACTCCTCTTTTCTTCTGGCAAAGTGCATATTCTCACATTTCCCCACATATACTCCATCTGCAAACCTTCCCCCACTCAGTTAACCTGTCTATATTCCTCTACAAATTCTTTGTAACATCCTCACCGCAGACAGAATTGCTCACATATCACATTGACATTTCACAGAAACTAGTCCTGTGAAGAATCTTCTCAGTGAATTTTCCCCACCAGTCTTTGTGTCATCTGCGAACTTGGCTATAGTACATCAATTTCCTTCACCCAAGTCATTACTTATATGTCATAAATAATTGTGACCCCTGCAACTTTCCCTGTGGCACTCCATTATTTGCAGGTTGTCAGTCTAATGTCTTACACTACCCTAATGTCTACCAGTTAGCCAATCCCTTCTCCATGCTAATACATTACCCTCAACACCAGGAGATCTTGCCTTATTAAGCAGCCTTGGGTGTGCAAGAAGAATAGAGGAACTGAAAAAGACTGTAGAAAGTAAATTTTAAAGACAGTTATACTGATACAGTGTGTTATATGGACGTGTATTTTCCTTAACTCTATGCAACTTGGACAGGAGTTGATAGTGCAGATGCATGCAATTAAAAATTGTCAGCTATAACCATGTTATCATATACAAAACTTATTACAAGATTATTCAATAATACATGGAATACTCCTACCTCAGTAGCCATGAACGAAGTCATTGTAAGAGTGCTAACATGCACTTGATACACTGTTTACAATTATAGGGGGTATTGAGTATGGCTGATTTTCAAGTTTAATCCTTCCTGGCAATGATCCAGGGTACCTGATCAGAAGCTCGCAGCAATTTTTGCTGGGACTTAGTCAGGTGGAATATCCATCCAAAGTCGAACTTTAAATGGACTTTAGTCTCGGGGACCAGGGTAATGGAGAGAAGCAATTGAGGCAGCTGTTCGAATGGCTTCAATTCTTAGTGACATAAGAGTTTATGGGCTCTTGTTTTCTGATCAAGACTGAATGAGTGCATTGTCTCTTTCTCTCTCCCTTGTTCCCACTGTTCCACTAGTCATAACATGCATATAAACATTTTACTCTATTACTGTTATGACCAATAAGACACTTTATTTATACTAGGTTAAAAATAAAAAGATCCATCAAACAGATTTCTTCACTTAACAAACAAAATTGACTTACTATACAGCATATAAAATAGGGAGTATAATTACAAATCGTAGAGAATTCTTCAACAAAGATGCAAAATTTATTAACATGGTTTGGAATACAACAGTATAAATATTTATCATGCTAAATAATACAACACACACTTTTACACATACTGCAGATAAAGAGAAAAGAAAGAAAATGTTTTTTGCAGATTGAATATTTTAAGAAAAAAGTACTTTGGTCAAATAGTTGTTAATTCTTAGAGAATAAAAGAATAAAAGATGAAATAATCAAGATTGCTTGCAGTCTGGTGCTCTTGTATATGTAGGGGGTCACTGAGCACAGGTGGTTATCACTGTGATCTCTTCCGATATGGTTTATTCAGGAGCGGTCAAAAGGAAGTCTTCTCAAAGTCTTTCAGGAAAACTAGCACTTTCTGCTTTTAAGCTCTTGCATGAAATCCTCAAGAGGTTTTCTTAGAGAGGTGGTAAAGGCTGAGCTTGGGATTCCTTCTTTTCACAACTTTCACCCTAAACAGAACTTCATCGCAATATTGAAATATTGATAACAACTCCTGATAGCTAAAACATCAGACATATGATTTCATATAAGTCTGAGTGATTAAATCAAGAAATGTAACCTCCAGTAAACAGGTACAAGTATTTTTCCTAAATCATGAAATTTTCAGTAAGTGGAAAAATGCCTACAATATCTCTTCTGTGACCATTAAAAACCAAACAGGCTCAGGTATCACTTCAGTACTTCAAATGTACCAGCTTTCACAATCATTTAGGCATGAGTCCTCAAAAAATATTAATAAGGGATTAACACATCCACACTTGAATGAAAGAAACAGCATTTTACATGCATTTCATTGTACAGCTAAACAAAATAAAATATAGATATATACTAAGATGCTCTGTTATCTTTGTCCTCAGATGATTCAAAGACAAAATGTCAGCATTTTCATTTTTTCTGGAATGTGTACAATCTTTACATGATAAGGTTGTAATAGTAAACTCCATTCATATAAAGTTGATAAAATGTGGTGCTGGAAAAAGCTCACCAGGTCAAGCAGCGTCTGAGGAGCAAGAAAGTTGACATTTTGGGCATAATCCTTCATCAGGACTAGGGAAGGGATGGGGGCAGAGAAATAAATAGGAGGGGTGGGCCTGAGACAAAGATAAGTGGGAAGGTCATAGTTGGGCAAAAGCGGACAGTAATTGTGATAGGTTGGTGGGAAATGTGGAGTGGATAGTTGGGAAGGAAGATGGACAGGTAGGTCAGGTCAAGAGGGGGGAACCAAGTTGGAGGGTTGGAGCTAGGGTGGGTGAGATGGGGGGAGGGGAAATTTGGAAGCTGGTGGATTCAATGTTGAGGCCATGTGATTGTAGGCTCCCAAGGCAGAAGCTGAGATGTTCCTCCTCCAGTTTGCAGGTGGCCTTGTTTAGGTGCTGGAGGTCCGGGTGGCCTTGTTGCGGTGATGGAGGTCTGGGCCCACAAACTGGAGGAGGAACATCTCATCTTCTGCCTCAGGAGCCTACAATCACACAACCTCAACATTGAATTCACCAGTTTCCAAATTTCCCCTTCCCCCACCCCATCCAAGATCCAACCCTCCAACTCAGCACTACCCTCACAACCTGGCCTACCTGTCCCAGAGTTTATTCTTACACTACAGAATATCTCTTTCAGAATTAATTTAGCTTTTTACCAAAATATCCCACCAGCTTTGCTATGCCCAACCATCCTCTTATAACAGGACTGCACCTACCTCCAAGTCATTAACATTGATTGCTACCTTGAATGACTCAGTGATAATTGGAGTAGCCAAGACTGGTTCAATGACAAAAATTGCTTTCAGCTTCTCACAACGTACATCACAGTCCCCTGACTACATTACCTTGTCTTTCTTTAGCATCAAACTCATCAGTGGAGCAGCTACATTACTGCAATTTGATATAAATTTGTGGTAGAGATCATACATCCAAAAAACCTCATAATATGTCATTTAATCTCAGGAAAAGTGAACTCCACTAATGCTTGCATTTTTGTTGTACTTAGGACCACTTCTTCATTATCAACAAATCACATGACTGTAATTTTCTAAACAGAACTTATTGTTCCAAGTTGTCCTTTCAAATGTCACTGTATACCAGTACATAATCAATGTACACCATATAGTGAAGTACATTGGCTACCACTTGGTTCATCAGTCTCTGGAAATTTGCTGGAGATTTTTTTGGCAATATGTGAGAGATTCAATGATCATTCCTCCATCGCTGATCAACTTTCATAATTTCAATCCAGTGGGGTCTCCTAGATGCCTATGCTAATAGTTTGTCCAGCAAGGTAACTATATAAGTCAGGAAATCCCCATCCTCTCAAAAAAACTCCTTAAAATGAAGCAAAATACTGCAGAGGCGGGAAATTTACAATAAAAAAGAGGAAATGTTGAAGAAACGCAACAAGTTTTGCAGCTTTTGTGGAGAGAGGAACTCAGTTAATTGTCCAAGCCAAAATGATTTTTTTTAAATTTGAATATGGATCAGAACTAGCAATGGACTCAAACAGAATGCCTGAAATGTCATTATATTGATATCATGAGGTCCCTCATGGAATTTCCAGTATACAGAGGAAAGCCAATTATCCGAATTTCAGATTATCCAGACAAGATTGCAAGTTCCCAATGCTTGATTAAACTCTGAACAACTCGGGTGGGGAGTATTTTATTCAGATGATTGAATGTTCGGATAATCGAATGCCGGATTGCACAGTTTAGCCTCTGCAGTATTTTGCTTCATTTTGGTCCAACTTGAATGTGAGAATGCAATTCTTATCCTTACACATTTATACTTTTTGTTTCCTTTTGTTTTATACTTCACTGTTTAAAATTTTCACCGTCTAGAAAGCTCTGGTTTTGGCTGTTCTGGATTCCCCTCATGGGAATGCACTTTGAGTATAGTCAATCTGCTTCCTTCTTTAATGCAGTCCATCAGCCAGTTATAGTTGTTTTTTTTTATGCCAATTTACATGGATTGGATCCGTTCTCGCCTCATTGAAATTGACCCTCCACCAATTCAGTATTTCTGCTTTAAATTGAATGCATTAACCTTATGATAATGGAATGACCATTGCACAGATGTTCTCTTATTACACATAATCCTTTCTATTGGCTAGAATCAGATCCAACAATGCCTTCTTCCTTAATAAAACTAAAAGAACTGCAGATGCTGTAAATCAGAGACAAAAATAGAAATTGCTGGAAAAGCTCAGCAGGTCTGGCAGCATCTGGGGAGGGAAATCAGATTTAATGTTTCGGGTAGAATGGCTTTTCCTCAGACTTGGTTCTGACCTGAATCATTGACTCTGATTTCTCTCCACAGATGCTGCCAGACCTGCTGAGCTTTTCCAGCAATTTCTAATTATGTGTCCTTTCTTGTTGGACCAGAAATGTACTGGTCAAAGGAAGATTCCTTGAAGATTCTTCAAGAATTTTTCCCACTCTCTGTCCTTTCCAGTAACATTTTTCCAGTCTATTTAGGATAACTAAACACTTCAATGCTTCAATTCTATATTTCTTGCTCCTCCCTGAAATATCCTTGAGAATTTCTTCCTATGTATTCTTCTGATTAATTTATGGCTTTGGATTACACACAATAGTGTGGTAGCAGCTTCTTTTAAAGTTGACCAAATAGATTCTGTCCTTGACCACTAACCCATCCTCTTTTTCCACACTAGTTCAAAAAGGGAATTTAACTGGGGAATCCTTTTTGAGTTTAATTTTAATTAAAAAGTCAGAATCACACATTGAACTAATAGCCTTTCAGTTTAAAAAAAAACCAGTTGAACAGACTGGTGGTGACAGTAATTTATCAAATACCTGAAATCCCTGGCCTCAATGAGGGATTGAATAGTCTGACAGAGAAAGGTGAGTAGGATTGGTGATTATTTCTAGCCTTTTAATTAAAAGCAAAGTGTTACATTTGTGTTTAGGTCTCTGGTCTTTTTGGCTCGTTATTACATAAAAATAGTTGAAGCATAAAATTGACATTGGTATTACAAAATTATGGTAAACGATAAAGAGCTTGGGGTTCTTCAAGTGTATGGAGCAGGAATACAATAGAAATTAATTAAATAAAATATAATAATGATGGCAGGACTCGTGAATGGTTGCAGCTGCAATATGTGTGAGCTGTTGAACACTAAGGTGATCCTTGCCAGTGTTTGCAGCTCAAAGGTGAATCTGAATTGAAAATCTGGAATCTCAACTCTGACACTGCACCATATGAAGGAAGCGGAAAATTACCTGTACATTTTGCTCTAAGATGCAGCAATATCCCTCAGATTAGATAATTAAATTTGGTCTACGATCAGGTTAGGAGGGTGTGAGTGTCAGTGAAAGAGGTGTGGGGATTAAGGGAGTAGTGTTCGAAGAGCCGTAGTTCCTGCAATTGTTACAAATCACACAACATCAGGTTATAGTCCAACAAGTTTAATTGGAAGCATTAGTTTCAGAGCACTGCTCCGTCATTAGGTGGTTGTGGAGGGTACAATTGTAAGACACAGAATTTATAGCAAAAGTTTTCAGTGTGATCTAACTGAAATTATACATTGAAAAATACCTTGCTTGTTTGTTAAGTCTCTCATTAGTTAGAATGACCATGGTAGTTTCACTTCTTTCATATGTCAATCACAAATTTTTTTTTAAAAGTTACATTCGCAGAGTAACTGTAACAATTGATGTCAGCCCAGGTAAGATGTTAAGATGTTGAAGGTGTTAGCCCCCTGTGTTCTGTTGTCTGTGCCATAATGTTTAGACTGATTCTAACCTAAAAAGTGAGTTAACACTCCCACACTCACACATGCCTCCACTCACAGACTTAGACACTTTACACTCACACACACATATATACTCTCTCTCACACTCACAAACCCCCCACTCCAGACACACACACATTCCCACACTCACACATGCACCCTCTCACAGACTTAGACCCCTTTACACTCACACACACACATATACACTCTCTTTCACAGACACTCACAAACCCCCACCCCAGACACACACACATACACCTACAGATACACACACTCCCACTCTCACACATGCATCCTCTCACAGACTTAGACACTTTACACTCACACACACATACACACTCTCTCTCACACTCACAAATCCCCACTCCAGACACACACACACACACACATTCCCACACTCACACATGCACCCTCTCACAGACTTAGACCCCTTTACACTCTCACACACACATATATACATTCTCTTTCACAGACACTCACAACCCCCCCCCACCCCAGACACAGACACACAATACCACATGTGCACATACACATATACATTTGTGGGATGAATTTGTACTTGCAGAGTTGCACTGTACTTTGCTCAAAAACTGCATGAATCCATGTAACATCTTAACATCTTATCTGAGCTGACACCAATTGTTACAGTTACCCTGCAAATGTAACTTTTAAAAAAAGTTTTGTGATTTACATATGAAAGAAGTGAAACTATCAAGATCATTCTAACAGATGAGAGACTTAACAAATAATCAAGGTATTTTTCAATGTATAATTTCAGTTAGATCACACTGTAAACTTTTGCTATAAATTCTGTGTCTTACAATTGTGCACTCCACAACCACCTGATGAAGGAGCAACACTCTGAAAGCTAGTGCTTCCAAATAAACCTGTTGGACTATAATCTGGTGTTGTGTGATTTTTAACTTTGTACACCCCAGTCTAACACCGGCATCTCCAAATCATTCCTGCAATTGTCCATGTAAGTTGTATGGATAAGAGTATGGAGTGAAGGGAGGACGAGCATTGGACCGTTCGAGTGGTGGGAGGGAGTAAGAACATAGCAGTGGTAGAAAACAGAAAAATTAAGGGGATAGCTATTGCAAGCATGAGTTCCAAAGTCTGCGTTGCCAGTCTGATGTCAGGATTAAGGATTTCTCCTTGGGACTGGAGAGAAAATTAGAGCAGGAGAAAAGAGTTATCGTTATCTATGGTGGACTAATAAAACTGATAAGACATCAAAGGAGGTTCTGCAGAAACAATTTGAACAGTTAAGAGCTAAATTAAACAGTAGAACCTCCAAGGTAATAATCTCATGATCACAATTTGAGCTAGGAACAAATTGGCACAGGATAAATAATGTCAAAATAATAGTGCGGTTCAAAGATTGATGTGGGTGGTATGGATTTTAATGCATGGGGCACTGGCATCAGTACTAAGGTAGACATGAGTTGATTCAGTGAGACAGGCTTCACTTGAACTGTGTTTGGACCAGTATCCTTGCAAATTAGCAGCTGAAGAGGGCTTTAAACTAAACAATTTTGTGGAGGTGCGTTGATGGAGAGAGGATTCTGGAGAGGATATGTAGGTTTACAAAAGAAAAGGATGTAGGGCAGCTACTTAGGTTATTAAACCCTGAATAGGTAGAATATACAGCATGGGAAATAATATCAAATAGGTTCAAAGAAGGAGAAAATGGTTTAACAACGAGACCTCGGAGTGCAGTATCATAGCTCTTGAAAGTGGAGTCACAGATAGATAGATAGTCAAAAAGACATTGGGCATGCTTGCCTTTACTCCTCATTTCTCCTCTCCGCACCTTACTCCAGTTCCAACCTGCCAGCTCAGCACCATCCTCATGACCTGTCCTACCCCTGTCAATCTTCCTTTCCACCTATCCCCTCCACCCTCCTCTCCGACCTATCACCTTCATCCCCGTCTCTATCCACTTATTGCACTCTTAGCTACCTTCTCCCCAGACCCAGCCCCCTTCCATTTATCTCGCGACCCCGGAGACTGCCAGTCTCATTCCTGATGAAGGGCTTTTGCCTGAAATGTAGGTTTTCCTGCTCCTCGGATGCTGCCTGACCTGCTGTGCTTTTCCAGCACCACTCTAATCTAGACTCTGATCTCCAGCATCTGCAGTCCTCACTTTCACCATGCTTGCCTTTATTGGTCAGTGCATTGGGTATAGGGGTTGAGAGGTCATATTGTGGCTGTACAGGACATTGGTTAAGCCAATGTTGCCAAGTTTGGAGGTTTTCTGCTATAGGGAGAGGCTGAATAGACTGGGACTATTTTCCATGGAGTGTCGGTTGCTGAGGGGTGACCGTATAGAGGTTTATCAAATCATGAGGGGCTTGGATAAGGTGAGTCGACCATGTATTTTCCCTGGGGTGGGGGACTCAAATCCTAGAGGGCATAGGTTTTGGGTATGAGGGGTAAGATTTAAACAGGACCTAAGGGGCAACTTTTTCATGCAGAGTGTGATGCATGTATGGAATGAGCTGCCAGAGGAAGTGGTGGAGGCTGTTATAATTACAATGTTTAAATGGCATCTGGATTGGTATGTAAATAGCAAGGGTTAAGGGATATGGGCCAAATGCTAGATTTATCTAGGATATTTTGTCAGAGTGGATGTGTTGGAGCAAAGGGTCTGTTTCCATGATGTACCTCTCTAAAACTAAATAAAAGCAAAATGAATGGCTCTAATGTACTATTCAGAATAAAATAAATGAATCAATGGTACAATAAGAGCTTCATGGGTATGTTTGTATAGCCATTACAGAGACATGATTAAAGGAGATCAAAACCAGGAACTAAATATTCAGGTTATGTGAATTTCTCAAAGGACAGGCAGGAAGGAAAGGATGCTGGGCATGCTTTGGAATGTTGCATTGTTGGAACAGAATTGGTATAATAGGAAGAAATTATCTTAGATTGGAAGATATAGAATCCATTTGGGCAAAAGTAAAAGATAAAAAGGGACAGCAACACTGGGGAGTGTAGTTTGTAGGAGCCTAACTGTAGCTATACTGTAGGATAGGGAATAAATCTGGCGATAATGAGGGCAGCATATTAAACATAGCTGACTTAAAATCTTCATGTAGATTGGAAAATCAAATTGACTGTATCGTCTCCTTGTGAGGAAGGACGACCAGGAGTATGCACTAGGTTTCCTATGGGGTTCCCATTATTGCCATCCTTTAGTGCTGAGGACCAATGGCTTGGGCCCAGAATGCAAGTGTGTGTGCCTCTCCAGTGGACCTTGAGGGTGCTGGACCTGGCTTTCTATGGCAGTCACCAACCTTAGAGGAACTGGAGCAACGTTGCATAGCTACACCCCTGAGGGCCATTGTGTCCCACACAACTATATGCCAGCCCTGTCCCTCCCTGTGCATGAGGATGATTGCTGATACAACAAGGTTCACTCCTGTCTGGGACTAAGCAGGTGCCTGTTCTCTGGCAGTCTCCTCATAAGGAGACAGGGCAGTGCCAGGAGGCATCCAGCTGGTGGGCAAACCACACACAGGCCCTTAAAGCTCTTCTCTGAGGATGCTCCAGGGATGGATGGACACTCCACCTCCACCCTTCCTGCATCCTCCCCCGCCCAACCTATAGAAGTTCAAGCTAAGAAAGTTAAAAACAATGACTGCAGATGCTGGAAACCAGATTCTAGATTAGAATGGTGCTGGAAAAGCACAACAGTTCAGGCAGCATCCGAGGAGCAGTAAAATCGACATTTCGGGCAAAAGCCCTTCATCAGGAATTCCTGCATTTCTGATTAAAGGCTTTTGCCCGAAACGTCAATTTTACTGCTCCTCGGATGCTGCCTGAACTGCTGTGATTTTCCAGCACCATTCTAATCCAAGCTAAGAAGGGTCCATTTGACTCTGGCAGGAAGACCCTCAATACGTCTGGCAGTCCTCTGAATGTCAGTGACTGGAGTTGGGTGGTTCTTCCACAAGGTAAAAACAATGACTGCAGATGCTGAAAATCAAATACTGGATTAGTGGTGCTGGAAGAGCACAGCAGTTCAGGCAGCATCCTTCCACAGCCAGGTGCTCCCAATTTTGAGCTCAAACTTTTTAAGTGTGACATTCCCACTGTGGTGCCAGTGTCCAAGCTGGTTCTGGGGGGGAGGGCAGGTGATGCAGGAGGCAGCCTTGCCAATGCTTCCTCCAAGGCCTCAGAGCTCGAGGATGTGCCATCTGGTAGGGCAGGTCATTTCCCTGCTGAAGTTGTGGGCATCCTGCTGCCAGCTGCGCACTGTAGAGAGAAGACATTAAAAGGTAATGGTTAGAAGTGGTATGCAATGAATGACCTGGCAGCGAGGTTACTGTGAGATTTGCAGTGGACTGAAGAGTATACTTAGTGGAACATTAATGTTTTGACAACCCATCAGGAGCAGTACTCTCCTGTGAGGACCTGAATTCTCTCCTCATTGATGGTGAGGATTCTGATTTCGGGCACATGTCCAGGGTCTTTCTGCCCCTATGTGGGTTGTTTATGGCTGAAATGAGAGAAAGGTGGGCATGAGTGAGATGAAAGTGGGTGGGGAGGCACAGCTGGTGCAGGTAATCAAAATTTGGTGTGCTGTTCCAAGGGAGTAAGATGGCAGTGCAGTGATCACGCAGGGTGAGTGGTGTGGAAGGGTTGGGTATTGGGGTGGAGAGTGTGTGCAAGCCAGGGGAGATTTTGAAGGCAATGGTGAGAGTTGTAGAACATCAGCATGGCTTGTAGATGGGCACAACAGCAAAGATACAGTGAGTGTCAGGTCGCAGGGAGAAGAGTGTGGCACTTATAATGGCATGATGACTGTCTATGGCACTGCTGGCCACCTGTGAGGTAGGGCCAGATGAGGCTGCCAGGATTTGATGTTGTGACTTCCTCTGCCAGTCCTCGGGGTGAAAAGGGTGATGCAAGAGCTCTGTCAGAATCACGGTACCACCTTCCCCTTCTCCAACATCTTCAGAATGACTGTCCGTCCACCAAGCAGGGCAACTTCAGAATTCCGGCGCTTGTCGGCTACACAGACGCCTTTTAAAGAAAGCACAGGTGCCAGGGATGCTGGTCTTTCAGCAGATATCCATTGAGTGTTCAGACATTCTAGGAATGGTACTTGGTAAGATGGGACTGGAATTGGATGAGAGGGATGCCACAGGGTAGGATGACACAATGATGAATCTGTTCAGGCCTTGCAGTTAAAAGCCCTTCAAAAAACTCAAAGCAGCCGGCACTTAACCAAAAAAGTAATATTTGCCCGAGTTTGGATAAGTGGGGGCATTCTCAGGATGGAAACTTGTAGTTGGTTGAGTGTCACAGGGGTTAGTGCTGGGGCCACAATTATTAACAATATAGATTGACATCTTGTAAGAAGTGAATGTACTGCAGCCAAGTTTGCTGATGACAAAAATTAGGTAGGAATGTGATGAAGAGGATGGAGACTGCAGAGGAATATGTACAGATTAATTGGATGGGTAAAAACTTTGCAGGTGTGGGAAAATATGAAGTTGTGCACTTTGGCAGAAAGATTAGTTGAACTGAGTTTGATTTAAATGGATGAAAACTGCATGCCACATGACATAGGGATTTGGGAGACCTCATCCATCAATCACATTAAGGTTCAGGGGATAATAGGGAAGGCAAATGGAATGTCAGCCTTTATTTCAAAGGGAATGGCATATAAAAATAGGGAAGGCTTGCTAAAATGATTAAAGGCACTAGTTAGACTACATCTTGAATATTGTGAACTGTTTTGATCGACTTATTTAAGGAAAGATGTACTAACATTAAAAATAGACCAGAGAAGGTTAATTCAGTTGATCCAAGGCATGGAGGGATTTTCTTATGAGGAGAGGTTGAATAGATTGGACCTGTACTTTTTGGAGATTGGAAGAATGAGGGGAGGCCTTGTAAGGTTCTCAGGAGATGAGACAGGGTAGATTCTAGAAGTTGTTTCCCTGTGGGTTAGTCTAAGACCAGAGAACATAATCTCAGAGTAAGGTGCTGCCATTTAAGACAGAGATGAGGGAGAACTTGTTCTCTCAGGGGGTTGTGAATCTGTGGAATTCTTTAATTCTCAGGCATTGTCAGGTTTAAGTCATTAGGTCTATTCAAGGATGAGACAGACAGATTTTTAAGAAAGTGGACTTGATGATTATGAGATCAGCCACGATCTCATTAAACGGTGAAGTAGACTCAGTGAGCCAAACAGCCTATTTCTTGAATCCTATGGTCTTATATCCTTTGTACTTTGTAGTGGGACTCCCCCTCCTTTCTTGTCTTTCCTGAACACATTGTATCTAGGATTATTTATTTCTCAGCCTTCCCTCTTCGGAGTCATTACCATTACAACATCATATTTCCCTGTGCCTTTTTAAAATTTCATTCACAGGATCTGAGTGTTACTGGCTCGGCTAGTGTTACTGGCTCGGCTAGCATTAATTGCCAAGAAGGTAGTTGAGAGTCAACCACACTGGCGACATATGGAGGTCAGAACAGGGAAGAATGACACTTTCCTTCCTTAAAAAGGATTAGTGAACCACTGAAGTTTTCCTTGATAATAGTTTCATGGTCATCGTAAGACTCTTAATTTCAGATTTTTTCATTGAATTCAAAATCCACTCTGCCATGGTGGAATTCAAACCCTGGTCTCCAGAAAATTACCTGGGTCTCTGGAATAATAGTCTAATAAGAATACTAAGAGACCATTGTCTCTGCTTAAAGCTCACCATCCTCATTTGGCATGGTTTTTACATTTACAAAAATGCATTGCACACCTAATTTATATATTCTCATATTCTCTCTTTGTCTTATGCCTAATAATACTATTAATGTCACTGGAAGCTTTGTTTATATTTTAAACTGTCTCCTTTAATTCAAAGGAAAAGGGAATTTTGGACAGGGCATGTGACTTCATGCAAACTTTCTCCAGAGATAAATTCATATAACCTGGTTACCATGAGGTGGTGGTCAGGTCAAAGCTTATTCTAAATAAGATGTGCATTTTAATTTCTGAACATAAGGCAGCTGTTCTTGCTGCATGTAGACTCTCAAAGTCAGTCAGGCTGAGAGGTTTGGATAATCCACTACAGGTGTCTTTATGGCATGCAGAAGGAAAAAGTACTTCTCTGGGATGTTTTTTACATTTTTGAACAGGTTGATTAGAAAATCACTTAACCACCAGACAAAGGCCTCGTGAGGAATCGAGGATTGTGAAGAATAAATCACAATGGAATCACCAGAAGGGACCTTAAAATTGCTATCCATTTGAGTTTGCTAAATAGGTTGAGTGAAGAGTGAACATTATCGAAAAGGACACTGGATACTTCACTCTGATGAAGTTAAGAAAGATGTCCTGTTAGGCCATGAGGAGCTTTAAACTTTAATCAGAAGTCTACTGTTCTACAGAAAATGTGATGTAATGTGTAAGCATGGCATAGAAAAGGTCTATTCCTGGAGGCCTGTTGCCCTAGAATTGTTTTTACATTTTATTTGATGTGCCTTGGAACTGTCTTCTTGCAGTTGCAAATATTTTCTGATGCTTATTTCACTTAATAATAAAGAATATATCACACTTTGCTGAACCAAGAACTGTAAGAAGAAATAAGATACATTATGGTATTTCTTTGTTTGCACAATAACCTCATTTCTACACATTTTTGATGCAAGTTGGTGATATTATGAGATTTTTACTGTTGCCTTTTCAATATCCACACTAACTGCTTTACACAATCACTGAAATAACAAAAAAGGGGAATGTGTTAAATGCTGGCTTTAATATCATGAACATGTAGTACATGGAGTTACATAGCATCCTATGTGCCTTGCAATAATCACTTATTATGAAACTAAGGTGTTGTTTGCTGGGTAAAGCATGCCGCAAGCTCCGACAACAGTCTGTCTATGTACTATGTACAGTAATCAGACAGTAAATAGAATGTAATTGTTTTGATTGTCTTCTTATCATTAAAATGTATTCATTGGTATATTTAAAAGTGGCAAAACTGGAGCAAGTGTATCATTAATTCAGCTGAAAATGGGTTAAATTGCAATTTTTGAATATCTAAGTCTCTACCTCTGAGGACTGTTAAATCATTGAAACTCCCTTAGGAAAACTGTACTGACACTTTTACTGGTTGCATTGGTGTAACTTACCAAGTTTCTGAGTAAATCAAGTATTTTTAATATGCAAAAACATCTTAAAATGTGCCAATTCATGCATGAATGCCTAAAAGAATAACAAATTAAATTTGAAGAGCTTCCCTGGCAGCATAAAATTCCACAACCTTTTGTACTAGTGTGACCTACATCAGCCAGATTTTACTGATAAAACCTATGCAAACTAATGAAAACTCCAGGCCAAAATGTTCTGATCACAGTAGATAACTGAGCAGAACATTGTTGTATAAAACAGTTAATTGCTCAAAGGGTTAACTGACATCATTTGCTAAGCTCAGCAATTAGGATATAAAGAACTATCCCTGGAGAAGCTAACCAGTATTTCTAAATTTCAGGTTAACAATAATGTGTACTTACTCTTAAGTATAGCTTAATGTCTCAAGGAGACTATCATGTAACTCAGATGTAATGTAACTAGCTATTAAGTATTATGTAATAAAGTTATTCTGCTTAAGACTTGCTTCTACCAAAGACTTTGGGTGGGTATCTTTTCCGAATTGGTATTTGTAAATTAGAACGTTACCAATAGGAAGGCTTAGACCAGTGAATCTATCTAAGGCATCTCAAATGGCTCAGTGGATATGATGAAATACTATGCCTGCATCCAAAAATACATCACATTACATGGCATGGATTCAAATATGTACCAACCACCAGATGTAATGCTACTCTGTTTCAAGTACTGGACATTTTATATCCAGCATAGCAAGCAGTTGAGACCAAGATTTAAAATTTCAGTCTGAAAGCAGAGCTCCCATAATGCAGCACTGCTTTAGTAGGTTATGTGCACAATCTGTGGTGAATTCTAACTCTAAACTTTGAATTCATCATGAGATTCCTATAAACTAAGTCAAGCTCTGTTATAATAACTTATGGATTTTGCTCTCAAAATAATATAATGATGCTTGACTACAGAAAGCTACAATAGAATATTATATTTTTATCAGAAGTTGGCTACTCTGACATTGTGTGATTTACAAATTTTCTTGATTGGAGTCTGAACCTTGGAGTATTTCTTTGTACTTCATAGCAGATAGGCAGTTCCTTCAGGCCCACAGTCTTATTCTTCTTGTTTCTAAAATGAGGAATGTGATTCTATTGTCATTCTCTTTATCATTCACTGTACTATAAATATCCTCTACTTTATTAATAAAAAACATTTCAAAATTGTGTTTCATCAAAATTAAATTTTGATGACGAATGAGCTCATTGAGTAAAATTGCTCTATAGGCTTTGTAAAATATTGGTTAGAGCTTCATGATACTGGCATTCCATATTAGGAATGATGTCAAAGCCTTGGACAGAGAGCAAATGACACTTGGAAGCATAGTTCCATTAATGAGAAATGTCCATTATTTGGAGAGAATGGAGTAACAAGTAGTTCTTCTTTGAGCAGAGAGGTTTAAGAAGAAGTTTGATAGAGGTGCTCACAATCATGAAGGGCTTTGGCAAGGTACATAAGGAGAAATATCTTCCAATGACAAAGGGGGCTGTAACTAAAAGAAAAAGATTCAAGATGATTGGCATTAGAACCAGAAGCAACAAAATAAAACACTTATATTTATACAGTGAATTGTTGAAACTTGAAATGCATTCCCTGAAAGAGTGGTGAAAACAAGTTCAATCGTATCATTGCCAAGACAGAATTGCTTGATGTATGATAAGAGAAGAGCAACTATAGGATGAGAGCAGTGACGTGGGATTAATCGGACAGCTCTCTTGCAGAATCAGAAGAATGTTTGGGGTGAGTTTTCCTGTTTATCATCAGGGTTTGGTTGAGGGAGATTCACAGTGTCCAGTCCGTCATGGTTTGAAGTGATTTTTCTCACACAATCTTCTACTCCTCATCTCATTAATGGTGTAGCTGGACTCTTGAGGGCTATTCCTGGGGAATCGTACGGCTGGAGAGACGCAAGTGCTTCCCGATTCTAAAAACTTCTGACATTCAAGTTGCTGCCACCATATGTTTTAGCAATTTTTTTCAACTTTGCAAACATATAAAATTATTGAAAAAACAACAATCACAAATATCAGTAAAATAAAAATTTTTAAAAAATCACAAATTACAATAAAACTACTATCTACTAACTACTAACCTACCCTATAATACAAAGTAAACCCTAACACTGTCAAAGCAACACAAAAAAAAGAAAGTAAAGCAAAAAATAAAACAAAAAAACCCCACAAAATACAGAACAGCTATGCTCGGCGCAAGGCTTCCAAACAAAGGAATGGGAGCATTGTATACATTCCTGTATTAACTCGGGAGTCCTCCTCCAGGGCCCAGTGCTTGACAAATCTAATCATCCTGGTTAAACAAACCCCCTAGTTAAGATAACTGACAAATCTATATCCAAATAATTCAAATAGGGCTGCCATGTCTTATAAAAATGGTCTGTTGTGTGGTGCACCATGTTTGTAAAAAAGTCCAAGGGAATGTGCTCCATTATTAATTTCTGCCATCCCAGCAAGCCTGGCGGGTTCTCAGACACACAATTCATCAAAATATTCTTCCATGTACAGTATGCAAGAATATTAAATAGTTTCTTCCCATGCCCATCTAAAGATTGTAAATTCTGTAGACCAAAGAGGAGAGAAATCGGATCTACTTTGACTTCAATCCTCAATATTCTCCCTATCTGTCCCGCCACAGTGCTCCAGTAAACACGGAGCCTCGTGGCATGTCCAGAAGCAATGGGTAAGAGTACCTATACTTACTTTACATTTGGGGCATACTGAAGATGCCCCTTTTTTAAACTTCGCCAGACGGTCTGGTGCCAGATGAGCCCTGTGCAGAACTTTTAACTGTGTAGCGCACGTCCTGTTACAGATTGAGATCTTTCGAGTATTCTCCCATATGTTCTCCCATGTTTCAGAAGAGATCTCCACTCCCAGTTCTTTCTCCCAGACCCCACATAACCAGTTAATATCCTGCCAGGCCCTGCCACCCAGCAAACGATAGAGGCACTAACCGAAAGGGTGCTTGTGGAACAAAGCAACAACCTCTCTGTATCGGGCTTATAGGGCTTAGTGAGAAGCATAGTCTTCTTGGATGAAATCCCTAGCCTGAAAAAAACAGAAAAGATCTCTGCAACCCATATTTGCAGCTCAGTTGCTCAAAAGACATCATAACCTCCCCCTCAAACAAGTCTCCCAAATTAGAAACTCCTCTCGCTGCCCATAGTTTGAACCCTGCGTCCATCATCCCTGGTCGGAACCCTGGCATGCCAACTATAGGTGTAAGTGGCGAAGTCTCAGATAAACAACCCTCACTCTGATGCATTGTCCTCCATACCTTGACTGCACTAATAACAATGGGGTTCCAGCAGCGGTCCATAACTGTCCTCATCTTATCCATGAACAATAGGTTAATAAGAGGGCACTTTGCCTGGGAGGCCTCAATATCCAGCCATATTGAGTTTGGATTGTTACCTACCCAATAACAGACAAAGGACAGCAGGGAACTCAATTGATACCTCCTGATGTCTGGGAAATCAACTCCTCCCCCTCCTTGAGGCAACTGCAATTTAGTAAGTTTGATGAGGGGCCGCCCATGATGCCAGACAAAGGAACCAAACTACTCCATAAGCTTCCACAGCGTTGACCTGGGAAACATTATAGGGAGCGTACGCATGGGATAAAGCAAACGCGGAAGAACATTCATCTCAATGAGAGATATTCAGCCCAGCCATGAAATTGGAAGAGCCTCCCATCACTGGAGATCTCACCTAATATTGTCGAGCAAGTGAGCAAAGTTAGTCCAAAATAACAGATCAAACTTGGGGGTAATAAAAATGCCTAGGTACCGGAACCCTACCCGTGACCACTTAAAAGGGAACTTCTGGCACATCCTTAAGGTTCCCCAAAGGCATAGTCTCTGATTTCACAAAGTTAATCTTATATCCTGAGATAGCCCCAAATGAATTGATACATTGTATCAAATGGGATACAGAGGTGTTTGGGTTTGATAAAAACAGAAGGACACATTCAGCGTACAGTGTAATCTTGTGTGCCCTCGATCCCACTTCCGGAGCGGTTATGTGGACGTTCTGACGAATGGCCTCTGCCAGCGGTTCTATCACCAACATAAACAACAACGGTGAGAGGGGGCAGGCTTGCCGATTGCCCTACCAATCCTAAAATTCACAGACTTCACCCCATTGGTGATGACCGCGGCCAGAGGGTGGTGATATAAAACCTCCACCCACCCAGCAAAGACCCCACCCAACCCAAACTGTTCTAAGACATAAAAGAGATACCGCCATTCCACCCGGGATATGACCATTCCACCCGGGATACGGCCATTCCACCCGGGATACGGCCATTCCACCCGAGTTACGGCCATTCCACCCGGGATACGGCCATTCCACCCGGGATACCGCCATTCCACCCGGGATACGGCCATTCCACCCGGGATATGGCCATTCCACCCGGGATACGGCCATTCCACCCGGGATACCGCCATTCCACCCGGGATACGGCCATTCCACCCGGGATATGGCCATTCCACCCGGGATACCGCCATTCCACCCGGGTTACGGCCATTCCACCCGGGATACGGCCATTCCACCCGGGATACCGCCATTCCACCCGGGATACGGCCATTCCACCCGGGATACGGCCATTCCACCCGGGATACCGCCATTCCACCCGGGATACGGCCATTCCACCCGGGATACGGCCATTCCACCCGGGATACCGCCATTCCACCCGGGATACGGCCATTCCACCCGGGATACGGCCATTCCACCAAGGATACGGCCATTCCACCCGGGATACGGCCATTCCACCCGGGATACCGCCATTCCACCCGGGATACGGCCATTCCACCCGGGATACCGCCATTCCACCCGGGATACGGCCATTCCACCCGGGATACCGCCATTCCACCCGGGATACGGCCATTCCACCCGGGATACCGCCATTCCACCCGGGATACGGCCATTCCACCCGGGATACCGCCATTCCACCTGGGATACGGCCATTCCACCCGGTCAAATGCTTTCTCTGCATCTAAGGAAATCACCAACCCCTGAATCGATCATTGCTGATAAACTTGGACTATATTCAGCAAACTTCTAATATTAGTAGAGGACCTACGGTCCCTTGTAAAGCCTGTCTGGTCCTCTTTAATAATATAGGGCAACGCACTTTCCAACACCAGGATCTTGGATAGAATCTTGAAATCTGAATTTAATAGAGAGATGGCTCTGTATGAGGCACAATCCTGAGGAATCTTCCCCTTCTTAAGAATTAAGGCAATATTAGCTTCTCTCAAAGATGGTGGTAGGCATTCATGCATGTTTGAGTGATTGTACATCTCCAACATCGGCCCTGACAGAATCCCTATCAACTCCTTATAAAACTCACCCAGGAGACCCTCAGGGCCAGGCTGCATTCCCACCCTGAAGTTGCCTCGCTGCCTCCTGTATTTCCTGAACTGTCAAGGGGGCATTAAGGAGAGAGGCCTGTTCCAAGGTTTCCCCTGGGAGGTCCAGGTTCTTAAAAAAGGTCTCCATTTTAGCACTCCTGTCTTTGCAACCTTCAGACCGTAACAATTCAGAGTAAAAGCTCCGAAAAGCCTCATTAATCTTTTTAGCATCATATGTAAAGACCCCGGCACTGTCTCTGATTGCAGTAATGGATTGGGGAGCATGCTTTTTCTTAGTCATGTATGCTAAATACTTCGCTGGCCTATCCCCATATTCAAACAGCCTTTGTCTAGCAAAAGCAAGTTCTTTCTTTGCCCTTTGTGTCAATATTGAATTCAAGGCAGCCCGAAGGACCATGATCCGTTGCAGCTTAGTCACCGAAGGCTGCGCAAAATGTGCTGCCTCGTCGGCTTTCAACCGCGTCTCAATTAGATGCTGCTGTTCCTCCTTCTGACGTTTCCGGCTCGCCAAATGGGAAATAGCTAATCCCCTAGCAAAGGCCTTAACAGTCTCCCACAGCATGGATGAACTACTAGCCATGCCTGAGTTGATAGTCAAGAATTCCTGAAACTTCTTCAAAAAGTATTCCACAAATTTGGAATCCTTAAGGAGAAAGGGTCCAAATGCCAGTGCCGCAGACCTAGCCCTTCACTCTTGGCCTTAACCTCCAAATATACTGCTGCATGATCAGAGATAGCTATATTCCCAATTCTACAACCCATCATCGAATCAGGAGGGCCAAGGGAGCCAGAAAGAGGTCAATCCTCGTGTGACATTTATGTGGGTTTGAAAAAAAGGTGAAGTCCCTGCCGGTAGGGTGAAGAAATTTCCAAATATCCACCAGCCCCAACTCCTCGCATAAGTTAACCACCTGCTTGGCCTGCGAAGAAATAGTTGGGGGTCCACAAGTCATCATGTCCACTGACGGATCCAAAAGACAATTAAAATCCCCCCCCCCACTATAATAATGTACCGTGTTCCAAAAACACTCAACTTAGAGAAAACGCTAATCAAAAATTTGAGGGGATGCGCCGGAGGACAGTAGACATTTAAAATGCCATATTCCTCCCCATGTATCAGGGCTTTAAGTATCACAAACCATCCCTGCTCATCTTTCATCTGCTCTAATAATGTGAACGGAAGATTTTTCTGGATAAGTACTGCCACTCCCCTACTTTTAGTAGTAAAGGATGAAAAGAATATCTGGTCATAACCGCCCTGTTGTAATTTCAAGTGTTCCCCATTTTCAAGATGGATTTCTTGCAACAAAGCAATATCAACCCTTTCCCTCATAAGGCTAGAAAACACTTTTTTCCTTTTAACAGGTGAATGACTTCCCTTAATGTTCCAGGTGCACCAGTTAATAAGACACTTAGCCATATCCCCTTTCAGAGGCCCTTGAACCCCTCTGAGGGAGAACCCTACTTACAAAGCACCGAGCATAAGTAAATAAAGACTCATAGAATCGAAAAACTATATATACAAAAACTACTCTATCATAACAATAAACAACTATTACTATCAAAAAACTACAAAGAAAACCAACTATAAAACTTTGAATGGAAGACTCTTCCCCTGCCCATATGGGGCACTCACCCTACCCATCCCCTCCTTCACAGCGCCTTCAGCCTTAGGCCAGAAAAAAGCAAGGAGATGATCCTTAAATCAACAGAAAAAAAGACAAAATCCGGATGAGCACTCCACCCATCCCTGGCTTCATGTCACCCCTACTTGTGACTAAAAGAGAAGCAGAACAAAAAAAGGGGGAGAGACAACAAAGGACATCCACAAAATTTCCCATCAGAAAATCCAGTTATTAAAAAAAATAAGAACAACTTATTCCAAAGTCTTTTCCCCCTTTCCAAAAAGGAAATTATTAGGGAAAGAAAGGAATGAAAAAAAAGGGAAAACATGGGGAAAAATAGAAAAGAGAACAAAAATTAACCATATTCTTCAGGCCAATCTGTCTATTTTAAAGTGTCCACAAAGTTTTTAGACTTATCCGCTGAGTCAAATGGATAAACTGAGTCCTCGTGGCTGAAATGGAGTACTGCGGGGTATCTCATGGCGTACTGGATACTCAGGTTCCTCAGCCTCTTTTTTTAACTTCATTGAAGGATTTCCTCTTTCGGATTACAGCTGCAGAGAAATCCTGGAAAAACATGATTTTTGACCCCTTGTACAGCAGCACCTGTGGATCTTTTCCCAGGGATCTGGGAGCTTCTATGACTTTTGCTTGTCATTATATGAGTGAAAGTGCACTAGGACCAAGCGGGGGCGCTGCACTGGACCTGACTTGTGCACTGTAACCCAATACACCCTTTCAATCTGAAGCCTGCTGGACTCGATGTGAAGGCCCGAAAACTTCGGCAGCCAGTTTTCAAAGAAGCTGACTAGCTGCTCACCTTCCTCACCTTCAGGGATTCAGAGATTTGTTATCAATATGGTCTCGCAAGGCCCGCACATCTCGCTCCAGCACCTGGATCTGACTGGATGAGGACTCCATTGCAGCTTCCGAGGACTTAGTTTGACCCTCCACCACCTCCAGCCTCTCTACGAGGCCCTTGATCTACTTCTCATGCTTCTGCAGCATGGATGCAATAGGTTGGACCTGGGCATGAATCTCCCCACTGATCTCCTCAATCGCAGCCCCAGCTTTCAAGGTAAGCCTCTCCATCGCTGCAGCCAATTCCTGTGTCTCTGTCAGGTCCCCGGGGGTTCAGGAGAGGCTGCTGCTGCTGCAGTCTCTGGTGTTGTAGGTGCTGCAAGGGAGTGTCCTCCCTCCTGCTGTTTGCTTGCTCCTTTTTGCTTTGGCACCCTTCCCACTCCCAAATATTAACAATTATGTGTTCTGTAAGGTTTTAAACTAATATTTCCACCACATAAGTTGGCCAGGGATGGCAAAAATCACCAGTATGCCTTGGCTGTCCACAGCAGTTCTACAGAATCGCCGCCATCTTGCCAAGTCCACTGCCACCATATTTAATACCCAGCTGTACACCACTTCAGACACAGCAGACCAGGAGCTGGCCTCCAGAATGTGGTCCTCAACCGAGATAACCAAACACATGGTTCAGGGGAAAGGAAAGCTCATTTGCAGCTTCCCAGACAGGGACTTTGAGGTGTTGGAATACAGGGTGCCAGAGGGTCCTTTTTTTTCTGTGAAACAAGCTGCACCACCAGACCAAGCCATCCTGGACCAAATTACAGCCTGATTGCCCAGCAGGAAGGTCAATAATTGACTGTGCTTTGGCAGAATACAAACCATCATCTTCTCTCTGCTATCTCACACTCATAATTATTCCATTGTACACATATCTTTCACCAAAGCTCATAGACCACAACTCTCATCATTGCTAACAACATGTCCAGCCAACAGCTCTCACTCACCTCATTCTTCCAAACTACTGAGTTCCTGTCATCTGTACTTCCTGTTCACTCACTGATGTATCTTCACCATCACTCATCTTATCTATCACCTCTAAATGCTCTTCGAACCACTTCCATCACAACCAATCTCTCCATTTATCTCATTGCAGAATAAATAGCACCCCCTCCCTGTCCCCAGGGCCTCAACAAACTTGCACTGCTTGCACTGATGTTGCAGGACTGGCCATGGTCCAGTCCTCAGTCATGGATCCTTGAGCCTTACTAACTGTGGCCAAACCCCTGGATTGAAATCTGATGAACCCCTTGACTGACAGTGATGGTGCCCCAACTGAGTGTAGTCCTACTTGACCTTACTAATGACTGCTGCCCTTTGACTTCCACACATGGCCACTTGCTTCAACCACATGCAGAGCATTTACCCAAAGGTATATTCTGCAACTGTGTCATTGACATATTCCATGCAATACAGCTGTATGTCCACCTGGATGACTGTTCTGTACTCTCCACTATCACAAGCTGCTTATTTCTTGCCCTGTGCTAAAAAGCAATGCAAGATACAAAGGGTGACTAAGCACTGAAGACCCTGTGTACTAATAAAGTAAAATGATCCACACACAAGCTTGCAGTCATACGTCAATGGTGAGGTCAGTGAGTGGATGCTAAGACAGCAAAATGAAGGAGAAAGCAGCTAATAGAGACTCCAAGTTAGTGCAAAGTGAGTGAGTGCTGAGAAAACAAGCCAAGTGCACAAGCTACTTCCTGTGTATATGCATGAGATATATGTGTGCCCCTACATGCACAGTGACCTGGCAGAAGCAAACAAATTATGGGTATCCCTGAGCTCCAAAGTGAAATGCTGAAGGGTTGAAGTGGTGTTTAGGTTGAGAATAAGCATTATACAAGCACACATATTATTTTGCCCTTCGGCCCCTTGAGCCTGCTCTGGCTGATCTGGTTGTAATCTTAAATCCACTTTCCTGTCTATCCCCAACAACACACCTAATAAGAATCTATCTACCTCTGCCATAAAAAATATTTCAGGATATTTCTTTATAAAAGTATAAATCTTTCTACTTTTCAAGAACAGAATTTTAAAGGCTCATGACACTGACAGAAACTATTTTGCCCCATCCCTGTATTAAATGCGACAACCCTGACTCTTTAAATGGTGACCTCCTCGTTCTAGAATCTCCCAGAAGAGGAAACATCCTTTCCCCATTTACCCTGTCAAGACCCTTCAGGATTTTATGTTTCAATCAAATCACCTCTTTATGTTCTAACCTCCAATGATTTAAACCTAACAATCTTTTCTTGTAAGGCAATCCACTCATTCCTGGCATTACTCCAGAAAAACTTCCTTGAGCAACTTCAAATACATTTACATCCTTCCTCAAATAAGAAGATACTATATACAGAACTCCAGATGCAGTCTCACCAGAGTCCTGCATTACTGAAGCATAGCCTCCATACTTTTCTATTCAATTTCCTTTATGATTAATAACATTGTAATAGTTTTCTGATTCATTGTTCCCGCACACTAACTGTCTCTGATTCATGCACAAGAACAATTAGATTCCTCTGTATCTCTGAGCTCTGCAATCTTTTATCATTTAGAAAATGCGCTTCTTTTTAATTCTTCCTACCAAACGGACAATTTCACATTTTCCAACATTACATTCAATTTGCCACAACTTTGCCCACTTACTCAACATATCGCTATCTTCTCCTAACCTCCTTGTGTCCTCTTCACAACTTATTTTCCTTACTAACCATCTAACTTGACCAAACCTGGCAACCAGAACTTCTGTCCCTTTATCCAACAAAGAACTCGGTAGCTCATCGTTTGTTACATCAAAAAACATCCATTTAAAGTTACTCTTACTTCCTTTAAGCCAGCCAATCTCTTATCCACACCAATATACTACCACCTACAGAAAGAGCTTTTATTTTCTCTAATAACCTTTGATGTGGCATCTTATCAAATGCCTTTTGGAAATCAAAGTACAGTACATCCATTGTCTCCATTTAATCATAACATATGATCCCTCCTTAAAGAACTCTAACTGATTGGTCAAACATGATTTCCCTTTCACAAAAATATTTTGACTCTGTCTGATTGTCTTGAACTTTATCCAAGTGCCCTGCTATAGCTTATTTAATAATAGCTTCTAACATTTTATTTCTGACAGATGCTAAGCTGACTGCCTTCTGTCTCCCTCACAATTTAAATAAAGGAGGTACATTTGCTATCTTCCAATCCAATGGGACTGTCCCCAAATCAAGGAGGTTTCAGGAAATTAGAACCAATATATCAATAATCTCATTAACTACTTCTGAACCAGGAAGGGACATGAGGAGTCATTGGCAGGTAGGATCAAGGAAAACCCTAAAGCTTTCTGTAAGTATCTCAGGTGTAAAAGAATGACTAGAGAAAGATTAGTGCCAGTCAAGGATAGTAGTGAGAAGTTGTGTCTGGAGTCTGAGGAGATAGGAGAGGGTGTAAATAAATATTTTTCATCAGTATTCACACTGGAAAAAGAGAATGGTTAAAAGGAGAATACTAGATACAGGCTAATAGACAAGACAGGATTGAGGTTCACAAGGAGGAGGTGTTAGCAATTCTGGAAAGTGTGAAAATAGATAAGTCCCTTGAGCCAGATGGGAATTTTCCTAAGATTCTCTGAGAAGCCAGGGAAGAAATTGCAGAGCCTTTGGCTTTGATCTTTATGTTGTCATTGTCTACAGGAATAGTACCAGAAGACTGGAGGATAGCAAAAGCTGTTCCCTTGTTGAAGAAGGAGAGTAGAGACAACTCTGGTAATTATAGACCAGTGAGCCTTACTTCGGTTGTGGGTAAATTGTTAGAAAAGATTATACGAGATAGGATTTATAATAATCTGGAGAGAAATAAGTTGATTAGGATAGTCAATGTGGTTTTGTGAAGGATGCCTCACAAACCTTATTGAATTCTTTGAGATGAGGTGGATGAGGGTAGAGCAGTTGATGTGGTGTATATGGATTTCAGTAAGGCATTTAATAAGGTTCCCCATGGTAGGCTATTGCACAAAATACAGAGGCATGGGATTGAGGGTGATTTAGCAGTTTGGATCAGAAATTGGCTAGCTGAAAGAAGACAAAGGGTGGTGGTTGATGGGAAATGTTCATCCTGGAGTTCACTTACTAGTGGTGTACTGCAGGGATCTGTTTTGGGGCCACTGCATAGATGGTCGTAGATCCGCTCATCTACGCCCTAGATGAGGAGTGCTGAAAGATGTTGTAATTTACAAAGGGACATAGATAAGCTGCAGAGCTGGGCTGAGAGGTGGCAAATGGAGTTTGATGTGGAAAAGTATAATGTGATTCACTTTGGAAGAAGCAACAGGAATCAAGAGTACTGGGCTAATCGTAAGATTCTTGGTAGTGTAGATGAGCAGAGAGATCACAGTGTCCATATACATAGGTGCTTGAAAGTTGCCACCCAGGTTGATAGGGTTGTTAAGAAGGCATATGGTGTATTAGCTTTTATTGGTAGAGAGATTGAGTTTCAGAGCCATGAGGTCATGCTGCAGCTGTACAAAATTCTGGTCCAGCTGCACTTGGAGTATTGCATGCAGTTCAGGTCACCGCATTGTAGGAATGATATGGAAGCTTTGGAAAGGGTTTAGAGGAGATTTACTAAGATGTTGCCTGTTATGGATGGAATGTTTTATGAGGAAAGGCTGAGGGACTTGAGGCTGTTTTCGTTAGAGGGAAGAAGGTTGAGAGATGACTTAATTGAGACATATAAGATAATCAGAAGGTGAGATAGGATGGACAGTGAGAGCCTTTTTCCTCAGAAGGTGATGGCTAGCATGAGAGGACATAGCTTTAAATTGAGGAGTGATAGATATAGGACAGATGTCAGAGCTAGTTTCTTTACTTTCAGAGGGTAGTAGGGGCGTGGAATGCACTGTCTGCAATAGTAGTAGACTCGCCAGCTTTAAGGGCATTTAAATTGTCATTGGATAGACATATGGATGAAAAGGGTGGATAGGCTTTAGTTTGGTTTCACAGGTCAGTGCAACATCGAGGACCAAAGGGCCTGTACTGCGCTGTACTGTTTGATATTCTATGTTCTTTTAAGACCAAAAGATGAAAAACATCAGAGCCTGCGTCTTTAGGTCCAACAATTTTCTCAGTATCATTTCTCTGGGTACATGAGTTTTCTCCCTTCGTTTCATTTTCTGCTTTTTCGCTACTTCTGAAATAATAGTTCTATCCTATACAGTGAAAACAGATTAAACAGATTAAACATAACACATAACAGCAAGGTTAGACCATTCAGCCCATTGAATCCGCTCTGGTATTTGATCACGATTGATATGTTTCTCAATCCCTTTCTCCTGCCTTTTCCTCATAACCCTTTGATCCCTTTATCAATCAAGAACCTATCTATTTCTACCTTAGAGACACTCAATGACTTGGCTCCACAGCACTCTGCAGCAATGAATTCACCCTGGCTGAAGAAATTCCTCCTCATCTCAGTTTTAAAAGGTCATTCCTTAACTCTGAGGCTGTGTCCTTGCATCTGAATCTCTCCTACCAGTGGAAACAGCCCCATGTCAACTCTCTCCAGGCTCTCAGTATTCTGTAAGTTTCAATCAGATTTCCTCTCATCTCTCTAAACTCCATTGGGTACAAATCCAGAGTACTCAACCATTCCTCATTTGATAAGCCCTTCATCCTTCAGATAATTTTTGTAAACCTCCAATGCAGGCACATCATTCCTTAGATATAAGTCTGAAACTGCTTACAATATTCCAAATGTGGTCTGACCACAGTTTTATACAGCCTCAGCAGTACATCTATGCCCTGATATTCTAGCCCTCTTGAAACATATGCTAACAGTGCATCTGTCTTCCAACTGCCAACTGAACCTGCATGTTAACTTTAAGAGAATCTTGAACTAGGATACTCAAATCCATTTGTGCTTCAGATTTCTGAAGATTGTCCCCGTTCAGAAAAAAAGCCTACACCTTATTCTTTCAAAGTGCATAACCTCGCACTTGACTACATTGAATACTATCTGCCAATTCTTTGCTAACTCTCCTAGCCTATCCAAGTCCTTCTGTCACCTGTCTGCTTTGTCAACACTACCTGTCCATCCACCTATCTTTGTGTCATCTGCGAACATAGCAACAATGCCCTCAATTCCTTCATCCAGATCGTTAGTGTATAATGTGAATAGTTGTGGTCCTAACATATATCCCTGTGGAACTCCACTAGTCACCAGCTGCCATTATGAAAAAGACCCTTATATCCCCACTCCCTACTTTCTACCAGCCAGCCAAATACTTAATCCATGCCAGAACCTTGGCCCGAACACCATGGACACTTATCTTATTAAGCAGCATCCTGTGTTGCACCTTATCAAAGGCCTTTTACAATTTATCTGCAATTTCCTTATTTTCTAATATTAATGCTCCAGATTCACTTTTTATAATACTAATGTTCACTTTGTTAAATTTATGTTTCAAATCATTTATAGAAACTCTTACTATCTGTTCTTATATTTCTAACTTTTTTCTCGCATTTCCCTTATTCCCTCTTTATTAATTGTTTGAACATTCTTTGCTGATTTCTTGAATAAAAACATCTAATCCTATCTTCTGACTTGTCACCTGTCTGCAAGATTCTGTGCTTTTTCTTTGAGGATGATACTTTCTTTAATATTTCTAATTTACCACAGATGATGGATCCATCCGTTGAAATTTTTCTTAACTGTTAGAATGTACCAACTCTTAATATTCTGAAATATCATCTTAAAGGTCTACCACTGCATTTCTGTTGGCTTATTCTCTCCCCCAATTTACTAATTCACTTAGCCAGCTCTGTTTCCATCATAATTGCCCGTATTTAAATTTTGAAATGCAGTCTCATATGCATTCCCCCCCCTCCCTAAAACTAATTGTAAAATACCATCATATTATGAATGCTGCTACCTTGGGGTGCCTTCACTCTGGGTGAAGGATAATTCATTGATCCTATCTGTGAAAGTACTATGGCTTTAAGAGGTGTATTTTGTCCTTTTATTGAGAAAAGTTGAGACGGTGGTGAAAAGCTGTCTGCTCCAAAGCCAACAAAGTAAACAGCTTGTCAGGTCTTGGGTGTTTTTTTTTAAAGTTGGAGCAAAAGAAGCAGCCTGAATGGGTGGGGCTAAGCTCCCACAGAACCAGGTTTCTTTTCAGTTTTCGCCTTCAGTTGCTGCGTCTTGAAGCTGGATGTGGAAGCCCTTATTCCTCTCTCTCTGTTACAGCTGTACATTGGGGCTCTCTTCCTGTGGCTAGATTTGTCTCTGAGATAATCTATTTTACTGAATTTGCCTTTGCCAAAGGTGTGTTTATGGGATGCTATTATATTGGAATAGTATGTGCATAACATATATATAAAACACACATACTATTCCAATTTAATAGCATCCCATAAATACACCTTTGGCAAAGGCAAATTCAGTAAAATAAATTATCTCAGAGACAAATCTATATATATATATATATATATATATTAAAAACTTTGTTAAGCATTCCAATAGAGTTAAACTTAAGCCAAATCCATTATTTTTTTCAGTATTGTAATTATCGTGTATGAATAAAGTGTGTTTTGTTTCAAGCCTGGTAGGTTTGGCCAATTGAGTCGCATCCAGAATGGCACCCCTTACCCTTACCTTTAAAGTAAGAAAAGTTAGGGTCTACACTATCTTCTTAATATATTTTGAGGGGAATTGGTCTGGCCCACAACAAATCACATTACACAATACCAAGTCTAGAGTAGCCTGCTGCCTGATCACTTCTAGAACAAGCTATTCTAACAAACTACATTGAAAACTTTTCCTAAAGTATTCAGTTAGGTTACCTTTGCATTTCTGTCTTTTCCGGTTGATATGTAGATTGAAATTGCTCATGGTTATTTTCATGCTTCTTGGTGACAAGCTCTCATTATTTCTTCCTTTATGCCCCACCCTACTGTGTAGTTTGTTATGAGACCAGAAAACCAGTCCTAAAATTAGCTTTTGTCTTTATCATTACTCATTTGTTAGAATACTGAATGAACTCACAAACTCTTAACATTTGCCTGTACCTGTGTTTTTATTTTTGCTGCTGTTTATGTATTATTTACTATCTATACTACTTAACTATGTGATCTGCCTGTATTGCTCGCAAGACAAAGCTTTTCACTGTGCCTCGGCACACATGACAATAAATTCAATTCAATTCATTTTTACCTAAATTGTTTCCACAACTTGATTCCCTGAGTTTAGGTCATAGAATTATAAAGAGTCATAAAGGGTACAGTACAGAAACAAACCCTTCCGTCCAATTTGCCCATGCTGACCTGATGTCATAAATTAATGTAGTTCCATTTTCCATCACTTGACCCACATCCCTCTAAACCCTTCCTATTCATATACCCATCCAGATGCTTTTTAAATGTTGCAATTGTACCAGCCTACACCACTTCCTCTGTCAGCTCATTCCATACACACATTGCCCTCTGTCCCTTAGGTCCCTTTTAAGTCTGTCCCCTCTCAACCTAAACCTATGCCCTCTAGTTCTGGACAGCCCCCACCCCAGGGAAAAGACCTCATCTATTTACCCTGCCAATGCCCCACATAATTTGATAAACCTCTATAAGGTCACCCCTCAGCCTCCGACAATCCAGGGAAAACAGCTCCTGCCTATTCAGCCTGACCCTATAACTGAAACTTTCCAACCCTAGCAACATCCTTGTAAATCTTTTCGGAACCATTTCAAGTTTCACAGCATCCTTCCTATAGCAAGGAGACCAGAAATGCACACAATATTTCAAAAGTGGCCAAGCTAATGTTGTGTACAGCCACAACATGACCTCTCAACTCTGGTACTTGAGGCTCTGACCAATAAAGGAAAGCATACCAAACAACTTCTTCACTATCCTATCTACCTGCAACTCCACTTTCAAGGAACTATGAACCTGCACTCCAAGGTCTCTTTGTTCAGCAACACTCCCCAGGAACCTGCCATTAAGTGTATAAGTCCTGTCCCGATTTGCCTTCCCAGCACCTTGCATTTATCTAAATTCAACTCTGTCTGCCACTCCTTGGCCCATTGGCCCATCTGATCATGGTTCCGTTGTACTTTGAGGTAACCTTCTTCGCTGTCCACTACATTTCTCCATTGTACTACTATCATCATAAACTAACAGAGCCACTCCTCCACTTTTTCTTAGTTTCCTGTAATTTCTAAATGTCCTTGACACCTCTGCTCACTTCATGTTTCAGATCCCAATCCATGTTATCCTACAGCCACCTGTAATGATTACCACACTGATTCATTTCGATTTGCACTCTCAATTAATCCATTTTATTTTGCATGGTATGTGCATTCAGATGCAGGGCCTTTAGTTTTATTCTTTTATTCTTTTTGTAAACTCTAGTTTTGTCTTCTGTTGGTTACCTGCTCAATGCGTATTCTCTATCTCTTCCTGTCATGGTTTATTTAGCTGTTCACATATCGATCATGAAACGACACGACCAGCTATCCTTAATAGCCACACACGCAGATGACAAGCAACATGAATTTGACTGGGACACCACTACTATTATAGGACAAGCCAAACAGAGAACAGCCAGGGAATTCCTAGAGGCATGGCACTCATCCACAGATTCAATCAATAAGCACATCGACCTGGACCCAATATACTGACCACGAGCTACAAATCTTTTCACAAACTTTGAATTTATTATTTTTCTTACATATTTCCACCTGCAACCATACTCCGGCAATATTTCTCATCCAGGCACGAAGGTTGTTTATGGAGCCAAGTTAAAACACTTACAGTACATTAAATTGAGCTTGAACAATTCAGAAGGGTCAACATTGCATCTGTCAGACAGATGGAAGTGTTACTACTTTGCACTTAAGGTAGTGTGACAGCCATAGAGGAATCTCATGTTTAGTTCATCAACATATCTGCTCAATGTAAACATTCAATCCCCAATTATACCTTATCACTATTATCAATAAGTCTAATGGCATTTAAATGTAGCAAATAGACACAATAATTAATCTAGTAACTTGGTGAATACCACTCAATTAAGGTCAATGTGCTTAATAATAACCTGGACCCAATATACCGACCACTGCAGTGGACAGCTGGAACTAACAACCGGCAGTGGCAGAGACAAACCACTACAAATGCCGGAGGAAAGATCACAGAAGCACTTCACAGGAGGCTCCCAATCACTGAGGATGTCACCAAGACAGGGGATGAAACGTCTGCAACACAAATTCCCAGCTCGGCGAACAGACCATAACAAAAATAATAAATACTTGCCAATCTCTATAAGTAACGTAAGTCATGAAGTTAGTGGAAATCCAGTAGAAAGCTGGACAACTAGTCATTCTGCTTTGCAGAACCCCTGTAGGAAATTCCATAATAGGCTTAATATTTTCATTAAAATAGAGAGCAATGTTTTATTACTACAGAGCATATTTTCACTTCATTTGCTGCAAAACAATAAATATGTTTGCTCAAACAGAAAGTAATAAACAGTATTTGAGTTCTAAAAGCGTAAAACATTTATCTGCGACTCAAATTTCCAGAGAACTCCAATATTCAAACATATTTACACAGAGTGCAAATTGATCCATTCATTTATAAAGAATCTCACACCAAATATGCAGAAGTAATATTCAGACATTGGGTTCTTCCTAGTGGAGTCATTAAAGGACCATATGGTTCAAATACAAATTAAAAGCAACATTGTAATTGAGAGATAAGTGTAGAATTTAAATTGCATAAGAAATATTGCAATCAAAGAACAATAGTTTGCTGATTACTGCCAATAGCATTTAATAATTATTAATAGAAATTATAACAAAAGAATTTGTTCAGTATGCCATCTTCCTAAGTAGATAGTTGCTTATTGCTGGAATTAAGATGAAAGAATTAAAGAAAATGTGTTGTTGAGACATCTAGACTACTGCATGCTTATCTAAACATCTGTATAAAAGATGTGTACTTTATAAATAAATAAGAAGTTTCTGTTTCTGACCAGTACTGCATGAAGTTTACATTATGTAAGTACAGGTTTTATAAATTGATACTTCAAACAACAGTTGTTATGTTCCAATAATGTGCATTTGTGGCTCAGTAGGTAACTGCATAGTAATTATGTTACAAATGAGTTCTTATCACTTCCACTAATGTAAAATATTTATTATGCCTTGCTGGTCTCTTTCATATATATCACCTGAATATCACTTTTCTTAAGATCCTGTGTTCTTGTAAAATTACTGTTGCAGTCATTTGAAAATGATGTGAGTTGTTGCACAATGAGATAATGGAGATGTCCAGCTGCGTTAAACCTACTGAAAAATGCATAACAGAAATTTTGGAAGATGCAGTGTGTCTGTCTTTACAATAAAATATTACTAAAACTTTAATTTGTAAGTGACTTAATGAAATGAAATAAAATTTTAAAATTCATTCTTTGAGAATGTGTTGCTGGTCACTATCCATTACCATTTTGTTACAATAAAAATAGAACCTTCCTTTTAAAAACTGATCAAGTATCAGTCAATATCTAAGTTGATTGAATCTCTTCTAGTCATTAACATAATGATAGAGCATTAAATTGAAGCTGTCATAAAGATTTCTATTTTGAATGTATTCAGTGATATATCTGTTTGTTTACCGTAAACCTGTTGGGTAAACGTTATCAGGATATTATTGAGTAGCACAGAGCTACTTTTCTGTGAGCTTTCATATTTGTCTCCTTTCAATAATTTCACAAATGCTGCTGGCAAGAATATTCTTATCTTTAATCCAATATTGCTTTCCTGATGTTTGTTTCTTCACCAGTATGTTCAGCCATGTTCCATTAAGATAAATCAAGTCCTCTGGGATGAAACGATTTCTGTCAAGAAAAACACATTTGAACCAAAAACAAATTACTTCATTTGGACAAGTTTATGGTCAAAACCCAGTTCTCCTGTCTGCATGATCATTCCAAAGGCCATAGCATACTTCTGAAGGATAAAGAGAGTGTTTTCTATGAATATAGAGTCTGCTCAAGAACATAGAGGGACATTGAGTCAAAAGCTGCAACATTCTGTCACTACAGTGATGTTCCTGTATATAAGCAAATATTTAACATTTCAAGACATCTGAAATAATTCTTCACCAAAGATTGAACTTCTTTATCAAATTGTTGTTTTAAATAATCTCAAACATAATTGCAGACAATTAAACATCTTTTTGACTAAGACTGATTGAACTAGTATAAGATTATTGGATTGTCAACGGTAGATTGTTTAAAATTGGTTTAAAAAAAGTTCCTTTGAAAAGTGATGTTGCAGCTTTACTCTTCTATATTTATGTCAGGCAGGGGATGATTTAGCTCATTGCTTTAATAGTTGACCCTGGATATAAACTGAAAATAAAATACAAAATAGCCATCCCATTTCTGCCACAGTGAATGCCAACATATGTTCTTAGTGTTGTTTCTAACATGACTTGACATCTGAATTCACTTCAATTATTGGTAAATTGATTTTGTTTTTGTTAGAAGGAAAAGGTTTTGCTAAGGAAAAACATAGATTCTTTGCATTTATCTACAAGACAACCGGGATAATTTGAACTGGCTTAATATTCCTGAAATGCTTTCAGAGGATACTGTCTGCAAATATTTCCTTTGCAAAGCTCTTGTTGATATTTGTATCTTATTACTTTTCTTATATAAGATTGACTGATAGATTCTAACAAAAAAAAATCAGATTTCAGTATATTTTATTGAACAAAATTGAATATTGGAGACACTAGTTCAATCGTTTTCATCACAGTGGAAACAATAAAGATCCAACAGACTTCAATTCAGACATGTATCAAACAGCAGCATGCATTGTGAATTGAGGAAACAGGTAATTAAAGGGAAATTGTAAGATATTACCTTCAAGACTCTATTAGTTGATAAATTTACTTTGTTTTCACTTCATATGTTTTTAGCTAAGGGATCTTTAACAGAAGAAAATTACTGTAGGTGTACTGGATTGCTGAACCCAAAAGCAATACTGTAGCAATCTGTTTGTTTTATTTTGTCAGTATGACAATAAAAAGTCTGTGGTGTTGAATGGATTTACTATACATGTGAGGTAACATTGCCTATGTGGCTTTAAGTGAAGGGCACAAAGAAATGTGATATTTGTTTATTTTTATATTGATTAATGTAAGAAATTATTAAAGATCCTTTTGCATTCTGTTTTCTAAGTATGTCTATTTTTACTTCATAGCACTGCTTATAGATTTTTATTAACCATAAGTCTCATTGTTGACAAAATAAGAATAGAAGATGCTTCATCATTTGAAGGATAGGTGCCAGTACATAATTTACTTAGGCTTTGCATTCTCTTGTGTAGCTGGAGACTTTCTACTAATAATCACCTCCACTACAAAGGCAGAGGTAACACTTGCTTTGCCAGCTGACATTACCAAGATAGTTAATAATGATTTTTGACATTCCACGTAAATTACAGGGCTCTCTCTTCCCCTTTCTCCAGAAAATGGAAGATATTATTACAAACCAAAAAAAGAAATAATCAAATTTCTGGAAAGATTTTACAGCTTTGGAGGCTTCCAGTGAACGATGGGTGCTCTTATGGAGATGGACGATGAAAAGCAAAATAATATCTCCCAACTCTGATTGTTCAAATATATTCTACAACACAGAAAGCTCCAAACAGGCTGGAGCAGGCATGGGGCAGGAAGGTTAAGTACAGAAGAAGGCACAATACTTCAGATTGGCAGCAGACTGCAGCAAGAATAATCTAATCAAAACTAAATTCAATTATCTATTCCCAAGGCAGACTCCCGAGGCTACTGCACTGAATACTAGGATAGCTCCTCCTAGACATCTTTTCCAGTCAAAGTCGCTTGATGAATGCAGATGAAATTTGAAATATGAAAATCTAAAATAATTTATGAAAGTTGTCAGAAATTTGGACTGCTGGTGGTATAATTTCCTCAGAGACAAGGCAGTCTGGCTCATTGCTTCCAGTTTTAAAGCAGGCCTTGGTCTTCCAGTAGATGGATCAAACCTTCTAAAATGCTGTTTCAGACAAATTACAGCTCATTACAAACAGCCTTACACCATGCCATTATGTCACAGGAAATCTTTTTTCATTTGCACAAATTTGCCTGGAATTTTTTTTATTTATTTGAGTATCCATTATCGGATGTAAAATTGAATTACTAACAATTATTTTCTGAGAGGCGGATGTTTGTGTACATTCAGTAAGTGGGCACTATGTGAGTGTAACATATTGCACTGTTCATTTTAAGCAATTGTACTGGGATTAAACACATACACTATATAAACATTTTAAAGAATCACGGTGTGAGTAATATCAATCAATTGAGATAAAATTAAAAATTATTTTATTAGAAAGCATATTTACTGCTGTGAAAGGTTAAAGTACAAATAAATAATGGTTGTGTATTACATTATGTGAATGATAAATGAAATAATACTAAATATCCATAATGTCTTTGTGTAGTAAGTTTATATGTACAGCGCTAACATTTTGCAACAAGATAACAATAACTGGATGTGTATGTATATCTATATATTTATATATACACACAAGAGAATATCATTTAATTGTTGTTTGCATTCTGGAGTTAACATAATGCTGAACACAATGAACACTGGATATAGCTTATATTTAATGCTAATGAGAAGAATGCTGGTCCCAACTACATGGCCTCTCCAAGTGGGGGTTCAAATATACAAATAGGATGGTTTTGTATCTTCTCAGCAACCCACTACTGCAGGAAACTGTGTAATAGCACTTAAATAAATAGAAGCGCTGGGTAAGAGATTATTGCTTGTATTATGCTATTGTAGACATAGTTGCCCCATGGTCTGACATAACTGCATGAATGTGGGACAAGACAAATGCAATGTATGGCTGTGGGATAGTATTGAAGCATGACCCCATATCTGGAGGGTTGAAAGTTATGGATCTATTGATTGCTCCTGGAGTTTTGAAGTGTGTCTGCCAAGGTCTGCCTGCTGGTAGCTGGCTGGTCTGTCTGTCTGCCTGTTGGGCAACAAAGTATTTCAATGGAACCACAGGCAGCTTTTCTTCAAACATCCATGAAGTTGCGCTTTCTTTTATGATAACCGACCACAGAAAAAAAAGTGGCCCCATCAGGAAAGAAGAAAAGAGTGATAGAAAGAATCTGCCTTGAAAAGCTTAAATAACCTTCTTCAACATTTAGATTAGAAATTGTACTTTTTATAAATGTGATGTTAGAAGCGCATTCTAACAGTTAATACATTCTAAACCTTTATTATAAAGCCCACACATATATTGTGTTTTTTCACTTGATTCTAAAAAAGACCCCGAAAGTATGAATAAGAGTCTCACAAAGAAATAGTGATGAGTCTGAAGCAGTTTGTTTCAACAAGGGTTTTTGTGCCTGTTTTCTCAAGTGACGTCACAGCACAATTGAAAAGGAGCTTAATCCTAAATCAAAGCATTATTTCATTCCTTGCCTACAATAAAAAAGGATGAAAGTATTTTAAATTCAGTGTTAAAATAATTCACTTTATTTGTTGTAAAAGTTTCCTGCACAAAGGCCTCTCATTAACGTGAACCTGGATATCACAAGAACTTAATTAAAAGAAAGAATCTTTAAGACTCAAATGCATATCTGAAATCCATAAGGAAATGTTTTTAGTATCATATTTATTTATTCTTGGTGGATAACAGTTTCCATGATGTTGAAACAGATTGCATTTGTTGAAACAAATCCCTTAATGTTGAAAAGAGGAATTCATAGTTGTTTTAAAAAGAAATATGAAGGCACTGTAAAGCAAGTGGAAGGGGTGAGGGGTTTGGGAAGGGAGTTAGTCTGCATGATTCCTGTGGAGGAAATCACTGGCACAATGGACTTGACTTGTTTCAGAGCTGTAAATTCTATGACTGAAAAGTAAACTTGCATTGAAGAATCATGATATATCTTTATTGTAATTCTATAATGTTAAATAATTCTACTGTATGATATTTGGAATTAGCCTTCTGCAGATCATATTGTTGTAGATATGCAAAGATGAACATAGTACTTTTTAAGAGTGAAAATATATAAGATCATTGTTTTTCTTTTTTTTCACAGTTTTGTTTCAGTGACCAGCTTATTGCATCTATTTAAGATTTAAGAAATGCTTACAGCATCTGTTTAACAGTGAGTGGAATTCTGTAATACTTTCTGTCAGTTGATTAAACTTTAGTTGATTTTATATAGTGAGAGCCATAGTGCATTCTGGACTAGGTATAACATATGCACTTGCTAGGTGTGATTTTGGTGGGGGCTTACTACATGAAAAATAGGGCAAGTGCCATTTTCAGACATATTTTGAGCCCATTCCTGTTGCATGGAGGGTGGATGTGTGTTGGAATTGGCAACTCACCCAGCATATGTAGATAAAAGCTCTCAAATGACCCCAATAATATATTTATGCCCAAAAATGCTGCTGTGGGCAGTTGAATGGAGAGTGGGCAGTGCATTTTAAACACTTACATAATGGAAGGAAGAGGTAGCATCTCTTGAAGGACAGCTCTGCATGCAACAGAGATGCCACCCCACCATTTCTTCCACAGTCCCCTCCAGCTGGAACCTGGCCCTTCAGCTGCTCTCTCCCTTTCCTGGGCTCTAGCATATTTTCTCACCGTGAAAGCCTGAGACTTACCATTCTGTGACAGCCAAGCTCCTCCTTGGGCCTCTTCCTATATGACTGGCAGCTCCCACAACTGAACTCTGGCACTCCTGGGAGTGAAGGAGCTCTTAGCAATCAGACTATTGATTGTAAGAGGAGGTCCCATAAACTTAGCTTATCTGCAAACCATCAAAATTGCAGCTCAGGGTTCCAATGAGTGAGTCAGTTTCCAGACAATGCCTCTTCTAGGTGGGCGAGCTCTCTGTATCCTCCCAGAACCCAAATAAATTTATTTTCAATGTTAATGAACTATATTGCCTTGTCTCGGTCTGATCTCTTTTCTGTTTGTATGGAAGCAAAACACGAGAAAGCTGAAATAAAAAAGTACACAATACTCAGTATATCTTGCAACATCTGTGGAGAAACAAAAGCTTTTTTTAGAATCAATTACTGTTAATCATAACTGTGCAAGGTCATCGACTTGAAACATCCACTCGGTTTCTCTCTCCTGCACAGATGCTGCAAGTTCTGCTCAGTATTTCCAGTACTTTCCGTTTTTATTTCTTATGCTCTGTGTTTAAACTCTTCAGTTTCATTTTGGTTAAAAATCATGCCGTGTGACCATTATTAAATATTTGCTGTATGTTAGAACATAATTTAATTCAATACCTGACAAAATTTTAATGAAGAAAACCAATTAATGACTATCCCATTTCTTAAATGGAAAGTAAAATCTGAACTACTAATTACACCATTTGGTGTAATCTTTGCTGCAGGGTTTGGTGCCATTAAAAGAGTAGACGGTCTGCAGACTAGATTCAAACTATACTAAATAATGTGATTGTGTTGAGAATGCATTAAAGAAAGTACAAAAAGACCAAGTTTGAACTATGATTGTTCTGTGAACTGCAGAAATCTCAGTTATTTATATGCTTCACTTTTCTGTTTCAGTTATAATTAGCTTCTAAACATTTAAAACATAAATCTGGTGATAAATTAGGCACTTGCTCCACATTGAAGAATTTAGAAATCTGGAAAATATGATCCCAGCAATATAATTCTGGTTAAATAAGTAACAGAGAATCTTGGCAATGCACTTCCATGATTAAGGTAGTGCTGAGTTCTGCAATCGTTTTGCCTAAATGGGCTACTCCGAACTTCACAGGCACAAACATTTAAAGTCATAATCCCATTCATTTGGCTATTTCACAAGTTGGAGATACCAACAGACCTTAATGTTCTGATAAAGACATAGCTAACAATGTGTCAATATGTTGAATGGAAGTGAATATTTGAAAAATTCTGACAAAATGTTCAATTTTTCCCTTTAATTCTATTAGCTGGAAAATTGTTTTTCCCGTTTATATTTTGCAGCTTTCAGGAAAAAAAACCAAGTGATGTTATATGAGTGTTTATAGGATAGGCATGCTCTGTTTACAAGTTCACTATGGACTCAGCTGTTGCTGTATTTTTTGGATAGATTTGACTCTAATGTTGTCCTTTTCAGTAATATTTTAACCACTGAGTGGTATTTTATGCTATAAGGTAACTAATTTTGTCAGAAATAAGTAACAAAGTCAATATGTGTTCTGTTCAAGAAAGCTACAATCTGATTTTGTTTAGTTTTGTGAATAATGTGGATCAAGGTTGCTGTTATAGTCTATTAAACTAATATATAGCTACTAATTGAATATTATAGCTAGTAGCTACTGATGAAGCTTTTTATGCCTCCATGTACTTGGGTTAACAACATCAGTATGTAATATGCTGGATAAGCCTTGTTGAAATGTAATTCAGTTTTCACATAACACTTTATCAGGATTGTTTTATATTCTAAACATTTGGTCGAAAATAGCACTGCAGGATATTTCCTAACTGGTTTGTCACAAATTCTTTCTTAAGACCTTTGAAGAATAATCACTACGCTTTCACAAAAAATAGCAACTACACTGTATAATTAAAATATTCAGTAAGGGGTTAAGTACTAATTCAACAGCACTTTCCCACTAGTTTTCGGACCCTTACATTCAGAACAAACGGGAATCCCAAGCCCACACTTGCTGGCATTGAGACTGCAGAACAACCTTCCTTGAGGCAGCTTCCTTATTGACCTCCTTTGTGCAGGTTGAGCAGGATCTCAATGCTGCCAGCCCAATTAAAGAGACTGGGTAGATCTACAGGGAGGAGGTGACACCAGAGAGGCGGTATAAAATAAAGTGAATAATTCTGATGCATGTAGTCATTAAGTTTCTTGGAATTGATGTGGTACACCTCCTGATGGGAGACCAACTCTTTTGAGCTGGTGTCCTATACATCTGGCAATGTTCCGATCCAAGCAAAATTTCTGGCATGTCCACAAAGTTGACTCTAACTAGGTTTTAACTTTGTAATTTGCTCCCACCTTTGTGGTGCAAGTTGCTAATCTACTTCCCAAGTCATGCCTGGGAAACTTCCCCAGTAGTAGGAATGTGCAAAGCATCTGTCCTTCAAGGTAACACTCCCATTTTCCCACCCTGTCCTCCCCCACTTCCAAGCTTGCCAGTACCAGGCTGCAAACCTTCATCTGTTATGACAGTCTTAATCCAAAATGATTATATTATTTTGGACTTCACAGTTAGTTTGAAGAATAGACACTTACTGCCAACATCAAAGAAAGCTGCCCACAAAGCATAAGTGATCTTGGTGGCACAGAATGTACGTAGCCTCTCAGAGAAACCAAAAATATCATATTGCAGTTTTCTCACAGTAGACAAAACAGGAGGGAAGATGTAGCAATTATCTTTCACTTCTAGTAACATTTTGCAGAAAATGAAATAAATGATTGGAACATGTATCTGGAATTATATAGAAATTGAAATATCAAAACTCAACTTTAAAAAGATTTAAAACGGTGTCAATTAAAATAATAATTGAGAAATTTGATATTCCACAATTCTGTGACTAGCTTTTCATGGCCAAGGGATTCCTTCAGCAATAATTATGAATTTACTATGCTATTAGAAATGCAGTTGTATTTTGTCTAAAAATATAATACTTTTCAAGAGTTTTTACCACAGGACTAACAGCATTAAAGAACAGTTAAAGCCAGTTCACTGATTTCCATTTGACTGCAGTCTTTGGAGATTTCAACAGTGTACTCCATAGAAAAGCATAGCATCACTGACAGCAATCACTCAATACTACAATGAATTGTGCATGTGGGGCTCCAGAAGTTGCTTCCAGTTTCAGACACAAATGCTGACAGCCCACTGTAATTTTACTAAAATCTGGGCCTAAGGTTTAAAGTTAAATACAAAGAATGTAAAATGTTTCATTTTTGAGGTATAAACCTTCAATCACAATGTAAATAATCAATCACAATGTAAATAATTCTGATTTTTTTTTGTTTCTGACTGACAATGAAGTAGGAACAACACAGAATTTTTCATAAGGAAATTAAAAATGTTAAATTTCACATCTGTGCATGAACAATAGAAGAAATAGATTGATGAACAAGATTTTTTTTCCATGTCATATGTTTTGATGTTCTTAGCAAGCATATGTTTTGAGAAACTGATATATATTTGAAATATTCAATTTTGGGAGGATCATAAGGGACTATCTTTCTGATTCTTTGTAGATGTTTAGACCTTAGACATGTGGTCACTAGATTATGGAAAATCACCAGGGGGTGCCTACTGATTTATTCAAATCTTTCATACAGTGGGAATAGCAACATGTTGTAGGTTTAAACACCAATTTCACAATCACCGAGCTCAAATTCATATAGTTCATTCAGTTGAAAGGTTTTATTAGTTATTGAAATAGCATTGGTGATATTTGGTTTTGACCTCAGTGAGTGTATTCAGAATAGTTTACTTCTTCAAAAACAGTACAAATTGTTTTACTGTCCTTTTGAATCCCTTCTATTAAGTTACAAGTTGAACACCTATATTGTCAAACAATGGAAATTTTGTGGTATTATCACTGGATTTGTCATTGAGACCCCGTGCTCCGATTCTCACTATGGCATGTGGTAAACTATTAATTCCATTAATAAATTTACATTTAAAAGTTAGTCAAATGGTATCCACAAAACCATTGTTGAGTGTTGGAAAACCACATCTGGTACACAAAAATCTTCACCTGGTCTGGAGCCTGGTTCCACATCAATATGATTGAGCAAATGCCCTCTGAATTGGCCTACTAATCCCCTCAGTTATATTTAACTGCCATAAAATCTGATAAAAGTAATTGAACTGTACAGACCACCTGGAATAAGATTAGATTAGATTCTCTACAGTACGAAAACAGGTCCTTTGGCCCAACGAGTCCACAGCGACTTTCTGCAGAGTAATCCACCCAGACCCATTCTCCATATTTACTCCTGACTTATGCACCTTACAGTATGGGCAATTTAGTATGGCCAATTCATCTGACCTGCACGTCTTTAGATTGTGGGAGGAAACCAGAGCACCCAAAGAAAACCCATGCAGACACGGAGAGAATGTGCAAACTCCACACAGACAGTACTCCGAGGTGGAAATTGAACCTGGGTCCCTGGCTCTGTGAGGCAGCAGTGCTAACCACTGAGCCACCATGATGCCCCTACAAAAAAAGCAAAGCACAGGAAATTACAATGGTACAGGTATGTCTGCTGACCTTATGAAATCTTCCTTACTAATATCTGGGAGCATGGTGCCAAAACTGGGAGAACTGTCTCACAGGCTAGTCAAGCATCAACTTGAAACAAACCACATAGACAATATCCCAGACACCATTACAATCCCCAGATATGCACCATCCCACTGGCAGGATAGGCCTACTAGAAATTGTGGCACAATGGTACGCAGTAGGACGTTCGAACTTCAATGAGGCATTCGTTCGACAAGATTCCCAATGGGAGACTGGTTAGCAAAGTTAGATCTCATGGAATAAAGGGAGAACTAGCCATTTGGGTACAGAACTGGCTCAAAGGTAGAAGAGAGAGGATGGAGGGTTGTTTTTCAGACTGGAGGCCTGTGACCAGTGGAGTGCCACAAGGTTCGGTGCTGGGTCTCCTCTACTTTTTGTCATTTACATAAATGATTTGGATGCGAGCATAAGAGGTACAGTTAGTAAGTTTGCAGATGACACCAAAATCGGAGGTATAGTGGACAGCGAAGAAGGTTACCTTAGGTTACAACATGATCTTGATCAGATGGGCCAATGAGCTGAGAAGTGGCAGATAGAGTTTAATTCAGATAAGTGCAAGGTGCTGCATTTTGGGAAAGCAAATCTTAGCAGGACTTATACATTTAATGGTAAGGTCCTAGAGAGTGTTGCTGAACAAAGAGACCTTGGAGTGCAGGTTCATAGCTCCTTGAAAGTGGAGTCCCAGGTAGATAGGATAGTGAAGAAGGCATTTGGTATGCTTTCTTTTATTGGTCAGAGTATTGAGTACAGGAGTTGGGAGGTCATGTTGCGGCTGTACAGGACATTGGTTAGGCCAATGTTGGAATATTGCGAGCAATTCTGGTCTCTTTCCTATCAGAAAGATGTTGTGAAACTTGAAAGGGTTCAGAAAAGATTTACAAGGATGTTGCCAGGATTGGAGGATTTGAGCTACAGGGAGAGGCTGAACAGGCTGGGGCTGTTTTCCATGGAGCATCGGAGGCTGAGGGATGACCTTATAGAGGTTTACAAAATTATGAGGGGCCTGGATAGGGTAAATAGGCAAAGTCTTTTGGGTGAGGGGGAAAGACATAAAAGAGATCTAAGGGGCAACTTTTTCACACAGAGGGTGGTACATGTATGGAATGAGCTGCCAGAGGAAGTGGTGGAGGCTGGTGCAATTGCAACATTTAAAAGGCATTTGGATGGGTATATGTATAGGAAGGGTTTGGAGGAATATAGGTCGGGTGCTGGCAGGTGGGACTAGATTGGGTTGGAATATTTGGTTGGCATGGACAGGTTGGACCGAAGGGTCTGTTTCCATGCTATACATCTCTATGACTCTATAACTGGAAGAGACTCACCTGGAAATTCTCAATGCTAGTAAAAAAATTCCACCTACTTTCAATTTTGTAAATTCCTTCACTGAATGAGGCTGTCACTAACTAGGCCAACATTTATTGTCCATCCTTATTACCCCTTGGGGCAGTTAAGAGTTAACCACATTGATGACTTCTATCCTGAAAATTCCTTGCCAGAACCAGTCCAATAATCCTTGAATTCAACAGTGTAGAAGATAATTGTAGACACTTTTTTACAGCACTGAGTGCTTCACTCTGTAGCGTAAATGTCCATATGACAGTGATTGTGGAAGGGTAAGAATGTAAGATAGGGCACCAGGTGAATAGGGTACTAGGTAACTGGATAAGTGCTTAGGTTGGTGTATTGACTCAAGGTGGCTATCAGGTTGGGTCAGGAGTTTCAGGGTTAGTGGGAGGTGAGTGTCAAGTTAGGTTGGGGTGCATCAGATTGAAGGGTGGCATTGGCTGGGTTGGATTATGGGGTTGGGTTGGTGTTGGGACAGGTGACTGTTGTGTCTCACAGTGGTGTGTTAGGGTGAGGAACTGTGTGAGGGAGGGGTTCAGAATGTCTTGGTGGGATTTTGGATCAACTGGTTACCCCATCAGGAGAGATGCTGGCTTAGGTGGAAGGGTGGGGTGAGAATGTCAAGTCCAGCAGAGCTAGATCAACTGGGTGGCAATCAGATCAGGGAGTGATGAATGTCAAGGACAGGGGATGTCAGGAGTTGTGAAGTTTAGAGCAGGAGATGTTAGTAGTGAGTTGAGATTCAGTTTGACAATTATCCAGCAGTTAGAGCACTTTTTAATTTCCTGGGTGAGTCAAATCCCTTGGAAATAATTGAGAAGGGGCATTGTCGAAGGGTTCCAGTTGCAGGGGAATTACCCATTAGAATTTTTATTTGCCTGGAGAATTCCCTCAGAGTCAGCTAGGTCAGAAGCTCTGCACGGTCCCACTATGTCACTCAGGTTTGTGCTTTTCTACTGACTCTTTGGCCAGTGGAACAGTTGGGTCATTAAGTCTGGATCTCATGTCGTCAGGTCAAACATGGGCAAACAAACCTCCTGCAGATTGACACATACTACCCCCATCAGCTGATGATACAATGTTTCCTTTACATTGAATAACACTCGAAGTTCGCACTGATGGTGACAAGTGCACAGAACTTACTTTGCGTAAGAAACTTCAATGTCCACCATTGAGACTGGCTTGGTAGTGCCACTGTGGACTGAACTGGTCCTAAAGGATATTGCAACAAGAGAGAAATCCTCAGTGATTTTGGTCCCACTAATACGCCTATAACAAATGCACCTGTCCATAATAAAATCAGTGAGGGTAATCACTACGCGGTCCTTGCGGAAGTCTTCACAATCAGGAAATCTAGAATCATGTTGTGTGGCACTATAACAGTGGGATGGATTTACAAGTGTGTGGGTATCCATGAGGTGTTGTGGGCAATCAACAACTGCAGAATTGTGTTTGAACACAATCTACAATCTCATGGGTGACATAGTCCTCATCAAATCTAAGTAGATCCCCAGCTAATGGTATAGAGTGCAGGAGGGCAGGCCTAATGATGAGATGCTGAACTGGTTAAGTGACAACCTATGACAAGTTGTACATCAAACAGACGCAACACTCCGAGCTGTCTCTAGAGCAATGAACAGCTGGAGGAAAATCACATTGTACAAGTCCATCCACCTTCATTCCAAACTACACTCAGGAGTCCTTAATAAAAAGGAGCTGCAGTCAAGCAGGCCCAAGTGGTGAGGTAGGTCATTGACGACAGCAACACGATTCTTCTCTAAGGGGAGGAGAGGCACTTGCCATCTGGAATGCCCTCAGTGGGTCAGAGGGTGCCCAGTTAAGAGGTTTCCCTCATACGCATCCCAAGTTCCATTCCTCCAACTACTACCCCTTCTCCATACCTCCACTTCTCCAATATTTCCCAAATCCTCACCTCATACCTCCACCCTTCCCCTTCCTTTAGGCTGCACTAAATATCATTTCAATGCTTTGTTCTGAGGTCCAAAGATTCCATCAACAAAATATAAACCAGCATTAGCATGTTAAACTGGCACAGCTTTTCAATAGTTAATTGAGGCTAATGCAAGATGGAAACATCAGTTTTTCAATTGATTCAGAACTATATAAATGAACTAAATCAGGAAAGGAGATGCTCTGATAGAATGAATGAATTCAATTTCTTATAAACAAGTACATCCTGCTTTCTGCTGTGACAATTATCCCATGGTCAAAGTTTTCTGAGTTTCTTAAGCTTCATATGTTCAAGATATTGGTACCACATAAATGTTTTATGTTTTGCCTTTGTCATATACTTGATACTATTGCTTTCCATTTTCATTTAAAAAAACTTAGAGCTACAAATTCATCTCAGGTAAAGGCACAAAATAATATTTGTTAGTTTATGCCCAAATTTTTACATCAAGTTTCTGTTTATACTGAAGTTGTGCATTGCGATTGTAATTGCATCCAAATATAACAATGCTGTAAAATAATGGTATGTTTGCCTAAAATTTTTAAAATTATACTCATAATCATACCACAAAACATAGTCACCATGTTTTAATGTCAATTCCGGGTAAATACATGTTCCTGCCACGTGAAGTAGTATTTTGACAAAAGTTTTTGAACTGTACTTTCTTGACTGGTACAGTTCCCAACAAATATGTTTCCAATAATGTATCTTCAATTAAATAAAGCAGCTTTTCCTCAAAATTTTCCTCAATTTTGGTCCATTTAATTACTTATTACAATCCAAACACAGTTTGTCGTCAAAAGTTTGTAGTATTCCAAAAATGTTATTTCAATAAACATATCATTATTGAAAATCTATGAGCAGTGATTTTGATTGGAAACAAAAAGGACCATTTTTAAAATTATAGTGAACCTTAGCATTGTTATTCCAAGAGGTGCAGTTCCATTGTGCATTCTAAATTTCATGGAAGTGTTGGTGTCAGTTTTATTTACTTTCACTCTAGTTGTCTGTTGCTCATTTCCTATTTCAGTCCTATCACTTCAATAGGTGTATGTTTGAAAAGAAAATAGTAATTCAAACAGAAAGAGTGCAATAAAGGTTTGCCAGACTGAATCCTAGGGTGTGAGAATTGTACTATCAGGAGAGATTGATAAATTAAACCAT